>NC_139458.1:147013541-147635833 GCF_057233095.1 Heloderma suspectum
GGCATTTCAGTCTTTTTAGAATGGGGAAAAATTGCACAGAAGCCAGGAAACTACCAAATGATCGGTGGGAGGGGAAAGGGGGCATGGCCATCTGGGGATCCTTGGAGGTCCAGATTAGGACCCTAGGTGGGCTGGATTTGGCCAGTAGGCCAGAGCTTCAAGACCCCATGGACTAAGGGCTTTAGCAGCACTCCCCTCCCCCTGATTGTATCCTGACACACCAGTATTCAGTGTGTAGTATATATCTGTCCAGATATAATGGACATCATGCTAGGGTGGCCGTGTGTCCTCTTTTATAGAGGACAGTCCTCTGTTTGAAGGGCTACCAGAGGACAGCCCTCTGTTTTGAGGGCATCCTCTGCTTAAAGGGCTGTCCAGTCCAAGTCCAGTTTAAAGAAACTGAACCATTGGAAAGAAGAGCTGGGCTTAGAAGCTGCCCATCAAGAGCAGCTGGGGAGCAGACTGAGCAAGGCCCACAGGTAACTTGATCACATTCTTCCCCACTAGGGTGAGATATACTGTATTCCTATATAAATTATAATTATTCTCTCTAAATTTGCATCTGTCCAGCAACATATGCAAGTCTTATGCACATCAGTGTCCTCTTTTTGTCCTCTTCTTGGGGGGTGATTCATAAGTTGCCACCTTAATCATGGCATAATCATCACCATGCTGCTGTTAGCATTTTCCCTCTCCCCAACCCCCAGCTACTGCTGCTTCTTCTTTGTAAATGGGGCTGCGTGAACACTCCTGAGCTGGCTTTGCACAGTGGAGAAGTGTACAAGTGGCAAACAAACCGTACTAAACAAACCAGACAAGGGGCAAGTTGCATACCTTCTGTGAGGTGCAGTGAGCAGAGTGTCAGGCTTGGGGTACCTCAGTGTCCCTAGGTTCCAGTCCCTCCATAGCTGTTTTGTTTTATTTTATTTTAACAGCGGATTGGATTAGACACATTCATGGAGTTATATCACTGGCCATTAGCTAGGATGTTCTAATGATCCATTGTTCTAAGGCAGTACGCACTGAATACTGGTTGCCAATGGCACCTGCCCTCCTGTGCTGAACAGCAGCATCAGGGAAAGGGGGTAATTTTTGTTGGAACTGCAGTGCAGGAGGAAAGGTCCCTCACCCCCACTGCATTTGCAATCCTGAGCAGAACCCACACTGGCTGCTATTTACATTAAAAAAAAATAGATTCACACAATGCCAAACTGCATGTTTTACTTTTAGTTTGACCCTGTGCTTTGCTTCTTGAGCTCATTGTGTAACATACTCTAGCTTGGAAGCCGGGAATGTCTTTTGGCTCTGACACTGATTTCCTATACAGCTTTTGGTCCTTCCCTTCTGCCACTTTTGTCTAAATCTAAAAAGGGCATGGTTCCTTAAAAAATGGGCCTGTATGAGCTTGAAAAATGGGTTTGTAAGGCTATATTTTGCTTCAGGCTGGCTCTGTACTTTCCCAAGCTAGTATGAGAATAAAATAGCCCAGTATATGTTCACTGTCCTGCCAGCCTGTTCCTTATCCCTAGGAGGGTCACTCCGAGAAAGCAGCTGGCAGCAGCCTGTTCACATAATCGTGGAATTGCACTTAGGGAAACTTGAGCACCAAAGAAAGTTGATCCTGTGCAGCCAGAGACCCTTCTTTGTTCAAGCTGGTGTGACCCAGGAAGGATGGAAATGGCTTCTGGGCATCCATTGAAAAATGGTCTGATTCTTTGCTGCATTGCTGTGAAGTCAGGCAGTTGTCTTTGATTTGCCCTAAGCTGAGAGTCTCTTTTGGTACAGTCAGTGTGGGCACATGGTCCACTGTGAAAGTGGAAGGGAAATAAAATTAGCTGTCTCTCTCACTGCCCAGCACTGCCATCCTTTTCTTATTCCTGAATGGGTGGGTGGGTGGATCTTGTTCTAAATACCTTGTATGTCCATTCAGAGAACTACAAGTGTGTTTCCTTTCATCCTGGAAATGGCACGAGATCTGCCTCCCTCTTTGATTAGAGGCTGACTTTGCTACGTGACACACAAGCCGAACGTGGCTTGTTATTTGGCAGAGGTACTAACATTCCGGTGATCCCAGGCACCTCTGCAGTTTGATGGGCAGCACAACTGGGGGTGGATGAGGAGTATTCCTCCTCTGACCACCTGTATCAAGTTACTGTCCTTTGCACTACTTCCTCAGAATAAGCTGCTAATTTTACCATGGCAGGCAAAAGTTGCACATAGCTGCATGCTTCCTTTCACCCTTTTAGCCATCAGAACTGCCTGCCCCCCGCAATCAACAGTAGTGTAGTACTAAAATGTCACAAAGGACTAAAATGTCACAAAATAGTGAGCAAAGGAAGCTTTTGAGTTCTCAGAGAACTCTTCTTCAGACTAGATGTTCAGAAGAGAAAAGTGCAGGCGGGGATGATGAAAAAAGCCCCCCCCCCCCCCCGCAGTCTGCAGGGTGCAGCTGTGCTAAGATGGAGGAGGTAATGTGCACACTTAATTAGGCTAGGTACTAAGCAGGTTTGAGGTTGCACCAAAGGCTACGGGGACAGAGATGCAATGGCTGTTCAACTTTTGAAAAGATGAAAGCTGGTAGTCATTTGTATCTGTCTGTTGCACTGAATGGAGCACACTTGTGCAGCAGAGAGCAGAGGTAAATAAAAATATTTGTTGTTGTTGTTGTTCAGTCGTTCAGTCGTGTCCGACTCTTCGTGACCCCATGGACCATAGCACGCCAGGCCTTCCTGTCCTGCGCTCTCTCCCGGAGCGTGCTCAAGTTCATATTCATTGCATCCGTGATGCTATCTAGCCATCTCATCCTCTGCCGTCCCCTTCTCCTTTTGCCTTCAGTCTTTCCCAGCATCAGGGTCTTTTCCAGGGAGTTTTCTCTTCGCATTAGGTGGCCAAAATATTGGAGCTTCAGCTTCATTATCTGTCCTTCCAATGAGCAGTCAGGGTTGATTTCCTTTAGGATGGACTGATTTGACCTCCTTGCAGTCCAGGGGACTCGTAAGAGTCTTCTCCAGCACCACAGTTCGAAAGCATCAATTCTTCGGCGCTCAGCCTTCCTTATAGTCCAGCTCTCACAGCCATACATTACTACTGGGAAAACCATAGCTTTGATTAGACAGACCTTTGTCGGCAAGGTGATGTCTCTGCTTCTTACTATGCTGTCTAGGTTTGCCATAGCTTTCCTCCCAAGGAGCAAGCGTCTTTTAATTTCATGGCTACAGTCACCGTCTGCGGTGATCTTGGAGCCCAAGAAAGTAAAATCTGTCACTGCTTCCATTTCTTCCCCTTCTATATGCCAGGAAGTGATAGGGCCAGATGCCATGATCTTAGTTTTTTTAATGTTGAGTTTCAAACCAGCTTTTGCACTCTCCTCTTTCACCCTCAACAAGAGGCTCTTGAGATCCTCTTCGCTTTCTGCCATTAGGGTGGTATCGTCTGCATATCGGAGGTTGTTGATAATTCTCCCGGCAATCTTAATTCCGACCTCTGATTCATCCAACCCGGCATTTCTCATGATGTACTCTGCATATAAGTTAAATAAGCAGGGCGACAATATGCAGCCTTGTCGTACTCCTTTCCCAATTTTGAACCAATCGGTTGTTCCATGTCTGGTTCTTACTGTTGCTTCTTGACCCTCGTACAGGTTTCTCAGGAGACAGGTAAGGTGGTCTGGTACTCCCATCACTTTAAGAATTGGCCACAGTTTGTTGTGATCCACACAATCAAAGGCTTTAGCGTAGTCAATGAAGCAGAAATAGACGTTTTTCTGGAATTCTCTTGCTTTCTCCATGATGCAGCGAATGTTGGCAATTTGATCTCTAGTTCCTCTGCCTCTTCGAAACCCAGCTTGTACTTCCGGTAGTTCTCGGTTCGCATACTGCTGAAGCCTAGCTTGTAGGATTTTGAGCATCACCTTGCTGGCATGTGAAATGAGCGCAATTGTGCGGTAGTTTGAACACTCTTTGGCGTTGCCCTTCTTTGGAATTGGAATGTAAACTGACCTTTTCCAGTCTTGTGGCCACTGTTGAGTGTTCCAGATTTGTTGGCATATTGAATGCAGCACTTTAACAGCATCATCTTTTAGGATTTTAAATAGCTCAGCTGGAATACTGTCATCTCCGCTAGCTTTGTTGTTACTAATGCTTCCTAAGGCCCACTTGACTTCACTCTCGAGGATGTCCGGCTCAAGTTCAGTGACCGCACTATCATGGCTATCAGGGACATTCAGATCTTTCCTGTATAGTTCTTCTGTGTATTCTTGCCACCTCTTCTTAATCTCATCTGCTTCTGTTAGGTCCCTGCCTTCTTTGTCCTTTATCATGCCCGTCTTTGCACAAAACGTTCCCTTGAGATCTCCAATTTTCTTGAAGAGATCTCTAGTCTTTCCCATTCTGTTGTTTTCCTCGATTTCTTTGCATTGTTCATTTAAGAAGGCCTTCTTGTCTCTCCTTGCTATTCTCTGGAACTCTGCATTCAGTTGGGTATATCTTCCCCTTTCTCCCTTGCTTTTCGCTTCCCTTCTTTCGTGAGCTACTTGTAAAGCCTCATCAGACAACCACTTGGCTTTCTTGCATTTCTTTTTCTTTGGGACGGATTTCGTTGCTGCCTCCTGAACAATGTTACGGACCTCCGTCCATAGTTCCTCAGGCACTCTGTCTATCAGGTCTAATCCCTTAAATCTATTCCTCACCTCCACTGTATATTCATCAGGGATATGATTTAGGTCAGGTCTTGTTTTTACTGACTGTATGGAGCTTCTCCATCTTTGGCTGCAAAGGACATAATCAATCTGATTTCGATATTGACCATCTGGTGACGTCCATGTGTAGAGTCGCCTCTTGTGCTGTTGGAAAAGAGTGTTTGCTATGATCCGCGTGTTCTCTTGGCAAAACTCTATTAGCTTTTGTCCTGCTTCATTTTGTACACCAAGGCCATGCCTGCCTGTTATCCCGGTGATTTCTTGACTTCCTACTTTAGCATTCCAATCCCCTATGATGAAGAGGACATCTTTTTTTGGTGTTAGTTCTAGAAAGTGTTGTAGGTCTTCATAGAACTGATCAACCTCAGCTTCTTCGGCCTCAGTGGTTGGGGCATAGACTTGAATTACTGTGATGTTGAATGGTTTGCCTTGGATTCGTACTGAGATCATTCTGTCATTTTTAAGATTGTACCCCAGTACTGCTTTTCCCACCCTTTTGTTGACTATGAGTGCTACTCCATTTCTTCTAAGGGATTCTTGCCCACAATAGTAGATATGATGGTCACCTGAATTAAATTCGCCCATGCCTGTCCATTTTAGTTCGCTGATTCCCAAGATGTCGATGTTCAATCTTGCCATCTCATGTTTGACCACCTCCAGCTTACCTTGATTCATTGATCTGACATTCCATGTTCCTAAACAATATTGTTCTTTACAGCATCGGATTTTCTTTTCACCGCCACACACATCCACAGCTGAGTGTCCTTTCGGGTTTGGCCCAGCCGCTTCACTCTTTCTGGCGCTACTTGGAAATACCCTCTGCTCTTCCCCAGTAGCATATTGGACACCTTCCGACCTGAGGGGCTCATCTTCCGGCGTCATCTCGTTTAGCCTTGTGATACGTTCCATGGGGTTTTCTTGGCAAGAATACTGGAGTGGGTTGCCATTTCCTTCTCCAGTGGACCACATTTTGTCAGAACTCTCTGCCATGACCTGTCCGTCTTGGGTGGCCCTGCACGGCATAGCTTATGGCTTCACTGAGTTACGCAAGCCCCTTCGCCACAACAAGGCAGTGATCCATGAAGGGGAAATGAAAATATAGTAGTCATTATATTAGCAAAGTGGCAGATTCCTTTTAAGGGCTACCATGATTTTCTTTAGTTCTGCTCTCCGATTTACAAGGTACCCCTGTGTACACTTCTTTTGCTTTTGGATGTTACCATCAAAGCAGCCAGTCACCTTTGAAATGAGGGATAGGGGAGCATGCTGGGAAACTCCCCTCCCCACCCTTGGCATATGTAACTGCTTTACAGCAAGTCAGACATTAGCCCATCTAGTACTGTTGACACTGACCTGGCAGTGGCTTGTCAGGGTCTCAGTCAGACCTGTCTTTCCCTTCAGCTGCAACCTGAGCCATTTAGCTGGAGATTGAACTTGGGGGACCATCTGCATGCAAAGCAGGCACTCTATCACTGAACTGTGTTGCTTCCCGAATGAGGGGAATATCTAGGATTCCCAGGCTTGAATTGGGACACTTGTGAGCTGGGGCTAGCTTAGTGAGCTAGCTGGGACATCTTTTTCTTTGGACCCACTGGCTTCTTAAAGAATGAGCTGAGAGGATAATCTGAAAAATGGGGCACCACCACATGGGGCTTTTATTGTGCACTCGTGGCGGGTCACTCCTGGAAGTATGTGGGTCCCGTTCACGATGTCGTCATCCTCCTGTGCCTCCCTGAGGTTTTTTAGGTTTATCCCGCAATGATTTAACTCACCAATAAAGTAGTAATAAATTAAAGAGGCCTTTAAAGAGGACGTGTAAATCTGGGAACCCGCAATAGCACCACAATGTTTCAGCACCATGTAGTGGCTCTATAAATGGAACTTAGGGAACTTCTGCACAAGGGAAATGGCCCAAAAAACCAAAAGGGGGAGGCACGTGTATTGTCCTGATTGCGATGCCAGAAAGACTCCGGAAGAAGAAAGCTGGTAAGGGTGCAAGATTTCTGCCTCACGTGGTGGCATCCCTATTTTTCTGTATCTGGAACTGCTTATTTATATGTAATTGGCTTTTGAGAGCTGATGTAGCAAAGTGTATGAACTGTGATCAATGAAGGCCTAGTTCAGCCTTCCCAAAACTGGTGCCCTGCTAATCATTAACATTAGGACCTAACATTTTGGACTTCAGCTCCTATCAACCCTAGCAGGCATGGCCAATGGTCAGGAATGCTGGGAGTTGTAGGCCTAAACATATGAAGGGTCCCAGGTGGCTAGTTAATACTTAGCTACCTTCTGTGCACACATATTGCTCTTTAGAATGGTTTATGTCCCATTTTAGTAAGCTAGGTCAGGATTATTATCCCTAGATTGCAGTGGTGGGGGGAGGCTTGAGCCTGTTCAGGGAATGGGCAAAATTTGAACCAGGGATATTTTGGTTCATCGCTTGCTCTCTTTCGCCATTGCACTGCACTGCCCTAACTTGCCTAACTTTCAGTTCAAAGCTCATCCAAACCCCAAGCATGATAGACTTCTAAAAACCACTGCAGCCCTATCGGTGTTATGATTTTTAAAAAATGGACCATTAGTAGAGGCTGCTATTCCCACATCAACCTGCCCAGATGTTAATATTTTCTACTGAGGCCCTTCTCTGGTACCCTCACCGTCAAAGATAAGACTGATGGTGACCAGGGAGAGGGCTTTTTCAGCTGTGATACTCCAGTTATAAAGCTCCCTCTCCTGTTATTTTTTAGGCTCCAGGCAAACGCTTTTCTTATTGTCCCAGGCTTTTAACTACATCTTACATCCTTTTCAGACACTGGTCATTTTATTGTATAGCTCACTCTGTTATTTGAAGTTTAAGGGTGTGTGTCTTTTAGTGCTATGGGGGTTGCATTTGTTTGCTGTTTTGTTGTATTTTACGTGTGTGTGTGTGTGTGTGTGTGTGTGTGTGTTATGCACAGTGTAAACTGCCCTGGGATGTATATTATGATGAGTAATATATAAATGATCTAAATAAAATTAAAAATAGGCTGACATTTATTCTTGCCACGCTATTTTAAAGATTATTGAGGAGATGCATGTAGAGCGCCTGAGCTGTTGAAATGCACAATATGCAATATATATATATATATATATATATATCTCACAGAGAGAGAGAGAGAGAGCGCATATTGTGCATTTCAACAGCTATAAATCTGTGTGATTTGAAATGCACTTGTCAGTGGAAGCTTACCAAAGATTCATCATGGTGTTGTTCGCAGCATTTACCAATATGAGAGTAGCAGTTTCTTCACTGTGCTTTTTGTGTGTAGTTACATCTGGAGCAGCTTAAAAGCTCCGCTTGTAGAGGGAGACATTCTTGGTCTGCTGGCAGAAAGCAGGTTGTGCTGCATATGCAGAAATTCCCACTTGTGGGCTTTGTTGTTGGGGAAAGTGTTGATGCTAAAAATAATTCCCAGCATGTTCTTTTGACATACTGATGGAGTTGCGGTTGAGCACAGCGCCTTCTGCACCAGTCAGTGTCTACTGTGGAAGGAGAAGCAAAAAGAACAAAATGCTAGGAATGATCCTGGATGTAGCCTTCTTCTGGCAGACAAATTAGAACATGAAAACAGCCTACCCTGAACAGAAGAAAAGCTCATCTGCTCTCCACAGGCAGTGACCTGGTTCGCACATAATGAAAACCCAGAGTATAGCTTGAGTATGTGTTGTTGTTGAATTGTGGGTTGTTGAATCGTGGGTTGTCGTGACATGCTGACCCTGTGCTATAGTTTTACTATGGGTTGTTAACCATGAACAATCCAGAGTTTACAACCCAACAACAAACCATGGGTTCTCTTCCTGGGTTGTTTGTGGTTAACAATCTATAGTTAAACCATAGTGCAGGGTTTGCTCATAATGGCCTTGTTTACACGTAACACTTAAGCCATGATGGTTAGGGAATTTGCGCTAACCATGGTGGCTTAGCATGTGGTGTGTAGGGTAGGGAGAAAAACACACTAACCGTGGTTTCGGAACCACCCACCTGCAGCAGGGTTAAGGTAACGGGTAATGGGTAACGGGTAATGGGTAATGTAATGGGTGTAAATCTTACCGTTACATGTGGCAGGCTCCCCAGTGGTTAAAATGGGCTCCGGGTGGTTTCTAGGCCATGACCATAGTGACAGCAAACTACAGCATCTCACACTTCCAGTGACGCTCTAGCCAGCACAGACTTTCTCTATCGTCGCTATCACATAGCAATGGATGGAGCAGCCAGTGTGTGTTTTCGCAGTGCAAGGGCCACTGGGATCACCAGTGGTGGCAGTGGGAGGATGGTTACAGTGCCGCATGGTTCCCAGTCATGTGATGGGCACATGCACTGTGGTTTCGCTACCCCTCCTCCATGGTTACCCTAACTACCCTACTCTTGTGCACGTCTGAGCAGGGTCAATGACAACCACGATTCAATGACAACCCATACTTTGGGTTGTCATTACATGTAAACCAGGCCAGTCTCTTCCTCCTCACTAGACCCCACTCTTATTTGAGGTATGCATTGTACCCCAAAGGCATCAGGGTGTGCAGGAATGATGAGCCTCAGTTTTTTGACTGATGGGTGGAAGATTTCCAGAAAGGAAATGTGTTCCTCAAAATGCCGAATCGTCTGTTCTCAGGAATAAACTGAGCCCTATTGGGATTAAGTAAGCAACCATATCCTTCCTGCTCTTTCCTTTCTTTGTAAGTACTGGGTAGGAGCAATAGCCGAGTCATTGAGGTGGCATGCTTCCTCTGTATCAGTCAGCAATGGGTGAGGGATATATAATGAAAGAGTGATGGCAGTGGTTCTCCTGTTGTTCTTTCCCTCATCCTTATGTGCCTATGTGTCATAGGCTCTCTTTACACCTGGCAATTTATCCCACTACAAACTGGTACTTTTGATTCCGAATCCTTTCCGGGATGTTGACTGGCCCTGTATACAGGCATCTCTCATAGTGCTTCCCTCCACTCTATAACTTTTCAAGGCTGCATGGAAAAATCAGGACAGAAGGCTGATCACTGGTTCCTGTAACATGGTTGACAGCTCCGCCCATCCCTCCACTCCTCCCAGCAGGAGGCAATTTGGAAGCCCTTCTAGTGACTTTAAAGGTGGAGGGAACCCTCCTTCTAGATATGTTTCCTTGGGTCCTCTTGATGCTTCCACAGGAGGCTTCCCCTCTACTGGCTTTCTTCCCCTCGCCCCTGCGCTGTTGTTGCCCTTCCCCTTTATTCTGGCTTCCCAACAACCCTGTAAGGTGGGCTAGGAGAAGAGATAGTGGCTGGCTTTCTCCCCCGCCCCCCCAAGCTGTTGTTGTGCTGTAAGTCTGCAACCCTCAGCACACTTACTTGGAAGTAAGCCCCACTGAATTTAATGAGGTGCTCTGAATCAACAGAGGATGTTGATTCTGAGCTTGGAGGGGTGGGGGATCAGATCTGTCTCCCTTCGTTGCAGGGAGGCATTTTACCCTCTTCTCCCTCCAATTGAGAAATGTGCTCAAGCATTTACATGGCAGACATGTGGTTTGAATCCAGGAAAGTCCTTCCTTAGCAAGACTTGGGCGGAGGCAGGAGTCTTTCTTCAACCAGTGTGCCCCCCTCTTGTAAGGAAGGGAGAGAGTGCAATTGGAGGGCGATTCTTACCCTCGTGCCTATCAAATCTGCTCGGTCTCCTTCTGTGCAAACCCGCTCAGGATCTCCTGAGTGTGACACTCCCCATAGCCCATCCTCAACACCTTCGTCATCCAGACCACGCCCCCAACAAGGGAAAACAAATGCCCACCACCGGCAGACATAGCGGTTTCTTCTGCTATTGGGGAATTTCATGGGGAGGTCATGGCGCTCCTGTTCCACGGGCTGGAAAAAATATGTCATTTTTTCCGTTTGGGGAAAACACAGGATAGGCTGGGGGAAATGGCGGGAGACGCCCTGGAGGTTAACGGAATCATCTAAAGAGCCTGCAAACTTCTGTGACAGAGCCATCTAAACAGCAGGATAAAAGCGCTGTATGAAGAGAGCCATAGACAATCCCAAGCTGTACGTGGTTTGTTGGGCTAACAAGATTAGGTTCATGTACTCTACGGTTTACAGAGTAATGCAGGCAGCAGCACAGCATCTGGGGAAATGTGTATTTACAAACTCTTATGATTTCCTACCCGCCAAAAATATAACTAAGGGCAAGTTTAGACACTGAAATGGATAAGGTCGTCCATTGTAGACCACTGCTTCATAGCACATTCTAGTGTGGCTCCTCCTTTTTGTGGTGACTGCCCATGAGAGGCAAGCAACCTTTTCCATGAACTGGCTGAGGGAAAATGTGCATATTAATGTTATTATGTTGTAAAAACATGGTCGTTCCTGTAATGGCTTGATAAACCTGAATATGTGTAACTCCTAGCAACATGTTACTGTTTGTTTCTTACCATCATATAGCCCAAAGGTAGGCTTGTATGCAATGTTAGCCCTACTTAGTTTAGACCCATTGAAAGGAATGGGACTTAAGTTTGACTAAGATCGGATATAACCCCAAGCTGGGAAGTACTATGTGGATGTGTTGGGATTTGCTGTGAAATGACTGCTAGCAATCTGAATATGTGAAGGCCAAATTCAGGATTTTTGATAGATTGACAGTTCTTTTTAATAGAGTTGAAAATGGGTTGGCAGTAGTATCACTTCCTATGGCATAATTTCTTTTGTTTCACTGTTGCTGGGAAAACCTGTTTACCAGATGCGAACGAGGGGTAACTGTACCAGTGGACTGTACCACTGTTTCCACATACCTTTTTAAGTTTGGGAGGTGGCTGAAGGATCTTCTTTCTTTCTTTTTTTTAAATCTACTTGACAAATTTCCCCAGCGTGAGACGCTTTACAGAGAGGCTTCTCCAGCCCAGCAGCACTTTTTGAACTCCCATGAGACCACATGACCTCGCCATCCCCTATAAGCATTCAGGAAGAACTCTTGGGCTGCAGAACCTTTGCAAAGAGTCCCAGGCTGCTGCAGACAAGAAGAAATTGGACTTTTGAAGCTTTAGAAAAACACTTATCTTGCTTGCTGTGTGTTGCTGCAAGGAAGAACAGCATTTTTTTAAAGCTCTAAAAGCTCTGTTTGCTCTTCCTTTGCAAAGAAGCTTCTGTACCCCAGGAGCCTTTCCTCAATGCCTATAGGAGAGGGTGAGGTCATGTGGTCTCCTGGGAGTTTAGAAAGAGCTGTTGGGCTGGAGAAAAGTCCTGGGCTCCTGCAAGTGCAGGGGGTGTTTTTAAAAAATAGAAATAAGACCCCTCAGCCACTGCCTGTGCTTAAAAAGGTAAATGGAAATCCTGTCCTCCTCCCCAAGGAGAAAGTTATTCAGAAGTCCCACCTCTCCCAGCCTCTTTTGCCAGAGTTTTTGTCCCTCCACCCCAAAATGCCGAAAATGGAAGAATCAAAATTGCCGGCACAGTGCTACTAAATATCCTTCCGCTCATTTTATAAGATGTTTCATTTTATAAGATGTACTTCTATCTTGGGTACTGTATCAATATCTAGGCAAGATGTTTGCAACTTTCTTGGTGCTAATATCAAGAAAGAGAGAAACAATTGGTTGGGAAAATGTTTCCCAATCTCCATTTTCTTTTTAGTGAAAAAAGTGTATAATGAACCTGCTAGTATTGTAGCACTTTTTCCAAATGCAAAATGCAAATGTATGCATGCAGACGTACATACCTCAATATTGTCGACATGGCTCACAGCTCACTTTCTAAAATAGCACTCTAGTATGCATTTGTATGTGTTCCTGCTGCTATTGGTGTATCATGCAGGGAAGTCCTGTGTGTGTTACTGCTGAGTTCAGTTGGGATTATTCCCAAGCAAATGTGCACAGAGCTGCAGCCTTAATCGCACAATCACAAGGAAGTGGTTTTTTGACTGACTTCATGCCTTCCCAAGTTCATCTTTGATTTCATGAAGCATTACTTGTACTGAACAGGATGCAGTGGTAGTAGCGAATAATTCCTTCGGCAGTTTCCTTCCAGTGAAGGAAGTTTTGCTACCTCAACAGCTCAACAGGCTACGTATCAGAAGAACTGTTAGTTTGCATAAAGTGGAGCTCTTGGAGCATAGCAAAAGCGGTAGTATGGACACTCTTTAGTTTAGAAAGCACAAGATAAAGATGAAGAAGTGCACACTTCTAGGATGAATATTTGCAAGAGAGAAAGGGATCATGATGGGAAACATCTACTCAAAGCTGGGTAGACGTTGTGTGAGTTTCCTCTCTTTAAAGCCCCCTTTATGAGGATAAAAGAAAAATGGAAATACAGTATCATGTATGAGTGTGCTGTCAGACATACAGCCCTTTTCTGCATCCTACCTTTTGAAGGTCTATAGCTGCTTCTGTGGCAGTAGAAAAATTCCATCTATCCTTAGTTAATTATAGCTGTGAAAGGACAACCGGGATGATCTCTCCTTGGTACTCTCTTTGGAGGCACCATTATGAAGACAAAATCATCAGAAAAGGAGAAGTTCTGCTTTATCAGAACAGTGTTAGAGCTTTTGGCAAAGTAAGAGCATCAATTTTTTTTTAAAAAAGGAAGATTGTTCCTATGAAGGACCTACATTCCAGTTGCAAACTGGGGGCACTCCTTTGGTTGCCCAACACTTAATGGTGTCTGTGGTTACTGAAGTTGAGGTTGCAGTTCTCAGTGCCTTACAAGTAGTTCATCTTAGATGATGAATGTATTGTACAGGTAGATTCATGCTGGGAGAGGTGCTCCATTAAGTATTCCCAACCCAAGCCATGTAAGGCTTTATAGGTCAAAACCAGCACCTTGACTCAGGTTCAGAAACATACCAGGAGCCAGTGGAAGTGGGCTAGAATTGGTGTTATATGTTTGGACCTTCTAGTCCCTGTTATCAGTCTGTCTGCCACATTTTGCATGAGCTGCAGCTTCTGAATGATCTTCAAAGGCAGCCCATGTAGAGCACATTGCAGCAATCTAACTTGGAAGTTACTAGATCATAGACAAGTGAAGCCAGGTTATCTCTGTCCAGATAGGAGCGTAGCTGGGACACCAACTGAAGTTGGTAGAAGCCACCTGAGCCTCAAGTGAGAAAGGTGGCTCAGGAGAACCCCCACGTATGAACTTTCTCCTTCAGGGGAATTCAACTCCATCCAGAACAGGTTGAGCACCCTCCATCCAGTCAGAAGAGCCACTCACTAACAGCATCTCGGTCTTGTCTGGAGAAATTCATCCTTCATGTGCAAAGGAGACTGAAATGGAGACAGTGGGAGGAGGGACTAGCATGTTCCCACTCCTTATATGTTTATAGGTTTAGTATTGGGTAGACAACATGCTATAGTATAGCATGTCAGCTATTATTTAGCTTTTGACAGTGTTTGACATCTGATAGGTTATGGAAGTTTGACATGCAATATGCATCAAATGCAAAATATCAAGAGATACCAAATCTGAGGCTGCAATATTCACACTTATCTGGGAGTAAGTGGAACAGCTCAATGGGACTTAAATTTGAGTAGACATACCTGGGATTGCAGTGTAATGCACTCAATGTTTTAGATGAAATTCCACATTCAGCATATGAATTCAATTTTTAAATCAGGAATTTTAATGTTGCATTCAAAATTTTTGAATCTTTTCAATATTGAATTCAGTTACTGAGTTTTGAGAGTTTGAGAATATTCATTTCAGGTCTGTTGGTAGTGTTCCGTTGGAAGTAGTGGGGCAGAATAATTGCTATTGCTGCTCTGCTTGGCACAAGAAATGTTTGTTGACACATTGACCAAAATGTTCCTAGCAAGTCCTACTTGCAGAAGTTTTGTTTATTTATATAACATATTTATGAGTGGAATACATTCCACTAAAAGGCTCCAAAACAACTAACAATATAATAAGAACAGCTAAAATGGTGAATACTGAGTAAAAATTAGAACAATTAAACAAATTAACCCAAGCAGCAGACAAATCAATAAATTAACTTTTGATACAATAAAGCAGGAACAGAATTTAATGGGACTCATTTCAAGGTGTTGGTCATTACTAATAATGCCCGAAATGTTTGGGACCAGGAGACTGGAAGGACTGTCTCCTCCCATTCAAATCTGTCTGCTTTCTGCATTTCTCATCCAAGGCCTTTCTCTGTATCCTATTGCTTTCAATAGGAGGTGCATTTGGCTGGGAATTGAGACAGGGCCCTTTGGCTGTAGCATTCAGGTTGTGGAATTCCCACTCTAGAGGTCTGGTTGGTCCTTTTGTGTGATTTTAAGTAAATGCATGACACCTGTCTTGTCATGCATTTTATTAGAGCTCTCAGCTGTTGGCATGTTGGTATGGGTCTGTTTTAATGGTCTCTGTTTACTGGGAATCAGTATTCTTCTACTTGTATGGATATAAGCTGCCTTGGAGGTGGGTGGTACTTTGAGGGCTGAATGGTGTGGCAGAAATAATTTTATAAATAAAATTAAAAGCCCTGGGAAATTAAGAGGTCTCTAGTCTGGGGTCTCAATGAGGATATTCTAGGCTGTGTCTGAGGATAATGTTCCATAAACAGGGTACCAACACTAAAAAGCCATTGACCACAATTATCAGATAAGTGTATGTGGAAGAAGGCAGCCCTTTTAAGCACCCTGGTCACACCCTGTTATTTAAAGATCAACACCAGGACTTTAAACTGAGTCTTCGAACAAACTGTTGCCTTTTTGCTGTTGTATAGCTTATTCACTCGTTCTGTTCTCTGTCTTTTCAGACAGAAGGAAGCAAGCTGCAGAAGGATCTCCGGACATACTTGGCTTCAGTAAAAGGTAATTCCTGGAAAAATAGCTGTGATAGCATTTCTAGAATCTTCTTCTGTGAGATAAATGTCAGCAGTTGAACCATGATATACAATATAGAAATCAAGACCCTTGCTATCAAGGGTTTTGGACCCTGAGGCATTTCATGTGACTCGTAACTGGTACATAACTTCTTCTATAAACCCTAGTTCCCATGATGCAAGGGCTAGTTTGGACAAATGATCAAAATTGAAAGGTTCTTTTTCTGATGGGCCTATCCCTCACATCTCTTTTTATAATATTTTTGCGCCTATAATTTAAAAACAAACACACACACACACACACACTCTCACACATATGATTTGGTCCTGATTAATTGTATTGTTCAATAGGAACTCCCAATATGCTTTCACCAATATGTTATTATTATGTGGAGGGAAGGAGAGAGAAGTTCAGTCTTGTTTGCTTGTTTGTTTAATTTCAGCCAGGCAAATGAAAAGTACAACCCTGCAAAAAATGTTTTATGTTCAAAACTGTAAATTGGCCATTACCAAATGATAGTTTGTTTACACATTATTGAAACAAATATGTTTCATTTCTCTTGATTGCCCACACCAGATGGGAAATGTTAAACCCAGTGGCTATTGGTATATGTAGAATTCCTACGTTAACCTCTGTTTTCCTTGCCTGGAAAATAACTCACTTAAAGTATCACTATGGGTTTGGGATGAGGACTTGGTCATTGAGTAAAGTTCATTCCTGTCCTCTTTGGGATGGGTGTTCTGTGGGATACTACTGAGTCATTAAAAATTCGGAGTCTCTCTTTTCTATCTCCAAGCAATGCACGAGGCTTCCAAGAAACTGACAGAGTGTTTGCAAGAAGTGTATGAGCCGGAGTGGCCAGGAAGAGATGATACCAACAAACTAGCAGAGGTGAGGTTTTGTTCTATCATAACAGAGCATCACTGATGTATTATAATCTCCAGTTCATCACGTGGGATTCATCACATAATTGTTATCCTGATTTTGGAGTTTATAGCCCAGTTTGGACATAACATGATGAAATCATAGTTTAGTGGTACATGAACAAGCCTGCTTGAGTCTCAGCTTGCACACACACCCCTCCCTCCTGTGGGGTGGCCATGATGAGGAGATTGGAAGATCCACTTCCCTTTTAACACTAACCACAGTTTCTCGTTCTGACCAAAAAAGACAAACTGTGGTTCATTTAAGTTATAGCTTGCTGAAACAAGTGCGATCATAAACCACAGTTGTTTCAATAAACCATAGTTTAAATTAACTGAGGTTTATCCTTTTCAGATGTAATGATAAACCATGGTTAGTGTTGAACAGGAAGTGGATGCTTCCAATTTCCTCCTCATGGTTACACCAGAGGAGAAGGGGAAGGGATGTGCGAGCTTGAGGCTCAAGTAGGCCCATTCACATAATGCTTAACTATGGTTTAGCCCTGCCTTCCCCATCTTGGGGCCCTCCAGATGTTTTGGACTGCAATTCCTAGGATTCCAGACCATTAGTTATGCTTGCAGGGCCTGATGGGAGTTGAAGTCCAAAACATCTGTAGGATGCCAGGTTGGGGAAGGCCATTTCAGTATTATCCATCTGAATTAGGCCAGTAAGTTCTAGGCCACAGTACATCCCTCGTGTGATCTTAAATATTCCATAGAAAAAAAAAACATAATATGGCCCAAAGATTAGCAGTTGTTTAAATCCTCAACAGGGCAGTATACTGACCCATATCTGTATTATTTCCTAACTATTCTTATTGTGTGGGTGTGGGGCACACAATGCTTTGGCTGCTTGGATAAGAGCCATAGTGAGTGGCTGGAACCCACATATATAACAAAACCAAAGACCAAACTATATGAGTTGCAGAAGAAGGCATAGCTAGGCTGGCCATTTCTGTTCACTGGCAGGCCTTTTGTGTTTCTAACTACTACATGGAAGGCACACATTCAACAGGCAAAGCTTTCCCATGCTGCATGGGAGATGCAGTCAAGGGGAATCCTTTGCCTGTTTAATTCCTGCAGAACATTACAGCTTTTAAAGTTAAAGGAGCTCTGCCAAAAAAAAACTGGTGACAATGCTAGGCATATATGTTTTTACATGTACATCACTAAACAAACATATGTTTGCAGACATGTATCTTACACAGGTTCACTCATTTGAGATTGGCTGCAGGCAGCTCAGTTGTTGAGAGAGTGTATGTTTCATGGCACATCTGGGTTTGCCCTCCATCATGTGTGAAATGACTCATAAAGACCAAATAAGAAGTGTTACCATATTTTACACTGTTGCTGCTGATTGATCACCGGCCTTCTTCTGTTGTAGAACAATGACTTACTGTGGACAGACTTCCATCAGAAGTTGGTGGATCAGGCACTGCTAACCATGGACACCTACCTCGGCCAGTTCCCAGACATAAAAGTATGGCGCAAACTTTACTTCTATCCTTTTATTCCTTTTTGTAAAAAGAAGGCCATGTAATATGTGAATCAAGCAACGGTTTTGTAAGAAACTCTGTTCTTTGCAGGATCTTACCTTGCTTGTTTTGGGCTTTGGTGTAGAAATAAGGTTTGATTGGTGAAAGGACATTAGCTTTATTCTTATGTCAGGCAAAGTGAGCAGAGTCCATGGGTGGGCAACCTATGGCCCTCCAGCTGTTTGGGCCCACAACAGGTTTGAAGTTTTGGTACTAGTGTATAAAGTCCTAAACAACTTGAGACCAGGCTAGATGAGAGAGTGCCTTCTCCCTTTATCAACTTTCTTGGTCGCTAAGGTCATCATATGGCATGCTCCTGGTAGTTCCACATGGAACTATGGACCAATTGGAGTCCACCCAGAGTATAGCCTTCAGTGTGGTGGCCCCCTTTCTGTGGAACTCCCTGCCTATGGCTGTCAGGCAGGCACCAACATTCTTTATTCCAAGAAGCCTTCCTTGATTGGCCAGCCATGTTTTTATTGGTGAGCTGTTTTTAAACTTCTAATATGGTGTTTTTATTTATTTTTTATTCTTTTTATCTTTCATTTTTACCGCCCTGGAATCTGTATAGATGTGGAGTGGTATATAAATGTTGTAAATAAATAAACTCCCGTCAGCCCTTGGCAGCATAGCCATTGATGAGGCATCATGGGAGCTGTAGGCCAAAAACATCCAGCGGGCCACAAGTTGCCCACCTGTGGTATAGTCAATGTGGGGTGGGCCAACAGGCTCACATACACCCACCCTGGCCATTTAGCTTCCTTGTGTTGGATGTAATTATCATGTACACATGTGGAAGTCAACATAGCCCTTTTCAGGAGTGCTCTGGCGCGTGAAGGGAGAACAGGGCCATACTTACTGGCCTTCCCACTGCTGTCATGCCCTTGCTGGCTCCCCCTGCTGTCCATGCATTGTGGGAAGAGGGAGACATCTGAAGCGAGGAGACTGCTGTACCCTCGCAGCCTCCCCATGTGATTTTGGGTTCTGACATGCGTGGGGAGCCACCACATGCACAGCCAGCTCCCTACTTCAGACTTCCACCCCAATGCATAAAGGGGGGGGGAGTCAGCAAGGATGTGATGGGAGGGGTGGGTGGGGTTGGAGATTAGTGAGTATGGCCCCTACCTAATTATAGTAGCGCAACGGCAGAACACCTAGAACAGGCTCATGCGTAGACCTTATAACATGTGGTCATCACCAATCAAAATTGGCACAGGAGTGGGCTAAAGATAATGTGTAGCTACCATGCAGAATGTGTCCAACCCCATGCATTTCCCTGATGTGTAAATAAGGCTAGCGTTTGGCTGCTGCTGCTTATAGTACTACTAGTAGTAAATAATAATAATGCAGTATGCAATTACCTATCCCTTGAGCTTACAGAAATAATTTAAAAAACATGCAATGTAATCCTCAAAAACAACAATAATAATAATCAAACTACTGACAGCAGTGAGATAGAAATATGTAAAAAAAAATCACAATAATCTGGCAGCAGTGATCCTAATTGGTTTTAAAAGTTAGAAGCCCATCAAAACAGTGTCCTCAATTTCTGATGAAATACAGTTATGAAGGGGACTGGACTGATCTCATCTGGGATATGATACTTACCAAAACCACAGAATGCATGTTACATCAAGAAGCACCACTCAGTATGATGAAAAAGTGCCTTCTTGCCCAATTTCCTGGCAGATGTTAACCGCTGTGTTTGGCTGTGTGCTACTCAGTCCCTCAACATACACAACCACTTTCCCTTCTATCATTCCTTCCTTTCAGTATGTTCTTATTGATATATTTTTGGCATCAAAGTCTGGCCTCTGGCTGTGGAATGCAGCAGTTACTTTTTCATTATTCGATGGCCTGAAACTGATATAAAATTAGCCTAGACTGGACACAAGGCCTATTGAATCTTCCTCCAGCCCCATTTCATCTCTCAGAGCTCTCAAAGAAAAAATGCTCCAATAATGAAGTGATGCCTTTTTCCTAATGCTCTTTAAAAAGAAAAAAAAGAAAAAGAAGAGGAGTAGCTAGGGACTATGTGTATTTTGTGTAGAAATGTACCCAGTCAGCACAAATGCTCATTCTGTATTACAAGAACTGAAGATCTGCTTGCAGAATAGACTATGTAAATAAATAGGTTTGTGTAAATCTTAATTTTAGTTGTGCATTTCTACTTCTGCAGACCTTTTTTTTTTTTTAATGAGTGGGACAGATGGGAATTTTTAAACAATTCATATAACTGAAGGATAGAATGCCATATACAGTGGTTTTTGTGGCTGAATTGTCCTCTTTGACATTGTATGAGGTTTTCCTTTCTCTTTGGGGTCAAAAGCCTCTGCTCCCTTCGACATCCCCCTTCTTTCCCCAAGGGAACATGATCACAAGGAATCCATTAATGAACTTTTGAGGGATTGGTTGCATCTGGTAAAGTTCTTATACACATGTATAGTTGCTGGGGAGAGCTGCAGTCCCATCCTGAGAACTTTTCTCCCTCAAGCATTGGATCCTATCCTCTGAGCTTTCCTCTTCCAAGCATGGAATGGGTTTTGAGAAGGTTGAAGAGGAAATGTACTGTCCATATGGCAGTGCTTGTAACTATGATCTCACGTAGAAAAGGTCAGCTTGGCTTTGTCCCAGTGAAATCAAACACCCCATTTAACCCCCTTCTGTTGCATCCCAGAAAAGAGACAAAACCAAGCTGTCTTTCCTTTCTCATGTGCTTGTACAATTTGTGAAGGAAATCATGTGTGTGTGTGTGTGTGTGTGTGTGTTTCCCCATTTAGTTTCAAGCAGCTATCTCAGTGACCTCTGATGGTGGCTTTTTTGTGAGTGTAGTTGGTGCCATAAAGCCTGCCTTTACATTAAAGAAAAAACCTGCAGTCCTCCCGTTGTGGAGCCTTTCCGCATTTACAGCAGGCTCCTAGACAGCGACCACGTGATCGCTGAGAGGGAAAGTTTTTAATTTTCAAGGTTCCATAGAGATCCATGAAACAGCACCACCTAGTTGGCTGTTTTAATAGCATATCAATCTAACATAGATAGTTCGTTATTTCCGGAACTTTTTGAGATGGAATAACCACGAAATCCCCTTCATGGATCGCTGCCTTGTTGTGGCGAAGGGGCTTGTGTAACTCAGTGAAGCCATAAGCTATGCCGTGTAGGGCCACCCAAGATGGACAGGTCATGGCGGAGAGTTCTGACAAAATGTGGTCCACTGGACAAGGAAATGGCAACCCACTCCAGTATTCTTGCCAAGAAAACCCCATGGAACATATCACAAGGCTAAAAGAGATGACGCCGGAAGATGAGCCCCTCAGGTCGGAAGGTGTCCAATATACTACTGGAAAGAGCAGAGGGAATTTCCAAGTAGCGCCAGAAAGAGTGAAGCGGCTGGGCCAAACCCGAAAGGACACTCAGCTGTGGATGTGTCTGGTGGTGAAAAGAAAGTCCGATGCTGTAAAGAACAATATTGTTTCGGAACCTGGAATGTCAGATCAATGAATCAAGGTAAGCTGGAGGTGGTCAAACATGAGATGGCAAGCTTGAACATCGACATCTTGGGAATCAGCAAACTGAAATGGACAGGCATGGGCGAATTTAATTCAGACCATCATATCTACTACTGTGGGCAAGAATCCCTTAGAAGAAATGGAGTAGCACTCATAGTCAACAAAAGGGTGGGAAAAGCAGTACTGGGGTACAATCTCAAAAACGATAGAATGATCTCAGTACAAATCCAAGGCAAACCATTCAACATCACAGTAATTCAAGTCTCTGCCCCAACCACTGAGGCCGAAGAAGCTGAGGTTGATCGGTTCTATGAAGACCTGCAACACCTTCTAGAACTAACACCAAATGTCCTCTTCATCATAGGGGATTGGAATACTAAAATAGGAAGTCAAGAAATCACCAGGATAACAGGCAAGCATGGCCTTGGTGTACAAAATGAAGCAGGACAAAGGCTAATAGAGTTTTGCCAAGAGAACATGCTGACCATAGCAAACACTCTTTTCCAACAGCACAAGAAGCGACTCTACACATGGACATCACCAGATGATCAATATTGAAATCAGATTGATTATGTAGTTTGCAGCCAAAGATGGAGAAGCTCTATACAGTCAGTAAAAACAAGACCTGGAGCTGACTGTGGCTCAGATCATGAGTTTCTTATCGCAAAATTTTGGCTTAAATTGAAGAACGTAGGGAAAACCACTAAACCATTCAGGTATGACCTAAATCATATCCCTTATGAATATACAGTGGAGGTGAGGAATAGATTTCAGGGATTAGACCAGATAGACAGAGTGCCTGAGGAACTATGGACAGAGGTCCGTAACATTGTTCAGGAGTCAGCAACGAAATCCATCCCAAAGAAAAAGAAATGCAAGAAAGCCAAGTGGCTGTCTGATGAGGCTTTACAAGTAGCTGAGGAAAGAAGGGAAGTGAAAAGCAAGGGAGAAAGGGAAAGATATACCCAACTGAATGCAGAGTTCCAGAGAATAGCAAGGAGAGACAAGAAGGCCTTCTTAAATAAACAATGCAAAGAAATCGAGGAAAACAATAGAATGGGAAAGACTAGAGATCTCTTCAAGAAAATCGGAGATCTCAAGGGAACGTTTTGTGCAAAGATGGGCGTGATAGGCAGGGACCTAACAGAAGTAGATGAGATTAAGAAGAGGTGGCAAGAATACACAGAAGAACTATACAGGAAAGATCTTAATGTCCCTGATAGCCATGATAGTGCGGTCACTGAACTTGAGCCAGACATCCTCGAGAGTGAAGTCAAGTGGGCCTTAGGAAGCATTACTAACAACAAAGCTAGCGGAGATGACAGTATTCCTGTCTGAAATACTGAGCTATTTAAAATCCTAAAAGATGACGCTGTTAAAGTGCTGCACTCAATATGCCAACAAATTTGGAACATTCAAAAATGGCCACAAGACTGGAAAAGGTCAGTTTACATTCCAGTTCCAAAGAAGGGCAATGCTTACATTCCAGTTCCAAAGAAGGGCAATGTTCAACACAAAGTGTTCAAACTACCGCACAATTGCGCTCATTTCACATGCCAGCAAGGTTATGCTCAAAATCCTATGAGCTAGGCTTCAGCAATATGTGAACCGAGAACTACTGGAAGTACAGGCTGGGTTTCGAAGAGGCAGAAGAACTAGAGATCAAATCGCCAACATTCGCTGGATCATGGAGAAAGCAAGAGAATTCCAGAGAAACATCTATTTCTGCTTCATTGACTATGCTAAAGGCTTTGATTGTGTGGATCACAACAAACTCTGGCAAATTCTGAAAGAGATGGGAGTACCAGACCACCTTTCCTGTCTCCTGAGAAACCTGTATGAGGGTCAAGAAGCAACAGTAAGAACCGGACATGGAACAACCGATTGGTTCAAAATTGGGCAAGGAGTAAGACAAGGCTGTATATTGTCGCCCTGCTTATTTAACTTATATGCAGAGTACATCATGAGAAATGCCGGGTTGGATGAATCACAGGTTGGAATTAAGATTGCCAGGAGAATTATCAACAACCTCCTATATGCAGATGATACCACCCTAATGGCAGAAAGCGAAGAGGATCTAAAGAGCCTCTTGTTGAGGGTGAAAGTGTAGAGTGCAAAAGCTGGTTTGAAACTCAACATTAAGAAAACTAAGATCATGACATCTGGCCCCATCATTTCCTGCCATATAGAAGGGGAAGAAATGGAAGCAGTGACAGATTTTATTTTCTTGGGCTCCAAGATCACCGCAGACGGTGACTGTAGCCATGAAATTAAAAGACACTTGCTCCTTGGGAGGAAAGCTATGGCAAACCTAGACAGCATAGTAAGAAGCAGAGACATCACCTTGCCTACAGAGGTCCGTCTAATCAAAGCTATGGTTTTCCCAGTAGTAATGTATGGCTGTGAGAGCTGGACTATAAGGAAGGTTGAGCGCAGAAGAATTGATGCTTTCGAACTGTGGTGCTGGAGAAGACTCTTACGAGTCCCCTGGACTGCAAGGAGGTCAAATCAGTCCATCCTAGAGGAAATCAACCCTGACTGCTCATTGGAAGGACAGATCCTGAAGCTGAAGCTCCAATATTTTGGCCACCTAATGCGAAGAGAAAACTCCCTGGAAAAGACCCTGATGCTGGGAAAGATTGAAGGCAAAAGGAGAAGGGGACGGCAGAGGATGAGATGGCTAGATAGCATCACGGATGCAATGAATATGGACTTGAGCACACTCCGGGAGAGAGCGGAGGACAGGAAGGCCTGGCGTGCTATGGTCCATGGGGTCACGAAGAGTCGGACACGACTGAACAACTGAACAACAACAACCAGGAAATACCTCTGGATTTGCCCTGGAGGTTGATGATGTCATGATGAAAAGGACCCGTAAACCTCCATGAGTGAGCAATCTCAATAGCAGGATAAAAGTTCCATGTGAAGAAGCCCAAAGTGTCACCCACATTGGGTAACTGCTAGCCTGGCAGGCCACTTGCTGGAACTTCTTTAGCAATAATGCTGTAGAGCTAAGGAGACCCTCCTCTTCATAATTGGCCACAACTGGCAGCAGTGAGGCTATAGAGACAGAGTGCATCTCCCTCAGTTTGGAGCTTGCACTCTAGTTAATTTGTGCCCAGAAGTTCCATTTTACAGGGGGAAGTGGGCTATAGTTACAAGTCAGCATTGGTGAAGTGGTACATTTTGAAGTGCAGGCCCTCATCATGACAATCCCCGTAACCATGACCCCAAGGATTGTCCAAAATTGCAGGCAGATGTGTTGATCCATATCAACACCCCAGTTCTGGGAGTTTTCATCTCCTTCAAGCAAGTTCTTTTGGTAAAGCTAATGGATCTTAATTGCCTGTTCAAGATGAGGTCACCCCAAAATCCTTTGCATCACAAGGAATAATATATTATTGCTTGGAAAATGCATTCCCCTCCCCCCTCCCCCTGTCAGCTATTGTGAGGATTGCATCAAATCTCAAAGGGAAGAGGAAATTCTGAGAGTGGTGTCAGATGTCAGCATCCCTGCTAATTAAAAAAAGTGCCGGTGCCGAGTCCCTGCGAGCACTGGGTCCACTACATCATTGCATAAATGTCTGTTTTCTTTGGGTGGTGCCCACGCAGTCACACACATGGATGGCTAAGAAACCTCAGTTCCCAATGCAGTTGTGCAGAAGAAAATAGGAAGGACAACTTTTCGAACCAGACACTTTGTTATAACGCAGTGGTTTCCAACCTTGGTTCCTCATTGGCCATGGTCAATGGGGATGATGGGAGTTTTAATCCAACTCCATTTGGGCACCCAGGGTTAAAGTGTCAGACTAGGAGCAGGAAGAGTTGGATTCAAATCCCCACTCAACCACAAAGCTCAGTGGGTGACCTTGGGCCAGTCACACACACTCTCATTCTCAGCCTAACCTACCTCACAGGATTGTTGTGAGGATATAAAGAATGGGAGAACCTTACACTTACATCTAAGTGGACATAGGACTGCAGCCTCACAGCAAAATGTGGACACACATACCTGGGAGTAAGCTGAATTAAACACAGTGGGACTTATTTCTGAGTAAACATATATAGATTGCACTGTTAGAAGCTTTTTCAACTCAGTGTTTTAGCTCTCTCCCCATACTACTTATCACATTTACTCAGGAGGGTGTCCATAGGCTTATCCATTTTTTCCCTCACAACAACCCTGTGAGGCAGGTTAGTCTGAGAGCCAGTGACTTTGCTCAAGTTCACCCAATAGGCCTCCCCAGTCCAAGTCTAATAGTCGCTCCACTCCATCCTAGTGGCTCTCTACCAGTCGTTGCAAATGAATCTATCTTACACAGTCAGGGAGAAATAATTTCAGCTGTTCTGTACCTGTCTTTCCCAATGTTTTTAGTAGTTGGAAGTGGACTTAGCAGAAAATGGCTTCCTTGATAGAGGCATCTGAAATCCATCTAGTGGTTTAATGTGGCTGAATTCTTGAAGATTCCAAGTGGCTTCATTCAGAGCTGTACTGGAAGTTTAATTAAACAAAAGATAAAACCAAGTACAGTTTGTCTGGCAGGCCAGGAAGCGGGGGAGAGAGCTCAATGTATAGACTGGGGCAGAGATGCAGCAAAAGCCACACCTGTTTGAGATGACTCTGTGTAATCCCTTGAACTATTTACGTGGCCAGTTAGGCTTAGCAAATGCAGTATTTCGTGCCAGTTGTTCTGTTCCCCAAATATCATCTATTATTTCAAAAAGAATAACAGTTATTTTGGATAGCAGCCTCTAACTGTGTAATGTGATGTCTATTCTATCTTTCCATATTCTGCAACACTTCATATTAGTGTGGACCACTTCTGTTGGGAAAAGGTTGGAAAATCTATGCCATATGGGGAAGGGCAGAAGGAACTGCTTCTGCATGGTATCTTGCTATTGCTATGCCCTTCCAGTTTCTCTGTCTCTGACCTCTGTGGTTTGCAACACAGTGAATAAGTGTAAACTGTTTCAGGGGTCACAATTTGGAATTTTGAGACTGTTGTGGGCACTCTCACAAAGGGCTGCCATGAGGGGGCTTGCCTATTCATAAAATGGCTACTATGGTGGGCATGGCAGGTTGTTGTTTGTTGTTTATTTGGTCAGTCGCTTCCGACTCTTTGTGACTTCATGGACCAGCCCACGCCAGAGCTTCCTGTCGGCCGTCGCCACCCCCAGCTCCCCCAAGGTCGAGTCTGTCACCTCCAGAATATCATCCATCCATCTTGCCCTTGGTCGGCCCCTCTTCCTTTTGCCTTCCACTTTCCCTAGCATCAGCATCTTCTCCAGGGTGTCCTGTCTTCTCATTATGTGGCCAAATTACTTCAGTTTTGCCTTTAAGATCATTCCCTCAAGTGAGCAGTCTGGCTTTATTTCCTGGAGTATGGACTGGTTTGATCTTCTTGCAGTCAAAGGCACTCCCAGAATTTTCCTCCAGCACCACAGTTCAAAAGCATCTATCTTCCTTCACTCAGCCTTCCTTATGGTCCAGCTCTTGCAGCCATAGGTTACTACGGGGAAGACCATTGCTTGAACTATGCGGACCTTTGTTGTCAGTGTGATGACTCTGCTCTTAACTATTTTAAGAGTGTGGCAGGTTACAAAATACTAATTTCCCAGAAGGCAAATTGGTGAGAATAAAAGAAATAACTTGCCCAAGAATCTAAGTACAAGGCAGAGGTAGGGGTCTGAGCTCCAAATCACAAAACCACTCCTTTGAACTCAAACAAAGATGGTGCTGGAGGCAGCACTTTGCTTTGCAGCATGCTAGCCTCCCAATTAATTTTAATTAAAAAATTAGGAGAGCAAGGAGCCTGGTATGCTCCAAGAGAAGTTTCCACGGGCACATTGATTGGACACCACATTGGAGATTCCAGGTGAAAAATAATGGCCATTGGGGGGGGAAAATCCTTACTTCACATTTGTGCAGATGAGGTCTGAACTGGCAGCGGCTAACAAGGAAAGAGAATTTGGGGTCATGGTGGGTAGTCAATGAAAACATTGGCCTAGTGTGTGACAGCTGTGGAAAAAGCCAATTCCATGCTAGGGGTCATTAGGAACGGGATCAAAAATAAATCTGCCAGTATTGTAATGTCTTTATACAGGGCTATGGTGCAGCCACACATGGAATGCTGTCTACAGTTCTGGTTGCTGTATCGCAAAAAGAATATTGTGGAGCTGGAAAAAGTTCAGAAAAAGGCAACCAAAATGGTCAGGGGTCTGAGGCAGCTGTCCTATGACGGCTGTCTCCACATATGCTCCCAAACACATGTATTTATTTATTAACACTTGTAGTTCTTTGAGTGATTTAAAGTAATGTAAAAGCAAATTGTAGCTAATGGTGCTTTTTTCGAACATAGTGGAAGTTGCCTGTTAACATTTCTATATCGTCTGGAAGCTGAACAACCCACGATGATGTGAACATCCCAATTGATGTCACTTCTTATTAGACCTGGGTGTAGAGTTGATTAAACCCTGTATTGAATTTAGAAACATAGGCCGCTTGCCTCAGATTTCAAGAGAGACACAGCCTCAAAACTGGTAGGTTCTGCCATGCTGACACCAATGAAGGTGTCATTTCTGTAGTTGGTGCAGTGACAGAAAACCACAAGAATGATGTGCTTCATATAACTGTTTTGTCTGTCCTACTCATGCAGTTGTGAAATGTTATAATTGCGCATAGGCTGTTTGGGGAGCATGCGCTAAGGCTGAGATTTGATGTTGCTGTCACAGGTAATTCTCAACTTGTGCTTATTGCTCTGTTTTTGTTTGAATAACTGTTATGTGGGAACGGTTTAGATCCCACATACGATTTGTGTAAGCTTTTGTATTTTACATTGTAGGGTATTGTTGACCCCAAGGACTTATCTGTAACTATTACATTTCAGTGGAACAGGGAAGGTGTCAATAACACCATGCTTTTTTAAACTTGCCAGTGGAGGATAAGGCCATCAGTGGCTACTCATGATGGCTATATTACCTCTGGTATTGGAGAAGGACATAGGAACAAAGGAAATTGCTCTATACTGAGTCAGACCCTTGGTTCATCTAGCCGGGTATTGTCTGCACTGAATGGCAGTGACTTTCCAGGGTTTCAGGCATGGTTCTTTCCTAGCCCTATCTGCAGAAGTTCGGGATTGAACCTGGGACCATCTGCATGCAAAGCATGTGCTGTACCACTGATCTACAGTCCTACCCATAGCTCAGTGGTAGAGCATCCCTCTCAATACCAGTTGCTGAGGAACATGAGCAGGGGGTGCTGCTGAACTCATGTCCTGTTGTGAGCTTCTCATAGGCATCTAGTTGGCCACTGTAGGAAGCAGGATGCTGGACTAGATAGGCCTTTAGTCTGATCCAACACGGCTCTTCTTATGTTCTTATCCTTCAGTCTCTGACACTTCCATCATGGTGTCCATTTACAACATTTTATCCTGCCCTTCTTCCATATTGCCCAGAGCAGTGTATATGAAATTATACCATCCGAACTCTACACAGCTCTATGAGCTAGGTCAGGCTGAGTGAAGATTTGAATTCTGTAGCATCCACTGGCCACGGAAGGCAAGCTCCCGTAAGTACCTATGGGAGCTCACCTTCTGGGGCTAATAACCACCGTGGGGGAGGAATTCATTGGGATCGCAGCAGGGGAGGAAAGGGCTGACTTCCCCTCCTTATATGCCATGGTTCCAATGACCCCCACCCCATGAGTGCTTTGTTTGAATTTTGTTTGAAGCTACATTCTCAAGAATGCTTGCTTGTTCCAATCCAGACTTGCTTTGTCTGGGAAGGACTACTGACCCCTCCTGGTGCCCTTTAGAACCACAACTCAGTGAATTGGATCCAGATTTAGGTGTGTGCGACAGAAGCAGACTTCCCCATCCTTTTGTCTCTACAGCAGCCTCTCCAGCCCCCTGAAAACGCTACACAGAGGGCTCCTTCACACGGTGCTTTTTTCCTGTGATTGAGATTGCTCCATCCTAGGGCGTCTCCTGCACTAAATGTCCTTTGTTCCGTTTTTAAATAGATTGCAGATAACGAGCTATCAAATTACCCCATTGTGTTCCACTTGAGTTGCCTCCATGAAAAGAGGAAAAGCAGCAAGAAGAGAAGTGAGATCAATGAAAGATCTGGAAGACTCAGATACAGGGAGAAGGAGGGGGAAGGGGGTGGGAGAAAAGGAAGCACGTGAAAAAGGGAGTTGTTGTGATCCTGCATTTAAAATGGAAGCAGAAAGCCCCGTATTAAATGCAGGATTTTACGCTGGTGTTATGATGCCCAGAGGGTCAGGGAACTCTGCTGAATGGGGTGAGCTTTGGTGTGGTATGCGGGGAGGGGGATCTTCTGTGAGCAGAGCTCTTCCATCTCTGCAAGTCAGATCCTGGATCCTACCCACTATATCTTGTCCAGAATTATTTAGATTTATTTAAGTACATCCTGAAAAAAGAACTGAAACTAGTATTAAATCCGAATATACTGGGGTGATTTCATAAGAGTTTTGCCATGGAAGAATGACAGGGACCGTTTTTATGATGGAAATTTTAATTGGATGTCAGTCTTAGTTGTTTTTGATTATCCTTCTTATTACACAGTGTTCATGCTAAATAATGGACATTTCCTGCTTTATTTCCTGCTGTTAAGAAGTATACCATAAAGATAGCTTTCTATTATATATTAATTAACCCAGATTGTTTCACCCATTCATGCTCAGTAGAAATGCCACACCTCTGTTTTATTAATATTCTTTTTGGATAAGTGAATAAAACTAGCCTTTTAACAATGCTTTAATTCTAGTGTGGATAGGAATAGACAGAATATTAAGGAGTAACTAATATTTGTCAAATGGATTGGTGAACAAGCCCTGGAACGTCATCTGGAAAGTTATTGTCTTATTTATTTATTTGATTTGTATCCTGCCTTTCAACCAAGAAAAATGGCATTCAAGGTGGCTTTCAATCATAACTAAAACTTGATTAAAACAATAATAAAACAAATGCATGAAAACACAACAATAGCAGAATAAAAACAACATCCAAAGCAACAGAACTGCTTGCACGTCAAAGGCCTGCTTGAATAAAAAGGATAGCAGAGAGGAGCGAACCTAGTCTCTTTCTGCCGGGAGTTCCACAGCCTGGGAGCGGCCACCAAGGAAGCCATCTTGTCTTCCCAAAGGATTAAAGGGAAACCTGAACATCTGTCACAAATAGACTTATTTTTGTTGTAGATTGTGTCAGCGTATGATATAGAGTGGGACCTAGAGGAAGACAGGAAAATATTATGTGCATTTTTTAAAGAAAGAGGTGGAACACTAGCCTGGTAAAACTTCTTGTTCACTACAAGGACAGATAGATGGTCAAGGGCAGCCCTCCACCTCTTTTGTTTATTTGTTTGTTTGTTTGTTTAAGCAGTTTTGGTGGTGGTGTGCATCAGGGATCTTAGAGCTTCACCACATGAGGCTAAAATCCTGCATCCTTACCAGGGCTTCTGCTTCCGGATTTTTTATGGGATTAAGATCCGCTCCTTTACACAGGCTGACACATGCAGTTTTTATTTCTTGGCAAGCTCTATATGTTTCATTTTACAGCCACTAGATGGCGCTGCTGTTATAGTGCCATTACAGAAGTACAGCCAGCAAGTAAAGCACTTCATAGCGCTTCCTAGAGAAAAATGGGACTTTACTGACACTTTACAAAGGCGGGATAAAGGTCATAAACTGCAGGAGGGGCCTGGAGGTTGACAATGTCATGTAAAGGACCCACAAACTTCCATGAGTAACCAATCTTGATTGCACTATATAAGCCCTGTGTGGAGAAGCTGTAAGAATGTAATAAATCCTTTATATATACACTTCACCACATACACAGAGAAAAAGGATGAATTTCTATCGACCGTATGGCCACCTAAACATGTTTCAGCCAACTGGCTCTGAGACCATTGTAGAGTGTTGGCATACTTAGCAGAATGCATACAAATTGGACTATAAAGCTTTTAAGTCTATTAAATTACATGGCTCTGGTATTCAGTAATGATTTCTCCCTCCCTCCCCCCCTCCTCCCCTCCCCACCCCCACCTCCTTTTAGTCTCGCATTGCTAAACGGGGAAGGAAACTTGTAGATTATGACAGTGCCAGGCATCATTATGAATCTCTACAGACTGCGAAGAAGAAAGACGAAACTAAAATTGCCAAGGTAAAGTGCCCATGTTAGAAGTGGCATAGCTGCTTCATGCTCTCTATCTCTCTGTCTCTCTCTCTCTTAACAAGGTGATTTAGGATATTGCCACTGATGTAATTTTTTTTTAAATGAAAGGATCGTTGTTTATTTTCAGTTTGAAGAAAATATTGCATTTATATTTTTCATGTCTCCAGTTAACCCTTTTCTGCAAACAAAGTAACTCTTTGTGGGGTGACCAGACAAGAAAGCAAACAGCAATGGATGCACAATTCCTGAAAAACGTGATTGTACTAGATTGAAAAACAGCATAGAGGCTGATATTTACAGGAGAGCTGGCAAGGCAACAGGTACACATGGTTATGCGTAGATGAAGGACTTAAGCCAAACTTCCCCAACCTGGTGTCCTCCAGATGTGTTTGACTGCAGTTCCCAGCATCTCCAAGCCAGCCATGCTGGAGCTGTAATCCTTATCCAACACATCTGGAGAACACCAGGTTAGGGAAGGCTGACTTAGGCAAAGAAAGGCAGGCAAGTCTTTGTAGGATGAAGGCTGCCTCTTACAGCCTCAGTTGGGAGAACTGCTCTAGGTGCTACCTTTTCCAGGAGCACTCCTTTTCTATTGAATTGCCAATGCATTTGGGACTTCTGGCTGAACCAACCTCTTCTGACTGAACAAATTGGGTCGTAGGGTGGGGCCAGATTTGCAGCATCAGCCTAGATCAATTGTCCCAAGCCCTAGACCAGGGGTGGGCAACATGTGGCCCATGAGCTGCATGGCCCCCAGTCCCTTGTGCAGCCCCTGCTGCCCTTGCAGCATCAAAATTTAGTGATATGTTAGCAAATAAAGCTTAAATTTGCTGCCAAAATTTGGTAGTGAACCATGATGGAGGCTTAAAAAGGACAAATTTAGCTTGAATTATTTTTTTGTCCCATTTAAATCTTTAAATCTCCATCACAGTTAGCAGGCAAAATTCACTGGCAAACTGCTGGGGTGGGGGGTGGGGAGCATTTGCCACCACCACACTGCTGGAATTTGGTGGTTGCAGGAGTGCGGCCTGTATGGGAATGATGGAAAGTGGCTCCTGGACCATCCAAAGTTGCCTTGCCCTGCCCTACACCCTTTCAGGTGAGATGCAAGAATGCGCTGTCCCCCTTGGAAGATGAGGGCTTCCCATCTGAGGCCACTCTTGGGGTTATCGATAAAGCAAGTCATGGACATGAGCTAAAAGTAATGTCATGAGCATGAGATCAGTATCTACTTAGGAACTGGGTTTTAATATGTTCTGGATTAATGTTCTCTTCATGGATGTTATTCCTGTTTCTCTGAAAGGGTCATTATACATGTCATTATTTGGGGAGAATTCTTCAGTTCTCATACCTGTGTCTGTCATCTTCGTTCGAAGTGACATGTGGCAAAATCCTATGCACATATAATTGAAAGCGAGTGCCACTGTGCTTAGAGATTTATCAAGAGGCACAATGTAGATGGGCAACTGGAGATAAGGGAATATTGATCAAACCCAATTTTGATCAATTTTCCTTGTGGTGGGCTTCTCGGCCACATGGATCACACAGCCATGTAGACCAACATAATTTTGCTTGGCTCACGCCTTTTTCTGCACAGCATCAGAGCAATTCAACTCAGCACATTCTAGGGTTGAGAGTCCACTCTCCCCATTTTACTAGTTTATCAAAGGCTCCATTTTGCAAAATAGCAGCCCCAAAATACAGTATACTCTGAATGTTTGAATGTGTTAATAATAATTCTGTATGTTAGGGAGCTAACTAATGGTTGTGTCCTGAATGAGGATTCTGACCCTGATGATCAGCTAGTAGCACTTTACCTTAAGCACTTAGAGACTGATTTTTAAACCAATTTGATATTATTTAAAATGTATAATGTAATTTTTAAAATTTTGTTTTATTGGGGCTTATTTGACAAAAAAGGAAATGTAAGAGTTAGAAAACTTGAAATATAAATATTAAATGAAATTACATTTTTGTATTTAAAAAATGCTCAGAACGTGAAGTTTGTTCAGATAAGTCAGCTATTTAAGAAGAAACATTTGCTTGTGCTCATGACAGGGAGTTGGTATAGGGAGATAAGTCATTCCTCTTCAGACTAGAGCAGGGGTGCACAATCTGTGGGCTGCATGTGGCCCTCAGCCATTTTCCCAATGTGGCCCACAGAGCTGTGGGGCCCTACGCAGAGTTTCTCTTGTTAGTGCTAATGTTTTGTAGGGAAAGCCTGGGATTTCCCTTGCCAGCACTACAGCTAGGTCTAGCAAGGGAAACCCATTCCTTATTTTTGATTTCTTCATGGAGCTTGGAGATAAGGGAACTGTTTTCCTTGCTAACACTAGTTTTCCCTTTCCAGCACTAGACCTAATAAGGGAAACACTTCCTTTCTCTCCAGTCTCTCCTGAGAGATCGGAGATAAGTGAACTGTTTCCCTTGCTAGTGCTAGCAAGGAAAAACTCTGGGATGGGGGGAAGTGTGTGTGTTTGTGGGAATGTGAATGAGTGTGTGTGTGTGTGTGTGTCTCCCTGAGTATGAGAATGGGCATGTGAGAGTGTGAATGAATGTGTGTGCGTGTGTGCACGTGCAGATGTGCAGTCCCCTGGCATGCCAGCAAACATCCAATGCAGCCCTTGGGGCTGAAAAGGTTGTGGCCTGCTGAACCAGGGAAAAATTAGTTCTCCAAACATTTCTCCACCTGTCTTTCTGTAACATGTGTTCCTTATGACCTTACTATGTCTCTCTGCTGCTGTATTTGCATTATGAACTCCCTTTAAGTGTTACTTTCATGAAGGAGAATTGAGTGACTAATGGGGCTGTGGGACTATGCTCTCCCCCCCTATCCTTGATGACCTGTGGCTCTCTTCACCCATGGCATCCACATGTTAGTGTAGATTTTTGAAGTGAGGATGCCTATGCACATAGATTTCTATTGCAGGGCTCCAGGACCTGGGGCAGGCTAGAGCTGTAAATGTGTAGGTTTCCCCACCTCAGACGTTCATGGTAACACATAGATGGTGGAGCTGGGAGGTTGTTAGGGGTAGGGCTAGAGGCACGGCAGCCCCTTTAATCACTTGATGGGCCTTACTGTGAGTAATGCGTGTTTCCTGCTGTGTTGCCTTCTTCTGACCTAAGAAGGGTGCTGGGCATTTAACTGCAGGTGTGGCAGGGAGAGATTTGGCTGGTGTGGCATCTCTGTGCCAATCCTGCTGGTAAAGACACTTTAAAGAGCAGGCTTTACCAGCCAGGATATAAGTCAAAATGAAATGCTGAACATTCTGAGTGATCTGCATGCCTTTTAATAATAATGTTGTGTCTTTATTAATCCTGGCTTTTCTTAAAAGTTGCTGGTGTCTCATAGAGAGGACACTCCCCCCCTCCCCAAACCTGGAATGTGTTGCCTTCTAAATGACTAACCATTTCTTCTCTGTTGCTCTCTGCAGCTGGAGTGTTCGTAAGCTCTGCTGGCCTTGGTGTTCTTTGACCATACCATGGAGCGTTAATTACTGCTAGACTTGGCATGCAGTGTAGGATTCACCCTTGACTTGTCTCTTAATGCTTCCTTTCTCTCCTGTTGATCAGGGGTTGCTGGCTTAGCCTGCTGTGTAACACTCTTAACTGTTCAATTTTTTAAAAAAAATTCTCAAAAGGTGTTCTGTCTGTTTTCTTGTTTTTTGTTTTGAAAATGCTCTCACACAGCCTGTTTCGTTGCTTGAGAAAGCTGCGCCTCAGTGGTGCCAAGGGAAGCTACAAGCGCACCTCGTAGCTCAGACTAATCTGCTGCGGAATCAGGTGACAGCCCAGCCTCCTTTGCTCTCTAACCCTGCATGTGCTATTTCTGGCTGCAGCCCTCCACTTTTAGTCCCAGGCAGCATTCACTCCAAACATCCGTCTCTCTGAACTCATGACTTTAGATTTTTGGTATATTGGAATACAAAGGAGGATCTGTGATGTAAAACAGCCTTCCCCAACCTGGTGCCCTCGAGGGCGTTCTTCACATGGAGCTTTTATCCTGCGATTGAGATTGCTCCTTCATGGAAGTTTGTGGGCTCTTTACATGATGCCCTGACCCTCTAGGGCATCTCCTGCACTAAATGCCCTTTGTTCCGTTTTTTAAATAGATTGCAGATAATGAGCTATCAAATTATCCCATTGTGTTCTGCTTGAGTTGCCTCTGTGAAACGAGTAAACATGCCAAGAAGAGGAGTGAGATCAGTGAAAGATATGGAAGACTCAGATACAGGGAGAAGGAGGGGGAAGGGGGTGGGGGAAAAGGAAGCACATGAAAAGAGAGTCGCTGTGATCCTGCATTTAAAATGGAAGCAGAAAGCCCCATTTTAAATGCAGGATTTTAGGCTGGTGTAGAGATACCCCAGATGTGTTGGACTGCAACTCCCATCATCCAGCTAGCGTGGCTATGCTGGCTGGGAATGATGGGAGTTGCAGTCCAACACATCTGGAGCGCACTAGGTTGGGGAAGGCTGATCTAAGATGCAGGTTTAAAAGACAACAACAAAGCGTGCATGCATTTTGCACATATTTTGTTCTACTTAGAGCTATCGCATGTTTTTAAGAAGCTGTGTAGTTTTTCCAGTTTGGGTTTTCAGTAGTACTTGGCTGTTCCTACTGTTAACACATGAGCCACCAATAGTATGCTATAGCTTTCCCCAATATGGTGTCCTCCAGATGTTTTGTAGTATAACTCCCACCCTTCCTGACCATTGGACATGCTGGCTGGGGCTGATTGATGTTGAAGTCCCAAGCATATGGAGGGCACCATATGTTGGGGAAAGATGGTATGATGTAATGCCCTAGTCAGCAGGTAGGTTTATGGGGTGACTAAATAGGGGACAGGTTAGTGGAGCAGCCCCAGGTCTGTCCATCCAAAGTGTACAGCCAGCAAGCACCAATGCTATAGCTACTGTACCATCCACACATCTCTCTTGTACGCCAACTTGGGCTCTTGCTCACTCATGTCGTATTTGGCCCTGGGGCTTCCAGTTCTGATCCCTGGCCTTTAGGCCAAATGTCTTTAGTTTCTGAGATACTTACATGGGTGGGTAGGGGATAGAGTCAGTGCTAAGGTGACAAGCATATTTCTGCAGTTTGTACAGCTGTCTGTCTTTCTGTCCCTTGGGTCCTTGCTAGCAGCTAATAAGTCTAAAAGTCATGTATAAAAGCTTCATAGCAATGCCTCCACTTCCCAATAGCTCTTCTGTAATCAACCCAGCCTCCTCACCCAAACATCAATCTTCTGTTGCTTGTTCATGATTCCCAGGCAACAGTCACTCTTCCCTTTCCCCAAAACCGAGCCATTAATTCCTGGGATTTGTTCTGTTTGGCAGCCCCAGAGATGATAGCATTGCTGCTACTTCCATCTCTCTTACACTCTCTCTGGAGAATCCATTTTCTGTCTTGAGTCTCCCCTCCTTAAATTGCCTGGAACTGCATGGACTTCCTTGTGAATGTCAGCCTCTGTTTGTACATTATATTTTATAGTTCACCTCTCTCTAAAATCCAAATGTTTTGTAACTGGATTTAGAGCAAGCACTAAGAGGGTTTGGATTAGAAATGGGTCTGGACTATGAAGCTTTTTCTAGCTCCAATTTCCAAAATCATTGGGGAAACACAGGTGCCAGTTAAAATGGAATCCTGTTAAGAGTCCTTAAGATTCATAGGAAGAAACTTGGCAATAAACTCATGGAAGTGACTGGACTTGTCATGTGGGAGGGAAACTAGGACCTCCTTGCTGGATTCCATTTTGACAGTTGACATACGTGGGGTGGGGAATGTGAGGAAGGCTAAATGATGCAACTGAGATGAGAGATGGAGCAACGGAGAAAAAGAAACAAACACTCAATGGCTGAAGGACAATAACATTGTCTTGGCTGGAAGGAACCACATTTCTTGTATGTTCCTCAGAAACTCTTTGACACTCTTGAGCTGGCCAGTTGCTGCTTGCCAATTGGGAGTTTTGTCCTTGTGTGTTCTTGGATACTTAAAAGCAGCCTTCACCAACCTGGATCCTCCAGATGTTGTTGGACAACAACTCCCAGAACCCTTGATCATTGGCTGAGGCTGATGGGAGTTGCAGCATAAAACATCTGGATTGACCCAGGTTGGTGAAGGTTGCTTTAAAGGCCTTTTTTTTTTTTTTTTTTTTAACTTTTCAGAACTTTACAGGGAACTATTAAATGTCTGGGGCAATCTTTGCTCCTATGCCTATGGATTAACCTTAGGGATGCTAAACAGAAATGACTATACATTTGTTGATTTGGGGATTTTATTTGTTTACTAGGTGTGTAAAAAGATTCGGTGTAGTAGGAGCAGCCTGGCTTCAGCTAGATAAGAAGAACCAGAAAGGGAGATTTCTGAATCTTTAATCAGGTTTTCCTAGAGATCATGCTCTGAATTAAACTAACAAAAAAACCCATCCTGATCCAAAGGATTTCCTTTGTTCCTGTTTGCCACTTTTTTTTTTTTTTTTTTTTTTAGTAGAACCTCTTAGTTTGAGCCATCAGGTTAGTTTAAGGTTTAACAGACTGTCAGCAGGATTTAAGACTGAACCTGTCCTGACGCTTCATGTACAAATTGCCTCAAATTTGTGCTAACTCGGTGTCCATGGGGGTGTCTCCATGAGAGATTTACTCCGAGCTGGCTGCGTTTGGAGGTTGTTAGGGATATATGACGTTGTGGCCATCCAGCAGCCACCCTGGAGCTTACCAGGGAAAAACCGGATTTCCTGAGACTGCTTAAAGTCTGTTCCTTTTCCTCAAGTCGGGTTCTCTGTGGTATAGTTGCTGTGTGCCCCAACTCCTGCATTGACCTTGGGTATGCTAGCTGTGCCCAGTGGCGTGCCTTTCACCATGACCCTGGTCAAGGGGTGTTTTCTGTCTCCCGCCCCTGTGTTTCCCAGCACAAACCAAGTAGTGTCTACTCAGAAGGAACTCCCATTGTGCTCAGTGAGGCTCGTCCCCTGAATGCACACATCAGAACTTAGAGAGAGACCCATCAATTGAAATGGCACAGTTTAAAGCCCAAATTTCCTAAGTGCTGTAAAGCGTGATCTTGAGGCTTTGATTCTCTATTGCTTGGTTTATTGCCTTAGGAAGTAACTACTTCACACCTTCATTATAGAGATCCTGTGGTTAGAAAAGGGGCTAGTTTCCCATCGCTGTGTCCCCTCTGCTCTTTCCCAGCACAAGCATATGTGTGTCTACTCAGAAGTAACTCCCATTGTGCTCAATGGGGCTTCGTCCTGAAATGCAGGTGCATCTGGACTTTCAGGGGAAAGGAGAAAGGGGGGGGGAGGGGGGAAGCCTCTCTTATTGGTTGAGCAGCCCCTGCCAGTCAGATGATATTCAGTCTAACCCCCACCCCCACCAGGAAGTATGTTCTGTGAAGTTATTTTTAGTGGTGCGGAGCACTTGCTCGTGGAGTCCTGCATGGACCAATGCACAGCAAAGCTGATTCCTTTTTAAAAAGATCCAGTACTCTTCCATTCGCTTCTCCTTCCATTGTTGTGGAGACATGGTCCGTGTCTTGAGCCTGATCTAGAGAGCTGCCAGCAGCTGACCCCTGGACTTGATGATCTTTGTGGTACATTCTACAAATCATAATCAAAATTTATCTGACTCCTTAAATTTGTGAGCAAACTCTCAGTTTCTTGCTTTCTGTTGTAATCCCTGTCTTTCATTGGGGTCTAGCAGCAAATACTGCTGGGTAGGGAAGGCTTCCTACACCCTAAAGCAAATTAAAATTGCAACATGGGCCCTTCATAGATAAATGAGAAAGATGAGTGGAAGCGCAGAAACAAAGTTACATCTCCAGCAGTGCGTTCCCTTTTGGAATGTGTTCAGTTTTCAGGGTGATGGTGTGTGTGTGTGTGTGTGTGTGTGACTGGGTGGATACAGACAAACTGCTTAGGGCAGCAAATTTTTGCCTTCCTACAACTCCGTTGAAACACTGACTAAAAGCAATACAGATGTTTGCTTTGTGAGATAGGTTGCTGGTTCTCGGCCTATCAAACCATCTGTGCCTAACAAACACTTTCCTATATCTTGCTGGATCAGATGGGCTGCTGTTTCATCTTGCTGAGTACAGGAATTCCTTAACAAAAGTGAAAGCAAATCACACTAGAATTGAGTATTTGACCACATTTCAAATTCTAGTTTTTAAAGTCCGCAAAGAGTTTATTGAGCTTTAAATATAAATAAATCCAGATGGTATGGGTAATTTTTAAATGATATTGGGTTGGATCCAGACTTAATTTATTTAAAGTAGACCCACTGAAATCAATGGAACCTAATTTAGTCATGTCTAACAAGTCCCAGTGATTTCAAGTGAAGTAACTGGATGATCTGTTGAATGTACCTCGAATTATATTTTGACTTCTTGTTTGTGTCCCTTTTGCTTGTTTATCAAACCATAGATCCTTGACTGGGCCTAAGAATCTTTTCTTGCTTGTTTCTAGAGTGAAAGTTGCCTTGGGTGTTTCTTTGTCAACCCATTGGGATGTCACAATAAGTATACCCTCACATAGGTTGCTTTTTAAAGTTCTGCCAGCTGTGTAACATGAATAGTTCCATCTGCTAAGAGGATAGCAGCAGTCGCGAGACAAAGTAATTAACAGACAGCTTATGTGGTCCAAACCTCAACCTTGCTACTAAATTCTGGTCATCGATTGAGTCATTCCTAAATATAGTTTGACTTTATTTTCTCCACATGTTCCATTTTCTGATTTACTCCAGAATTGGGGTAAATTAAAAATATTAATTCATACACGATGAGTTATGATTTTTTTCATTAAAAAACTTCTCTTTTTTTAAGCCATCAGGTTAGCTTTATAGCAAACAACTTCGCCAAGAAGGTGTATCTGTGGTTTAGCCAAAGGATCGGACTCTTTATTCAAGAGTGTTTTTGATCTAAGCATCCTATGCAGACAGGTTGGAATCTCCCTTGTATTTCTTGGCAAGCACAGGAAGTCTCGAACACAGGCATCCTTTGACAATATAATATTCGAAAGTCCCATCCATGGCAGTGATCCTTTGTATAATAAGCAGTCCATAGAAGTTTGGGGCATTCCTGCTCTGTGACTTAAATCATAAGCAAATTGTTTGTGTTTTCCTGCTACTGAATAGATAAGACTGTAGGCTGTACCAAATAAGCCTCTGAAACAATGCTTTCTGGTAGAAATAAAACATTGCTTGTAGTGCATTTAGCTGTTTAAAACTTCACCAGTGGTAGTGTTAACTGCCTGGGGAGCATTAATAATCTATACTTCTCAAATTCACGTTGAGTTGAATATTGCAGCATCCCCACTTCCACAGAGTTCCAACTGGTTGTGAATGCATAGTAACGCTTGTTGGTATGCAGACCATCTTTTTCCACCATCAGTCTAGAGGCCTTTGGATAAGGTAATCAGGTTGAGGGGTAGGTTGGTAGATGTGTCATGTAGATTCCCAGTCTTGGCTACATAAGGAATTTGCATTTTTGGTCCTATAGCTCCACATCGCAATTCTCACCATTATTTTAGGGTGGGGGGGACAGGAAGGAGAAAGGCAAGGCAGAAAATAAGATCCTAGGGAAAAAGAGTGGGGAGTAATGAAGGGAACCATTGAGTGCAGTGTGAGATTGGAGTTAATTGAGATTGGGAGTCTTAATTAAAAAATGGTTAGTTTATCTTGGCAGAAAGTAGAGACTGATTTCCATTTGGTGACCATGACTCCTAATTGCCTATCTGAGAGAGATGGGTTCTGTTGTAGAGTCTTGGTTACTGACACCAAGTTTTGAGTGGGGAGAACATCACAGGGCTTCCAGGAAAGTCTGAGAGGTTTCTCATGATCTCCTTTTGTCTGAATTAACACCCTGGTTGGGCAGCCTCGTAGCCCATACTGTAGAGGATGCTTATTTCAGAACATCAGTGTATTCTATGGATCTCCTCTGAGCAAGAGCAAGCCTTGATTTTGCCTGATAGCCCAAGCTCATATTTGTTCCCACATGCGTGAAGCAGGATTCTGGAGTTCCACCATGGCTGCTTGTTAAAATCCATTTTGCTACTACGGCTTAAATGATGTGAGTACAATAAGTGTAAAGCTTAGAGTGGCTTTGGATGTGAGACCAAGTAACGGGATGGAGATGTGAAGGAACAGGAAGTGCAAGGTACATGAACATCCAGCTCCTTCAGCATCCACACCACATCCAAAGACACAATCGGTGATCACTGAGGATTTCTTCCATTGTGGTCATTAGGGCTTCCTTCCACCAGGTCCAGGCCATTCCCTGTGACTGAGAATTCCCCGCCCCCCTTTATAGAAGTAAATAAAGGGAGATTCTTGGGCAGTATATCTATAGCAACTAAATTCATACAAATACCCTAGGCATGACCAATCTATAGAATATGCAACAACCTTATGTGACCCCACCCCTGTGTGGTACCTCATGGGCAGTGCTGATAATTGCTCTGTCTCTCTTCTCCAGGCTGAAGAAGAATTAGTAAAAGCCCAGAAAGTGTTTGAGGAGATGAACATCGATCTTCAGGAAGAACTGCCTTCACTATGGAATAGGTGAGCATTGGCAACATCTCTAGTCTGTACCATGTCCCTCTATTTACTCGATGGGTGGGTGTTAGACTGATTCTCGCTCCAAGAAGGATCAATTAATGTGTCCATATGGTTTCTTTTGCTAAAGAGGGGTCATGTGGTCTAGTCCTACTTACTACTGAATAACTGGAGGAAACAAGAGCCTATTAGCAAGGGATGAGGCTGAAGTGATGAGACTGAACAAGAATTATCTGCCTGTGCCTCCATTGACCTGTATTTTGTTTCATTTGTCAGTCGTGTCGGTTTCTATGTCAACACGTTCCAGAGTATCGCTGGCTTAGAAGAGAACTTTCATAAGGAAATGAGTAAGGTAAAGATGGATTCTTGTTTCTATTCGGGACCATTGATAATGGTACCTGGCTTCCCCCGCTACATCTTTCCTCAAATTGCTGTTACATGAGCAGCTGAATTTGTTGATGATGCTCAGGGAATAATGGCAAAATTCCCAATTTATGTCATGGTTTTTTACTTCACTGGTGTCCCCCTTCATAGGTACCTTTAAAACCAGTCTCAGGGCATGGTCTGAAGTCACATGATGCAGCAGCCTTGCTGAAGCTAAGCAGCTCTGGGTTGGGGCAATGCCTAAATGGTAAACTGCCTAGGAAGAGTATGAATGCTGCCTTGAGTTCCCTCAGGGAAGAAAGGCAGGTTATAAATGAAATAAAACAAAGTCATTCTTTCATATGGCCCTGCTCCCTCATTTTTCCTTGGACCTGTCTTTCGGTATACCTGGTGAGTTCTATTGGCTAATTCATGTTTGTTAAGCTTGGAAGGCTGGTGGATGCTCAACTGTGACAAATGTCAAGAATCCTGGATAATAGTGTATTACTGTATAGACTTCTCTAGCTAACTGATAATAGGTACAGATCCATAAGGAGCTTTAGTTTAATACAGATAGGTTATGCAGTTGCTTCACAACAGTACATGTCTGCATATGGAAGTTCTCCAGTGTTGTTTCTGTCCATTAGCACAGGGGTGCAGAACCCCTTTCAGCCCTAAGGGCTGAATTCCATTTCAGAGAAGCTGTCGGGGGCCACATTCCAGTCGTGGGTGGGACTGAAGGCAAAAGGGATGACGTCAAAGGTAAAAGAGTCAGGTCCAAGAATACCAGCCTCTTTTAGCTGAAAGCTCCTACTGCCAGCAACAGCCTTAGGAGAGGCATTACAACCTTTTAGAATGGGGGGATTTTTTTAATTTTTTTTTTTTTTTTTTTTTACAAAAGCCAGAAAACCACCAAACTATTGGGGGAAAAGGGGTGGGGCCGGGGAACGGTGTGGGGCCATCTGGGGAACTCTGAAGGGCTGGATTTGGACCCCAGGCCTGAAGTTCTGCACCATTGCCTTGACAACAGGGAAGAAGAATTTATATTTTCAGGGCAACATGAGTTATCTCTCTCTTCCCCTGAATTCTGCACAGATCCCACAACAGTGAACTGAGCAAGTGTAAGGCTCAAAACATTAGAAACAAAATAAGGAAATTATGCACATCTGTTTTAAGTTGCACTCATCTGTAGGGATTTAATTACCTTAATAGGGAATTTAGAGACTTATGTGTTAGACAATTATCAACAATTGAAGTAGCTTGGGACAAGGAATATTGACATGCAAATAACAGTAATATAAATGATACAAAGGGGCATGGGCTGACTGGATATTTCTGGAGAAAAGATATTGTGTCCTAGTATCTATCTCCCTATTGTTAATATTAAATAAAATGGAGCTCAAGGTTGTGTATATGTTTCTCCAGGGGCCTGATCCAGGTAGGCTCACACTTGCTTGGCTTCAGTATGTTGCTGCATCATGCACCTTCAAACAATGTCCTGTGCTTGAAATCTAGGTTGTCTGGGGAGGGAAAAGCTCTTGCCTTTGTCTCCCAGGTTTCTCCAAGGATTTGATGATGGCTACAAAATTCAGTACAAATTTGTGCAGAACTAAAATGCAATATGATGAGTTCCTCTGTCATTATGTTTTGTGAGATGCCCAGAGAACATATGTTATGGATTGGCTATGTAAATTTAGTGAATAAGTAAAATAAATAAATATATTACAGGAAATAAATGTCTGCCATTCACAATGAGTTTGGCACACTGGTGTTACCAGAATGGTGTTCTAGGCTAACGACTGGCAGAAACTCAAGTAGTTGATATTTTGTCCAGCTAGGAAAAAGTGCATCTGTTGAATATCTGTCTTTCATGAAGCAATTAAAGGCAGTTAAAGCCTTTGCCATATGGAGAAATATAGAATGGCAGTCTCAAACAGCATGACCTGTACAGAATTGTCACAAATCTTGCAGGGATCAGGGCGCCAAATGAGTATATTTGCATACTGGAAAACCCCCTGTGTGGAAATACTTCTAGAATTCTTCGCATAGTTTAAGGTTATGCAGCCTGGTACCCTCCAGATGGTTTGGGCTACAACTGTGATTGCTGACCATTGACGATGCTGGATGGGACTAATGGGAACTGTAGTCCAAAATGTCTGGAGAGTACCAGGTTTCCTACCTTTGTTTAAACAGAGATGAAAGTTCTAGGACCAGAAAGTATAGTAACGTTATGCTAGGCAGTGACACATTCTTCCAACACTGCAGCATTTTATGAGACCTTGAGCAATCTGTTACTATTTGGTAACAAGATTTTGTTATCCTGTTCCTCCCATTTTTCCCTTGGCAAAAGTTACGTGTGTCTCTTTCCTGAAAAGATATCTGCATTTTATTAGAGGTGGGGGAGATCAACTGAATTGCTGCTGTAGCAGGCACATTGCTGCAGGCATAGATGAAATCCTCCTTCCCTCCAGTGTGAATGCGAAGTTTGGCCTAACATCTTGTTTTGTGACAAACGGCGGTTCCATAGCAACCAAGGCTACAATAGCAGGCAAGGTTCCTGGCTGCAGATGGGAAGAGAGAGCAGAAGGAAGGCATTAAATCCTAGTGAGGAACAAGGAGCCTGTGTTGATGCAAGGGCCCGTAGCGGGACAAGCGTGTGACTGAAGGGGCAGATAGGGAGAAAAGGCAGGAAACAGAAGAAACATGAGCTGAATTTGTTTCCTAAATGAGACATAGACTTCACTCATGCGGCACCTGTTCCTGGAAGTCAAATGATGCCTACAGTACTTGGTGCTGTAGATTCCATGACCATGAATTAGGAGGAGTGTGTATGGAAGAGTGAGTCCCTCAGCACAATGCCCTTGCCCTGGGATCCTAGATGCTCTTATATACTTCTGATATATTGACCTTCAGTCTTTTCTTTTGTTGAGCTTTTATCTAAGCATTTAAAAAAATTTGTTTCAGTTGAACCAAAACTTGAACGATGTCCTTGTGAGTCTAGAGAAAGAGCATGCAACAAGCACCTATCCTGTTAAAGCTCAGCCAAGGTTAGTAAGTGCTGACTATTGTTTCTGTCTCAAGGAATATGGGGAAATCTCCTTGCATTGTGGGAAGGTGAGGCAGCTCAGTGGTTGAGTTTGCCTTATTCTCTTGACTGAAGTCTTCTGTTTTACATTGGTTATTAACCATGCCTGTCATCTCTCTCTGCTTCCATCCTGACAACCCAGGAATTGGCCGACCCAGTGCTTTTCTCTCAGTGTCACACTGTGGACATGCCTTTCACTGTAAGGGTGCCATTTTCCCATGTGTATCAAACAACACATGCTTCTTAACATGTACTGAACACGGCAATGTATGCACCAGTTAAAAAAAAATAGCCTTTTGTTAAAAGCAACTTTAAAAAAAAAATACAGTCATGCCTGGAGGGAAGGAAGAAGGAGAGATGATAGAGAAGAGGCAAGAAACAATAGCCCTGTTCTGGTATTCTTAATATGTATAGAATCGACATGTGAAGAGAGAAGGACTACAGCCCTACCCCTCTTTTCACACATTTTCATCACCCTGTACTTGAGTAGGGCACCAGTCTGAAGAAGAGAGCCTCCTGTATCCATGGAAGCTCCCTGCATGAGGCAGGATGCTGATTTCCAGGATCCTGGTGTGTGTGGGGAGCCTTTGTGGACACAGGAGGTTCTCCTCTTCAGACCTTTGGCCTTCACAAGAAGAGGACAATGGAAACTCAAGAGGAGGGGGGTGGGGCTAGAGCACCCTCACCTGTTGATTCTCCTCACCTGTTGATTCTACACAGATAAAGAACACCTGAACAGGGCTAATGTATGTCTTTTACTTCTTTATGAATGGAGTGTGCAGTTATGGTTGCCACCTCTGTTTTTCCTGGCCCTCTTCCTGTGTTTTTAAGAACAGACTGACACACAGAAATTTAGGAACTGAAGCTTTTCCCGGTGCAGAGATACAGTGATGGAAAAAGTACATTTCTGCATGTTGGGCTACTGTTCAAAGGCACTGGAGCAGGTCCTGTTACAAAGGTGGCAATGGCTGGCACATTTTCCTAGTTCCCTTGCCTTTTTGTAACTCAGTAACTAAGCATAAGTATGTGTAACTGAACTAATCACATGTTCTTTCCCTGTTTACCCCTGCCTCCCTTCCCTTCCTTTCCCTCTGTTTTTTCCCCTTTGTCATATTTTAGTTTGTAAGCTCCTTGGGGCAGGGAATTATTCTCTTGTACTCTGTAAAATGCCATGCACATTGATGGTGCTATATAAATAATAATAATAAATAATAATAAACCTTATTCTCAGCTCTGGGGCTAAAGGCTGGCCCTTTGAGCTCCTTGACTCTTTTACTTATGATTCATATCATTAAGGGTTGCGGGCCCATGTCAGACACCTTTTTAATTAATACACCTGTAAATTCAATAAAAATGGATGGGTTAGCACATGAACAAATGCATTTAGGATTGCATCCATGAGGACTTAATATAGTTAAATGGTGCCATGCAGCTGTGGCATCCAATCACACACAGTGTTCTGGTTTGCACATAACACTAACCCATGGCATGGGTTGTTGATGTTTGAATGCAGGCACACTAGCAAACCATGGTTTGTTAATGACAAACAACCCAGAAAAACCCTTGTTTTGTTGTTGGATTGTGAACTCTGGATTGTTTAAACTATGGGTTGTGTTTACATGTGAACCCAGAACTGTGTGTTGTTCATGGGTTGTATAACCAGGCTACATAGGTGGCGGACAAGAGTAGTAAAAAAGAAATCACCTCCTTTATATGCCAGTACTGCAGTGTTGCAAAGGCATTTGTGATAGAGGGAGAGAGCAGGCAAAGGAGGAGGAAAACAAACAACCCAGGGACTGAAAAAACAAACTGTGATTTGTTCAATTATCTGCCAGACAAGCCCTGGGTAGGGCAAGAAACTATGGATTAAATAAACCATGGGTTGATTTTATGTGCACACCAATATTTTGGATGATCATTTCTTCATTCATACCAGAAACTGGGTTACCAGCTTCAGAATAAGCCAGGATATTAAATCAACTTCAAGCCTGGGTTGGTTAATTAGAGTGATTGATCAAGGAGGGAAGGGGCTGCATGTGTAGGCAAAAGACTTGTCTGAACTGGGCCATTGTGTAACTACCTTTCAGTCCCGTTGAAATCTTGTCTTGAAGAACATCTGTACCACAAAATATATACGGTAATAGGCAACTGTTTCTGTGATGGCCCCAGAGTGTAAAAGATACAAAGTCAGCCTATTTATTAGAATGATACTCTTGTTGTACAAGTAGGGAAGTTTTGAATTGCTGAAGGAAAAAGGTGAACAAGGTTAGTAATCATATACATCAGTTTCTGGGTTTTTTTTTTTAACACTTTGAGGGACTCACCCTGGAAGTTACTACTTCTTTTCAACCAATATACCCTCGGTAAAGAAGTAGTAACTGTAAAGAAGTCCATTGTATTGTATAGTTTAGTTTAAGGAAATAAACGCAACTTAAGGGCAAGACCAGGAACAGGGTAAAATTTGTTAGGATTATGTAAATATATGCGCCCTCTCCCCTACTCTCAGCTCTGACAGTTAAGGGGAAGGTAGGCCTCACTTGTTGGATGAGATGGTCTCTGGCTCTCACCCAAATGCATGAGTGATGAAGCAATTTGGGAACTTGGACTCCCAGCTGCTCTGAGTCCCAGTTGCTGTGTGTGTAGTAATGAGATGAGTGTGCCAAGCCGGCATTAGGGGAAGGCCTGACCGTAGTGCTTTCAGAAAGCAAATGGAGGTTAGTGTGGTACCTTATCTGTGTTAGCCTACTGCTTTACACCCACTCCCTCACACATGCACTAAATAAATAGATAACATGTCAAAAGTAAGGGAAATTGTCTAGCTGATATCAGGGAGTCTAGCAGTTCTTCTTATACTCTTGGCTGTGAGCTGCGCCTTTTGTATACCCCAAAGATATAGATTGATTGCTATCGGTGATCCATTAACACAATTCTGCACAATGCTAAGTAAGATATACCTTTGCTAAAAGCATAGGATCAAAGAACAAGGCACAAGAATGAGAGGAGAGCGGGAGAGACCAAACAAACATGGAGATACAGTTGAATCCAGCATCAAATTAAGAACATATGCAATGTATAAGCCAAGCCCACTCCAAATACATAGTACCATAAGCAGAGAAACAGAAGTTCTTAGAGCTGATCTGTTTAGGGTGCAATCCTATACACATTTACCTGGGAGTAAGCCCCATTGAACTTAATGGGGCTTGCTTCTGAATAGACATGCATAGGATTGCTCTGTTAATGGCATAGGAACCCTGGAGAGAGCAATTTAGTTTGATCCCTTTAATTTAAGCTTCCTTTGTTCCTGCCACTTAGATTCAATGTAATTTCACCTCAGTTGTAATTTCAACATGAAAGCTTCCTCTCTGGGAATACTCTGGAAGGATTTCTGCCATACTTGAAGCAACCATTTTGTTTTGAAGAGTTATTCTTCCTATGACCCCTGCCAGAACAACAACTGGTTTAGACCTAATAGTAGGTTTGAAGCCAAAGCAGAGGGCTCGGGAGAAAAAGTGCCAGGTAATGCAAAAGGTAGGATTAAAAGCACAGTAGGGTCTACAGAGCATTGTACCAATTATATAAGCAAGAAGGGTTTTTTTTTTAAGTCCCCCCTGCCCCCCGAAATATATATGTCAATAGTTTCAATGTAACAGGTAAAGGAGATGAAAATTCTCAAATCAGCCATTATTCTGTACATTAATAAAAAAAAGAATGAAAATCCATCTTTTAACAGATGTTGGGTGAGGACAGATGCACCCCAATAGAAAGTAGGTTCTGAGATTGGACCTCACCGGGCACATCAGCCAATATACAGTGGTTATTCAAGATACTTAAATATTACATTGGTTTTGTGGGAGCTGGTTTTCCATTGATGTTGTGATTAGCCAGAGGCTATCAGTTGCCAAAACCCAGGCCTTTGCTGGATTGTTTGGCTTCTTAGTTTTCAACACCCTTCTATTCCAACCTTCAGCATTCCCCTTTGTGGGGTAACTGGACAAGTAGCATGCAAATAAAAGAAATGAGCCCTGTCTCCTCTTCTCATCCTCTGAGCATTTACATAGTACTTAATGGATGTTTCTCTACTGAAAATGTCCAGTGTGCACACAGACACTCACACCCTGCCAAACTTATCTGACTTATATCGGGAGATGGCCCCGTAGGTCCTCTTTGAATGAATATCTTCACAGTAACTATGTTAGCTCATGCACGGAATCTTCACCTTTCTTTCTCATTGGTTGAGCCGTGTTGTAATGGAGATCACTTACGTGTGCCGTCCTCAACAGAAAGAAAACTAAACTGTTCTCCAGGCTGAGGAAAAAGATGAGCAGGTACCAGTACAGCAAGCTGCATTTCCCTGTATGCTCTGAGTTGGATGCAAAAGTCAAAGATCAGGCTGTGTTCTAACAGCATAGTGCATTGTTAGCTTGGTGACTGTAACGGAGTTATTTGCATGATTCATACTGCTTTGTCTTGGAATTTGTTTTAGATTGCATTTGTGTGTCTGAATAATCCCAATAATGTTTATCTCTCTATCTCTCTATCTCTATCTCTATCTCTATCTCTATCTCTATCTCTATCTGTTTTAATCTCTTTCCCCCTTTTGCATTTTGGCAATGTATAAACCTCAAAATGAAAAATGTTTACATTTCCCAAAGTAATAGTAATACCTTGTGCTTTACTTATACAGCAGAAACATATACAGATGGTTGCTTATGGGTCAAATAGCAACTGTTGCCATAGTGAGCAATGATGATGGGCCCTTCTAGATGGGAGAAAGGCCTTGCTTTTTCTGCCCATGCTGGCCCTATACAGAGCTAGTAGTGGTATATGGTGAGGTTTGAACTGGAATCTTCCTAGCTCATGCCTATAACCACTCTGCTACACAAAGGTTCTGCCTATGATTGGTTGTTAAATTTCTGCCTGGTAGTCCTAGGCCCTAAGGGTTCTGTCAAGCCCCTGCAAGAGCTTGGGCCTTGTGTGCTGTGGCAATGTACATGTTGTTCTGAGGAAAGTCGGCAGGCATCGGCAAAAGGAAAAAACCAAAGTGTGTGGAGTACGCTGTTGCATATCTCAGTACGTAGATTTGAATGTGTGTATGGAGAATTCCTATGTAGCTAGACATTTTATTGGGTACTCTCTCATATAGCATACTGTGTCTTTTGCAATAAGGGTGGTAAAATCACAGCACTGCTGCTGTCCTTCATCTTCCTGCTGGCTTGCCTCCTAGAATAAATTAGCATTTTGGAACTAGGTGCCATATTATCGCCATGTAACCTAGATTTCCTTTTAAATGCAGGAAGCTTTGGGAAGACTTGTTATAAGTGAAGATGAAAGTAAGGGGGGAAGAGAAGGGAAAATATAGGAGGTAGTATCTTCTTTCCCTCAAATCTTGTGGGAGATGTCCTTCTGCCTCCTATTCTTCCTTCTTGAAAGTTTATAACAAAACAAACCCTTTTCCTCTCTCCCTACACCCTTCCTTCCTTCAACTCTTACAACACCTTGAATGGCATAAATTGTGTTTTCTGTTCTGAAAAGGTCAAGTTCTAATTGTAAAGAGGAAGGAAGTCAGTCTTTTAAATTTATTCCTGTGTACTCCCTAGAAATAATATAGACTTCAAAGGCATAGGGTAGGGGGACGTGGTGTTTTATTACAATGTGTTCATATACTAACTAGCTTCCTGAATAAATTTGCATGGTGGCTGATATTACTGAGTGACTCTGAGTTAAAAGAAAGATCTCCATTGCTTCCTTCCCACCCTCTTACAATTGTGTGTGCCCCTGGATATGATCTGAGAGCTGAAACAGGTTGCAGTGAGGCAAAATAAAAGGCAGAAGGTGGTAGACATGATCGAGGTGTGTGTTGGTGGTCCACGTTTTTTTACTCGCATCACCACCTTCCATGTGATCCTCCATCAGTCAACAGGTTATGGTCCCTCTTGAACCAGGACCCAAGTATGTTTACTTAGAAGCAAATACTATGTAATTCAGTGGGATTTACTTCCTCTTATGAATGCTCAGCCATAGACAGGAATCCTGTTCTGTTGCTAGAGTGACAGGCTTAAAAAAAATCTGAATACTGTGATGACAAAATGTGGTGTGGGAAACAAGCTCTCGTGATTGTTTTCCAGGAATCATGTGGTTTAATACAGCTTATTTGCTCCATTCCTGAGCCTTCTACTGACATTTAAATATGAAGTCTATTGCCCCATCTCTTATTACGTTCCTGTAAATGTCTGGCTAGCCAATCACTTCCATGCTTTGGAGATCGAAGTAATTATTGTGCACTACCATTGTGGGAGCATGAAAGACATTCACTCAGGAGGTTAAAGTCTGTATGCCTGCTTGGTTTATTAGAGGCCCTGTTTGATTTTAATGCAGCATTTAATAAAAACCAAGACCTTTATTGTTGAAATCTTAGGGGATAACAAATTGCTGTATTTAAGGGGGAAACTTTATGTGACATTAAACAAATAGTTTGGCATTGCATGTGTCAGGATCTGGACCACAGTATGCGGGGCTGGTTTTTAAAACTCTTGCCACATCACAATCCTGATGCAAACCACCTCTCCCCCTCAAGCTGCTATTTGGCAAAGAAGGGAAACCCCCATTGGCATCTTCTCAGGGGGAGTTTTGTTGGGATTGTGATGTGGGAGCAACGGGTTAAACCTCCTATCCCCATGTGCCTCCCCACACCGGCAGCTGTTATACAGTTTTTAGAAAGATACATACAGTGCCAAACTATGAGTTTAGCATCACATGAAGTTTGGCCCTAAGAGTTCGTGGCGTCATTTTGGGCCAGCTATCCATCATTCACACCTTTTTGGTTTCCGCAAAAAAGGGCACCCTCCCTCATCCCTTAAATTACCTCTTTGCTGAGCCTTGTCTTATGGTCTTGGAGTTGTGTATTTGCACTGCTTTACATTATTTTTGTCTTCCTCTTATATGAAATACACATGTGTACATACAGTATAGTAGGATTAGCTGGTACAATGTGAAGTATTCTTAGCAATGGAGAAAGAAGCATTTCAGCAGCATTCCTCTGCAATCTTTCTCCATGTAATAAAAAAGGTTCGTTCCAATGCAGATTCTGAAACGTCCTCTTTCTCTCTCTCCCTTTTTCCTGCAGTGATAGTACAGAAGCAAACAAACCCCCCTCGTCTCCACCTGATGGGACTCCCATCACCGGTCCTGAGACCAAGGCCATCAACCATGAGCTAGAGCCATCCACTTTGGAAACACCTGGGGGAGGCATCCCGAAGTCTCCATCTCAGGTAGTGAGGGCTGCTGCTGCTATATATATTCCTTGGGGACATGCTAATCAACCTTATTTTTATTTGTGTTTCTTTGGCTGCTACTCTATGTAGAACAATTGTCTTCTCTCCATTCATGTTCTTCAATAATTCTAGGTAACCTGTGGCATCTAGTCTCTGTGCCCCTCTCATATGTTGTACTTACCTAATCCAATTTCTTTGTCTAGGAACTACAGTACTTCCTCTTCAATAGGAGTTGTGTATACTCTTCTTATGTACTAGGTGTGGTACATGATTGTACATAAGATCAAGAAGAGGCATGGCTAAACTCTTGTGTTGGGATGCACTGCCTCTGGATGAACTAGTGACATAGGAGATTTATTTATTTATGTATTTATGTATTTATTACATTTCTATACACTCAATAGCTGAAGTTCTCAGTGGAACCAGGCAGTAGAATAAGGATTTTTTTTTTTAATGAAGGCAAATGGTTTTGCTAGTTAAGAAAGGTGTGTTATGAATTCTCTTGTCCTCAGTTGACAAGGAACAGGTAAGTGAATTTGTACCAGATGCGGAATAAAGATACCCCAAAAGCCAGTTTTAAAGGTTTTTTCCCTCCCTTGTAGCCTTTTGTACTGGCACCTGTTTGAGATGCAACATGGCACAGGCCTGATCTTGACTTCTTTAAACAGAATAAAATCATTTTTGTGTAGTCAGCTATGCAATCGCTATAGCCCGCCAAAAGCCACAGCAGTTGAAGAGAACAACTGTAGATTGGCAATTATAGATCTATAATAATGAGCAGCATGTGAAACCTCTACCTGTGAAAATCCGGGCAGTCCACTGTATGTTGTACTGTTGCTGGTCCAGCAGCTGGGGATTGTACCAGTCGCTGAACACTAAAGATGGTAGCTTCTGTCCTATCAAAAAAGTCACAGCAGGAAAATACCAAAGATATGGACCAGCTTTAAAAATCTTTACATTATTTTCTAAACTTTAATATTGTGGGCAGAATCTAATTCAACACTACCTCCAATATAAACAACACTGCGCTAGCGTAAGTGACCTCTAGTATAATGCCAGTAGTGTTTGCTGGCAGGATGGGTTTCTCTGTAAAACGTGTTGCTCCAGCAAACTCTATTCACACAGGCGTTCCCTTGACCTGTGAGGGATTTTTGTCATCACCCTGTTTTTATTGTTATGCTACTGTAATGTTTTTAAATGTTTTTCATTTTTATCTTGTTTCTATATTCTTATGTTGTATTTTAAAGTGTACCACTTAGGGATTCTAATATGTTAAGGGCGCAGTCCTATTGGGATAGGCGGTCACCTCCGAACTTGGAGGCGACCGCCTATCCAATGCAGGGCAGGAGAACCGCGGAGGGGATCGTCCCCTCTGCGCTTCAGCCACCCTGCATTTACGGCTAGATAGCCGATTTTTCTAGCCATGGGACCTCAGAGCGCAGGAAGCGGCAACCAGATGACACATAGGATGTGCCGTACTGGCATTTCGACTTCCCTGCCCCGACATGCCCCCAGGCATGCACCTGTTTTCCTGCTCTGTGCTCCTCTTCCGAGCTTGGAGGGTGGGGCCATTCTGCGCTGCCTCATAGGCAGTGCAGGAGGGGGTGGAGGTTGGTTCTCAGGGAACCGACCTATCCTGTGGCCATCTAGCTGCTGACTAGCAGACATAGGATTGCGCCCTAAGTAGCAGAAAACTATTATAAATAAATATTGGCATTGCATTAGAGGTTGCTTATGCTAGCGCTAATGTAATTTACATTAGCAGTAGTGTTGAACTGGATGCTGCCCATAATTTTTGCTGAACTGTTATCTTAGCTTTTCTTGGTTGTATGGTGTGTGTGGCATTTATTTGGCCTTTTCCCTGTTCACGTTGGCCAGACAAAGGTAGGTTTGTTCTAGTATTTAAAGCACCAAACATTATCTAGAGAATGTTGTGCTGCTTATATAACTGTAACGTGTGTGCCATTGAATGGTAATCTTGGGTACTGAATTCTTGCTGTGGGATATAAAATGTAGGATAAATTCCATAATATTTAGTGTAACTGTAGACTGAGGTAAGGTCTGTCTGTAGGAAGGCATTACAGTGCAATTCTTTGCATGGTTATTCTGAAGTAAATCCCACTGTATTCATTGGGACTTATTCCCAGGTAAGTGTGCACAGGATTGGAGCCTTAGTTTCCTAACAGAAGATAGTTTCCTAGTAGAAGACTGAAAATGGAGTTGACATCTGGTAGTATTTATTTTAATGCTCCTGCCTTATTTTTTGTAAAGCAATAGGCCCACCTTCTGAACAAAAGAAAAGGCAGTAATCCTAATTGGAAACCTCCTGTAGTCCAACAGTAAACTCCCTGGAGGAAAGAAAATGCCAAGGCTTATGCCAGAAGCATTCTAGGTCCAGATTGGACTTCGGACTTGGTTTGGAAGTACATTACAACATGGATATGGAGGAGCTCAAAGGTTCCAGTGCAGGTGTTCCACTTTTAACAAGGAACTTTAAACAACTTCTCCTAGATGGGGACTTTTGGGTGCTTCCTGATGTAGACACCAATCCAAACAGTTGACAGGTGGGTGGTTCGCTTTTTTTCAAAGAGGTATCTATGCACAGCCCTGGCAGTTGGATCGGGGAGGTGAACTTCACTTGCAGCACTCGTTTCTGGTTTTCTCCATCTAGCTAGGCAAATACCGGTGGAAACCTGCTGTTTTGTGTGTGTAGCTCCTAGCTGGATTGAGGAGAATATTTTTGGAGAAAGGAATTGGAGCACTTGTCACCCACGGTCCACATGTCCATTATTGCTAATTCAGACAGCCCGATAGGATCAGGAGCAGCGCAGATGGCACAGCTGCTATCACTTCAAAAACAGGGATGGTAGCTCTAATACTTCACCCCCATCACATCACAGGAAGTATCTCTTCTTTGAGGAATTCCTTTCTGGGCTTTTTGGGTAGTACACACTGTTAGTCCTGTGTAGAGTAGACCCATTGAAATGAATGAGACTTAAGTCAGTCATGATTATTCCTATTCATTTCAATGGGTCTACTCTGTGAAGGACAAGCATTGGATATTACCCTTTTATTCGACAGAACTGTTATTACTGGAAGTGCCCCCAGTCTCTGGATCATTTCTTTTTGATCTGCACCCTTTAACCAGACTGAAAAGAGCTCACATTTTGGCCATATATAAATAGGGTCAGCCGTTATGGATGGTCAAATATTTCACCTTCTCTTTATTTATTTATTTATTTATTAGTAATATGTATATACCGTGTAATATAATAAAATCCCTAAATGGTTCATATGGACCAGGCTTGCAGAGTAAATGCTCCTATGGCGCCCCATATGTGTGCAATTTGTTTTCAGTAACACTTCTCTCATGCAGAAATGTATGTATACCAGACTCCTAAAGGCAAGCTGTCCTTAGAAATGTGATGACTTCTCCAGTTGTATTTTTACGTTTGCTTCTACATTCCCTTCTATCCTATCCCTTGTGTCAAAGTGATACTACTTCTATATGAGATGAGGTGACATATTGGAACTTTAAACAAGGTGTCATTTGGCCACTCTTGAATAGAAGCTTATATTTCAAGGCTCTAGGGGGTGTGCTTTTGGGACCAGTGCAGTGATTCACCAAACAACCTGCAACTGCATTTAGAATAACCATGTTGATCGCTTCAACCATTAAAGTGGTCACAGTGTGTGCACACATCATACCAAATTCCTGGGTTGGTGGGTTGTTGTTTTTTAAAAAACCCTCTATCTTGAGCTCAGGCCCATCACTGGGAATTAGTATCTATAGGCAGCTGCGAAGCCCTCAGCACCCTGGGAGGGCCTCCTGCTGACCCCGGATCCATGGTGACACAGTGACGAGCACTGTTGCTTGCTCTCTTTCTAGCCCTGGTGGTGGGATTTGGCCTCTCTGGAAAGGCCGCCTCTCCTCCTCATGGCTGCTTGTTTCCTCTTCCTCCTCCCCATCTGGACAGAGGTGGAGGGGCTGGCAGCAGCCATTCCTTCTGGGTTGCACCTACAACTATTCCTACTTCCTTCAGTGATGGTGAAGGTAGAGGCAAACAGCCACCTCCTGCCCTCTGCTTCTGTGTAGATGCTGAGGCGAAGGAAGAACCAGTGGGAGGGTAGAGGGCACCGGAGTGCATCATATCCAGAGCCCCCCAACAGGAGCAGGGCCTGGATGGGTACGTAATGTATGTGATTTTGGTATTGATTCTCATGCCGGGCAATCACTTTCAGCCTCTCCCAGGCATTTGGAGAGGTCTGATAATAATTATATGTATGGCCACTAGCCATTTGTGTATATAATAATTATATGTATGGCCACTAGCCATTTGTGTATATAATAATTATATGTATGGCCACTAGCCATTTGTGTATATAATAATTATATGTATGGCCACTAGGCTTTTGTATATTTCATGAACTCTAGAAAGTGACATGCCTTATTCCTGTTGGTGAGATGGGCTTTTAATAACACATTAAACATTAATATCCTAAAAAAAGCACACGCGCGCGCGCACACACACACACACACACACACACACACAAAGCAGCATAATTGGGGTAGTACCAGGGCAGGACTGGTCAAGGCAATGCATGATCATCATCACCAGAAAATATAGTTGGTGAACACTGCCATCAGCTGGTGGTTCCCTTTCAATGCATATTTAGCCTAACATCTGTAACAAATCTTAATCGTGGCATTCGTTATGATCTGTTGTTACACATATGTAGCACAACAGTGGCAGTTCCAGAAAACCATAAAATACCGGATTTTTAAACCAGCAAAAGCATTCATCTCCTCACAAGAATTTTGCATGGAACGTAAGTAGGCAATGTTGATGGCACCTACAAAGCAGGAAATCTATTAATTGCGTAGGAGTACAACTAATAGTTGGGCTACAAGTCTCTAGCAGAGTTGTATATCTGCAGGTAAATTACTAAGTTGGGTGTGTTGAGGAAGTAATAAAATCTGGAGGACTTCAACATGAGCTTTTGAGAGAAAATTTGGCATTGTTGACAGACTGGAGTTCAGCTAAGCTCTTCTCAGCTCAGTGACTGGTTCTTCTCACCATCCCCTTCCCATGCAGACAACATCAAATATTTGAAAAATGCCGACAACTTCCTGTTCTATACCTATTGCGAAAGAGAAGACAGACAATTTTTTAAAAATAAAAATCTAACAGTTTCATCTGTTTCATCCCTCCTGCTAGCCCATTACATTTTGAGTTGTTGTGCAGTTGGAAGGAATGTTAAATTTTTATTTCAGTTTTCTGCTCAGTTAGAGGAAAGAGTCCATCATTAACACATAAAGCAACACTAGATTTAAAAAAAAAATTGGAAAAGGGAAGACAAATAAATCCCCTTCCAAGAGTTTTGCATGGAACGTTATAGTAGGCTATGTACCCATTTAATGGAAAAATTCACTCTATGACTGTCAACATAAAATAAAATAAATTGCAAGCAGAACCACTAGGGGAATTAACATAAGGTATGTCCAGATGATGTAACAGTGTGTAGGAAAAGGTGGGAAACCTTTTCCCTGAGCTGAGTAGACTATGGGCTTCACCACATAAAGCTAAAATCCTTCATTCTTACCAGGGCTTTTGCTTCTTGGAGGAATTAAGAGCGGTTCATTTACACAGGTGGACACGTGCTTTGAATTGGGGGCTTCCTTTCTTGTCAAATTCTATATGTTTCATTTTACAGCCACTAGATGGTGCTGTGGTTATAGCACAACTCTGTCATTACACACAGCCGATATATCGGATTAATATTCCTTGTCAGGTTATCTCCGATCTTTTACAAAGTGAGATAAAGGTCAGAAAGTGCAGGAGATACCCTGGAAGTTGACAACGTCGTGTAAAGGACCCACAAACTTCCATGAGTGACCAATCACGAGTGTGCAATAAAAGCCTGTTGTAGGAATGCTCTATAATGATGGGGAAGTGTCTTGAACACTAAAGAAATGCTAACTCTGACAGCAGTGTTTGAATGCTGGATAATTTGCCTGTAACAATGACAACGGATGAATAAGAATGAATCATCTACATGCCAAAATGGTGAAATTGTATTCTTGGTTTCTTTGTTACAAGCTCTAGTGTGACTGCACTAGACACAGTGAGAAAAAAGGATTGTTTATTTTTTAAAGACTTCTAAATGCAGTAGCATTTGAAGAGGGAATTAAGGGCGCAATCGTATGCATGTTTAGACAGAAAAAAGACCTATAACTCCCAGCATTCCTCAGCCAGCATGCTTGTGATTTATTTTATTTTATGTTGAAGTCACACTAAGTCTGCTGGTCTTATTTAAGACAGCACATTCCTTCTCTAAAATAGTGGAAAATCATGACACAGTGCCCAATTTTGACCAGAAGATTGTCCCCTTGAGAGTGTACGGTTTCTGTTTGATTTGTAGTCTTCAGTGGATGTAGGTGCAGATGAAGTGCTAGTTAGGTCGTGGGAAGGGAGAATACTGATTTTTAGAGTTGAAAAGTATGAGTGGGGTGTGTCAGAGAAGATAGCAGTGCAGGCAAACACCCATGGCTTCTCATGCATTGATTTTTAAGAACTGCCTTTTCCCAAGGGAGCTGGGTACAGGACATTTCGAAGCCCTTTCGCTACTGTAAGCAAAAAATGCTGAGTTATTTTGGCTGTTGATGATAATGAAGTTAGGGAGCCTGACTGGCATGTGCTAGAACAGAATGGGCAGACTTCCTGTGGGTTCTGTTTTGTTTTTTATTAGAAACCTGAGGTCCACAAATCAGAGCCAGGTATGAAGCATGGCTTGAGGGGACAGACACACACTTGGAATTAAGGAACAGAATTCCTCTGAGCACATGGTTCAAGCTAGAAATTCGTTTTCATCACCAGAACTGAGCTCCACTCCTGCCCTCCCCTCAAGCTTGCTTCACTTCTAATTTAGACATTTATTTTTTAATTATTTTTATTGTTGCTATTGTTAAAGAAGTAGGAGTCAGAAACTCTTGTCATTGTACTGCAAATTGCCCAGTCAGTCCTAATCTACCTTCTGCTCATCCCTGCCCTAGAACAGATGAAGCTTTTAATTATCAGCCAGTTGATAAACATACTTATGAAATGGCAGTGCTGTCATAGGTATTAAATGTAGGTCTTTGCTTTAAGGGAGCACCACAAAGAAAGCGTTACAGTAATATTACAGGGAGCACCAAAAAGGAAGTGTGTGGATTATGCAAAACTGTTCTTTCGGCACTTCCTGTGACCTGCAAAGCTACCCTGACTGCTCTACTGTTGAAGATCCCCACTGTGTAGGTTAGATTGTTCTTACTCAAGTAAGAAGACCTTACTAGCTAAGCAGATCTATTTTCCTAGGCAGGGCAAGGAAGGCTTTGTTAGATATTTTGCCAGGGAAACATTTTTAGAATAGTCAAGCAGTGAAATACCATTGAAAATCAACCTACTGCTCTGACATTGTACTTAGAAATGAGACTAATTTAGAATTTTGTGGTATATTCATTGGGAGGCATAAGACTGAGAGAAGTTCTGAGAAGGGAGATGGATGTGAAAATCTAGATGTAATTGATCCAGTTGGTGTGACCTCAAGTGTGGCTCATATTAAAAGAAAAGAAAATCCTCCATGTGATGGGTGATAAGAGAGAATACGGATTCCCAGACCAGCATAATTTTACTCCTGTAACATCTGTGGTATCTCACAGAAATGCTATGACTCCAAAAAGAGTTGGACTCCATTTCTCTTGGTTTGCATCCTAATCCTGTTTAGGCTATAGAAAACCCACTGGCAGTGCTGGTGTTAACCAAGAGTCACTCCTAAAGACTGCGTTTTGTGCTGTTGGGAGCATGCTTTTTTTAGGAATCAGTCAAGCTGGCTTGGGTATCTCCTTTCTCTATATGCAGATAAGTATTGCTAGCAAGAGTTGTGCTGCTGCCTTCCTTTGCTCCCATCACTTTTAATTGTAATATGTGAATTCCCACCTTGTTACTCCGGAAGGTTGCATAGACTGTAATTACGTGTGCATGATCCATCTTATGCATATTAATTGTGTTACGCTTCTCCTCTGCAGAAGGGAGACCTGCCCACGACTGAAGTGTAACTAATGATGTGAAGCCTTCTTTTGGAAGTGTGTGATTGTTTCTCCCTCCTCCTCCTCCCAATATGTTTTGTTTTGACCTCCCTCTAGACCTCCCTCTATTTGAGTGTGTGTGTGTGTGTTTATTTTATGTTTTTGCTAACTTGGTTCCTGTCTCTGGTTTTTTGGGTGTTGCTGTTTGTGCCGTCGCCATGTGTCTGCTTGCATGCAGTTGAGGAAAGGCCCTCCCGTGCCGCCACCTCCAAAACTCACTCCGTCCAAGGAGATGAAGCAGGAGAACATCATCAACCTGTTTGATGACAATTTTGTCCCAGAAATCAGTGTGACAACCCCCTCACAGGTTAGCTTCTCCTCCTTCCCAGTCCTGTCTTGCCCCCTCCTCTCTCTGCTTGTTTCCCTTTCCATATTAGAGGTGTCAGGCCATGAAAACTGCTCAGTGGGGGCATTAAGGTGAGTGTAAGGAGCAAAGAACTGGATTTGAATTGGGCAAAAGGGGCAGGGAGTTTTAACCCCATATTGTTAGACTGGAATCTGTTGTGGTAGAATGAAGATAGAGGCAGGTTGTGTGGAGAGCCCTGCCTCACATTTTTCACCATGGTAGCTAAGAAGACCAAACCCATTTCTCCCCAGCTAAATTGGAGCTTTGGGGTGGGAGGGGGAGGGGAGGTAAGGCATCATGCTTACAGAATACTGTGTCCCAGTTAATAATACATGTTAAAAATTCCTCACGTCAAGTGGCCCCAGCACCGTAGCCACATGGAAGAAGTCACAAGGTGTCCATGCCTGTGTCTGATTCTCTGGAAGCTCCTCCCAGTGATCCGCTCCCACCTTAAATGTTGAGGGAGAATTATGTGAGTTGTGGCACCAGCATAGACTCCCTGGATCATATGTCACTTTCTCCACATGGCTGTGGTGATGTGGGATTCTTAAATATATGAACTGGAGCTATGCCTTTTAAGAGACACTTGCGTTAGTAATCTGAAATACCTGTATAGTTCTACCAGTGTCTGCTATTATAAAACCCTTGCCCATCCCTCTAGCAAAAATTTATGCAAAATAAATGGGGTTTGTGTCAGTGCCTTTAAATGCTTTGGGAACAACCCTTAGACAGGTCATTCCTGGCCCTGAGGCCTGCACTTAATTGTTTTAAAGTCGCGAGCATCCACTAGCTCTTCAGAATCCCTTGCACCCTCAAGTGAATAGTTTAAGCATAACAAACTGTTCGAAAACAAAACTATTCTACTGTAGTTTATGCCTGAGGGAGTTATACTGACACTTCCCAGGGATGACTTAATTCTAGTCCCTGTCAGGGGAGAAGGGAAGCAGTCTGACCAGTTTTCTGGCTACATTCTCACAACTCATCATCATCATCATCGTAATATATACTTTAAAAAAATCATTATTCATAAAAAGCATTGAGTGACACCTCTAGCAGTTCTGTTTCCTGACTCCGCTCTTCCTTCCCTACCTCAGCGCGGTGGTCTGCGGCTTTTACCTCTTCCTCCTGTTCGACGGCTGAAACGTTGCGTGAGGGGCCTGGAGTTGGGAGAAAAGGCAAGTGTAGGCCACAGGTTACAAGGGTTGTGGGTCACCTCACAGTCACATGGAAAATGCACATGATGCTAACAGGCCTTGGTGTTGAGGATGGGGCAGAAAGGGGATGTAAAATGGACATTTAGCTAGCTTTAAAACTATTTTTTTTAAAACAAAACACTAGGCCTTGATCAGTGCTAGTCAAAGAGCAATTTGGGATGTTCCTGAGACAAATGAATACAGACAAATGAGCATCAAGCATAGCTTCCTGTCTAACCAAGAAGTAGCAACCATAGAGACAAGCCAAATCCAGTAGAAAAAAGAAAAAGTGACAAACTTGTCACTTGATTTTAGTAGGGAAGGGGCAAGTATATATGTGGAGATGTCCTTTGTGAGATGTTTGAAGAGAAGGACCAGAAACAAAGGGGAAAAGGGCAAAATAATTGTTTTGTAATACAAAACAGAAGAAGTTGGTGGCTGCAGCACACATAAGCAGAATTTTCTTACTTAAGGTGCTTCCAGACTAGGCTTTTATGGCGCCATCACTCTGCCTCATTCATGGAATTTTATGGGCAGGTCTGACATGGCTGTGTTCCACTCATAGCCCCCCTGTTTTGTCACCACTTCTTGCATCTTTTTTCTTAATACAGAAAATCCATTATGGAAAAAAATAGCTGCTCAATGCCTTTTGACTGGTGGTGTTAGGAGCCTACCATTTGGAAGCACCCTTGCATTTGAGAAGGTTAAAAAATGAGACCATCCAAGATGTGCAATGCTAAGTGCCATTTGGAAGAAAAAAGCCTCTTGCCTGTGGAGAAGACGTTGCAGGAAGTATTATGTCCAAATGCAAAATAAATAAATGCAAACAGATCTGCAGGTACCACCATGAGGCACTGAGAGGTGATTGCCTCAGGTGGAAGATTTTGTGTGTATGTTTTAGACCGGGGGGGGGGGAACCTGTGGCCTTCCAGAAGTTGTTGGACTCCAACTCCCATCAGCATAAGCATGGCCAATCATCAGTGGTGATGGGATTTGTAATCCAACAATATCTGGGGAGGCACTGGTTCCTAACCCCTGTTTTAGACCTTTTGATTTATTAAAAACTGTGCCATAGGTCTAGTTCTTACTGTAATGGTAAACCTATCTCTAGGCTATGCCATTTCAAATTGCCAGTGGGGGCTCATGTGATTGCATACTCTTCCTTTAAAAAAATAAAAAAAGAAGGAAAACCTTCCACACTGGAAACAGGGCCAACCCTGCCATTAGGCAGATCTGCCCCAGGCAGCTGATTTTGCATGTCATGAAAGGCCAGGAACTTACTGGTTTTTATTATAGTATTTTTTTTACTGTCAGGGAGGGGGAGAGGCATCTTCTGCCTCTGGTGATAAAATAATTTGACTTGTCTTAGATACTATGCACTATGACTGGGGGTGGGGGACATTTCCTGCTCTTCCTTAGGCAGCAAAATGTCTTCAGCCAGGAAATTAGCATGTCAGGGGAAGGCTAGGCTACAATCCTTCTCTTTGACATCTTTTTTTTTTTTTTTAATATGGCAGGATTCTTTTTTTGGTGGGGACTGCGACTGTGGAGGAACATTTGGTCATGTTAGCCCACACCAGAAGTCTGGAGAAATATTCAGTCATATGAGCTTCCAAAGTGGCACAGCTGGGATACAAGTTTACCAGCTCAGTGAAGACTAGAACTAGGCTTCCCCAACCAGGTGCCCTCCAGATGTGTTGGACGACAGCTCCCAGAATCCCATGCTGGCTGGGGAATTCTGGGAGCTGTAGTCTAACACATCGAGGGCAGTATGTTCATTAGCTGCCCAGGTGGTGTATTAAAACATTGGGGAATTGGTGCTTTTGGAGAGGGTGTTTAACCTTTTCCTCTTCCCTGATCTAAATCCCCTTCCCTGATCTAAATCACCCCCACCCCCAAGCTGCTATCAACTTTACTCTTGTGAAGCTAATGGCTTCAGGGGTGGAGGATGGATTTTGATTGGGGAAAAGGCAAGGGAAGAAAGGGTTAAACACACTCTCTCAGGACACCAGTTTCCCAAACTTCAAAGCAGCTGCAGCTATATGAGGCTGCTAATTTATTTAAAGGAAAAAACCACAGTGGAAGATTCTAATCAGAGATTTCCTGTCATGTCAAGTTTAGCCCTTGGTGACAGGCAGTAGGCAGCTGTTATGGCCATGAATTAAAATGCAAACATTGCTTTTTTATTTTTTCCATGACAGACCTAGACAAGAGCACAGAAAAGTAACAGGAAAGACTGAGGGTAGCTAGAAAGGAGGACAGAAGAATTATTTGCAGTAACAGGGAAGCATAGACTAAAAGTGAGAGAACTTACACTTTGTAGAGCCTTTTTGACAGGAGAATCAAGAAACTGCTCCCAGTGCAGGATTTCTGGTTATATCTCCCCTGTACGCTTTGTTATTTGAGAAAGCCGTGGGCCACTGAGCAGCCTTCCATCCTTGCCACACCTATCCTTTCCTTGTAGCATGCCTCAACAACTCTTACACCATGTTTTGTATTGTACATTTCTGGGGGACGGGGGACTTGTGGAAATAGAGCATTCTCTTGGAGCATGTGCAGAACACAGGCCAACTGAACTGGACAGCATTGTTCTGAAGAAGCCTGGATTTTGAATGCATGACTAGAGTAGAAACCACTGGAAAAACTGTGGCTTTCATGCACACCTTGTGGAAGTTTCTGTTTGCTATTGAGCTAATTAGTTGGGAGGATGGTAAGGGAAAACTAACAAGAAAGAGGACTTTTGGACTCCTGGCACAGGTAACAGGTAAGATTCCTGCACGACTATATTCTTTTTTGACCTCACTTATTTTTTTAGTCAAGCACAGAAAACGAGTACCTAGAAGTCCTTACTCCAGAGGGAAGCTACTTAAGAAATCTTTAGGTGGCAAATCATGGTTGCTGCTTAACCTTTAAGGTTTAATTTCTTTGTGTTGAGGAAATGGTAAGTCAGAGAACCATCTCCATGAATAATTTGTTCTCATATCAGTGGAATCTAGTGAAACACACAAGGAAAGTAAAAGTTGAAATTTGAGGTGTGCAGATAAGAAACTACAGCTGTGTGGAAAGTAATGAGCTAGGTGGTTCTCTCTTGAAATAAGGTGTGTGGGTATGTGTATGTACATATCAAAAGTGTAAAGGTTTTGGCTTGGAAATGCCCACAATTTAGTCTCTATCAGTTGGTATCTATTATGTTTTCACTAGATATCCTGGTGTTATGCCCTGTTTGGTTCAGGACAAATTGGATCAGAAGGATAGAGTTATAATTTTTTATGGTCATGGAAATTGCTCAAATAGTATTGCTCTGGTGAAATATTCAGGCACAACTTCTTTCAGAAACAGCAAGCTGGGGAAAAAGGGATGGCTTCTAAATCATCCTGCAGGAATAAGGATGCTATTCAATCTTTGAATGGCACCACCATGGACTCTAGGACTGGTGCTGCAAAAGCAGTGTATATGAACGTGCTGCTTAACAACCTCTCTTAGTAAGAGTATATAACCTATTGGCTGATAAGGGAACCTTGATGTTTCTCTCTTGATTGGATGAAATATAGTATATACTGGGATGGTATATAACAGAACTGGTATGATTTATTACTATTGGAAATAACATCCTAGTATGGAAAGCAGTGATTTCCACTGAAAGTGAAGTCAGGATATGTGATACTGCTCAGGATATGTGGAATGTTGACACTTTTGTTTTCATGACTGTGGCCAGTGGGCATATGTGAGCATTTGTGTTTGTACCATACAGTTTTATCATACCTTTTGCACCTTCAGCTCCTGGATAACACCATCCGCATCCCACCTGCCTCCTCTATCCGACTAATATGAAATACTGCTTTTCTTCCTTAATGCTGCCAAGTTTGATGCTCCTGGGCCCTTCCAGGAGGGAGCCAGCCTGCTGGATCTGGATTTTGATCCTATTAAGCCAGATAACAGCCCTGTAGGGAAGTCGCCCACACCTGCGGCCCAGGTTGGTTTACCATTGCCATTCCTTGACTCAATGAGATAATAGAGACCTCGTCAGCTCCAGTGGGAAGGGGTGTGTAGGTGTTCACAATGACAGAGATAGCCCGGGAGGTGTTTCAAACTGTACCTAGAGAGTCTTGTTGATCTCCATACTCCATAACAATACTTAACATTTACATAATGCTTTTAGGCTCTTCGCATACGTTATCTTATCAATTCTTAGAATAATCATGCAGGCCAGGCCAGTATTTCTATCAAGAGGCTGAGAGATAGTGGCTTACGTAGGGAGTCCATGATGGAGTCCACGGAGCTCACAATATCAGTCAGTGCGCTATACCAGCCCACTACACCAGAAAGTACCCATTGTTTGTTCTAGGATTGTCTCCCTGACTTGTCAGGGGAGAGCCAAGTCAGAGATGGTTCAGATGCAAGGCTTAATGACCCAGGAACAGAGAAGCTAATCCCGCTTCCAGCAGCAGTGAATGGGCAGTGTGCACCACCTTGCTCACGACAACCCATGTGCAAATTTGTGATGTGCAAATTTGGGCCTATTAGTTAGCTGTTAGATAAGCTAAAGATCATGAGTTCTAAAATGGACAATCCGAAATAATAGGCTTTATGCTTGCATTTATGCCAGAGTGTATGTTACTAAGTGCTTGCCCTTAAATTAGGTTGAGAATATTCCTGAGTGGTATGTGGACACTTTATATGTTTCCATTTTCTGTGTTGGCTAAAATAATGAAGTCTCGATGTGTTTTTTATTCCTGTTGCTCTTTGCTATGCTTAGTCTTTGCCTTGGGATTTATGGGAGGTAAGATTTCTACTACCATGTGGTGCTTGCTTGGCATGTGCGAGTACTATCTTCCCTGTCACTATCATGCAAAGGTTGTCATGCTTGTCTTGACTTCTGTTCCCATCTTCTTCTGTGCAGTGATCTAATTTGATGTGTTGCAGCTATAATTCTCTGCCTTTTGTAAGAGTGGAAGTCTCCATACCCTGTGCTTTGATATTAACATATTATCAATGGCATTTATTGAAGCTTAACTCTTGCTGCTGTGCTCATTGTGGACCTTGCTGCTGTTTTATCCCTCTCAAAGACCACATGTCATTTCCTACCTCCAATTGTGTACCAAGCATATGTTTCAACTGTCACCAAACTAGTCCTCATCCTATACAAGCACAGCATATATTGCTATGCTTGTTGTTTTACTGCAGTGGGTCACTAATACAGAAATGGAGGATCTTTTCATTACTGCTGGAGAAATGAGCCTTGCCTCCTTTCATGTTATGCTCCCAAATAATCAGCTGGGATAAATCAGTTTACAAAGAGCCCATCTAGTTTTGGATGTGTTGAGATGTATGTTTTTGCTTCCTCTCTGTTGTCTGCTGACAAACTGCCTTTGTCCATCGTGTGTGTATTCTCTGCTGTCTTTATTAATTCTGTGTCTTCACAGGAGGTACTTCATATGTTTTAAATGTCCATATCTTGGTTACTTATCTAGGCCAACTAGATGCCTTTGAGGTGCAACTGGCCTTTTAAAAGAACTAGCCTCGTCTGACTTTCACACTGTTTCTCCATCGCAGTGGCCTTGTGTCAAACTGTTGGACATGTCTTTTTTTGACTCAGATAGCTTTGCTGTTACCTTTCTAATTTTTTTCTCTGCTAACTTTCCCCTTCCTCCTTCCTTGTAAAGGTTTAGTAAATAGATTTTTCTATTTGTGTCCTGAGGAATGGCACTGGATTTCTAGCAATGAAGTTTAGGTGAAGAGGTGTATAAATATCCCTCCCTGCCATAAGTTTGTTGGATATCTTTCTCAGCTAAACATGTATTGTTGTATCGCAGGGATTAACTGCACTGAAATTAGAGCTGTCCATTCAGCAAATAATTATTTACTGAACTGCCTATTAATTGATTAAATACATTTCCAAATTAATCTTCTTGAGATACTGAAGAAAGTACAAAATAATGTACAATTAATAAGTACAAAGAACAAAGAGTCTTGTGAGACCTCAAAGTCTAACAAATTTATTATGGCATAATTTGTCATGAATTACAGCCCACTTCATTCTTAGAAGGCAAGGCTGTCTTTCATTTATTAAATGTAAATACATTTGTAAATTATCGAAACCTCAATGCAGATGCCTTCTTGAGGTTCTGAAGAAAGTGCAAGATAACTTATAAGTTATCAATTGATACCACTTTTTGTTAGAAGGAAAGGCCATCTTTCATAAATTCATTTCAGTGCCAAGAACACGGAGATGCAAAACAACCTCAAAAATGCATACGCACTTAACACTCAGTTTCAACAGTTAACATTTGCTTTCCCTGAGATTAAAACTGATAATCACAACTCATGTATTAACTGACTATTAAGTAAAGTTTGCAGCCCTAGTCGAAACACTAAGTCCCACATAAGGTCCTGTTGCTCCAAACATGTTGTCAGTAAAACTAGCTATTAACATTAGGAAGTGGGAGAAAGAATTCTGAGGCACTGTGCCTCTTACTTAAAAAGAATAGTGCCAGGATACTCTGATGTGTCTCCTTTCTGTGTGGATGGCAGCAGCCAAATCAGCCTTGCACTGCTGTGTGGCCGTGCTGTAGCAACTGTGGTAATGGTACGATGCCACATTACCCTGTTGATTCTCACAATCACAAAGTTTATGTGCAGCCGCTCTAGAAAGTTCTGGTGAGCGGGGAGAGAAGGGGAGAGGGAGACCAGGATATTATGGCCTCTCAAGCCCCATCCCCATCCCTGCCAGCATGCCTCCTCTAGATGGGCTCACAGGCTCACAGGCCCATCTAGAGGAAAAAGAATAAAAAGGAGGACAGAGATGCGAAAATCACCTCAGTTGCTTCTCCCACCCTGGTTTGGAGGCTTCCTTCCAGTGAGGGCACAACCCATAGGACTATGCCGTAAGAAGATTTCTGTTGTGATTTGCTCTCCTTTATAATGTTCTGCCCGCTTGCTTATGTATGTCCTTGTGTAATGCTGAAGAGGTCATCTAACTGTGCTTTGAAGTCGGACTAATAGCCTTTTAAACGAATATTAGGACTGCAACCATTATTGGCCAAATAATTCATTAATTTCAGATTGAAAATATAGATGTTTGAAATGGAATGTCTCTCTATGAAAGGATGTGCAGCCAGTGCTGATGCTATTGCTGCCTCTAGTTTGCTTGAGTTTAGATAGGGCCTTTAAGACTATTTCTGAACAATGTCTTGTTGTTAGTTAGAAGGATTTTCCTTCATTAAATATCCTCAGATATCATTGCCATTGAGGTATGAATTATGTAGATCCAGCTCTAGTGGTGTGCAACTGATAGTTATGATATCAAATGCAGATCTTGGTGGGGATGAGAGAAGGCTATTTTAGAATATATTCACTATATACCATCAGGATTAAACAACAAGTCATATAATGTTCAGGAGCCCAGATCTTATTGGGAGTCTGATATCAATGAGATGAAGATAGATACAGGTTGTTAAACCCTCTTTGTTAGTTAAACCCTATTCTTCAACAAGGCGTTTGGTTCAAAAAAAGAAGAGCTTGGGGTTTTAACCCATGATGAGGGGAAAGAGTGTTTTTAAAACAAAAACAAACTATAAAATTAGATCATATGTAAAATGATTCAAATACATTATGACATAAAATTGCCCCATATATTATAAAAGAGAATAAACTAGAATTAGCAGCTAAGTTAAGTCAAAGTCAAATTCAGCACACCAGTTCAGGCTTAATTTAGCTCATCATATATGTTTGCATTCTGTGCCTGGAAGCAACAGCTAAAAAAAAGCATTTAGTGGCCATTACCTCTTGAAATTCCTGAAACAGAAGTTATGGGCTTGGTTTTTTGCTACCCCTTTTTAATGCTGATACTTTTTAAAAAGCAGCTGTTTTTGTGAGCAAACATAAAGAACATCAGCCCTGCCTTCTTTTGTTATGAAATCAAATTTTCTGATAGTGGCAGAATTTAAAATGTTCTTTTCCCATCCCCAGCAGAGGAGAAGCAAACAAGCCAGTGCTGCTTTTTTGGGTTAGACAGTGCATAGAAGCTATAATGCAGAAAGCAAGAGTGATTTACTAGTGGAGGGGGGATGTCCTGATGTTTCCAAGGATTGGCTTGACAAGGCTAAACCAGGAGAGCATCCTCTAGAGAACTGGACTGGCAGATGCTTGCATTAGTAGCCTTCCAGGGCAGTTCCACGTGCATTGCTTGAAACCAGTAAAAGGTCCCCCTGTCACCATAACAATGCATCCCAAGTTGACCAGTCAGGGCAGTCAATATACGCTGATACATGTGGATGTACAGGTAATGCCGCAGCCGCCTTTTCCGCCACGTTATCCATCAAGAAATATAGAGTACTTGCCTCTTACCTCTCCAGCAGATCTATTTATCCTGGGACTGTTTCATTGTCTGCTGTCTTACTTCTCACTGCACTCTTCTCATTTTTGTATCTTCCCAAACCCATGCCCACTGCTGTCTCTTCCCGTCTCTGTTTCTCTCCTCTCTCCCTTCCTCAAATTCTGTCCATCAGCCTGAAAAGACTCCCTCTAGCAGCGTGCAATCTATGGATCAGTTTCCTGCCGATAATCCTAGCAGTAGTGCGTTCGTGGTGGACTGGCCTGACCAGACCACCGAGACCGAGATCAGCCAAGTAAGTGAAAGTGTTTGAAACTGCCATGTGTTTGAAACTTGTCCCATTCTGGCTGCTGTGCTCTAGCACAGGGCTTACTAGCTGCTGGTCTATAGAATGCACTGGACCATGATAGAAGGCAAATCTATCACCTCTGGCCTCCTGCACCCTTAATTTCAAATGGAATTAGAGTTTAGCCATTCTCTGGGCACACCTCACACCATTTCTTTGGGGGGAAAACCCTGGTGTGGTCTAGTTATTAAAGTCATAGCTTGGCCTGGAACATCTAATAGTCTTTTTTAACATTGCTTTTAGGGATGGGTGAGCAGCTTTGTGCTTACCATGAAAATGCATTGTGCCCTGCCAGCTTTTAAAGCTGGATGCTTGGAAAACCTTGGAGGAGGTTAAGTGTTCAACTTAAGTCTTGAAGGGCATTAGCCCTAGTGCCAGCCTTCCTTTGCCTGCTTCCTTTCTCCCCCAGGGGGAAAAAAGACAAAACCTAGGGAAGGCAGAGTGGGTACCAGGTGGAGGAAGAGCAATGACGGGAGAGGTTTAATGGAAGGCTTGCTGATTGACAGGATATGATGTAAGACTCAAAGCCTCATCACCCGACAGAATCGGACTCAAAGAGTGCTTATCAATGGGAACTTCTCAAACTGGGGAGAGGTAACGAGTGGGTACCAGTCCTGGGCCCAATGCTCTTCAACATTTGTGTTAATGACTTGGAGGAGGAGGTGCAGGGAGTGCTGATCAAATTTGCAGATGACACAAAATCAGGCGGGATAGCTAATACTTTGGAAGACAGAATTTTTTTTTAAAGTGATCGTGATAGACTGGAGTGCTGGGCAGAAAACAACAGAATGACATTTAATAGGGATAAATGCCAAGTTCTGCACCTAGGAAAAAGAAAACAAATGCAGTTACAAGATGGGGGATACGTGGCTCAACAACACTACAAGCGACAAGGATCTTGGAATTGTTGTTGATCACAAGCTGAATATGAGCCAACAATGTGATGTGGCTGCAAAAAAGGGAAATGCTCTTTTGGGCTGCATTAATAGAAGCATAGCTTCCAAATCCCGGGAAGTACTAGTTCCCCTCTACTCAGCACTGGTTAGGCCTCATATGGAGTACTGTGTCCAGTTCTGGGCGCCACATTTTAAGAAGGATGCAGACAAACTGGAGAGGGTTCAGAGGAGGGCAACAAAGATGATCAGGGGACTGGAAACAAAGCCCTATGAAGAGAGACTGAAAGAACTGGGCATGTTTAGCCTTGAGAAGAGAAGACTGAGGGGAGATATGATAGCGCTCTTCAAGAACTTGAAAGGTTGTCACAGAGAGGAAGGCCAGGATCTCTTCTTGATCATCCCAGAGTGCAGGACACAGAATAATGGGCTGAAGTTACAGGAAGCCAGATTCTGGCTGAACATCAGGAAAACCTTCCTGCTGTTAGAGCAATACGACAATGGAACCAATTACCTAGGGAGGTGGTGGGCTCTCCCACACTGGAGGCATTCAAGACAAGGCTGGACAGCCATCTGTCAGGGATGCTCTGACTTGGATTCCTGCATTTAGCAGGAGGTTGGACTTGATGGCCTTGTAGGCCCCTTCCAACCCTACTGTTCTATGATTCTGTGATGTAATTTCCAGCCAGTGACAGGCCCTTTGAGTGCCCCTGCATCAATTGCTCACCTCATCCCACAAAAATGTGAGGTTTAATAATGTGATTGTATATTGTTGCTATTTTGTCTGCTCCTCTGCTTTTACAGTGAGTCTAGCCTTTAGTATTAAAATTACTGATTATTCTCTTTTCACCTTCAGCAATTCCTAATTTGTCCTAGAGAGATTTTGTTGAAGGCAACAAAGAGATAAAATAAGTGTTGCGTTATGTTCTGTTGCATGAGGGGTGAGATCAAAAGGATTTGGTGACCATTTTGGCTTCATCCAGACACCATTTATCCTCAAAATACATATGGTTGCTTTTCTGTGGTGTGTATTTTTTAATGGCGGGGAGCATAAAATTGCTGGCTGTATGGAGCGTAAAGAGAAGATCTGGAAAACATGTGTGTCAGATTTGGCTCTTATTTTTGCTCCCAATGGAACTGTGAACATTATACTTGTTCCTGCAGTGGCTTCATTCTGTTGGCCTGCTAGCATCCATTTTTCCCTAAAGTGATGGTTGCCTGTCTGTTTAGTTTTCTGCATAATGAGGATAATGTGAAGGAAGTGAATTGCCATGGCACAGCTGCACAAAGTTATGGAAAAGGAGAAGGAATTGATTAAGGGAGCTGTGCTATTTATATTATATTATATTATATTTATTATATTATATTATATTATATTATATTTCTATACCATCCCACAGCTGAAGCTCTCTGGGCAGTTTACAAAAGTTAAAACATTACAATACAATACACAAAGTTTAAAAACCATTTACATAAAACATATGGACAATATATACAAGCAACATATAACAAAAACAACTTTGAACTAAACAACGTTTTTTTTTAAAAAAAATCCAACAATAAAACACAGCTTAAAACAACACTGCTTAAAACAGTATACAAAAGTCAGCAGAAGGAACAAGGGTTCTCAAAAGGGAAGGCCTGCCGGAATAATAGCATCTTTAATGCCTGCTTAAAACCCTTCAACGAGGTCAGCAGGCGCATTTCAACTGGCAGGTCATTCCACAATTGAGGGGCGGCAAAAGAAAAAGTCCTCTTGTGTGAGGCTGCGAGTCTCACATTAGGCAGCCGCAAGAGAGAGTCCTCAGAGGATCTTAGGTGGTGGACTGGGATGTAGGGGAGAAGGTGCTCCCTAAGGTAATAATAGTTACCAGAAGAGGTACATCAATCCAGGAAAGATAAATTAAAATGTGAAAAAACCAAGCCATTCTCAGATGTCTGTTATTTATTTATCATTTATTTTTTTATACCACTCTTCAATATACAGTTATCAGGATAGTGTACATCTCTATGGAAAAAAATAAGAGTAGAGGTAAAAATGTATGTATTTATATGCTTGGGGGCCAAATAGGGCCCCCAAGGCAACTTACAATTAAAACATAAAACGATTTTAAAACATAACTCACAGAAGAATTAAGAAGAGGAGAGAATGCTTCTGTTCATAGGTAAGATCCCCCCCAAAGACAGTAAGATTGAAACACAGAGCCTGTTCACATATAACAACAACCCATGATTCAGTTAACCCATGAGTTGTTTGTTGCCTTACCCAGAGTTAACCCATGATTTGGCTGCCAGAGAACTGAACGATTTGCAGCTTGCTTTGCTTCATGGGTTGTTTTGTTCCTGCCCACTTTGCCCACTCCCCCTCATGTATCCCGAAAGCCTTTGCGTTGCTGTAGTAATGGCAGCTACTGGTAAGGCTTCATCGTGTCAGCCATAAATCCGCCTTCCATCATGGCAATCCATTTTAAAAATTTGATGTAACGGCTTTGGAAACTGCATGTCTGTCTTTCACAAATGAACACCAACAGTGTGAGAGAAGCCCAAAAGCACTGTAAGTAGCATGTGTGAAACCTTTTAGAGGGGAGACACTACTGGTCTCTTAAGGCTGTGCTAGTTACAGTATTTCAGAAGCTTAGGATGACTGTTTCCCCACATTACTGTAGGTGCAGAGTGACATGGAAACATCTACTTGTAAAACTCAGCACAGATCAACTGTTGCACTTGCTTGGAGGGGTAGCAATCAAATACAGAAGCTGGTTTGGGCTGAACTCAGCACATGACTGCTGACAGTTGGGAGATTTTACAGTGTTCATGTAGCTATGGACTGCGAGAAAAGTCATCTTGGGCTGGCCAAAACTTGTATCTACCATGGACTCATGAGAAGGAACTGAGTGGGGTGGGTGAGAGTAACAGCTGGAGTGACAGCTGGACAAGCTGTTTAATGAGATTCCACTACGCGTTAAAAAGGTGGTTGTTCAGGCAGGCATTTGGGGTGGGTTAGGGTATTTTTAGAAATATGATGTTTTAATGTAGAATTTTATTGTTTTAAAACTGTTTGTATTGCTGGACATCGCCCAGAGTGACCGGGTGACCGGCCAGATGGGCGATTAAGAAATTTAATTAATAAATAAATAAAACAAGGAGAGAGGCCATAGTTCAGTGGTAGAACACTTGCTTTGCATGCAGAAGTTCCAAGGTTCAATCCCCAGCACCTCCAGGTAGTGCTGGAAAAATTCCTGCCTGAAACCCTGGAGATCTGCTGCCAGTCAGTGTTGACAATATTGGGCTAGATGGACTAATGACCTGACTCAAGTGAGCTGGTTTGCATGACACAAGAGCCCACTGTGGCTTAATTTAGCCACAAGGGCTATTGTGTTGTGCCAGGGGCCCACGGGTGCCATTTTTGTATGGTGCCTGTGGGTCATGCAGACCTGAGCAGCACAGCTTGTTGGGAGTGGGCACTGACTCAGCAACATCCCACGGTTTATTTGAGGGGTGCTGCCCACTCTAACAAGCCATGCCACCTCAGTTCACGTAACATGGCAACCAACAGCGAGGGTGAGTATGCAAATTCTGCTAGGACACAACTGGCATGCATGGCAGGGAAATAAGCAAACCCATTCGCTAGAAGGCAGCTTTCTATGTTCCTATGAGTAAGACCCATACGAAAGTACGTATTTAGTATTTACTTCTGAGTGAGCATGCATAAAAATAGGCTTTGATTATTCTATGCCCATTGCATCTTTGCAATTCTCATTTACTGCATCAGGTGGATAGGAAAAGTGTTCCCAGTTACTAGGACATTTCACCTAGCAATCAGGCCATTAGTTTGTATAGGCCTTCTAAAGGAAAGCATTGAACAGATTTACAGATAATTGGTGTTGCTGAAAAAAGAATTCCTCCCTGCCCCTGCCCTTACTTTGTGATCCTTGTTTCCAGAAGGCTAGCTATGTTACTCTCTTGCAGCAAAAGCAACAAGTTGTCTTGTGGCAACTTAAAGCCTAACTAATTTATTTTGGCCTAAGCTTTCATAGAGTTCAGCCCACTTGCATCTGATGTCCACGAAAGCTCGTGCCATAACAAATTTGTTAAGTCTTTAAGGTGCCACAAGACCCTTCATTGTTTGTGATACCAGAAGACCTTTAACTGCTTGGTAAAATAATCTGTTAATAGCATCCAGATGTTGGTATCTTGACACTGGATGGGCTGGACCACTATAAAGGGGGAAAGAATTATTTTAGATTATGCCAGCTGATGCATTTCACTGTCCTGTCACACCAGACACTCTGTGTTCTGGAGTAAACTGGAACTGTTTTCCTTGGAGGACTTTGGATTTTTCTCTGACTTTCTTTAGAGCAGGGATGGGGAACATGTGCCCCTCCAGATGTTGGTGGACTGCAACGTCCACCAGCCCTAGTCAGCATAGCCAATAGTGAAGGACAGTGCGAGTTGGAGTCCAACAACATCCGTGCTTTAGAGCAACACTTGCCTTAGTAGTGAACTTGATATCTACTTGGGGCTCTGCTTCCCCTCTTCCATAGGCTCCGTTACCACATTATCAATTTCTCTTTTGCATGCCTCTAATGCAGACTTCACAGAATTGAGAGTTATACGATCCCTATGGATTAATATGGACAGATAAGAAACTGGATAGATTCTTACTAGTCTTTTTCCCCAATGGCCAGGTGATGGCAGCCTTTGATAGCATAAATACTCTTCTGGGTGAGGAGCGCTGCCTTTTGGCCAATTCATATTTTTCACCATTTGCAGCTAACTCTGTTCATGTATGTGTGGTATCATTGATCAGGAAGGCTTACCCTATTTTCATATCTAGCTGTCTCTTTCTTTCTTTCTTTCTTTCTTTCTTTCTTTCTTTCTTTTTGTAAACTTTTGCTGAGTTAGAACAGTGAACTCTGTCTTCATGTATTAGTCAGTTATCCTGTATCCAAAAGGCAGGTGCTGTTGTTGTAGTAAGAAATTTTATTGTCAGGTTACTAGAGTTAATCATAGCTTTGTTCCGTTCTCCAGTCCTGTCAGCATGAGTTTATCTGTCAGCCACATTTTAAATATTTTACCCAAGGCAAAATGCAAGTTTTAACGCAATACAAGGCAGTACAAAGAGATACTGCAGGTGTTCAGTGATTAAAGAAAGAGTAGCAACAATGCAGAAAGCAGAGAACCCTGCAATTGCATGGAAAACAGGCACTTCCGGGCATGCTGTTGGGTTATGTGCTGAAGGACAGGGCAAACAGGGTGTTTCAGATGTGAGGTTTTAAAATAATTCTTGCTTCAAGCACTTTTGTAATGCAAATGCAAAACCTCAGTTGCCTAGAACATTTGCATTACAACCCCCTTGCCTTTGTTTTTTCTTCCGTGTGAACCAGAGTTAACAACAAACCAGGGTTAGACAACCTGGTGCCCTCCAGATGTTTTGGATTACAACTATTATAATCTCTGACCATTGGCCCTCCTGGATGGGGCGGATAGGAATTGTAGTGCAGAACATCTAGAAGGCACCAGCTTGCCTACCCCTGAATAGTTGTGCATCCTGTAAGCCTCATGTATGACAATGCCTCTGAGACAGAGGAGCTTGACCCATTCAAGGTAACCATCAAGACATAACAGAAGTTACTTGTTCTCCATCAAAGTGGTGCAATGTGGAACTGTGTCAACACACAAACTGGGAGTGCCTGATACCCAACTGTCTGTATTGTGGCTGCTGCAGTTCAGCGAAGGGACCAAATTCTGCTCAGCACTGACCTGCAGGAACTCGGAGTTCAGACAAGCCCTGGAAATGCAGCAGGTCATGGCAGGTCCCTCCAAAAGGCACGTGATCTCCTGGGCACATTGGGGTTCTAGGAGTTTAACTGGCTTTTGTGTTGCAGTCCACAGAAGCTGCTCCTGCTGGTGCTGAGGCAAGTGGCAAAGAAGCAGCAGCTGGAGCTGAAGGAAATAAAACCGAAACTGACTCAGGATCTGCCTCAGTAAGACCGTAGGCAAGGGAGAGGGCGGGGGGTCTCATTCTCCCCTGGTATTGGCTCTTGCTGGCATACGAGATTAAGCACTGGTTCCCCCTTAGCACAATTGGATGTGAACCCACTGAAGCTTGAATGTTCTAGCTTCTGCTGTTCATGTAGTGCCATGTGGACAGAATCCCTGGTAGAGAGACCCGGTTTGCTGGCCTGTGACTATGGAACAAAGTCCATTAATTGTCCACAGATGGCCTTCCATAAGAAAATCTTCACCTTGACGCAAACAGCTAAGCAAGCCACAGCAGCAGCTGCAGTTGGTCTGAATTAGGAAGACGATCTCTGAGCTCTTCAGTCTCAGTCAATCATTGTGGCTCTTTTATGTGTGGCCCTACAGCCTTCACTTACTCTGACAGATCTTTCCAGGCAAGTTCTGAGGGCTGTGGTTTTGAAACAGCCCAGAACCTACTGCTGGCTTTTTCACCCTCCCTATGGTCAACTTCTATTTTCTCACCATGCCTGGCTATGTTAAGAAATCTGGCCAGAGGCAACCAATTTGTTGCCTCCATGAGGTCATATTAAGCTGTTAGTTGCAGTGAATGGAGTGATGCCAATGACATAGAGGTTAGAGGCATTCAAGAGGAGCACAAGTACCAATTTTAGATCAAGGAAGTGGGCGAGGGGAGGAGTCAGAAGAACTGCCTATTACTGTAGACCTCTCCCTCTTCACACCCTCGTGGCAGAGCCTGCTGTTTGTTCCATTAATCTTTATACACCCTGATTTTCGTCTAATATTTGCCACCTTCTGTGATGCCCCATTTTGATTCCCATCCTCTCATGAATCATTCTCCTTACCTCAGTGGCTACTCTGGGCCATAAGTAATAAGGTCTGTGGCAGGGACAAAAAAACCAAGTCACTGGCACCTAATGCATTTTTGAATAAAAGATTCATGTCTGGCAATTACTTTTCTGGTGAATGAATTCAGATTTACAGGGGGCCTCTGTGTTCTTTTCTCAAGCAGGGCCCACTGTTTTTTGTTATTTTGTTACCTCCATCCTTCTTTTTATCCCCCTTCTCTTCCCTTCTTAGAGCTCTCTGCCAGCTGTAGTTGTGGAGACCTTCCCAGCCACAGTCAATGGGACAGTTGAGAGTGGAGCCCCCTCTGAGAGGGCTGACATGCCACCAGGTTTCCTGTTTAAGGTGAGTGTGTGTGGTGGGGACACACCAGAACATTCATACTAACAAAGCATGAATCCCGGAATGCACTGCATGAAAAACTCATTTGAGCATTAAAATGAAAGCTGAAGACAAAGCCAAGTGGAAATGATAGTATTAACCATCCACAAAATGGGCTATGCTCACCTGAGTCTGAGTGCAGTCTGAGTCCCCACACATGTCATTACTTATGGAGGGTTTGTATGTGAGAAACTCATCATTATCACATATAATGCTGGTGAGATGGCCCTTGAGAAATTAGCGTCTGTTGTGAGGAGGATTGAGATAAGAACTGTAAACCGTTTTGCATGTTAACATGTGTGGAAATTCCAGGACATAACATTTATATATCATTTTTTAAATGCACAAAGTGGCTCACACACATTATTTCAAAAATCCTTACAACAACCCTGCTGGTTGGAGTGTGCCATTATAGTGGAATATTCCATATTGCAATATCTCCATATTGCAGGTCTCAAGTCTTCTTTGATATTGTCATCAAAGTGTACTGGATGGTAAATGGGTGATAATTCATGAAATGCCACATGAAAAAATAATTCATGTGGCATCTTTGTTGAGATCATGTCTGTTGGATCATGAGCAAATATTCAGATTTGTACATCCCAGACCAGAGTTTGAGTGGGTGGAGCATATGGGGGGGAGGTCATTAATGAAATATACAGTCCTCTGCGTTCACCCCAATTCTAGTCTAATCATCCCCCTGTAGCCTCCTAAAACAGTAGCTAGAAGAGAATGGGACTGGGGCCCTTTATAATTAAATCACTGGTCCAAGCCTCTGCTCTTTTTCTAACTAAATGGGCTAAGAAACTAAAAGGAAACAGCCGTTCCTGTCCCCCTTCATTTATATCCTTCAGAAGTAATCATCCAACCACAGCGCTTCCCTGGTTCAAATGCTTCACAGGGCAAGGAGAAGTGGAGTAGCTGATTGATAAAAATGTTACTTGTTCGTTGGGGTTATAGGTGGGCTCAAGCTCAATGCAGATGGAGCAGCCCTTGTTTTTGAGAAGGAGCAAGATCTCTTCCTGTTATTGGAGTCAAGAAACCAGTCAGCCTCCAGATTAATGAAAGGGGTATGTGGGGGAGGATGGGTGAAAAGGGGATAGAAATATCATCACTTCTGTCAGAGGCACTGATCAGGAAATAAAGATCTAGGGGGTTGGGGTGTAATTTAATACAATTAAATGACATGGAGGGGTGAGAAGACCACTCCCTCCAGAGATCCTCCTGTGAGAGGGCTGGGTGAGGGTTGGTTGAGACAGGGGCAGGGCTTCATGAGGAGGGGAGGGATGTAGAGATGTGGAATGGCAGAAGGCCCCAGTTTCTTTTGGTCATTCCCTCTCAGGGGAGGCCTGGATATCCCTCCACTCCTTCACCTCCTAGGGGGTCTCCTGAGCCATGATCCATACCTTGAATCATGCTGGCTTCTCTGTTCACTCTCAGTGCTCACTGGCCCACCTTCCAGGGAAAGGAGAAGGGGAAGCAGCCTAGCTGGCCCACCTTGCTCCTTCCCTCACAAACTCCCTGCCTTGGTTGACTGACTCATGGCGGGTGGCTGGAACGCGCGTGCACACAGCTCGCACAACTGACTCTTGCAAAAGGGGAGCTGCACCCTCACTGAGTCCTAATTCCTTTGCAGGTACAAGCCATGCATGACTATGTAGCCACTGACAGTGATGAGCTACAATTGAAGGCTGGGGACGTTGTCCTGGTGATTCCATTTGACAACCCTGAGGAGCAGGTACGGAGAGTATGTGGGCTTTTTCTTTGTTCCTTTATTTCATAACTGATATGGTATAGCATGTAGAATGTTGGACCTAGACCAGGAAGACTTGGGTTGAAATCCCCATTCTGACATGAAGCTTGCTAGATGATTTCCGGCAAATCAAATAGTCAGCTGAAACTGATGATGGGGATTATATGTAGCAAAATCCCTACTCTTCCAAATAATAATATCCTCACTAGCAGTGAGCAAAGAGTGATCTGTGTCAGGTTCACTGGGATGTGTGCATGCGCACATGTGTGTGTATATGTGGGTGTAAATATGTGCGCACAGCCCCCAGTCCCTGAGCCAGCCTCACCTGTGGCCCTTGGGGCTGAAAAGGTTGTGCACCTCTGGCCTACAGGTCCCTTTGTCCACACACGGATCATGGATCACTGGATGTGAGGGACAGATGGTTGATATCAGTTCCTGGGCACACAATAAAATAATCTATATGACCAACATAAAGGAATGGCAGGGAGACATTCTAGTAGAAGCCAGAGAAATCTGGCAGCAGGAAAAACTTGTTATTCTAGTCAGACTTCTGGACTAGAATTGCAATCAAACCTACCTGACCTCCCCCCCCCCCACGTTTTCGCATGCAGGACCTAAATAGTCTTTGAATCTTTCTCTCACACTGTAAATGTGTGACCGTTCTTCATGTACAAGAGAAAGCATAAATAAGGCATAATGTAATGTGAATGGGTATTCTGGCTCATGGTTTACATTTGTATAGCAAAGGGTAGCATCCACTGTTAGTCCTACCTTCAGTATAGATGCATTTAAATGAATAGTACTTAAATTAAACTGACATTGGATACAACCCATAGGTCCCTTAATGAAAGAGCCACTTTATGTTTCATGTATGAACACACCCAGAATCTAACCACTTTCCCTTTCTTTGATGCCCAGTAGTTGGCTTTGTGTTTCTAGAGAGATAACAAGTTTTTATTGCTTTTGTTATATGGCAGACTTTCTTGCCAAAGTGAGCAAGCTGGAATTAAGACTGTTTCTTCTTAGCCAAGAGCACCTTTCTGATGTGTTTACCTTGCATATTAAATAAGGCTGCACTCCCATTTTAAACAAATTCTGCCTGTCCCTCCCACATGATATTATCACATCATGGGTTTCCATGCTGGAAAAGTAGTTCTGTGTGGTGATGGAGGACTTCCTCCTTTTCTCTACTGTAGTCAACTCTCAAAGGTCTATACTGAACAGGCATACCTACACCATTGGATAATGTGCTTGTAGGAAGAGGGGGATGAAACCAATCACAATAGTGGCATTTTGCAATCACTTTGCAGTGCAATATTAGGTGATGCTCCAAGCTAGGAGCTCACTGACACTGCAGTTCTGCTTTACAAGTAATGAATGACAGTAGGTCCATTGTGGACAGCCTAGCTATAGCCACCATGTAAGCTCCTCATGCAAGGTGAGAACGTGGTGGTATGCTCAGTGACACGAGGACTTCTCTCTATGAATTGGACAGCTTCTCTCAATCTCTCATGAGGTTAATGTGGCATCTTCCATGAATGGTTTCAGAGTGTAAGCTTGCCTGTTCTTCACATCCCTATCCCCCTTTTCAAAGGATTGCTCATGACACTTGAATCCAGACTTGTGAGCCATCAGCCAATCTGCTCAACAAAGGAGGGGGGTTGGTTTTGTTTATCTGCAAGAATGCAACCAGGGACTGAGGCATAACTTAGTTTTGCTTTCAGCTGATTGATAAATTTGGGTCTGAGCTATGGATGTACAAATCTATATTTGTATTTTCCATCAGGAAAACATCAAGGATGTGGTTTGGTGTCACACACAGAACAGAAAACAGTCAAGATGCAGTCCACAAACTAGTTCAGTTGATGTCATGTTCCCCACCCTCAACCTGTCCCTTGGTTCCAAAGAGGACTTGGAGCCAGAGGAGAGTCCCTCCATTAACCTGACCCCTGCTAGCCCAGGGCCTTCCAGGCTAGAATACATGCCTCTACCGGACTTCCCGGATGCGGACGACACTCCCCCATTACAGCCTTCACCACCACCACCCCATAGGAGCCAGTGGCTACAAAATCAGGCAATAGCCTTTTAAGAAACAGTTTCTCTGAGGGGGTGGGGCTAACTGCCGGTCTTGAGCTTCTGACCTTTGTAAGGCTTCAGAAAGTCATTGACTGTTGTTGAGTCAACAGCTCTCCTTGACGGAGTGTCAGCTAACTTGGAGTTGTCCACGGTCCTGAAAGACCCTGCCTGGTCTAACCTTGCCTTTCGATTCAGCAGACCTGACCTGATACAATGGGACTTGACCTGACAAGACCTGATTTGAATGGATGTGACTGGATTGGACTTGATATGACCTGACATGACACTTGCCTTTACTCCAGTTTCTTGTAGGTGCCCTGCCTTGCTGGTTTCAGCATCTCTGGGTGCTTGAACTGAGTCAGACAGGACAGTTGATTGAAGACTCTTATAGGCAATGGGTTACAACCTTGAATTTCTGACCATGTGAAGCCCAGTAGCTTCATCTTCAGATAGGCTTAAATTTGCCAAATGGACACCAAGATAGTCAAATAATAAAATACAATTGGAGGGTAGGAAACCTAATTTATGCAAGAAGACCAAGAATCCTTGTAGTACCTTGAAGACAAACACATTTATTACGGCATCTTTTGTGGAACTAAGGATGTTATCCTTAGTTAACAGATATAGATGCACATGAGTGGAAAGGGAGAAAAATGTAAACAGTGGTTAAATGTTAATTAAACATGAAAATTTTTCATGACAATAAAGCTTAAATGTATGCAAAAGCAGCACAGTGACCATTCTGAAGTGGGGTAGTGAGCGATAACCAATTTATCAACAATAGTTGATGTATCACTTTATTTACCAAAGGTCAGGTTCAGTGAGCTGAGGCATATGCTGCCCTGCCATTTGTTGCTCGTACTGTACAAACTCTGTCTCCCTCCACCTCTCTCTCTCTCTCTCTCTCTGGCAGGATGAAGGTTGGCTGATGGGTGTGAAAGAGTCTGATTGGCTTCAGCACAAAGATTTTGACCAATGCCGAGGAGTTTTCCCAGAGAATTTCACAGAGCGGGTGCAGTGAGGTCCTGCTGCTCCGAGGTGGCTTCTCTTCCGCAAGAGGTGGTTTCTCCCCACTCCCTGCTGGGGAAAGTCTAAAAATAATAGAATTTTAAAGGAACAAAAGCCTAAAGGTTGGATTCTTCACAGAAAACAACATTTTAGAAGTACATTGAATTCAAAGTGTTGTTATCAAATATATAGGTAATAAAGAAAGACAGGTTGGGGGGAAAATCCTTTTTCCTTTTGATTTGAACAGTGTTCAGAAGGTTGTTACCAAAGTGGCAGACTAATTTTGTGTGATTTGGAATTAGGGTGTGTCCAGCATCATAAGCCGTGAAATACTAACTGTCCTGTTATCCTGAAACTACACAATAAAGTTTACCTTGTGAGAAAGTGCAGTCAACCTGTCCTGTGGCTGAAGTTGTTTATGTGGTGTACCCTGGATTTCAGACCTTGCAAATTATTCAGGCCTGTTGCCATAAGCCCAATGCCTGCCATGCTCTTGAAAAGAAATATTCAGTGTACTGTGTTCACAGATTATGAGTGTGTGTGTGTGTTTGTGTGTGTGTATGTGTGTGATTCTTCCTTTGGAAAACCTAACCAGAACTGTGATTTTATACATTTAAATGCAAACAAAATTAACTGTAGGTGCATATCAGAAAGGAAAATGAAGAGAGATATGCTTAATCCAACGCTCCTCCAAAGATGTGGTTCAAAATATTGCATTGGCACTTGCTTTATTTTATTTTTTTTAAAGAGAAAGCACTGTAAAAGTATAAACATAGCTTTATTTGGGTGTTGTTGTTTTTTTAAAGAATCTATCCCTGATTTGTGAAGCTAAGCTTGGAATGAGCAAGAACTGGCTATAAATCCTGCTGCATTTTAAAGGAACGGGTGGGGAGAGATCAGCAACATGATAAAATATGGGGAAAAGAACATTTACGGTTTCATTTACAGTTGAAGAAATAAAAATTTTGTTTCCAGTTTTTGTTTCCTCTGTGCTTTGGAGAAGTGTGCAGGTGCACCCCCATTCATCTGTTTCATCCCACATGCAATTGGTGACTATACCAGACAGCTTGAGCTTATAGGTATTGAACAATTGCAACAGTGCACAGTGACTTGCACTGGTGTAGCTATAGGGGTGTGGAATGCTTGGCAAATCCAACCAGCTGTGATGTCTGCCAGTTGATGTTCCATTATAAGATGTCAATACCAAATATTCAGTCCATACAGTTGCACCAGTGTCGCAGGCTCTGTGGTACAGATGCCTCCTAGGTGGTGGTTGCTTGTCTAGTAACATGCACCCATGCAACTCGTGGCAGTGGTTGCAAAGTTGCTGAGCCTCTCTACGTGAGTAGAGAGCCCCTCTACTCTCAAGCGATTGAGATTGGTTACTCAAGGAGGTTTGCGGGTCCTTTACATGACGTCATCATCCTCCGAGGCCTCTCCCATGTCTACTGACCTTTATCCCATTTTTTAAAAAAATCAGAGATTTGTTGTTGTTGTTGTTCAGTCGTGTCCGTCTACTGACCTTTATCCCATTTTTTTTAAAAATCAGAGATAATGAGCTATTAAAATACAGCACATGGAATTTCTCAGTGAAAAGAGGAAGTTGGACAATAAGAGGAGCTAGACCACAGTGCCATCTAGTATAATGAAACATATAGGACTCACAAATAAAAGAAAAAAGCAGGAGGAGGGAAGCACATGTAAAGGGCCTATCGTAATCCCACAAAGAATCTGGAAGGAGAAGCCCCAGTAAAATTGCGGGATAAAAAGTTTCTGTGTGGAGAAGCCCACTGTGTGTAAAAAGCATGCTGGTGCAGCACGTACCGCACTCTGTCCTAAACACTTATTTGGCAGTGCAGTGGCTCTGGGGAGGGGATGAAATAGAGTCATATCTTATTTTTTAAAACATATTTTTAATAAGTCAAGCAACTTTTCAAAAAAGTTGGTTGGAATGGAAATTTCTCGGTTCTAAGACATTGCAGTATAAAATGCCAGCTTGGAAATGGTACTCCTGTGATTAATATAGTGGGTTTCAAAGTGTATTTTAAGAAAGCCTGAGCTTCCTCAGCATTTATCAGGAGCTCGTCAGTGAGAAGGCCGGTGATGTGATGGAGGACCACACTTTCGTGCCAGACAGCTTGCCCGCCATTACTGCACTTCCCCTGTAAGGTGGAGCTGCTGATGAGTGCTTAGTGTTTTCTAGGATGCACTCCCAGTTCATGTAGGGCAATGCGGTGGCCCAACAGGCCTGGCTAATGTCTTGTTGAGCTGAATGTGCACCCTGGTATGTGCCCCAGAGTCCTTTGCAATGCACAAGGGTTACATAGCACACATCACAGTTTTCTGAGTAGACAAGTCAAGGTGGAAACATTTCCTTCTTGCTGGAAATGGTGAAAACCATCATTCTAATTTATATATTTAGATTTGTATTGTTTCCATTGTGTCCGTGTATTGCTACAAGCTTTGTGTATTGTTACGAGCAAACAAGTTGCTAGGCTGTTTTCAGAGTGAACAATGTTTCTATCAATAGCAACAGATCTCCCAGCACAACTGAATCCTGTAGTACTTTAAACTTTCCTCAAATGACTGATGCCGCCAGTGCATTCTTTTTATGATCCCTTTATGTCTGTGTTGGTTTCCAAGTTTTCCTTTGGATTTTTCAATTGTATTTCTTACTTGGCTTGAAGGGATTCCTCTAGGACCGGCTATCTCCTCTTGCACTGGAATACATATTGAATAATCTTATAAAATATAAGCTGGTTTTAGAAAAGCATAGCAAGCCAAGTTACACCACTAAAAAAAAAATCTAGTTTAGCTTAAAATGGCTTGTACACTCATGGGAGTTGAGGGGTGAGAATGAAAAAGTGCAACAACCCTTTACTTGGAAAAGTTGAAAGATGGGGCTTTTCTTTTACTCGGTAACAAGACACTGGTCCAATTTTGTATTGTACAGATGAATCATCATCCAGAGTCACTGCACAGTCGTACATAAAACCAGGGGCTTTAGGGAAGTGTGGGAGAGTGCTGTCGCTTAGTTTCGATTGCATATGCACTTACAACTGCTTCAACTGTCTCTCGTGGAATGACTCCAGTCTTCATAACAGGGGTGTAGAACCTCCGGCCAAGGGGCCAAAGGGCCACCCCCTCTTCCCTAGGCCTTTTCCCCAACCACCAATCATTTGGTGGTTTCCTGGCTTTTCTGCAGTTTTTTCCTCCATTCTAAATGGTCGAAATGCCTCTCCTAAGGCTGAGTCACTGACAGGAAGAGGTTTGAGCTAAAATGTACTGGTATTTTGGCTCTGCCACTTTCACCTTTGGCCCCACCCAGCACTGGAATGTGGCCCCCAAGAGCACCTATGAAATTGAATTTGGCCCTTGAACTCAAAGGGGTTCATAGAATAGTAGGGGTGGAAGGGGCCTACAAGGCCATCGAGTCCAACCCCCAGGGTTCAACATCCCTGCTTAACCATGTTTTCAAGATAAAAATTTGACTCAATGGGCTTTTTCTCCCTTTTTAAAAAGAATCAATATATTCTGGATCTGGTGATGTATCTACTTTCAGTCAAACATCCATTCTTTAAATGACTCTGTATTCTTGAGTTACCATCTCCTAAAACCAGCCCACAAGTTTGTAAGATACTGCGTTGTTGATGTTGATGGTTACTGCAGCATATTCTTATTCTTGAACCATTCAGACCTATTCTTACGTATTTGTAAAACACTACGAGGCATCTATGAAGGAATTTCACAAAAATGTGCTTATCCATTAAGGAAGATCTCAGTGTAATATCTATTTTTTTTGTGAAAAGAAAAAGAAATAAATCCAAACCTGTGGGTTTTTTTTTTTTTAAAGATGAAGAGATGATAGTTTCCAGAATCAAGATGTGACCCTTAAACTGCTTCTCTAGCTGCTAACAGTACATAGAAATTTTTGCTGACTTCCAATTTATTGTCTCTTCTCTTGATGTTTGTGTCTGATTTTTCAGGCAAGCGTTACAGAACTTTTCTGATCAACTTTTCAGTTCATTGTGGAAAAGCAGCAATCTAGTACTGTATTATGTCCGTATTGATTCTGTATTCTGATGCTGTACATATGGTATAGCTTTTGGCCTTTAAAAGAATGATTGATAAGCTTGTAGTTTTCAGGTCTCATTCAGTTTTCTTCAGTTGCTGCAACAGGGAAAGGGGTCTGTCTCACAGATCTCAATTTGCTTCTGAAGAAATGTGCTCAATAAAGGGGGAATAATTCAACTCACAATTAGAAAACACCTCATATGGCTTGGATCTTCTACAAGGGTAGAAAGCTCCAATATTATAATGGAATATACTTGTATGATTGATTGGCTAAATGAATCAATTATAAACATCTTTAATTGACTTAAAAGGTGTCCCCAATTAACTGGGCAACAGATTTTTAAAAAACATATGCTCTTATAAAAACTGCAAATGGCAAGCACAACTTGCCATTTGAGGCATTCTCTGTTATCTCATAGTTATCTAAGATGATGTTTGCTATGACACATCATGTGTGAATCATCTAAAAACAAAGTATATTCACTGGGTTAGATAAAGCAAAAGCTTCCCATGGACAGAAGGCCTCCAACTATCAGTGGGAGGCTTTTGATCCAGAGGATGTTTTCCACTGGCTGAATGGGGGAGGAGGTGATCTCGTAAATTCCTCCCTCCCCCTGTCATCTACTGTGGCCCCCTGAAAATCTGCTCCAGAGGATTGGGAGACCCTTTCTACCAGTAGGGGCATTCTGAGCAGAGATATTCCTGCTAGTGGAATAAAAACTTTGGATCGAACCCATTGCTTTTACCCATATGCAGATGTATGCAAATACAATAAGTTAATCTACTAAAACACACATGATTAATCAATTAAATTTTTAAAAAAGGTTACAACCCTAGTTTATATGGGTTTTAGGATATGCTAATGGAAGAGAAAGTGAAATTAGGAAAATGAGTGAGGAAGTTGTCGGTGCTGCTTTTTTTTAGCATTATCATATTGCCTGCCCAGTGAGCGAACAGTCTGTTTCTGGAAAAATTTCCTAAGGAAAATTATAAACATCCCCTCCTTGAGTGTGTAGATAGCTTTCCTTGAAGATCACTGATTCCCACATTTGCAATTAAATGAAATAAATTTTGGGTGTGGTGACTTCATCTTGTTAAAATATTTATATTGCGATCCTATACATATCTACTCAGCAGTAAGCCCCCTTGACTTCTGTGGGATTTACTCCTGGAGAAGTGGTTGTAGGATTGCCGCCTTATGTACCTTCCATGAAGAACCAGCTATGTTGCCCTATTGAATGCTGAAGAAGACAAGAAACCTTTAAGCTTTCAAAAAGCACTCAATTCTTTCCCTGTCATGGGGCTGATGCTCATGTTTTTGGCATGGCTTGTTTCCATATCATTCAATTCTCAGACTATAAATCAAGGATATGGTTGTGGATATACCAAAGGGAAATTTGGTAAACTAACATGGCAAACTAACCAAAAGATAACTTTTGCAAAGATAATGGAGTGTGGAGTATGTCTCATTAAGGAGAGATTTTGCAAAAGTAAGGCTGTTCCTCCACCCCCAAAGTGCACTTCACTTTACCATAACCTCACCTTATCATACACAGGAAGTTTTACAGCTGCTAGTTGATCATAGGGCTATATCCCATGTTAGTCCTACTTCAAGTAGATCCATTGAAATAAATAGTACTTAAGTTAGACTAACATTAGATACAGCCTATACTCTTCATTTAAAAAAATTAAGTCAGACAATGGTGCAACTGAAAAGCTTCTGAAAGACCATTGCAGGAAATGTGTGTTCAGAAAGAAACGTGGGTGGCCCATGGCAAAATCCTCTGTGTTCTAAGACTAAAGTTGGTTCATATGCCCCAAAGAGGTGATTGCAAGATCCTGACATAGTTAAGGAAACTTGAGCAGATGCTACAAAACCTAATTGGACAACTAAACCTTGTTCTTTTTTGCCTCCTTGGCCAATTATAAGTGCAAACTCCCTGGTAGATTTCAACTACATTGATAGTAATATAGGATTTTGTTACCACCATGGAGAACCACCCTTCACTGTTTCATACGATGTGAGCAGCTTGGATAGTCATGTTCGTAACATGCACCACACTTTACTGATAATCAGTCACACACTGCACTGGTAAAAGGTAACTGAAAGAGGAGTTTCTCTTAAGGAAGATCCTAGGATAGTGGATTCCTGAACTTAATGTAGAGCCAAGCTTTCAGTCATGGTTAATAATAACACTTCATAAGTGAAGCAAAGACTAGTACCAGATAGGGCCAGTTTCCATGTTTAAGTAAGTCTTACCCATCTGCTCCAGGTGAGCAGTGTAGTGATGGAAGAGTCATTGCTGCATTCCTCACCTGTCCTGAAGCTCTGCTGGACAGAGTGCAGCCTCAGAAGGTTTTGGTCTGTGGAGTGTTTTGGGACTGACAGAGTGCTATAAATGCTGAGCATCACAAAGTCGATTGTCATCAGTCACCTTCAAGGGAGAAGGTGACTGATGACAATCTGGGAAGCTTCCCGCTCGCATGGAACACCACTTTTCCAAGGTGTTTTGAAGCTACCAAGTTGAGAAAGGAGAATTCTCAGGGAAACTACATTATTTAGGGATGGGAAGTAAGTTGTCTGCCTCTGCTCACTTGGTGAGAAACATATAATAATTGGGGTGGGGGGTCGGAAGCTACAGGTGCATCTTTGCTAACGAGCTTAGCTTTCCCAATATATAGCATGGTTGCTGTTGCAAATTGCAGAGAGAAGCATTCCAGGTGACTTGGAAAGTGGAGGTTCTTATGGGCTTTGTAGCACATGGATGGACAGGCCTCTCTCTGCACCATATACACATGGTCAAAATATGATAATGAAAAGTTAAAAAACCCATTATGAGGGCTTGGGATGTGAAGGTAAAAATGTTAGACCTGCTTCTTATGGCAAACATGAGATATTAAAAGCGGGATTCAGACTGTGGATTTTGGATGTGAGTGAATGAGGTGGTGCTTTGCTAGCTAGAACTGACCACACTAGCGATCAGGTAAATTGTGATAAGGTTCAGGTACTGGCATGGTCTGAATGTCTCCCTGCTCAATGAGGTTTACTGGACAGCAAGGTTTCCTCTCCCCCACTCCCATCCAGTTTGGTTGTTTGTTTTGTTTTTTTAACCACAGCTATGGTAACATGTTTACAAGCTCTTGTCCTAAAATAAAAATGAAGATAGCTGCTGCCACTTAACATGTTAAATCAGAATCCTTCATGCCTCCCTATTTACTTTTGCTTTGGGCACACCCTAATAAAGCTGATAAAGCAAGTTATTCCGAATTGATAGAAAAATGCATTGCAATTCTATTTTGATATCAATCGCCTATGTAATTCTCTCACTTGCAGATACAGCTGTATTCCTAGCAGATAAAATCTTACCTGACACTCACTGGATGTTATCCCTGTTTTCCAATGCTTCTCTAACTCAATGACTTTGATTCTCTGTACTTAACAGAAGAAATGATTTATTTTATTTTATTTCAGTCACTTACTGTCACCCTGTAACTCCTAGAACATCTGACATTCTGGGTGGTATTTCCTTTTGTTTTACAAAAACAGGAAATGATCCTGGTGTATTGAGAAATGTGACTCCCACTTTTAGTGACATGTACTTCATGAATTTATTTATCCCGTATGTTCAGAAATATAATTTTGTGTCATCTTGCCTCCTTGTGTACTGTTCTTCTTTTTATTTAAAGGAACTTTCTTTAATATATCCAAAAGCACATTGTCTCTCTTACATACACACACCATTATTTCAGCATGCAAAGAACTGTTATGGTCTTTCTTTGTAGGATGACAGTTCTATGAATATTATAAAATCCAGTTCATCAGAAATTTGCTGAACTCTTAAGGCTTGCTGTGCTAGTATATACAAGTGTAGGGTGTAGCTTAATGATATGCTAGAACAAATTTACAAAACATAAAGATTATGATAGAGATCGCTGCAGAAATATAAACTAGTGCAAATACTTAGGCTCTGGACTTTAGGCTCTTGTTTCAGAGTTAGAACCATATATCCTCACCATCCCTGGACCATATTTGACAATTAAAATTGGAACTTGCTTCTGAGTAAACATAGATATGATCATCACTGTAAAAAGTTGTAATGAAGAGACCATCACTCAGTGGAAAAGCACATGTTTTGCATGTGTAAACCACTTGCTGATTCACACTTTGCTCTTGCTTTCAAGGTCATAGAGATCTTCTGCAGTGAAGATTGCCAACTGACCAGGAAAGAAAAGGCTGCCCTACTTTTGTGCCTTTAACAGCAGCTTTCAATGCAGGATTTAGCAGGTGAAGCTTTCTGCAGCATATAGATACACATCACCCACTAATTTGCTGCAGATCAAAGAGATGTCATAGGTCCCAACTGAAGGCCCCAATTCAAAGGTTGGTAACTACGGTGGTCAGATGTGCATCACCAAAAAAGAGGAATACAGATTTGCATAAACTGTGCATATGCCAATGTAGATGTATAGATGCAAATTTATAAATAATTATCATACTTTAAATAAAAATATAATGCATCTCACCATGGTGAGGAAGACAATGACCCTGTTTACACTATCATGGAGGGGAAATAAGTCATGGTGGCTTATTCCCCCCGGCCCACACATCCCAGGAGAATTCGCATAATTACTCTTGGCAGCGCAGAGTGTCCTGCAAACTCAGCTAGGGTAGCTTGTTGCTGTGGGTAACAAGCCACCCAGAACACTACAACAAGCCATCCTAGCCAGGTTTGTATGATGAGTTGCACTGCACAGGGTAATTATGCAAATCCCCCCAGCATGCAACTGGCATGCATGGGGGGGGGGAATAAGCCACCTTGGCTTATTTCCTTCTCCATGACTGTGCAAACCTGGTCAGTAGGCCAGATTGCACTTCATGATAAGCCACACTGGAAACAAGCCATGATGGGTTGGTTAATTGCTCGCTAAGCCATGCTGCTGCAGACATGATCAGGTGCTCACCAGCTTGCCTTCATTTGTTTCCCCCTTCATCTTCCTGCTCATTCACAGCACGTATCTAGGGGCCTTTGCAACACAACTCCTCTGTACTTCTGCTGTGATGAGATTCCCCCTCCCCCTTTCTTGGTTTGTGAAACAGCTGCATTGACATATATACCATATCTTCGGAGTGGATGAGCATGCTTACTTTTGAGGATGAGGCAGCTGAGGGATGTATGTATGTATGTATGTATGTATGTATGTATGTATGTATTTGATTTAAGCCTCTTTGGCTGCTCCTCATAGCAGGGAATGAGCGACATTCCTCTTCCTAGCACAGCTATGCATATATACATGATAGACTTACCTCTGGATAAGTGTGCATGCCCCCAATTTGGACCATGGTGATTGGGGGTGGGATTTTGGTATGAAAACAGGAGGAAGGAAAAAAGGAAAGGTTCTTCTTGTGCAAGCACCAGGTCATTACTGACCCCTAGAGGGACGCCGCTTGTTCTATAGCGGGGTGGTTTGCCATTGCCTTCCCCAGTCGTGACTACCTTTCCCCCAGCAAGCTGGGTACTCACTTTACTGACCTCGGAAGGATGGAGGGCCGAGTCGACCTGATCCAGCTACCTGAGACCTGGCTTCGGCTGGGATCGAACTCAGGTCGTGGGGAGAGTTTCGGTTGCAATACTGCCACCTACCACTCTGCGCCACATGAGGCTCATAAAAACAGGAGGGGAAAAGAAATAGCCCCCTCCTAAAGCACCATGGTCCTGAATTGGGGCCACGTGCATTTAGCCGGAGATAGGGAAATCACGTATACATGTGTAGCTGTGCTAACTCGGCTTACAAGGGGATAGAGCTGATCGCTGTCAAATGAAGCACCAAGCTGGAGGAGGAGGGGTGGAGGGCACTGCGAGGAGCTGTCAGGGGTTTTGTCACTCTTGCCAGGCATGTGTGTAGCCCTTTTAAACGAACCATGTCGAACCCACGCTGCTGGGTTTGCACATCTTGACAAGCCTGTCTGAACAAGCCAAGAACAAGCCATGGGTTCTCAGGCTTAAGCCATCCTTCTGGGTTCAGGCAACATCACAAACCACTCTGAAAGCAACGAGGATGACAACCCACCATGGGTTGTCATGTGAAGTGAACCAGTTCAGTGACTTGCCTACTTGCTCAGTCTGTTGTCCAAGAGCTTCTCTACACCAGCAACGTATTGCACACTTGTGACTGGCCACTCATGGAAATTTGTGGGTCCATTACACAATGTCGTTGACATCCAGGGCCCCTCCCATGCTTTTTCAGGTTTATCCCACTGTAAAATCACCAACTAAATCAGGTATTTTTTTAAAAAATGCGTGGAATCAGTAGCATGTAATGACACTGTAGTACTATATTTCAGCCACTAAATGGCACTGCCTAAAGGAAAACATAGGAAAAATGCAGAAACGGAAGGTTTTAGTTCAAACCATGTGAATTCAAACTGTGTCCACCAGTGCAATGGAGCCTATCATTATCCCACAAAGAATCCAGAAGCAGAAAGCCCAGGTAATGCAGCGGGCTTTTCCATTAATGTGGAGAAGCACCAAGTGCTAACTACTGATGCATAACTTCAAGGCCCTGCTCTCCCTCCTTATAGTGATTTTCTTTCAACTGGACTTTGAATGGACAGCACTTCCCATAGAAGACACATTCAAACAGATGACTGCCTCTGACACCTTTTCAAAATGGAGGACTGTCCTCTGTGAAGCAGAACACATGGTCACCCTGGCTACATCATCAGTGGGGTGGACTGGGGTTGGGGGCGAACACATTCATGAAAGTTGAGTGGGATTCCCAAGTTTCATGAAGTAGACCCGTCTCCTCCTTTCCCTAGGCACCAGGTAATTATTCCAGTTTACGAAGCTAAGAAACTGGCATGTACTCTATTTCAGATTTTAATTCCCAGGCCCCCAGGTACCAAGCCAGCTGTGCTGCTTCCACCTGCCCCTCCCTGGAGGGGCTACATAAGCTGGCTGGCTGAGGTGGCCTGGGACAGCCAGGGCCTGCAGGAGAAGCTGGCACCACTGGGGAAGAGGCGTGCCTGCTGCTGCTGGGCCTGCCACTGCCGCCGCCACACCCCCCAGGCCTTCCCTGTGGACTTCTGCCTGGCATTATTTTTAAGGGGATTTTTTACTTGTTGTTTTTTAATTTCTGGGGGATTCTGTTGTGTTTTTAGGGGTGGGTACCCTGCCTGATAGGCGGGAGTGGGGGGGCATGTGTCCACCTGATGGAGGCAGTGGGGGGAGTGTTGGGGGCCAGAACATACCAAGGCTGGGCGGCAGGCACTGGCAGAGTGCTAGGGGCAGGCCATGCCAGGTAAGGGGAACGAGAGAGATGTGTAGTATCTGTCCCCTGCTCTGGGCCTGTCCAGAGCCAAAGGATGGCTGGGGGAGGCGTGACTCCATCTTCTGGCCTTCGTTTGCTGCTCTGCAATGCCAGGTCTGTTACCCAGAAAACCTTCCTCATCCATGACATGATTCTGGACAAGGGTGCAGACCTGGCATGTATTACGGAGACCTGGCTGGCCGAGGCTGCTGCTCCAACTCTTGTGGCCATGTGTCCAGCTGGATTTTTGTACGCACAGCAGCAAAGGGCTGGGGATCGGGGAGGGGGAGTGGCTGTTATCTACCGAGAGTCCTTGGTCTTCACCAGACCCCCTCTCCGGGAGACCAAGGTTGCTGAATGCATGTATTGGAGGTTGGGCCCGAAGGGCAGTCTGGGGATTCTGCTCGTGTACCGTCCACCCTGCTGCACGACTGACTCCCTGGCTGAGGTGCTTGAGGTGGTCTCTGATGTGCGTGTGCAGCCCCCTAACTTATTGGTGTTGGGGGACTTCAACATACATTTGGAGGCCATCCTCACAGGAGCACCTTGGGACTTCATGGAGACCATGGCCTCCTGGGAGCTGCACCATATTCTAACTGGGCCCACCCATGTAGCCGATCATGCACTAGACCTTGTGTTTGTTTCTGGAGAAGCAGGGGGTGATCTGGAAGTCGGGGGTATATCCACCACCCCCTTGTCATGGTCAGATCACTATCTGGTGATGTTAGACTTCTCGGTTCCACAATCCCTCCGCAGGGGTGGAGGACCCATTAAAATGGTCCGCCCCAGGCATCTTATGGATCCGAATGGATTCCTGAACGCGCTTGGGGATTCTCTGGGGCATGCCAACGGCCACTCGGTTGAGACCCTGGTGGGTGGCTGGAATGCCACAATCACTGGGGCATTAGATCAGGTGGCTCCGAAATGCCCTCTCTCCCTGAACAGGGCTCGGACTGCACCATGGTTCAATCCGCAGTTACAAGCTCTGAAACAGGAGGTGAGATGGCTAGGGCGCTGGTGGCGGACGTCTCGCTCCAAAGACGATCAGACATGGGCTAGAGCTATATCTTCAGCCTATCACGTGGCGGTGAAGGCAGCAAAAAAGGAATATTATGCTGCCTCTATCACGTCTGCAGAGTGCTGTCCCAGGAGGCTGTTCCAAGTGGTCCGGAGCCTGGTCGGTCCTGTGGCTCCGGAACCGCTGGAGCATTCTAAGGCCTCCTGTGAGGCCTTGGCAAGGCACTTTGCAGATAAAATTGATCAGATTAGGTGTGTTACTCTGCACACTGTGGATACAGTTAGTGAGCAAGAGGCGGCCTGTGGCAAACCGGTTTTGTGGGATCGGTTCCAGCTTCTTCCTTCTGATGAAGTGGACAAGGTGCTTTCATCTGTAAGGCCGAGCACCTGCTTACTTGATCCTTGCCCATCTTGGCTCATTATGGGTTGCAGAGAGAGACTGGGTGAGGGGATCAGGGCGGTGGTGAACGCTTCCTTTGAGGAGGGAGTGATGCCATCAGCACACAAGGAGGCAGTGATAAGACCGCTCTTAAAGAAGCCCTCCTTGGATCCCCAAGTTCTGAACAACTTTTGCCCAGTCTCAAATCTGCCATTTTTGGGCAAGGTGATTGAGTGGGTGGTGGCAATGCAGTTGAAGGCACATTTGGAAGAAACCGATTATCTAGACCCATTTCAGTCAGGCTTTAGGCTTGGGCATGGGACAGAAACAGCCTTGGTCGCCTTGGTAGATGATATGAGGAGGGCTCTGGACAGGGGTGAATGCTCCTTCCTTGTTCTCCTTGACCTCTCAGTGGCTTTTGATACCATTGACCACGGTATCCTCCTGGACCGCCTGGAGGGGTTGGGCATTGGAGACACCGTATTGCAGTGGTTCTGGTCCTTCCTCTCCAGCAGGTACCAGAGGGTAGCACTGGGAGAGGAGGTTTCGGACCCGTGGGCACTCACTTGTGGGGTGCCACAGGGTTCCATCCTCTCCCCAATGCTATTTAACATCTATGTGAAGCCGCTGGGGGCTATCATCAGGAAGTTTGGGGTGCGGTGTCATCAGTATGCGGATGACACGCAGCTCTACCTCTCGTTCAAATCTTCTCTAAGGTTGGCCGTAGAATCCCTGTCCAAATGTCTGGAAATGGTGAGTGGCTGGATGGGGAGGAATAAGCTGAAGCTGAACCCTGACAAGACCGAGGTACTTTTGGTGGGAGACAAGAGGAGGCTGGGGGATGTTGATCTGGTGTTGAATGGGGTACGGCTACCCTTGGAAGACCAGGTCCGCAGCCTGGGGGTCATTTTGGACTCCCAGCTGTCCATGGAGGCTCAGGTGTCAGCTGTGAGCCGGACAGCGCTGTAGCAACTCCATCTGATACGGCGGCTATGCCCCTTCCTTCCCGACCATCTGCTCCCATTGGTAGTACATGCCCTGGTCTCTTCTCGTTTAGACTACTGTAATGCGCTCTATGTGGGGTTACCCTTGAAGATGGTTTGGAAGCTGCAGCTGGCACAGAACGCGGTGGCTCGCCTGATTAAAGGCAGCCACCGGCAAGATCACATCACTCCAGTGCTGAAGGAGTTGCACTGGTTACCAGTTGTTTTCCGGGCCAAATACAAGGTGTTGTTTTTGACCTTTAAAACCCTATATATTCTGGCCCAGCCTATCTTAAGGAGCTCCTCCAGCAACACCAGACAGGCCGCTTAACATGATCAGCCTTGGTTGGCCTTCTCTCTGTCCCATCAGCCAGGACAGCTAGACTGTTGGGGATGAGGGGGAGGGCCTTTTCTGTGGTGGCCCCCACTCTGTGGAACTCCCTCCCTAGGGAACTCCGCCATGCCCCCTCTTTAATGAGCTTCCGCCATGCATTAAAAACGTGGTTGTTCAGGCAGGCATTTGGGGTGGGTTAGGGTATTTTAGAAAATGTTTTTATTGTAGAATTTCATTGTTTTAAACTGTTTTATTATATGTTGTACATTGCCCAGAGTGGCTGGGTGACCAGCCAGATGGGCGATTAATAAATTTAATAAATAATAATAATTCAAAGCTTGTAGAATGTTAAAATCTCCATTATTTCAATGCACACATGTAAAAATGTTCTCACAACCCTATGCTAACCTTTGACTTTGTGGTGGATTAATCAGGAATGCTTTCTCAAGTCACTGATTCAAATCACCATGTCACCCTTGTTAGAAAGGATACGGAAGAGTCCTTAACTACCCTAATTGTATCGCCGACAGGCAGGAACTGGTGTGTGTTAAATGCAGCACAGTTCTGTTACATTTTTTTTTTAAATACTGCATCCTTGGAGAAAGCATTCTCAAAATGTTAGAAGTCAATTCGCATTATGCCTTGCATATGCCGAGGTGTGGATCAGCGCTGGAGCTAAATGGTGTGGCGAAACAATAAATTGTTAATAGATCTGAGTGCTACATGGATCTATTCAGTCAACACCTCAATGCACGCACATAAAGGGTTGCTTGAATTGGCCTTTATTTTGGATTAGTCATTTCCTGCAAGTCTTTGCTAAGAATTAAATCAGTGGGCACGATCCAATTGTGCCCCAGCAGTAGCACAAGTGACATTATGTTAGCATTAAGCAATGATTGCACCACATAACTGGTGCTTGCTAGGAAAATGGGAAAAAGTGGTGATTTGCTGCTCAAATTCAGTGGCGGCACCAAATTTCAGCAGTAAATCGTTGCTTTTGACCCATTGCCTTTGCAAGTGTTAATGTTGCACAAGGATTGCTTTATGCTAGCTCAGCTCATTAGCGTTAGTGCTGGGACACAACTGGATACTACTCAGTGATCTATTCATCACCTTCCCATACTGATCAATCACACCGAGTGGAAGGTCTCATGATCATGGTGTGCGTATTTTGGGATCTTCCAGTGGGAAGAGCTGCATGCTGCTCTCCAGTAGACCCTAAGCAACCTTATCCTAGTATTCTCTAAGCAGGAAATGGATGGGCTAACCTTCATATCTTTGCAACATGGCTTGCATATTTCCACATTTAATGTATAGCAGACACAAGAAAAGTCACAAAGTAAGAGCTAACGTTTGTTCAACCAGTAACCTCTGCACCTCCACTGTGATGATGTTGATGCCTTTTCTGGACAGAGTGTCCTTGGCAGCAGCCACAGCAGGATGCTCAGTGGGACCATAAATTAATGATGCTGCAGATGTGGGGCCAACAGCTTTGTCTTGGGATGACTTGTGCCTGAAGCCAAATGTATCGCAGCTTCTACCAAAGCACGGCGTCCCTTTCTTCTTCATTAGCAGCCTGAAGGAAACCCAAGCGTGATTGGCAATCAGTTTGTCCTGGGTCTTGTACTGTCTGTTCAATTTGCAAGGCTATAAATAAACCAGGCAGGAGCGGTGACTTAGCAAGCAACCAAGATTCATTAGCTTGCTGCTGACAGTTAAAGATCAGGCTCTTCTCCTTGGGCTGTTTTTGCTAACAAGGGACTACTCATCTTCGCTAGGTCATGAGACGGTCTGGTTTGTGATGAGCAAGAATACATAAGGCCAGCAAAAGAACAGAGTCGCTGGTGTGGAGGGCCTGCAAATAGCTGCAGGGAGAGGACAGGACACAGAAGTCCTCTTTTGCCAGCATTATCCTCCTGGATTCTAGCCAGGGGGTGGATGAGAAGAGAAGGGGAGAAGTTATCAAAAGCAGAGATGCGGTGTTAGGATTGTATTACTATTTATTTAAGATTATTACTATTTATCAAATTATTGTTCTAAGTGTGGGCCTGTTACAGAAATAACTATATGCATATTCTTTTAAATACCTATGTTCTGGTCTGGGTGGATTTGAAGCTTGACATATCTCACCCCATGTGCTGGTTTTGAATTACACAGCTCAATATTTAAAGAGAGGAGTCCTGCTGGTATTTTGGGGAGTCCTAAGGAAAGTCTGGACTCAATGACCTCTAGACCCCAAGGCCTTATAGGGGACTCCTAATTACATCAAAGTAACATAATGAATGGATACAATCCCAGTCATATCTGGCAATTTCAAAGTTTTAACTAGAATCATAGTATCATAGAATAGTAGGGTTGGAAGGGGCCTACAAGGCCATCAAGTCCAACCCCCTGCTCAATGCAGGAATCCAAGTCAGAGCATCCCTGACAGATGGCTGTCCAGCCTTGTCTTGAAGGCCTCCAGTGTGGGAGTGCCCACCACTTCCCTAGGAAATTGGTTCCATTGTTATATTGCTCTAACAGTCAGGAAGTTTTCCCTGATATTCAGCTGGAATCTGGCTTCCTGTAAATTGAGCCCATTATTCCGTGTCCTGCACTCTGGGATGATCGAGAAGAGATCCTGGCCTTCCTCTCTGTGACATCCTTTCAAGTACTTGAAGAGCGCTATCATATCTCCCCTCAGTCTTCTCTTCTCAAGGCTAAACATGCCCTGTTCTTTCAGTCTCTCTTCATAGGACTTTGTTTCCAGTCCCCTGATCACCTTTGTTGCCCTCCTCTGAACCTTCTCCGGTTTGTCTACATCCTTCTTAAAGTGTGGTGCCCAGAACTGGACACAGTACTCCAGATGAGGCCTAACCACTGCTGAGTAGAGGGGAACTAGTACTTCCCGGGATTTGGAAGCTATGCTTCTATTAATGCAGCCCAAAAGAGCATTTGCCTTTTTTGCAGCCACATCACATTGTTGGCTCATATTCAGCTTGTGATCGACAACAATTCCAAGATCCTTCTTGCTTGTAGTGTGGTTGAGCCACGTATCCCCCATCTCGTAACTGTGCATTTGGTTTCTTTTTCCTTGGTTTCTTTTTTGAATGTTCTTTAAAACATTAAAACTAATGTTTTTAAACATGTTTACACAATCTTATGCATGTTTAGACAGAAAAGAGTCTTGCAGCTCCCAGTATCCTTAAGTCAGCATGTCTGGGTGGGGCATGCTGGGAGTTGCAAGACTTTTTTCTGTCAAAACATGCATAGGATTGCACCCTAAATGACTATCTCTTGGAAACATTCATGCATATATAATATAAATGCCTAGATCTTCGGGTGCACTAAAATTAGTAGGTGAGTTTTCATTGCCTTCATTTCCCCACCCCTTTAAAAATTTAAATAGTGCCACGAATGCTATTGAGTTGTCATGTCTTAAAATATTTACAAGTATGCCAGTAAAAATAAGCTGCAATTAAAGCTTTAAATGTAACAGTGAAACTCTCCCTTCAGCGTTGAGTAAAAGCAAAGTTAGAACATTCAATTTCAAACACCAAGAAGCAAGAAAAAGATATTTGAGCAAACTGAAATGTTGTATCCAGTGCTAGTCTAACTTAAGTCTCATTCATTTCATTGGGTCTCTTCTAATCAGGACTAACATTGGACAGAACCTTGAGAATATGAGATCACTGAGGATTGTGATTGTGCAAGGTGCTGGAGGCATAGGAAAAGAAGGATGGGATGTGTTTATTCACAGCATCTGATTTTGAACACACATAAGCCAGATAGTTCCTGAGCAGATTCCAAACTTCACAGTAGACAGAGATGGCTGTGGATCCATTGCCTATGGGCAACACTGTCCAAAGAATCCACAGGCAGTGTTTAACTGGAATTGTCTTGATATATATTGTTCCTGTTTCAAGCAATTTCACTTCTGCTTCTGGTTAGGCATCAGCCAGGTGCCTCCTGAATCATAGAATCATAGAATAGTAGGGTTGGAAGGGGCCTACAAGGCCATCGAGTCCAACCTCCTGCTCAATGCAGGAATCCAAGTCAGAGCATCCCTGACAGATGGCTGTCCAGCCTCGTTTTGAAGGCCTCCAGTGTGGGAGAGCCCACCACCTCCCTAGGTAATTGGTTCCATTGTCGTATTGCTCTAACAGTCAGGAAGTTTCTCCTGATGTTCAGCCAGAATCTGGCTTCCTGTAACTTGAGCCCATGATTCCGTGTCCTGCACACTGGGATGATTGAGAACAGATCCTGGCCTTCCCCTCTGTGACAACCTTTCAAGTACTTGAAGAGCGCTATCATATCTCCCCTCAGTCTTCTCTTCTCAAGGCTAAACATGCCCAAGTCTTTCAGCCTCTCCTCATAGGGCCTTGTTTCCAGTCCTCTGATCATCCTTGTTGCCCTCCTCTGAAAGCTTTGCTGAAGTCAAGGTATATTATGTCTACAGCATTTCCACGGTCCACAAGGGAGGTTACTTGATCAAAAAAATGAGATCAGATTCGTCTGGCAGGATTTGTTCTTGACAAATCCATGTTGGCTTCAAGTAATCACTGCATTGTTTTCAAGGTGCTTACAGATGGATTGCTTTATCATCTGCTCCAGAATTTTCCCAGGGATTGATGTCAGATTGACTGGTCTGTAGTTCCCAGGTTCCTCCTTTTTACCCTTTTTGAAGATAGGGACAACATTAGCCCTCCTCCAGCCATCTGGCATTTCCCCCGTCCTCCATGATTTTTCAAAGAGAATAGACAGTGGTTCTGAGAGTTCTTCTGCCAGTTCCTTTATTACTCTAGGGGGCAGTTCATCTGGCCCTGGAGATTTGAACTCATTCAAAGGAATTAGGTGTTCCTTGACCATATGCCTATCAATCTCAAGCTGCAGTCCTGCCCCTTCAGTCTGTACTTCTCCTTTGCCAGGGGGGTCATAGACCCTCTTTTGGGAGAAGACTGAGCCAAAGTAGGAATTGAGCACCTCTGCCTTTTCTTTGTCATCTGTTTTCATGCTTTGCTCTGCAAACAACTCCTCACTATTTTCTCTTTTTAAAAATGTGATTGTCATTCTTCATTCATGGTATTTCCCATGTGCAATATATGATGTCATTGTTTTGCAGCAGCTGTCCTGTACCTTCCCCGTTTTCCCCATGATATTTCTGTACATGGAAAATGTGGTATTAGTTGCAGCCACGCAATGAATCCACCATCATCCACCTGTGTATTGCTGACATTGCGCTACAACATGCCTTGTGTAGGCAGGTGTTGGGTGGTGCAGTGTTGACATCAGCTAGTGATGATCATTGGGTGGGAGTGTCACCCTCCTGTGCCTTCCTTGACCTTCAGCCCCTTCGCCATTCCACTCCTGGGAACAGTATTGGGAATTTTGGAAGTGCAGTATACCGGTGTTTCCCTAGCACAGCATGGCAGAGACCGCTGGTTCGCCCAACGCCTGCAATGTTGCAACCCCTTTCCACTCAATCCCCTTTCCCAGTGTCCCAAATGAGAAAAATATTTCTGCTTGCTTTTACAAGGACAATACCGACTTGTGCAAATGGGGGGTGGGGGTGGGGAACAGCAGACTTCTGAAGTTGTGAACGTACTGTGGATTGTATATAGAAGTTGCAAGGTTGGGATCGGAGGCAGCAGAAGTGAAAAAAGGGAGGCAAGGAAGTTGAATGGAACAGTTCATGCCAAGAGAGAGGAGGGGCTACCCCAGAGGGGGTGGGCAGATGGCATAGAACACTGCTGACATCCGAGAACACCCTGCCAAGCTCCACCCACCAGTGTAAATGGCAGGTAGTGTTATGCAGTAAAAGAAAAAACAGCTGTGTAAAGAACCAATTTAAATCCTGCAAAGAATCTGAAAGCAGAAGCCCCAGTAAGTTGTGGGATACAAAGCCTGGCGTGGTGAAGCCCTATGTCTTAGGAGAGGCATTTCAGCTTTCTAGGATGCAGAAAAGCCAGGAAACCACCAAATGATCAGTGGTCGGGAGAAAGGGTGCAGGGCCAGGGGAAGGCATGGCCATCTGGGGAACCCAGGAAGGCTAGATTCGGACCCTGGACCTGCCTGGAGGCTGAGTGAGGTTTAAAATGTAGTCAGGGCTGGCCCGACCATGACGAAGAGAGTGAGGTGGCCACCTTAAGCCCTTGATTTGGGGTGTCATGAAAGGGTAGCAACTTGTTAGTGATTTTTTCTTAGGGTTGCATTGTTGCTGCTAGAGAGGTAGAAAGCTGCTGGAGGGATTTTCTGCCTCAGGAGCCAAAGTAACTTTCCTGACCTTGGGTATCACACATTTAAACTTCAGGCAGAAGTTTAGGAGGGTCAAGGGTGCCACTCGCTACTCTGCCTTAGGCAGAAAAGTGTCTTGGTCCAGCCTGGAATGCAAGTTGTATACTCTTTTGACAGTGGAAGCTGGTGGCTCCGATGTCAGTGGGGCGGTGAATCTGTTCTGGACACAGAAGCACCTCGGAGAGCTCCTTTAGAGTTCTGACTGGTTCTGACTGAAACCTGGAGTGGATTCACTGTCCCAGTGACATCAGAGTCATCAGTCTCCACTGTCTTTTGAGTTACTCAGGGCTCAATCCATCCAGATAGGCGGCTGCCTCCGAACTCGAACTATCTAATGCAGGGCAGGAGAAGCACAGTGGGGATCGTTCCCTCCACGCTTCTCCTGCCCTGCAGTTTTGGCTAGACAGCTGATTGCGGCTCTCTAGCCACAGGAGGATGGAGTGGGGGAGGAGGCTGCCAGACGACACATTGGATGTGTTGCACAGGCATTTCCGCCCTCCCGCCCCGGAACGCTCAGCCACGCCCCTTTTCGGCCGCTCTGCGCTCCTCTTGTGAGCACGGAGGATGGGGCTGTTCCGTGCTTCCTCGGAGGCAGTGCGGAAGTGAGGAGAGGTTGGTTCACGGAAAACAGGATATCCTATGGCTGTCTAGCTGCTCACTAGCGGCCATAGGATTGCTCCCTCAGTATACTTCTTCTGGCTGTGTTTTCAAGGGAGAAAGCTTCTGTGCTGGAGGACCTGACTTTTCCTGCATCTGTAAGCCTGTTTCAGTTCTGGGATGTTTAGATGGTCCTGGGAAAGTCACTTTCAACTTAACTAATCTCCAAGGATTGTTTTGAGGAGAAAATGTGGGATAGCCCCATGTATGCTGCCCTTGGAGGATGTGATATATGTAATAAAGCACTGGCTTTTTCAAGCCTTCCAGAATCTCAGAGAAACAGACATTTTCTATTTGTTACCACCAGTGCAGTTTGGAGATTAGTTTTCACTGAGACATAAATTACTCCAATCCGGTGACTTGTTTTATTAACCGCTTTGCTCTGCACATTGAAGAAAAACAGAAGAGGGGTTGCTAATTAAATGTTTATTGTTAAGGACTTTATATATTACACACTATAAGCCATTCTGTCCATTAAACAAACCATTTAGCTCCCATAAAGTTGCACTACTGTCTGTTATTAGGTTAATTAGCATTCATATCCAGCCACACTGCATTTCCATCTAATTGCCCTTACTTAAACTTGCTTCACATTTTTATTTAATTAAGCCTAGCCACCCACCAGAATTTAATTAATTGGGATTCAATTGGAGGATATGATTGCACCCCTTAAACCCCATGGACAAAGCATTCAAAACTTTTTTAAAAAACTAAAAGTGGTTACAGTTTCCTTCCCATACATAAACTTGATGTTAGTACTAAAAACGTCAGAGAATCTAGTGCAGATCCTAGTCAGATCCTGACTATGATGCAGAGAAAATTAGAAACATGTAAAGGTGGGTGGGGTTTTCCCCCCAATTGTTTTTTTGTTTAATAGCAGCGCTGTTGCCACATCTGTAATCTAAACGCAGATATTATTATTGTTACTACAGTGGTTTTCAAAAAAGTGTTCTGGGGAACACTGGGTTTTTTTCCACACTATGGAAAAATCCTGCAGTCTTACCGGGTTTTCTGCTTCCGTTTCTGTGGTGCAATTAGGACAGGCTCCTTTAGATGATGAATGCATAACATGGAATTGAAAATGCCCTTTTCGGTAGCCGTACAGGGCTTTCTATATTTTCAATGAAACAGCATCATCTAGTGGCTGTATTATAGTGCAACACTGGCATTCACACTGCTGGTATCTGTGGGTTCTTTTTATTCCAGGTTATCTCCGACCTTTCTGAAGTCGGAAATAGTGTGGGAGACATCCTGGAGGTTGACAATGTCATGTAAAGGACCCACAAACTTCTGTGAGTAGCCAATAATGAGTGTGCAATAAATTGCTTGTGTAGAGACACCCTGGGTTTCTCAGATGCTTATGAGAGTTTTTCAGTGAGAAGCTCAGTAACGGCAGATAAACTTAGATAAACTTCTTTGAAGAACAGCTTGCCCACCACTGCTTATCTTCCCTTGCAACGCACAGCCACAGGCAAGTGCTGGGTGTGTTTTAGGGCAGGGGTGGACAGAAGGCACATCAGGATCTACTGGTAGATCTCAGGTTGACCTGCAACATTGGGAAGGCTCTCCCACTTGCCAATTGTCTAACGGGAGCAATAACAATAAAACAAGGCTCTCTGCTCTAAATTAGGCTGCTGAAATGAAGTAAGCTTTCTCTCTCTCTCTGTAAACCAAGAGTGGGTTTGTGGGTTAAAAAGGACTTCAGTTCTTATAGTGAAAACAAATTCCTAGTCTGAGCCATCTGAGCATCAGAAGTGCCCTTTTGGCTTAATTCTAAGTGTTTGCCTCCTGCTCAGGGCTAGTATTTTGCACTGGTTGATGGACCTCAAGGATCTTATAAAACACAAAGCAGATCCTTCCAGCCTGAAGTCTGCCCACTTCTGTTCTAGGATTCATTGTTAGTTTATGACCAGTGTTCTGCATGAACTGCACATGCATCCTAGAATAGACTCAAGGATCCTCCACTGTCCCATGGCAGGTAGGTCTGTCAAGGGTTCCTTAAAGGTAGAAAGTTTGAAAAACATGTGCTAGAATGTACATTGGATTTACAAATGGTGTTCTCCTGCTTTCTGTCCTACTGCAACAACCTCGGGTACACAAACAGAACAAAGATGGTTCTAGCATGCGTTTACATTTTAATATCGGATGCGAGAACAGCCTAAGTAAGCTTCGTTGAAATCAATGAGAAGAAGCACATGGTAGTTAAGCGCTGATTCCCTATTGCTTTTAGAGTCACATAGGTGTGCCAACATTTTTCTGGGTTGAACCAAGAGTGTAAGATTATGACTTGCAGCCACTTCATCGATCAAGGACTGTTTCCACATTGGGGAGCTGTGGGCAATGGTTACTGGGCTATTATGGACAGCTTCCATCCTGTTTGCTTCTCCTGCATGAATGGGCTCATACTCATTTTTTTCCTGTGTAACTGGATAGTATTATCTGTAACCTTAAAATACCAGTCTGATGAGCTGCTGCACCAGCCAAGAGGTATCTGGGTGTGTGTAATGTGGTGATGCAATACTATGACATCCCCAATGTCCTTGTAAGCACACAATAGCATCAGAGTAGTAATAGTAGTAGTAGTAGTAGTAACAGTGTCCAACTGCAAACCTTTGCAACTGCATGTATCACAACATTATTACTACATGGCATATAAATAGGTACAGATGTGCAGATGAACCCAGGGCTGGGAGAATGCACTTATCCTCCCTCCTAAAAGTAATCATGAAGTTGTTCTAGGTCTTCACAAACCTAGACTTTCCATGTGTGTCACTCAGCTGCCATGATACTGTTGGCATTAATGTGCAGCACAGTGGTATGCATTTGTCCCACTTGCCTTCTGGAGGCTAATATTGGAATAATGCTTGCTATGCACCATTGCAACTGAACATATCTTTAAAATCCCAAACCTAGTAGCAGAATCCATGGCAGGGGTGTCAAAGGCTGAATTCAGTTTTGGGGGGCTGCATTCCAGTGGTGGTGTGGCTGAAGGCAAAACATACCAAAAATACCAGCAAATTCTAGCTTAAAGCTCTTACTGACTGGGTTCACACAACACAATAACCCACACTCAAGGGTTCATAGAGTCATAGAATCATAGAATAGTAGAGTTGGAAGGGGCCTATAAGACCATCGAGTCCAACCCCCTGATCAGTGCAGGAATCCAAGTCAGGGTTGAGTATGGGCTGAGTGTGGGTTGTCGTTGAACTGTGGGTTATTGTTGAAATGTGATTTATCATGTTGTCTGAACCCAGCAACAATAACAAACCATGTTGTTTTTTAACCATGAACAACCCATAGTTCACAATCCAACAACAAACCATGGGTTCTCTTCATGGGTTGTTCAACCCATATTCAACCCTTGAGTGTGGGTCATCAGTGTTGTCTGAATCCAGTCACTTCCCAGTAACTAAGCCTTAGGTGAGCCATTTCAACCTTTTGGAAAGGGGAAAAAAAACTGTGCAAAAGCTGGGAAATTTCCAAATGATCTGCAGTCCGAGGAAAGGGATGTGAGGCCAGGGGAAGGGGGAGTGACCATCTGGTAAAGCCTGGGGAGGGGCAGATTGGACCCCAGGTAGGCCAGATTTGGCTCACAGGCCTGAGGTTTAACACCCCTGATCTATGGGATAGATTTACAAGATTTTCTCTACTAGCCATAGCTGATAACAAAAAACAACAATCCCTTGTAATGGAGGGAAGTAAACAGTGGGGCTCACCAAGGATCTGTATTGGGAGACTGGTGCTTTTTAATTTGTTCATGAAAAATCTGGAGTTAAGGTTAGGCAGTGAGGTGGCCATGTTTGCTGATGACACCAAATTATTAAGAGTAGTTTAAACAAAAAGGGATTGCCAAGAGTTCCAAAAGGATATCTCCAAATGGGGAGAATAAGCATCAAAATAGGGGTTGGGACATCAAAATAGAATGGGCCACAGATGTTTACACACTGTTCCCCTTCTGCCCCCTTGGTCTAGCTCTCATGTGCCTGGTAGCTCATCCACTAAGCCCTCCTGTCTGGCAGTGCTCCTATTTAATGCCAAATCAGTCCGCAATAAGACTGCACTCATTCATGATTTAATCATGGATGGGAAGGCTGACCTGGCATGTATTACTGAGACTTAGGTGCGTGAGCTGGGTGGGGTTGACCTGACTCAGCTCTGCCTATCTGGGTACTCAGTGCAGCACCAATATAGGTTGGAGTCGCTGTGGTTCATAGAACCTCCATCTCCATCACCAGGAAACCACTCTACCTTGGAGCAGGCCTTGAGGGGTTGCACCTGCTGTTGGGCCATAGAGACAGATTGGGGATGCTGCTGGTGTACCGCCCACCCTGCTGCCCAGCATCCTCCCTGACAGAGTCTCGAGTGTGGCAGTCTTGAGTGTGGTGTCGGAGGAACCCAGGATGGTGGTTCAACCTACATGCTGAGGCTGGAGTTCCAGCTTGGGACTTCATGGCCTCCATGGCAGCCATGGGGCTGTCTCAGTTTGTCATTGGCCTAACACCTGAAGCGGGGCATACCCTTGATTTGGTTTTTGCTCCAAGTTGTGACTTGGGTGGTCTGAACACTGGGGGTGGGGTGGGTGTCCAAGTAACCCACTGTCATGATCGACCCTTTCCTGGTGAGGTTTGAGCTCATGGCGTTACTTCCCTCCGGCAGGGGTGGGGGACCATTCGGATGGTCCGCCCCAGGAGACTGATGGAATCCAATGGATTTCTGAATGCTCTCGGGGATTTCTCAGTGGAGAGCGCTGGTGATCCAGCTGAGGCCCTAGTCTCACTGTGGAACAGTGAGATGCGGAGGGTCATTGACGTGATGGCACCTGAGTGCCCTCTCCAGGGCTGTAGAGCCCGCTTTGCTCCTTGGTATACTGGGGCGCTGCAGTCAATGAAACAGGCTGGATGTCAGCTAGAGCGCAAATGGCGTAAGGCCCGAAGCAATGATGACTGAGCATGCTCTAGAGCACATAATTGTGCCTATTGTGTGGCGGTGCAGGCAGCAAAGAAGGCTTATTTTGCTGCCTCCATTGTGTCCTTGAGTAGCTGTCCAGCGGAACTCTTCCAGGTGGTCTGGGAGTTGTTAACATCTTCCCCAGCAATTGGGGCCCTGGCCCTATCAAGGATCTGCTGTGACTTTTTTGCATAGCACTTTGAGGACAAAATCGCCTGTCTCCACAGTGAACTCGATGCAATTCCAGTTGAGGTGTCTGATGCCACCATCGGCCTGATTTTGTGGGATCAGTTTCAGTTCCTGTGGCCTGATGATGTGGACCAGGTGCTTGCAGCAATGCAATCAACCACGTGCCCTCTCAACTCCTGCCCTTCTTGGCTAATAAAAGCTAGCTGAGGGTGTATGACTGGGTGGGTTCACAGAGTGATAAATACTTCCCTGCAGGAAGGCATGATCCCTGCTGTCCTTAAGGAGGCAGTAGTGCGACCACTCCCGAAGAAGCTGACTCTGGGCCCAACGGTATTAGATTACCACCCAGTCTCAAATACCCCTTTCCTAGGGAAGGTACTTGAGAGGGTTGTGGCGGAGCAACTGCTCTTGGAGATACTGATTATCTAGACCCATTCCAGTCTGGGTTTCATTCTGGTTATGGGACTGAATCAGCCTTGGTCACCCTGATGGATGACCTTTATCCGGAGCGCAACCCTGTTAATTCTGCTTGATCTCTCATCGGCTTTTGATACTATCGACCATAGTATCATCCTGGACTGACTCCATGGGATGGGTATCAGAGGCACTGTGTTACAGTGATTCAGGTCCTACCTATGGGGCCTATTTCAGAGAGTAACATTGGGTGACTATTCCTCGTCCCCTTGGCAATTGAGCTATGGGGTGCTGCACGGACCATCTTGTCCCCAATGTTGTTTAACATCTATATGAAGCTGCTGGGACTGGTCATGAGGGGGTTTAGAGCTAAATGCCATCAGTATGCTGATGACATGCAGCTCTATCTCCCTGTGACATCTGAATCAGGAGAGGCTGTGCAAGTCCTGGATCAGTGACTAAACTCAGTAATGGGCTGGATGAGGGCCAATAAACCGAAGCTAATCCTGGAAAGACAGAAGCCCTGTGGCTGAGTGGTTTCCAAGTCCAGGAGAGAAGCGTTGCCTGTTCTGGATGGGGTTGCACTCCCTCTGAAAGATCAGGTCCGTAGTTTGCGCAGTACTCCTCGATCCATCATTGTTCCTGGAAGCTCAAGTGGCCGCTGCAGCTCAGAGTGCCTTTTACCAGCTTCGGCTGGTTCACCAACTATGGCTTCTTCTGGACAGAGATAGCTTGGTCACAGTGGTACAGGCGTTAGTAACCTCAAGACTGGACTACTGCAGTGCATTCTATGTGGGTCTGCCCTTGAGGCTGGTCTGGAAGGTGGAGCTAGTGCAGAATGCAGCAGCTCGGCTGTTGTCGGGAGCTGCCCCTTTTCAACGTGTAACTCCTTTGCTGAGGAAACTCCACTGGCTGCCTATTCGCTACCGGGCCAGGTTTAAGGTATTAGGACTAAAGCCCTAAACAACTTGGGATCAAGATACCTGAGATAGCGCCTCCTTCCTTATCAACCTGCCCGGTCACTGAGGTTGTTGGAGGGCTTGCTCCTGGTGGTTCCACATGGACCTGTGGCCCGGTTGGAATCCACCAGGAAAAGAGCCTTCAGTGTGGTGGCCCCCTTCCTGTGGAATTCCCTGCCTTTGGAGGTCAGGCAGATGCCAACTTTGTGTTGTTTTTGGCACCTCCTGATGACATTGCTATTTCGAGAGGCTTTCCCTGAGTGTCCAGCCACGGTTTATTAAATTCAGAATCTGTTCTTTTAAAATGTTTTAATCGTTTTAATTATGGGGTTTTATTCTTTTATCTTGTTGTTCACCACTCCAAAAGCTTTGATATGGAGCGATACATAAATATTGCAAATAAATAAATAAATAAGAAAAGGAATCAAAAACAAAACTGCCAATAATATGCTGCCCGTATACAAATATATGGCGCAGCCATAGTTGGAATCCTGTGTACACTTCTGGTCACTACACCTCAAAAAGGATATTGAAGAAGTAGACACGGTGCAGAGAAGGCCAACCAAAACAATGAAGGGGCTGGAGCAAGTCCCCTATGAGGGAAAGTTGCAATGTTTGGAGCTGTGTAGCTTAGGAAAAAGGTGAGTAAGGAGAGACATGATAGAAGTGTACAGAATTATGCATGGTGTGGAGAAAGTGAACAGGGAGAAGGTTTTCACCCTTTCTCATAATACTAGTATTTGGGGGTCATTCCAGGAATCTGAATAGTAGGAGATTCAGGACAGATAAAAGGAAGTACGTCTTCACACAGCACATAGTTAAACTATGGAATTCACTACCAGAAGATGTAGTGATGCCCACCAATTTGGATGGCTTTAAAAGGGGATTAGACAAATTCAGGGAGGCTTAGGCTATCAATGGCTCCTAACCATTATGCCTATATATTACCTCCAGTATCAGAGGCAGTATGTTCTTCTGGAATATGGTCTCCAAGCCTTTATATATATGGTAGAGCCCCGTATTCTATGTTTCAGACCTGCCCTTTAAACAGAGTATTGCTATTGTTCCTTTTTATAATGCAATTGGTTTAGTACTGTTATTGATGCTGTAGTTTATTTGCCTAAAGAAGCCTCCAGGGCAACTAATAAAGGCTTAAATAAATGTACAAAATATAGCGCTTTTCAAGATCTCAGAGCACTTTGTATAAAAATGGCTTCAAGCCAAGCAGTCATATTTAGAGTAGATGCATGGAAATCAATTGGTCTTTAGTCATGACCCAAGTGTCATTGATTTCAATGAGTCTACTCTAAGTATGACTAAGGGTGTCTCTACATTAACGGAAAATCCCACAGCCCTACCAGAGCATTTTGCTTCTGTTTCTGTGGCACGATTAGGATGGGATCCTTTAGACAATGAACAACATGGAATTGAAAACGCCCTTTCTCATCAGCCTTACCCAGGTCCCCGGCTTTCTATATTTTTCAGTGAAACAGCGCCATCTAGTGGTGGAATTGTCACAGTATGCCAGCTGTACACATTGCAGAAATGGCAGTTTTTTTTCTTTTTTTCTTTTAAATATTCCAGCTCATCTCCAATCTTTTTAAAGCTGGGATAACCAGGAAAAACCACTGAAGATGTCTTCGAGGTTGACGTGCAGACTTCCATGAGTGGCCAATCAAGAGCGCACAATAAATGCCTCATGCAGAAATACCCTGAAGTCTGGATCCAATCTATTATCTTATTAATCCTTATAACAGCCCTGTAAAGTAGGCTGCTGATACCGAGAGAATGGTGGGCTTGCTAAGACTGTCCAATGGGTTTATGGCTTTGGTGAGATTTGAAGCACAAAATCCGTTATGCAGTTACTGTTTAGGCCTCAGGATTATTTTTGCTATCTTTTCGAGACAAGGAGTCAACGTTTGCATAACCTCCATGCTGCTAATTGTCCCCTAAAGCCTGAAACTGCTGCAGCAGTAGCATGACGACCACCCCTCCTTGTTCTCTGCCCCTCCAACAAGCACCTCTTTTCACAACTGCAGAGACCCAAACAGTGAGCATGCAGAGTGCTTTTATGAACTTTAAATGGGGAAGTTAGCCTCAGCCACGAGGATAAAACCAATTTATGAGGCAATTAGTGGTGCAAAAACATTTCGCTCTCCCCTGAGCAGCCATCTGAAGAGCATCTTACTCTAGCTGAACAGCCTCTTTCCATCCTTGCATTTATGGCACGCTTCAATTGTCATAAAGAACGGCACTATACAAGTGCACAGCCTCCCGTGGACGCAGGGAGACAGGGGAGGGGTGAAACCTGCCCAGGCTAGTATGGTACAGGGTGGATTTCTTGTTTGTCATGCTGCACTTGCAAGTCCTATCCATGCATAGCTTCCTGTGCTTTAGAAGACAATTACTTTCACCCTCTTCCATGGTCCATCTTTCATGAAAAATTGGCTAAGGGTGCAATCCAAACACCAGGTGGTTGGGAAAGCAGGTGGGGCCAGGGAAGGGGCATGGCCATCCAGGGACCCCAGATTGGGACTGCAGATGGGCTGGATTTGGCCCCTGGTTTGCACTATGGTTTATTGAAACCATCCAAGTTCAGAAACCGTAGTTTGATCTTGGCTCGTTTCAATAAACCATAATTTAAACTAAAAGTAGTTTGGCATGGTTCAGATGTAACAATGAATTTCTGCTAGTAGATTAATGGAGGAAGGGGATGCTTCCAATTTCTTCCTCTGGCACAAGCCAGAGGTAGATAGGGGAAAGAAGAGTGCTTGACCTCGAAGCTTGAGAAGGCTCATTCCGATAATGCTAAAATTATTCAACCAAATAGGCTATAATGAGAGATAAGTTTTTTTTTTCCCCAGATAACAAACCTGCAGGAGTTTCAAAGGAAGCCTTAACAATGCCATATGATAGCAGGCCTCTCAAATATTCCATGATACTGCTATGCAGCCCAGTTAATTTCTGTTTTTTTGCACAGTGGATGAAATGAAAGCATAGCTTCACAAAAGCAAAGCAACATCATTTAGAACCATGTCAATGACCAAGGAAACAAACAATGTTCAATATTATTGATGTAACTTCTCAGGCCCTTGGAAAATCTCTGCTGTGCACATTAGAGCTGAAATACATTTCTGCACACATTTGAAAATCAGCAAAATTTCAAACATTTGACTTTTTGAATTTCAACATTTGCAAATGTTGCTTCTGAAATTCAAATCTGAGAAATTTGCTTCTCTCTTTAAAACAAACATAAATATTAGTATCGACTCTTTGATAAATTTCAGAGCAATGATGGCACTTGGCAAGCATAAATTCACTACATTCTGCACTTTTATACTTCTCCCTGCTACACCAAAGACCCTAAATGCATCAGGAGCCATAATTGTGAACGCTGCAGGGGTGGGGATCACCATTTTTGTGTGTAATTAAATTCAAATTCTAGTTGGAAATGTTAGGATTCTCCCCCCTGCCCTCCTAACTTCATGTCAGTTCTACATGTTGTTTCCTGCTAAATCTTAAGAAGAGTTTCATTCAGTTCTGGTGTATAGCAGATAGGGCTCTGTTAAAGTAAACAGTGAGGAAGAGAATCACGATAGCCAATGTAATGCACAGTCACATCCACCACTGTGCCTTTAGATCCCTCAGATTTCTAGGCATGGCAATAATACCATAATAACATGATCTCCCCCTTCAGTCTCCTCTGAGAACAACACCCAATTATCCATAGTCTGAGGAAAGCATTCAGGAGTGATTCTCAGACGTCAACCCTTGTTGTCTGTAGATTTGGTGCTGGTCAGAATTTGTTGTGGTTGCCTTCTCATAGAATCAGTGGAGTTGGAGGAGAGCTCATGGGCCATTTAATCTACCCCCCTGCTTGATGCAAAAAATCCAGAGCTAGAGCCATCTCCACCAGATGACCGGCTTTGTAGAAGACTTCTAGCAATGGCAGGGGAAGCCCTCCCATGAGGCAGGGGTGAATCCCCCACCTCAGCGATGGAGCAGGAGGAGTGGTGAATTGCGCACCCCCCTCAGGAGCCCCTCCCATGGGTGCCGCTGGGCAGGCGAGTGCCCGGGTGCTCTGGAGAGCCCTGGCACCACTCTCCCACTGTGGCATTTGCAAAGCAGGAGAGCAAAGCTGCCAGGGCTCGCCAGAGCTGCCACCCACCTGGGAATGCTATAGCGGATGCTCCAAAGAGCCCTGCTCTCCTGCTGTGGCAAATGCTGGCGGCAGAGCAGCTAGCTGTTCTCTGGCTCACTCTGAGAATTCTCTCAAAGTGAGCCAGTGAGTGGGTGGGCTCTTTGAAGAGCCACATCAGGCATAAAAAGCGGCCGGCACAGCTCTCCAGAGAGACGGCCAGGCCCAAATGCGGCTCCTCCTTCAGAGCCAGGCATTGTGGGCGGCGTGTCCCTGGACATCAGGCCAATGCAGCTCTTCAGAGAGGAACAGCAGCAGCAGCAGCAGGAATAAGGAGGTAGGCAGGAGATGCAGCAGGGGTTTGGGCCAGTTGAGAGACACAACAGGGGTAGGGGTGCCTGGGAGAAGCAGCAGTGGCAGGGGGAGAGAAGTGGCAGCAATGGGGCAACAGCAAATGTGGCAGAGGCGTGCATGTGCTCTCCCACCTCAGGTGGAGGCAGAGCTTGCACCAGCCCCGAGCAAGGGAGAGCCCCCGTCCCCTTCTAGGAAACTGGTTCCATTGTCCGACAGTTTGCACCTGTGCCTTTAACAGAGGGTTGATAGTATGCAGAAATCAGCATGTGAGACTCGAAACTTTTCATGGCATGGAGAGCAACGTGATCACCCACTAATTTCTGGAGCAAAAATGGCTTTTAAAAGAACAGCTACAGGGGCTGGTTCAAAATGGAGCAATCCTGGCTTAGAACTAAACATCAGGAAAATCAAAGATAGGCTTCCCATTGACTCAGTGCATTTTAAATGGAATAATGAAATGTAGTGTGATCTTCAGACGCTGTGCAGACTCCGGGCTCACTTTTGCAGCATGGATCATTGAGGGGAGGCTCCAGAGACACGGTACCTTCTGTTATGGCACTAATGGGAATGCAGTTTCAGTGAATCCAGCACATCCGATCCCCTACTGGCCCAACTAGCTGATAGGAACTAGCTAGGGCTGGGCCATCTGCCCTCCTCCGTTCGGGAACAGATGAAAATGCACGCACTGGAAAGCCTCCATCTGGAACCAGGGAAGAAATCTAAACAGGGCGAGCACTGGAGCTGTACAAAGGACTACTAAAGTTGAGGCCAGCAGCAGCCGGCATGGCCCCGGTAGACAATCCACTAAAAAGGGTGCGTGAACATCATCATGGCTCTTCTTTCCCTCCCCCATTTATTCTGTGCAGACAAGATACTGAAGCTCAAAAAGGACTTGCAGGAGCAGGAATACTGTGCGCAGAGTCCTACAGTTGGAGGGACCCTTGCAGGCCACCTACTCCAACCCCTGCTTGATGCAGGGACTGCAGACAGAGCTAGAGTATCCCCAATGGATGGCTGTCCAGCCTCTGCTTGAAGACCTTCAGTGAGAGAGCCCCTCTCCCAGCTAATTGGTCCTACTGTCAAGCTGCTCTTGCCATTAAGAAGTTTCTCCTAACGTTCAACTGAAATCTACCTCTACTTTAAGTCCATCAGATCTAGTCCTGTCCTTTTGGGCAGCAGAGAACAAGTCTTCTATGTGACAATCTTTCCATTATTTGAAGAGTGCTATCACGTCCACCCCCTCAGTCATCTCTTCTCCTGGTTGGACGTACCCAGTTTCTTTAGCTTTTCCTCATAAGACTTGTTTTCCAGACTCCTAACCATCTCTGTTGCTTTCCTTTGAATCTACTCCAAACTGTCTATGTTCTTAAAAGTGCAGTGCTCAGAACTGGACAAAGGATTCCATAGTTTGGGGGCAACACAGGAGAAAGCTCTTTCAAGTGAGCCCAAGGGCTGATCTACATTACGCCCGCCATCGCAATGAATTCAGTGTCCCATCGGGTTAAACGCTCTCGGATTAAAACGTGATTATTCACACTCACCCATTTTCCCCGTTGCAGTGCTTCATGAAATGTGTGAGCTTGGTTCACACTCAAGCGCTATGCTGTTTCCCTGCTGTTTCCCTGTGCACGCTTGTCTGATCTTGGAAGCTAAGTGGCGTCAGCCCCGGTCAGTAGTTGGATGGGTGATTGCCTGGGAATCAAGCTTCCTGCACTGAGCAGGGGGTTGTTGTATCCCCTCAAATGAGACTAAGTTTTACCCCCTCCTATCCCCCGCTCCGGATGTTTTTTAAAAATTAATTTAATTCCTTAATTTCACCAATTAATTTAATTCCTTAATTCCACCAATCCCTCTCGAGTCCTTCCGCATTAGACAAGGGGATGCCACCGTGTTCATCTCCTAGGCAGTGAGCTCAGCTGTGACCCCCCCCCCCAACCCACAGCTGAGATGCACTTCATTTCTACTGTTTCCAGTGGGGCTGACACTTGCATAACTGGGATCACGAGTACAGTTCTCTCACAAAAGCAAGTTAGCTGGCAGCAGGATCCCAATGTGGCCCGCATCAGTGTTGCCGACATGGTGAGCCCTGTGCCTGTGGGATCTCTCTCAGAGCCTTCCGTTATTCTAATCCATGCTCTCTGAAGCTACTTCTCATTCATGGTCCATTGACAGCACGCTGTCATGCAACTGCGTTCTGCAGATTAAGGGCTGGATTTATATCAGAATCATTTATATTAAGCCGCTCAAAAATGTTATATCAATAACACAACACTCAAAGGATCACTTGTGCTTCCCCCTCTGACTGCCTTGTCTTTCTTCCTCCTATTATTCTAGCTAAAAACCTGGTTAACATCCATGTTTGAGTCATTCTGCCTTTAAATTTTGATGACTCAATGAGTCTGACTGAAGCTTTTAAAGAGCTTTTAATTCTAAGCGTGAGGCTTTAACACAGCTGGTTAAATTTGTAATGGCTCTTTGCTGCTTTCCTTCTCCCTTGAACTTTCTACCTCTTTGGCAAGTGTAGGTCTCCTGCTAGGCGCCAATTAAATCCTATCAGGGATGCATACTTTCATTAAGAGAATTGTTCCCTGTCTTAATGCATGTGCACTAACATTAATAGGCTGATCATAGACCCGCAAGGGGGAGAAAAATTCCCCTCTTATCTGAACAAAACTTGTAAGGATCGGGGCCTGGAGAAAAATAGCTTGAAAATGTACACTAGAAAAGCGGCTATCTGGAATTAGCCGCTTTTAAAATACATATATTATTATTAAATATAACAACACTGGATATCAAATTAATAATATAATTCTAATTCTAATTATTATAAATTATATAGATGATTATAATTATTGATAATATTATTAATTATGTGTGTGTAGATACAGATTAGAGCCGTGGTGGCTTAGTGGTTAAGATGCTGAACTGCAGACTGGAAGGTCGACAGGTCAGCAGTTCGAGACCCGAGTGCCGCGTGACGGAGTGAGCTCCCGTTTTCAGTCCCAGCTCCTGCCAACCTAGCAGTTCGAAAGCAAGAAATTGCAAGTAGATAAATAGGTACTGCCTCGGCGGGAAAGGTAACAGCGTTCCGTGCACCTCGCTGTTCAGTCATGCCAGCCACATGACCACGGAAGCGTCTTCGGACAGCGCTGGCTCTTCGGCTTAGAAACGGGGATGAGGATCCCACCCTAGAGTCGGACACGACTGGTTGGGGACACCTTTACCTTTACCTTAGATACAGATATATGCGGTAAGTGCTATTAAGGGATATATATGTGTGAGTGGTTTGTCTCATTGGACCCTTGCATGATAACTCAGCACCCCTTCTCATAATGACTTTTCTATTATGAGACAGGGCCATTTTGATCTAGGCATAGCTCAGCACCCAAGGGATTCACATAGTTAAAAGAAATAAGAGATTTTTAAAGGATGCACCTCTTCCGCCATGCTATGGGTTTCTCTACATTATGGAAAAATCCTGCAGCCTTACCAGGGCTTTGCTTCCATTTCCCTGGTGCGATTAGGATGGGCTCCTTTAGACGACAAACATGTGATGTGGAACTGAAAATGCCCTTTCTTGGCAGCCTTACTGGGGCTTTCTATATTTTCAATGAAACAGTGCCATCTAGTGGCCGAACTGCAGCACTATGCCAGCATTACACACTGGCGATATCCTGCATTTTTTTTTTTATTCCAACTTATCTCTGATGTTTTTGAAAGCGGGATAAAAGGGGAAAAGCATGGGAGATATCCTGGAGGTTGATGACGTTGTGTAAAGGACTCGCAAACTTCCATGAGTGGCTGATCTTGAGCGTGCAATAAATCACTCGTGTAAGGACATCCTAAGTATAATCCATGCATGAAACTGCTGTGGCAGGAAGAAGTAACAGAATCATTATAACAGCCCATCTGGTTGCCTCCTACTCTTTGCTGGGTTTTGGATCTGGTGCCAGCAGCAACACAAAAGGTCTTGTGCTGGCACTTTCTATCTGATTCAATGAAATGCCATACAGCAGGGGTAGGCAATGTGGTGCCCACGGGCAACATTGTGCACCCAGACACCTTCCTTGGTATCCTACTCCTCCCCATTTGTATTCTATGAATATTTTTATATTTTCCAACTGGCAGCTGAGACTGCTTCAAAGTGAAAGAGCTGCTGCCATCTTAATTTCCCACGTGTCCCTCTGTGCAGGTTACTTGTCCTTTGCGACTAGCCATTCCCACCCATAGCAGCCATGTTATGGTTGTGCCCAGGATAGTTTCCCACAGGCCCAAAAGGTTGTCTACCCCTGCTGTGTAGGTACAGCAGCTCAGCAGGGTTCCTTGTACCAGATACAGCAGTTCATGCACTTAGCACTGGCTCAAGACATTTTGCTGCCTGAGGCAGCCCCCACACTCTGCCTAATGGTAGGGCCGGCCCTCCATGCACTGCATCAGACTCTAAGTTCCAGCAGGTAACTCCTGGCTTCCATGGGGTAAGAGTAAGGTGAAGCTGGAGGTGCCACTTACCCTGTCATGAACCAGGTGCTGTTGCCCATAGCTTATGTGAAAAAGCTTTCTAAAGGAAACCCCCAAAGCATGGATGCAAGTCTGGTGTGTTTATCTGATTTTTAAAAAATTAAAAGGGGTAGCAGATAGCTCTGGGTGGCACCTAACACTTGAATGCATCTCTTTGGCTACTTCTTGAAGGGAGGGTTGATTTTCAGGGAAGAAGGGGGGCCAAACTTTCCCCTGTCTATTGCTTTTCTGATGCAACTCTTCCCTTCTTCCAGTGGGATACTATACACACTTAGGCTGCAATCCTATGTATGTTAAGATAGAAAAAAGGCCTATAATTCCCAGCATGGCTGGCTGGGGCGTGCTGGCAGTTGCGGGCCTTTTTTTCTGTCTAAACATGCATAGGACTGAGCCTTTTCCCTCACAAACATACATCTCAAAACCCACTGGAGGGGAGGGGTTGCTTGCAGGGGATTTTCAGCAGAAAATGGTAGGTGGGTGTGGGAGGGTTAAGCTTCCCCCTCCCAGTGCTGCTTCTCTGCTAATAACTGCCCTCTCCTCTTGAAGCTGCTTTTGCATAGAAGCATACCCTCCAATGTTTCACAGATGAGAACGAGGACACGCTTGAAGTTTTTCAATCCTGTGCACATTAACCTGAGAGTCCGCCTCATTGAACATAATGGGAATTACTTCCAAGTCAACATGCATAGGATTGCGATGCAAATCTCATGGCACAGTGACCCTGGGGAGGGAGCTAAAATAAGACAAAACAGAGCCAGTAATGTACCAGGGCCACTTACCAGAAAACAGGGAGCAGATTGTATCTGATGAATAGCAATGGTTGGAGCATATGTGATCATGGTTTTAATACATGTGTTTGCATCTAACATGCTGTTTGGCCCCTGGGTTCCAGGAATACTGGACGGATCTGTTGCATAAGAGGCTTCAGACATTTCACTCCCACATGCCATAACTACTGCCACTGCCCAAGACACAATTCAGGAACCTTCTGTTTCTCTGTAAATCCACTGTGCCTCACTCTGTGATTTGCAAAAACCCATTTATCCAGCTCCTTTCATTTCTCCTGATCCCACAACACTACCGTTTTTGGAGATAGTGTAAGTGAGATGATGAGAGAACTGAGTAAGTTTCCCCTGAATAAAGGCTTTCCTTAGACCCCAAATGCACTTGGCAGCATCATTTCATCCTCATCAGAGCCATCCCCTTACTTTCTGAGTGCCCAATGAGTTTCTATCCTCTGTTGTTCCTTCTGCTTATTATTAGTGCTGCCCAGACTGCCATTTTTTCTTTCCATGTTCACCACTACCAACTGCTTCCTTTTGTATTCTCTCTCTCTCTCTCTCTCTCTCTCTCTCTCTTTCTCTCTCTCTCTCATCTCCCCTTGTTGGTGCTTTGAGAACCCTGCTTCTCTGGCCTCAGAAAACAGAGGTGCCATTTCAGATTTCAGTGAGAAAGGAGAGGGCAATACTTAAATAGTTCACATGGCCAACTCTTGCATACATTCAAAGTTAAATGGTTTAAAAGCAGCCAGACCCAACCACCTTAACTCAGGAATAAATCCCACAGCTTCAAGTGGGATTTACTTCTCATAGGGTGGCCACATGTCCTCTTTTACAGAAGGCAGTCCTCTATTTGAAGGACCAGAGGACTGTCTGCTATGTTGAAGGTGTCCTCTATTTGAAGAGCTGCCAGAGGACTGTCTGCTATGTTGAAGGTGTCCTCTGTTTGGAGGGTTGTCAAGTCGAAGTCTGGTTTAAAGATCAAGAACCATCAGAAGGAAGAGCTGGGCCTTGAAATTTCCCATCCAGAGCACCTGGACAATGGACTGTGCCAGGCACACAGCTTATGTGGTCATTGTCTTCCACACTATGGTGAGATGTACTGAATTTCTAATTAAATTATAGTAACTACTTCTAAATTTTAATCTATACATAAAATTAACATATGAAAAAGTCATGCAAATTGTTACCCTCTTTTGTCCTCTGTTTTGGCGATACATTTCCTATTTTTTATGATTCATAAGTGGCCATTCTACTTCTAGGTTTCACTTTCCAGCCATAAGGAGTTCCTGCCTTGCTTAATGATAACAGAGTGGAGAGGTGACTGACTTGTATAACTCAGTTTATGCAGCATCAAGTCTCTTTTTTACACCTTAGAAACCTCAGCCTTAGAAATCTCATGGCTACTGCAATTTTATAAAGTAAGATTTTGTCTCCATGTATTGCCAAATATCCAGCAAGTGGGTGGAATTATGTATGCTGTTAATCTTGACTTTCACTTCTACCCCTTTTGGTATGTGCTTTGGCATAGCATTTGTAGTGTTTCCTGGATTTAAATGAGAAATATTACAACAGTGTGGTTATGTTAACAGCCAAGAGTGGGTAAATGTCAAAGACAACATTGCTGGTGCTATATAAATGAAACAAGCCAATATGTGCTTTCCAAATAAAGCCTTCAAACCTCATGGTGGGTGTAAAATTTTAAATTTCATCCTTGCCTAGAACAATCATGGATGAACTCTTAGTAACATAAAGTTCAGATTATTTCTGGATACAGCTCTTTGAACATTCAAGGATGAGGAAATATGTGCATCTTAACAATGAATAATTTGGTGCTATCCTAATGAAGATTAACATGGGATATAAGGAAGAGGGTGGCAAAAAAGATATGTATGGCCAGAAACGTTTAGGGTTTTTATAAACAATGAAATGTCTGCAGAAGATTTCAGCATGTCAGTGTCACACCAATGAAATATACTACTTCCCATTTCCTTCTGTGGAGATGGACCACTTTGTTCTGCACTAACTGAAGACACTAAGGAATCATCAATGGCAATTCCACCCACGGCATGCACGTGTGTGTGTGTGTGTGTGTATGCAACTATATCACTTTCCTGGTAAACTGTGGGGCTAACTCACAAGAAGTGGAGACACTTCGATGCTCATTGATCTGATGTCACTTGGAACTGAAATCAGATGAATGAGATTTACCTAATATGTCACCCACTTCCTGTATGTTAGTTCCGCAGTTTCCTGGAAAAGCAGTAGAACTGGCAGGTTAAGACGTCAGACAGGCAGAACATGAGGGCAAATAGCCCTTTTCTGCTGTTATTCCTGAGCAACTGGTATTCAGAGGCATGTTGTCTCTGGTTCTGGAGGTAAAGCCACAATGATTAGCGGCCAATGAATCCTCCATGAATTTGTCTAATCCCATTTTAAGCAGTCTAAGTTGGTGGACATAACCACATCTTGTGGTAGCAAAATCCAGAGTTTAACTATGCACTATGTGAAGAAGTGCTTCCTTTTGTTTGTTCTGAATCTCCCACCATTCATCTTCCTTGGATGACCCCATTTGGTTCTAGCACTTTGAGAGAGAGAAAGAAAAAGGCCTCTCTATCCACGTTCTGCACACCATGCATAATTTTATACACCTCTAACATGTTCCCTTGTACTCACCTTTTTTTCTAGAATAAAAAGCCCCAAATGTATAACCTTTCATGACAGGGGAGTTGTTTCAACCTCCTGATCATTTTGGTTGTCCTTTTCTGCACCTTTCCCAGCTCCACAGTCTCTTTTTCGACATGCAGCAGCCAGAATTATACACAGTATGAGGGCACATTATACTCACTGACTCTAAAAATTACTAAGCCCTAAATGATCATTGCCAGTTCAACATCAGACAAGACCCCAAATTGGACTCAGCAGAAAAATGTCTCTTTTCCTGAAAGAATATATCAGTGTGATGGAAGAGAACTATTTAGGGGGTGGAGACCTAAGGAAAATATACTGGCACAAATCCCCAATGAAAGGAATGAAATATTCCCAAATCCTACTAAGAAAGAACCAAACTTTTTTTTGATTCATTTGTCTTTTGACTTCTGCAGGGCTTCCCCAAGACATTTTGCTACCTGAGGAGAAGGACAAGATGGCGCTCGCCTCCCATGTGCAAAACCCACCTGGACTAGTAGTTAATTCTTACTTCCACACTGGTAAGGGATGGAGAGCATCCTTCACTGTGCCTGAGGGCAGCAAGCTAGGGCAGGGGGTGTTGGGCAGGCCGAGGAGCAGTCACAGGTCTGTTCTTCACCTCAGTACTGCTTCCCGGCCCCCAGCACCTGCTGCCTGAGATGGCCACCTCACTATATCTCATGGTAGGGCCGGTCCTGGACTCCTGTTCCCAGAGTGATCTCTGGTATTGCATCTCCTACAGCCGTATGTTTTGAGCAATTTGTCTCTGTTCCTTTGTTAGAAGTGGATCTTTCCCATTCCCTTTCAGTCACATCCCATGTATTTACTGTGGGATACTCTGCCATGGTTTAGGAAAGGGGTGTTGAAACTCAGGCCTGGGGACCAAATTTGGCCCACCCAGGGTTCCTAGGTGGCCATGCCCTCTTCCCCACATCACCTAGTGGTTCCCATCGTTTCCCCAACCACCAATTGTTTGGTGGTTTCTTGGCTTTGGTGCAGTTTTTCCCCTCATTCTAAAAGGCTGAAATGCCTCTTTGAAGGCTTAGTTACTGGCAGGAAGGGAAGAGCACTGAGCTAAAATATGCTGGTGGGTTTTTTATATTTTGGCCCTGCCCCTTTTGACTTTGGCCCCACCCATCACTGGAATGCCCCCCCAGAACGTCTCTGAAATTGAATTGAGCCCTTGGGGTGAAAGATGTTCAACACCCTGGTTTAGATGCATGTTCTGTCCAAACCTCTTACTAAGGGCAGGTTCTCATCTTACACTTTTTTGTCTACCTGAGCAGTCCCAATCATCTCTAGGTGTGTCAGGAAAAAAACAAACACCTTCCACTTGTGCCAACCCTAACCCTGAAAAACAAGAAGTGGATTACCCCTATGCAGTAAATCCCTTTACTGGGGCTCTCTCACACAGAGCTGTTATCCTTCTGTTGAGATTGCTGACTCACAGAACTTCATGGGTCCTTTTCATGACATCGTCAACCTCCAGGGCACATCCAGAGGCATTTCCTGGTTATTCCATCTCAAAAAGATCTGGAACTAATGAACTAAGTCCGATGGTTATGCTATTAAAACAGCCACTAGATAGCGCTGTTTCCTTGAGTTCAATGGAACCTTGAAAATTAAAAGCTTCCCCTCTCAGCAATCACATGGTCGCTGTCTGGGAGCCCGCAGTAAATGCGGAAAGGCTTCAGAATGGGAGGACTGCAGGGTTTTCCGTTAGCGTAAAGGCAGCCCTGGTCAACCAGCCCTCCAGGCTTTTTTGAGAGTCCGTTGTTTCTGGCGAGCCAGGGAGCAGCAAAACTAGCTCTTTTTGTGCTGGTAAATAGTTGTCTTGGAGGTAAATTGCCTTAAGGTGGCGCTGTTGCTTCACAGTTAGAATATTGCACACTGGCAGCACTGCTGCATTGCATTACATTAATCTCTAAACTGCTGAGCGGCAGGGATTTTACACTGAGCCTTACGCTGGGTTAACAATGTAATGGAGCCACAGGACAACGAGGGTGAGGACAGACAGACAGAGGATGAAAACAGAGCTCACAGCAAATTCTCCAGCTGCCCTGTGAACCTGGCTTTCTCCCAGCTTTTCAACAGAAATAACAGACGTCTGTACCAGCAAGTCAGACTCCGGCTCAGCTATTTGTCTAACCAGTGGTGCAGTAAGGTAATTTTAGACTCCGGACTTAATACCGCCCCCTCTCTTTATATGATGAAGTGCATTACTTCACTTACTTCCAGGTGGGTTAAGTCAGCCTTTGTGTGTTTGTGGCACCCTCCTGCTCATCCTGTTGAGTGGGGACCTGGACTTCAGACCCGAAGTCCGGCCCTGACGGCACCACTGCCCCTGTCTCCCCTGTGTCGCTGCTGGGCTGTCCTCCTTCATTCTTTAAAGTTCCACATCCATATGGCTGTTGCCTTACTAATTCCACAAAAAAAAAGAAAAGAGGAAGAGAAGCTTTTTTAAGAAGTGCAAAACTTCTCCAGGGATTGGGGTGGTGGTGTTTGCTGGGGACATCACAAGGGCCAGGCACAGCCAACTTCTGCTTGCAACTCTGCACAATCCTTTTATTGCCAGAGTTTGTCCCTGGACAGGATTAGGTACATTTAGAAGAAATACAGTGAGGGCACTTCCATCACTGCTCTTAAAAATGTTACTTGTCTCCATACCCTTGAACCTATTCAGGTAGCTTAAGACATCATGAGGTCTCCCATATTTAAGAGATCACATGGTCCCTTACTGGCCTGCTCAGCTGTGGCACTCAGGAGATAACCTCCTGGTGGTACCCAAGATTTCAGAAGTCTGATCCATCATGGCTCGGAATAGGGCCTTGAGTGCTACAGCGCCCACCCTCTGGAACTCCCTACCACTACCAATTAGGCAGGCGCCAACCCTTCTTGGTTTTCAGTGCCTACTAAAAACATACCTTTTCCAACAGGCTTTCCCAGGAAGGTTATCTTGTTCTCTCTACATTGCCTAGAAATCTATTTAATATAAGCATTTCATAAATACAGTTAAATCAATCAATAAATCAATGTTACCAGATAAGGGGGATTGGAGAAATATTGGAAGTATAGCAGTGAGAGCAGCATGTCCCCAGTTTCTGCTGTCTCCCCCACCCCACTGTCACCACTATAAAAAAAAGGAAGCCAAGGAAAATGAGGGAGGTACAGTGATTGCTCATTTACTCTGTGTGTGCGTGTGCGTGTTGTGTGTGTGTGTGTTCAGATCCCCCCTCCGGAAGCACTTCTGTAATGGGCCACGAACAGAGATGGCTTTTAATAAGAATTAGATGAATTCATGAAGGTTAGGTCAGATCCTGTGGTGGCAGCAGCAATCCCCCTTCTTCCAGCTAGTCTCCATGACAGGAAAAATTGGATTGCCATGGGGGATGTTGACCTGGTGTTGAATGGGGTACGGCTACCCTTGAAAGATCAGGTCCGCAGCCTGGGGGTCATTTTGGACTCCCAGCTGTCCATGGAGGCTCAGGTGTCAGCTGAGAGCCGGGCAGCGCTGTATCAACTCCATCTGATACGGTGGCTGCGCCCCTGCCTTCCCGACCATCTGCTCCCATCGGTAGTACATGCCCTGGTCTCCTCTCGTTTAGACTACTGTAATGCGCTCTACGCGGGGTTGCCCTTAAAGACGGTTCGGAAGCTGCAGCTGGTGCAGAACACGACGGCTGGCCTGATTAAAGGCAGCCGCTGGCTTGATCACATCACTCCAGTGCTGAAGGAGTTGCACTGGCTACCAGTTGTTTTCTGGGCCAAATTCAAGGTGTTGGTTTTGACCTTTAAAACCCTGTGTAGTTCCAGCCCAGCCTATCTCAAGGAGCGCCTCCAGCAACACCAGACAGGCCGCTCAACAAGATCAGCCTTCGATGGCCTTCTCTCTGTCCCATCAGCCAGGACAGCTAGACTGGTGGGGATGAGGGAGAGGGCCTTCTCTGTGGAACTCCCTCCCTAGAGAACTATGCCATGCCCCCTCTTCAATGAGCTTCTACCATGCATTGAAAACTGGGTTGTTCAGGCAGGCATTTGGGCTGGGTTAGGGTATTTTTAGAACAGGATGTTTTAATGTTTAATTTTACTGTTTTTTGATGGTTGTACATCGCTCAGAGTGGCCGGGTGACTGGCCAGATGGGCGATTAAGAAATTTAATAAAATAAATAATAAATAAATAAAAATACAGGTATGACCAGGGGGCAGAATGCTGGGCTAGCTGGACCCTTGGTCCAATGCAGCATTGAGTCACTCCTGAGGTTCTTTCATTACATTTTCCTAACCAAATTGGGGAAATGTGATTCCCCCCATCCTCCAGTATCTTGTATGCAGGCACAGTGCTACTTTTTCTTTAAACAAGCTTCTGATACAGGGGCCTGGCCTCATACTGAGCAAGCATGCTGGGCAGGGCGCCCAGGTTGATGCTCCTCCAGTCATGGTTTATTCAGACTCTACTGCAACCCCTATTTTCACTGGGATTTTCATCCTGGGAGGCCTGCTTGGCACGCGTGTTTGGTATGAGGCTAGGAAGCCATGCCCAGACAAGTGTGGCAGCAGGTACGCTGTGCTTGCACTCAACAAGAGAGGAGTGGGGGAGCGGAAAGGGAGTGGGGGAGAGAGAGGAAGGCAGTGGAGGCTCGTGGCTCTGATTTCCATGAGGCTGCGAATCCATTCTGGGTTTCAGTCAGAACCAGCCAGAACTCTAAAGGAGCTGTCCAGGGTGCTGAACCCTATCTCCCAACTAGGTTCAGCACCCTGGATAGCTCTTTCACAGCTCTGGCTGGTTCTGGCTGAAACCCAGAATGGATCACAGCCCCACCAAAATCGTAGCCACCAACTTCCACTGGAAGAAGGGGGACTGCTGCCACCACCATAGGATCTCTGCAGGGATGTATCCTCCCTGCCTTTATCCTAGCACCACGTCTGCTTGCAAAGCAACTTAATCTGCCCCATATTTAAGCTGCCTCTCCTTCCTTCCTAGATCGAATCTCTTCTCCACTTATAAGCATCAGACCTAGGATATAAGGCGGGGGCGGGGGGAGAAAAGAAAGCTGTTCAGAATTTTGTCCTTAATGGCAGAAATGGGCAGGAAAACATAGGCAGAATTCAGCTTGCCAGCTTGGGAGGAGGCAGGCTGCTGGCAGCACAAGGGCAGGCTGTAATACAGTACAGAACTGTGAACCGCAAAATGAAATAAAGGCTCCTCGGGGAAAGATCTTACACTAATGCCTATTACCTTAATAGCCTTGTGGTTAAAAGTAGGGGGTATGGGTTCCATTGTTGTGCCGCACTGGTCTTGAAGGGGTGATCTTTAGTATAAGTCACTCAAAGAGCAGATCATTAAAGCGAGTGCTAAACAGGCCATAACTATGGTAACGATTAGGTACGTAGCACTTCCAGCCAGCAGATGGCACTGTACTATTTCCTGACCACAGAGTTTTTTGGTCTCTCTTTGGAGTTAGTGGTTCCACTCTGTTGTTCTGTTCTAAGAAGGCTTTGGAAATTCAGCCATGTTCTCATATGTCTACATGTGGAGTGACTTGTGGCAACTTAATAGAGCTTGTTCATCTAGGGAAGGATTACGCCTGGCAGGGTGGCTTCAGAATGGCAAACATACTGTAAGAAACGAAGAAATGCGCCTTCTCCTCGTGTGTTGATTCTACACAGATCCTGAACTCCTGAACAGGGCTGCAGATGAACCCGGAACCAGTGTGCACCTAGCAGACTTTGAGATGTTGGTCTTTGTGAATGAGTGAACTCATCTTCTTCAGAAGGGGGATGCCAAAGAATTGGCTGTAGTTTTAACTGCAGCTTCTCGGTGTATAGAGCACATCCTTTGCATGCAGAAGGCCCTTGGGTCAATTCCTGGCATTTCCAGGTAGGGCTGGGAATAGCTCCTGTCTGAAACCTGGATTGCTGGTGCCAGTGTTGACAATACAGGGTTAGATTGACCAATGGTCCAATTCGGTATAAGGCAGATTCTGAGGTTCCTACCATCAGGTTCTCTAAACACTTTGGACCAAACTAGGGGTTGGATCCACAATCTGCCTTCCGCAAGAGGAAGGGCTCTACTTCTGAAAGGTACCTTCACCCAATTTTGGGGGATCCCCCTCCCACCCACATCACAGTTCACCCCATTCAGCAGGGTCTTTCTGACTTTCTGTGTAGCATCTTCAGGGGGTTGAAGGGGCTCCCATGGGAAGGAGGGGATGGGCAGGTCCACTTCTGCCAGTGCAGTTGATCCAGCTTAACCCTGGATCCAACCCTAGCTGTGACACTAAATGCATCATTACAAACCAAGTCAGGTTTGTTTGTTTTTTAAATGTGGTAGGATGCATCCTTCTGCCCACCCCCTCAGTTTTCATCAGGAACACAGCATGTGGGCAGTGGTGTGTGTGTGTGTGTGTGTGTGGAGGTTAAGCCCTTCCCCTCCCTCTGTACTGTAGTCCTGATGCAAATTCCTCCCTCCCAGCTGCTTTTAAATAAAAACAAACCCTAATGTTGTTTCTAATGAGCCTTTTGGTTTAGCATCTTGTGTAGTTTAGCCCTTAAAATTACATCGAAGGAGGTCTTACCCTGCAAGTTAGGAGAAGTCAGGGTGGGGATTTAAAAGTTCTTATTCATTTGCACTGAGAAGGCCATTTGATAGAGCTTTCCCTGTTTCGTCCTGTCAAATGGAGGGTTTAGTTAAAGTAGATCTTGCTAGACAAATCTGGAGCTGGCAATGCAAAAAGGGGCCTGTATTCAGTAGCAATCTATCACAGAATCTTGTATGAAGAGCTAGTTTATAAATGGATTAGCAGTGGAACTTCATAACCTGCATGGTAGAAGAAGGTGTCATCCTAGATAAACTAGTTCATTATTATTCACAGACTATAGAATGTGGAAGCAGAAATGTCAATTCCAAGGTCTAGAGCTGCCTTCTCCAACCTGGTGCCCTCCAGATGTTTTGAACGACAATTCCCATCAGCCCCACACAGCATGGAAAAAGATCAGGAATGCTGGAAGTTGCAGTACAAAACATCTGGATGGCACCAGATTGGAGAAGACTGGTCTAGAGTGACAATTTGATAACATCGTCATCCCTCCAAGAACAGATGGCAATGGAGGTGGCTGAGCTTTTGGGGGAGGCCCAAGTAGAAGCCATATACTAGCAGCTCAGGGATCAAGAGGAGGCAGCAGTTCCCCAAGGAAGCACGAGGCCTGGTGGCATTTGCAGACACTGCATAAGAAGAGATTATTATAGGCTGGCTTGCCAGAGCAGAGGAAGGATGCACCAGGTAAATGAGAAGCTGCTGATGAAAGAGGACCACAATTAGCACAGGTGAAGTACTGCCCTGGTGTTATATAACTGAGGAAGTGGGTGGAAAGCCACAATGCTGTTGGGATCTGGGTTCTATAATAAGCCCCTTCCTCTCTTTCTTTGGAGGAAGGGAGATTAGAGTGCCCCCTTCTCTGCTTTCCTTTAGGTTTTTGTACCACCAGGTTTTTAATGGCTTTTAAATTATTTTATCTAGCTTTGTTTTATCTGTTTTAATGGCTTTTAAATTATTTTATCTAGCTTTGTTTTATCTGTTTTATTCTGATGTTGAATGCCCTTTATAATTACATTGACATTTTATTTCGGTGTGTGTGTGTTTTTACAGCCCAAAGTGGTATATCAGTTCAATGATTAAAAAAAAACCCCTGCCAGTTTAAAAGACCAGAGTTAAGGCTATCTCATGTTGGCTTGACCTCCACGAAGCCAGGAAATTGGAAGCTTATGCCTTAACAAACATGTTGCACCCAGAATAAGTAATGATGTCATGCAATGTCACAAATTGTGCTTGCTTACAACTTGCCCTCCATGCACCTACACTTTTCTTTGGTCTTTCAGTCCCAAATCCAGATAGGGAGGATGGAATATCTGGGACCAGTAAAGATGCCCCATGTTGTCCTGGTCCTGTATTGCCTTATGAAGCATCTAAACCTTACTGTATTGCTAGAGGAATCCTCCTGTGAGTTCACCCAGGCCTGTTTGTTGCTTGTAAAGTGCAGAATGCAGAAGGTAGTTTACTGACTGGACGGCCTTACCATACACATATTACACCTGTACTAAAGGATCTACACTGTCTGCCAGTCTGCTACCAAGCTAGGTTTAAGGTATTACTGTATAAAGCCCTATGCAACTCAGGACCAGGTTACCTCCAGAAAAGTCTCACCTATAGAACCTCCCAAGTCGCTATGATCTTCAGGGGAGGCCCTGTTGGTGGGGCCTACAGATTTCTAATTGGTGGTGACATGGAGATGGGCCTTCTCTGTGGTGGGGCCTGCCCTATGGAATGATCTCCCCTCTGTGGTATGTTAGGCCTCCAGACTGGCATCTTTTAGGTATTTATTGCACATGTATCTTTTTTACTTTGGCTTTCCCCCAGCCATGAGCAGTTTTGAACATTCTCTAACATTGTATTATTGTGTATTTATGATCTTGGTTTATGGAGCTGTGCAAACCACTTCAGGATTTGTGCAAATGAGAAGTGGTACAGAAATATTGCTAATAAATAATAATTATCATAATAAAAGAGAATGAATCTCCTGCAAAGGATCTGTGGTCCCAAGAGGACATGGAAGAGGAGGAAGAGGTGATGGTGACGTACCACAGCAGACACCTTTACTTTCTTATGTGCAGTGGGTAATATGCACACAAAATATTGCCCACAAAGCTTTGGAGACTGTACCTGCAAACCATAATGAACAATATTCAGCTACTATTGATACAAAATCAACTAAATATAGAACAAGTGAAAAGACAACCCTCAAAACCTTCCTTTCCTCTCTGTCTTCATTTATATACTGCCTTTCTGCTGGCACTCATGGCAGTTTACAATAATGGATTACAGTCTAATCAGAGTATCTAAAGGCCAAAGCAGTGTCTCTTCCCATATGTATCTGTCCAGACCCGTATGTATGTATGTATGTATGTATGTATATATATGTGGGTATATATATGTATGTATGTATATATGTGGGTATGTAGCACATACAACCATTAGATGGTGGCGTACTATTTCCCTATTGGTGAATTAGTTATCACCAATAACTAACATACTAACATATTAGTATGTTATCATCCTGTTTTATACTAAGAAGGATGTAGAACTTCAGCCACATTCTAGGGTGATTTTTAATAAAGCTTGTTTCTTTCAGCAAGGATTACACTATAGAAGGTGAAGAAGAGAATTAAGACAAAGAAGATGAAGACGTTGAAGTAGTCAGAGAAGACAAAGAAAATGAAGAAGAAATAACACATTGTCCCCATATGCTGTACAATTCAATGGCACTCAAGAGTGTGCCAAAGACTAATCAGGAGCCCCAAGAACGTCCCAACCCTCAGGGCAGATCTATATGTTTCCTTTCCTGCTTCTTCTTTGCAGTGATGTTCTATTCTCCAGTTATAATGACAGCCTGGTTTACATGTGGAGTAGAATGAGATGGTAGTAACTCCTCCTTCCTATTGGGTGGCAAGTTTCTTTACCAGCACTGGGTATCCTGTCCAGGGGTGCTTTCAGATGAGAAAAAGATGGAATCGTCGTCACACAATGCCTTCCAACTGGTAGCACTAGGAGTTCTCCATCTGGAAGCTCCTCCACCTGGAAGCATCTCAGGCCTGGTAGGGGAGCTCGTGACACAAAGAGAAGGAGCCATGTGGTGACTGAAGCTTGAGGTGGATTTACATGTGCCCTCCTGATTAGTGATGTAGTAGTAGTGTTCGGTAGTCAGAAGCCTCCTGCTTGGGGAGGGGAAAAAAGAAATCAAAAATCCCCCACCCCAAAGCAAAGAAAAAGCGGAGTGCCACAACTCTCGCCTTGGATGCAGTGAGCAGGCAGAGATTAGGAAGTGGTGATAACTGCCCCACAGAATCTCGCTACCACCACAGGATTTTTCAGTAAGCATCATAGTTCTACAATGAGGTGATGGAATGGAAACTGATTGTATTTGTGTAAGAGTGCACATCATGAGGCAATTCGGAAGAAATATCTCTCTTGAAAAACTGGAAGCAAAGTAAAAGGTGTAAGCACCTCTCTAGAAATAAAGTGGCATGCCAAGCGAGATGCCCCGAATTCATGTTAAAACTGAAGTGTTTGGTTTTTTTTTTCATGCCATCAAAGCAAAAGCCCTGAAAAAGAGAGAAATGTTAATGGAGTTAAGTGACAGAACTAGTCCAGTTGGGACCAGGAGGATTTGGGGACTTTCGAATTTGCCTGAAAGAGAGTGAATGAAAGAACTCCTGAGAGACAGGATCAAGGGGCATATTATCACTGACTTTATTTTTTGTAGATTTTGGCTTTAAATTCTTGCTCAGAGGTTTGTTTTCTCCTTGAGGATTTTCTGTTAAATATAAAAGCTTAATGGAAGCTGTGAAATGGCTGTGCTATGAATTAATCATAGAAGTTGATATTTCTAGATGAGGGAGGATTGGGACTTGAGTAGTTACCAGAATATTCACTCCACCAAGAATATATGACAGCTTTTATTTCCGTTTTCTTTACTGTTGAGGTCCGCTCTTCCGAGAGCAACTGGCAACTATGGCCAGCAGGAGGTTGTTTCCTATGAACTACCATGCTCTTGCACAGCTTCTGTTCACTTCAATAGGGCAGTGGAGTTTTGTGGAATTTTCTGATACCCTAAATCAATTTTGATATGATTTAGCATGTTTGATTGATATTAGTTAACGAAGATTTACAAGTACATTGTTTAATTTTATATGCTGTGTAAACAAACCTTTTGTAAGTAGAGGAATAACTAAGCAAGACAACTTTTTAGAAACTTGGTTCCTATTTAGCCAATATGTAAAGAGTGCGGCCTCAGAGCTTTGGGTATCTATGACACAGAAATCCTTCTGGACAGGAAAACTAACCTAGAAGAAGAAATATGAATGTAATAGTTAACTGAAACCAGGAATATTTTGTGAGGAATGGAAACAGACTGTGCAGAGTTAGTCTTACATTTTTATTTCATTTACTATATTTTGACTTTTGTTATGCTTATGATACACATTGTAAAATGTGTTTGCTATTGAGCATATATGTAAGTAGAATGATTTATATTGTTATCTAAAAAACTCTGTGTGTGTGTGTGTGTGTGTGTGTGTGTGTGTGTGTGAAAGATAGACTAACAATAGAGTAATTTCAAAATATATTTAGAGCTAAATCTTTTGGCTTCTGCCCTCATCAGTAACTGTGATGTTAATGGATACCAAGAGAGTGGCAGTTTGGAATGCTGGGAGATGAAAATTCCTAAGGAGACAAAACAGAGGTATGACGGCTATAAAGCTTATGAATTGCCAATCCGTTTAAGGCCAGGTGGACGAAGAGTTCTGAGTCTGTAGATCCAGAGGTTTTCCATTTTGTCAAAGAAGTCAGTGTCCTTTGCTCAATTAGAAGCACTTGTAAATCTGAGAGACTACGTGCAGGTGACATGTCTTGCAACAAGCAGCTCTAGTTTTTTCTAAAAATCACAGATTTGTGGTTACGGAATCTTGTTCTTAGGTCCGTTGTAGTTTTCCTTACATATTGCATACGATATCTTTTTTTTTTTTTTTTACATTCAGTTAAATAAATCACATTAGCTAAATTTTATTGAACTATTTGATAAGGAAAATAAATAAATAAATAAATAAAGCATAATTAGGGAGCAGTCCTATGCACACCAGTAAGCTGGCTGTGGGGCCTCAAGAAGTGGTAGAAACGCTGCATCTCCAGCAGAATAACACCCCACTGGAAGTCCGGCCCATATCACCTTGGCCCACCTGCTGGAAGCATAAGTGTTCTACCAGTGGAGAGGGGAGGGAAATGAGGCATGCCAGGGGAAGTACAGAGACACCACGTTCTTTCCTCAACATGCCCCAAGAACTGGCATGGTATCCTGGGGCTCCCACCATGCCCGTAGCAAAACAGCAGGGTTTTAGCAAATCAAAGAGATGCTTTCCAAGGAAATTCCATGAGTCTCTTTTCTTTGGTTTTAAGCCTTTCCTTTGTGGATTGATTTGGATCATTGTTTTCCAAAAACTCTTGGCATTTAGAAGCTTTTTATAGGAAGCAGGGAGGTGGAAATAATAATAATAATGGTGGTGATTATGATGATGATAATAATATTAACAGCAACAACAACAACAACAGTCCCCTCTCAACACTTTCACCGCTGCACTTTCTTTTTGATGTGTCCAGTGCTTTTCAAGTGAGCAGGAATACACAGACAAATGCATTCTGAAGAAATCTCATTTCAGCCTTAAATGGTGCTTCAGAATTTCCAATTCACACTGTTGCCATTTTTACAGGAATTGATGGCTGCCTTTGTTATCAAAGCTGACAGGCCTCTAGTAAGGCTGCATAATCGGCTTGAGCTGCCCGTGCCTTTCATTATTCCCAAATGGCAGATTCTCATGATATCTCTCTTTTATAGGCATCACTCATTTTTATTTCTTATTTGACATGGTTTCTCCACTATTCTGCAGCTGGGGTGCTGAGATAAAACAATTCCCTGAGAGCTAAGGGAACAACAGCTCCGATCTAGTCTAGATGCAGCTGGTTGTGCCAGTGCCATTTGAATCCAACCAAGCACTTACATTCAAGTTCATAGAGATGAAGCAGGACTAGAAAAATATTGCAAAATCTTAGGCACCGGGATCAATGTTTTAGCAGCAGAGACCACATTTTTAGGCACCAGAACTGCGGGGCTTAACTAAAATTTTGGATTCCTAGTTGCCAATATCAACTATCTAGGCACCTGTGATTTTTCCAGCTCTAACAGTAATGTTGCTTTCCAAGCCTTGAAAATTATTCTCCATTTAGCTCAAATTATAACAGCATAGTCCTTTTGTGCAACACTATTGCACTGCTGACTCATGTTCAGTTTTGTATCTTATTCTCCAAAGAATCTGCAACTGCTCCCATTTCTGTATCATAGTTGAGTAGTCTGTCTTCCTTCATCTAGGACATTAATGCATTGTTGAAACAGACTGTTCTAGCCACAGCCTGATGTCTCCTTTAAGCCAAATATTAACGAATTAATCTATGTTCTTAGAATGGAAGAATAATGATGTTGTAAGGGAAGAGATGCTGCAGAAGAGAACAGTGGATAATTAGGCTGCACCTTCATTTTCTACATAGATGAGCCCCCCCAGAGAATACATAGGCTCATAATGTCAAATCAAAGAGATGCTTTCCACGGAAATTCCATGAGGCAGCGTTATTCCATGTGCTTGTCTAACCTATGAGCTGCAATGGCGTCATGAAATATACCTAAGTACCACTAAAGGTGCTACTGAAGGTGTGTTGCCAAGGTTCAGACTACACTATTCTGAAGAAAACTAAATGTTGTTAGCAAAATGTAGTAAATGTATGTTTCCTTTATTCTTGACTATGGTACTAGCTTGTATATTAACTTGGTTGGTGGACTCTCCCTTGCCAGAAGTCTTCAAGCAGCGGCTGGACAGCCATCTGTTGGGGATGCTCTCTTCTGCATTTCTTGCATCAAAGCTCTTCCAGCTCTGTCATTCTAGAGTGATCTGTTCTTTGCCCTCTGCATGCATTTCCTCTGCTTCCCCTGTCAAAATGATCAAATATAGTTTATTGTGTAGCGGAAACCATTACAAAAAACAGAACACATCAAAGACAAAGAACAGAGTAAAATACATTGGTCAGTTAAAATAATAACAAAACCTTGCAGACTAAGAAATAAAGGATTGCTCATCAAGACAGTTGGACTTATCACAAACTTTCCCTCTTAAAACTGGTCTAAAAGCAAAGAAGGACGCCTTTTCAGAAGCATGAGGGGACCTGTCCCCCAATAATAATAATAATAATAATAATAATAATAATAATAAAAAAAAATACCCAACAGATCTGCCCGATGGCAGGTCTGGATCTCTAAACAATGCTGCCTGTGGCTGTTCCACTAGGGATGAAAAGTGGTCATGGCTTAGGCTTCACAGAAGATGGGTATCTGGTTGACAAGGATTTGGCTAAAAGGAGTGAACTGTCCAGCAAATGTCCTTTGCTAGACCCACACAGCATGGCCAAACCTTTGTCAGGATATCAGAACTTGCCTGGGGATTAACACCTGCTGATGTGATGAGCAGGGCCAGCCACAGACATTTTGCTGCCTGAAGCGAAGGACAAGATGGCCCTTCCCCATTCCATGGACAGAGCAGACTAGCTGAGAGGGTGCAGGGCCGGCCGCAGAGTACACACGGGACAAGTGGAAAGGGACAAAATTCCTAGGTAAGCAAAAAAAATTCAAACGTGCCATCTAATCCTGGTAGATCAGCCACCCTCCGAAAGCATGTGCATTGCATAATGATCCCTACAGAACGAAGAAATAAAAACTTCTGTCCTTGTTTTATGAAGACAACGTATACGTATTTTAAAAACAAATAAATAGAATGGGGAGGCAAAATGGATCAGTCTGATCCTGAGCATGTGCAAAATCCACCCACTGGGGTTACTGCAAGATATATTTTGTTGGATTGCAACCCTTTTCCACCAAATACCTTATCTCGGTGCCTGTCAGACTCTGATGCCTCAGAGAAAGGAAAGTTAAAATATTAGACAGAACCAAAGGCAGCACAACATGGCATAAATCTGAGCTGTGATAAGCTGCAGGGTAGAAAAGCTCTATGGAACAGGTAGATACTTCTGTCAATTTTGCCCCACTTGTCTTGTCAAAGGAGTTTTAAATATTTCAGCTTGATGTGCAATCTACGCTGAAGTTTCCCTTTGATATCTCAGTCAGTCACACAGAGTGGTAAGGAAAGGAGACCTTTTGATACACTGCACAGTCAGAAATGGGGGTGTAAATTTCTTATCTCACTTCTGGCTGAGATTGTGAGTAAACTTATTCCAATTAGAGAACTTTAGACAAACAACAAAAGGGTTCTTTGGAGGATGCTAAATGACATACTTCAGCAAATCAACTCTCTTCTGTAGCTCATACATTTTAGTCCTTAATAACTATCATAATCAAAGTAGTGATAAAAACAACTGATCACTGCATCTATAAAGTATTTGCATTTTCTGCTCTTTTCCTCACAATTATATGTTGGAAGAGAAAGTTTCTCTCCCCCCCCCCTTTCTCCAAGGCTCCTTTAATTACTTTCAGTTCAGGTTGACTTCCCATCTTCTTGTAGGTAATGATAGTCAGATGGGAAAGTGGGAAACTTTAGCCTGAAGTCAATCAGCTTGTTAACTCAAAAACACTGAATGCAAAAACACTTGTGCATTTCATTCATCCTCGCTAAAGCAACCCTAGTGGGAGATCAAGATGATCCTTCCTGAAAAGTACTGGGAAGAAATGAAAAGGGATCATTAAGGCGATAATGATACCACCTAAAACAAAGTTAAGGCAATAAACAGATACACACACACACACCAAAGTACTGAAGTGAAAAACTCAGATGACAAGCAGATTACGCATTGCGCATGTGTAGAGCAGTGCTGTCATCAAGCTGGAGCAGAGATGCACTTCTCACCCTGTCCATGACCTTGCGTCCCTGCCTTTGCCTTGCCCTCTGATGTCCATGTGTTGAGTGCTGTTGTCTTCAAAGGAAGCCATACATGTGAGTAGCTGCTCTTGTGTAAGGGCTCCATGTGATTGGAGCATCCAATTGCATGAGCATTGTGATCACATGAAGTTGCTTGCATGTAGGGGTTCCTTTGCAGACAACTGTGCTCAGCGCATGGACCTTGGAGGGACATGATGTTGAGGGTGGGGCGAAAAGCACAGTCCCACTCTAGCTTCACTCCAGCGCTGTCCTACACACATGTAATGCATGAATGTGCAGTGTACTTCAGCAATCAGAATGAAACATGGTGGAAGTGTCGTAGTAGTACTGAAGTGCTACTATGGTTTCCTACAGCCTTCATCAACCTGGTGCCCTCCTGATGTGTTGGAGTACAACTCTTATCATCCCCATAAGAAGAGCCATGCTGGATCAGAGCAAAGGCCTTAGTCTAGCATTCTGTTTTCACAGTGGCTAACAGATGCTCAGGGGAAGCCCACAAGCAGGACATGAATGTAATAGCACCATCCTGCTTGTGTTCTCTAGAAACTGGTATTGTGCGGCATACTGCATCTTATACTGAAGGTAATATATAGCCATCGTGACTAGTAGCTATTGATTACCTTATCCTCCATGAATTTGTCTAATCCTCTTTTCAAGCCATCACTACATCTTGCGGAAAAGAATTCCATAGTTTAACTATGTGTTGGTGAAGAAGTACTTCCTTTGAATGTGAAATTACCTCACAGATCTGGGGAGGTGAGGGGACAATCTCCAAAATGCTTTGGAAAGCATTACCATGAACATGCATAGATAGGCCTTAAACACCGTGGTTGCCCAAGGAAATGTTGAGAATCTTGTTAGCATACTCATCGAGATTACCAATCCTGGTGTTTTGAGGAGGAAAGCAGTGATATTTTGGGGAGGAAAAAAAAAGACAGTGCAAAGGTGGGAGCCTTTCTAAAATACATGTGATGGGTGAACTTACCCCAAATTATTTCATTATTTCCTTGGGAAGTAACCAATTTATTCATGTAATAGCAAACAAAAGTTCTCCTTTAATTCAAGATCTTGTTCTGTCTGTGTATATTATCTTTTGCGGTATCAAACTACATCTTCGGAGCTGTAGTTTGGAGACATGACATCATGCGTCACCATGTTATGTACCCCTTCTGGATTGGTTGTTTCTATGTGGCCTTTCTACATAATGTACTCACCATCACCGGTCGATATATGGAGAAGACATATATGGATCAGTGGTGTATACAACCGATGTGGCTGTTTCTTTGAACATTATTGGGTTGTGGAAAGAGTTCAAATGCCAACCTTTCCATAAAGGATTAAAGTAACGTCATCACATTTCCTTTTGAAAGAAAAGGGTTAATCCAACTCAGTGCCTGTGCTGATGTGCCATAATTTAGCATGCCCCAATGCTTGCAGTCTATTCCAAATTGAATAATGAATTTGCAATCCAACCTCACTACAAAGGTGAGCATTACGAACACAGAAGTTTTAACCACCAAAGCAACTAATTACAAAATGACCATCAGTGCGGTGTAGTGGTTAGGGTGTTGGACTTGGACTTGGGAGATCTGGGTTCTAGTCCCCGCTTGGTCATGAAGCTCACTGAGTGTCTTTGGGCCAACCTAACCTACCTCACAGTTTTGTGGGGATAAAGTGGAGAAAAAGGGGCCCATGTAAGCTGCGTTGGATTCCTTGCAAGAAGAAAAAAGGCAGGATATAAATGTAAAAATAAAATAAATAAAAATCTCGAGTAAAAATAGGTTTTCACAGTCATAATGCATAGTCCAATCTTGGCCAGGTCATAATACTGACAGTTGAAAGAAAGTTTGCTAAACCTGTGCTGCTGTATTGTTCATATCTAAGTCTTTGCAAGCAGATCTTAGGAATCCTTTAGCCAAGATCAGCATGCCGCACCCTTGGGCAGCTGGCGGGGCCCTGCAGGGTACAGCACTGATGCCTACCTACTCTGCATTTTTAGAAGTGCCTGGGTCTGGAAGTTGCCATTTAAATCTCCTGCAAGATTTAAATCCCCCCTGACATGGCATTGTTCCAAGGCATTGTTGGTAATTAAAGCAGCAGCTCTCAGACCCAGACATGCTGCTTCTGCTAGGTAAGGCCACTTGAGGGGGGCTGCCAGACAGTACATTGCCAAGGGCCTCCTCAAACCTGGACCTGCCTCTATCAGCAAGCTAAGCAGGAGATATATAGATGAGACCACAAACAGAGCAGATTAACAAAGACATCATCTACCGTTCATCGTTATTCACAGCTACATGGACCATCTTGGTATTTTTACTTTTAACCTGGGCATTTAGGAATATGATTTGAATGAATGCAAATATTGAAATATCCAATATAATGGTTTTGCAAATGTTAAATAGATGCAAATATTGTAATAGTTCCATGGTTTCCGTGGCTATGTTTTTGTCATGGGTATAGCAATGGATGACCTTGTTTGTTAAAGGTTCCACAAAGTTTCAAAGGCGGCACTGTTTAAAATATTCCCGTTGTCATTTCCTTCTTTTAGTTGCAGGTGCGGGGTTTATTTTCAGCTGTAGTCCCATTAATTGAAATGAATGTTAATGACTTCCTGCCGTTTGGCTGGGAAGAAAATGAGAATAAATTCCACACATGTGCCCTTCAAAGAATGGATCAAACATTCAGAACGATATCATCTTTAGGAGCAAAAGTTAATGGGATGCAATAAACAGCACAGCAGGGTCTCTCACTGTCTGACCCTGAAGGAATTTCTTTTAGGAAATGTAAAGACATAAGAAAACTTGGAACACACAGTGATAGTGGAAACATTTATCAGCAGTAAATGACATCAAAAGAGAATGTGTGCTTGTAGGAGATGTGCAGAATTGGATACTGGAATTCGCATCATGAATTTGGCTGATATCAGTGGCGGGCATTGACTATGGTCCCCCATGGTTTGGACTGTGTAGGCTGGTGTGTTGGAATAGATGGTCCTTTGGTGCTTAGAAGAGAAAACATGTATTGCACCTGGCTTCTGGCATTCCTAGGTCTCTTTTATGAAGCATTTCACAAAACACTCGTAGTACTGCCACATGTGTCTGAGAGGCACACATGAGGCCATTTCGAGGAGCAACTGCATTACTCCCTCCTCTCTGCCAAAAGAAAGAAGGAGAGCAAATGGGGTAGCACAGACTGGATCAGAGCAAAGCAACCGGACAGAATTGGTAGCAGGTTCAAGAACAGCACACAGGAACTCGCTTGGCAGTGGCCTCAGCAGGCCTCAAGCTGCCTCAGAGTGGACTACCTATGAGAGGGTTGAGACATTCTGTGAAGTACTGTAGTAATGGCTGGTTCAGGGTTGCAGCAGAGAAGTCGAGAAGCTGCAGCTGAAGGCAAGACTATGTTATGAGGAAAATATGGGGTTCCCAGCCCCATGTTTTTCTCACAAGGCAAATATAGGGGTGGCAGGGCTGAGGGGATTTTCAGGGGAGAACTGGTGGCTGGGAGGTGATGCTTTTTGTACTTGCTATTTTGTCCCTGTAAATATCAATCCAGGCTTTTCAAAATATTTTTTTCCCCTCCACAACTGGACTCCAGAAGCAGGAGTGGGTCTGGCTGGGAGGGAAAACAGCTTCAGAAGAGCATAGACAGGGGATAAATGCTGGGTAAAGGAGGGGTATTTTCAACTGATTCTCACCCTACAAAAGCCCCTTTGCCCCCATGTTTGCCAAGTGAGGTTATGGGAATGTGTATTAGTCAAGATGACATCTATGTCTGACCAGAAAGACTGCTAGCAGTTATGAGGCCAGTGGGAGATTCTGGAATCTCGGCTGAGGGCGAAATGGGAGAAGAGAAAAAGGGTGAATGAAGCCCCTCACTGCCGCCACCCAAGTGCAGGGCTATACAAACAAGGCCAGACTGTGCAAGACCTGGGAATCTCAGTCTGAGGATATCCCAACAGAGACTGTCCATTCTTTTACTTTTGATCTAGCTGGACCTTCATCATTCCTATGCTGCTCTTTGTCTGTTTGCAGCACTTGTACACAAGGAGCAGCACAGGAACAACAGAGATAACGTGAAACCATGAGTGGCAAGCCAAACTCATTGTGCTTTTTCAATTTCATTTAGTTGGATAATTTATACTTCAGGCATTCCGTCTCAGAAGAGACACTTGAGGGAGCTGACATCCTTAATCAAATACAAAACAATTTCCTTGACCCCATTTGAAAACAGTCTAGGTTGGATGGCTTTAAAAGGGGATTGGACAAATTCATGGAGGGTAAGACTATCAATGGCTACTAGTCCTGATGGCTATATGCAGTGTCAGAGGCAGTATGCCTATGTCCACCAGTTGCTGGGGAAGATGAGCAGGCATGTGCTATTGCACTCATGTCCTACATGGGGGTTTCCCACAGCCAGGGTGGCCACTGTGCAAACAGAATGCTGGACTACATAGGTCTTTGGTCTGATTCAGGAGGTCTCTTCTTATGTCCTTATGTTCCTCTCAGCAACTTCTGTGCCAGCTACTCTTCACTACGTCTCTAAGCCTGCCATTTCCACATCTCCTTCCACTCTGCCAATCGGTTCATCTCAATCCTTTTGTTTTTTTTGCCATATTCTTCACCTTGATGAATTGCTTCTTTTCCATACGATTATAGTTCAATTTGCAAGAGTCTCCACAAAGAATTATATCCTGCGTTTAGCAAGAGAGGGTGGAAGTCTTTTTTGGAAACAAGATAAAGGTATGTTGTTTCCAGATTACATCGAAGAGGTGGCGAATGAAAGAAAGCAATTCATAAAAACAAAAAGAAAGTGGTTCATCTCAATCCTTCATGAACCCTCCTATGCTTCCAGTTCTTTCCCCACCAAACCCGTTATACCAAGCCATGTTTACTTATAAATTGACACATCCAAATTAGCAATTTTGGGTAATTTCAGCCTGGGCCCCATGTGTGTAGTCTGAATGCAAATCTGTGTCTTAAGAGACTGTGGGCCTGGGCCCCAGGTCTTTTTAGTACCTAGCAACTTAAAAAGTACCAAACCCTTAAAAATCCTCAACATACTACTGTGCCTCTTCTTGAGTAAATTTATTTGACAAACCATGGACATGCAGTGCTTGAATCCCAAAGGGATTAATTCTTTAGGATTTAAGCAACATGCTGCTGCCCATTCCCTTAAATAAACTTAACCAATTATCTGCTGCACCTGCTTTGTGTGTGGGGTTATTGAAAAAAAGAAGAGTAGGAACACTACACCTTTAAGCAGCACTCTGCACCACCTTCTCTTACTGATATGGAAGTACATTATTTGAAGGCCTAGAGTAGCTTGCCATGTAGGGTAGGGAACCATGTACAGATACTGCTCAATAGACTCTTAAAATAAAGTGCTCACTTTCCTAAGTAGGAACCTGGATGTGGGATGCTAACCGGAGGCAGGAAATGAGAAAGCATGCAAGCTGCACTGGTATGTCCACAACACACAGAACTGGATCAGGCATTTGTTCATTTGGTGGGTACGGGAGGGAAAGTCACAGGTTGATAAAATGCTTCTCCCTCCCTCCCTCCCTCTTTCTCTCTCTCTCTCCCCCTCTCTCTCCAGAGTGTTGATGGTTTTAAATCCAATGCTGGTCTTCAAAACTCAGCAGCAGCCCTTTTTGCTTAGGAGGTGACTCACTTTTGACTTAGGCTTTCTTCACACGGAGCTTTTATCCTGCGATTGAGATGGCTCCTTCATGGACGTTTGTGGGCTCTTTACATGACGCCATGCCGTGCCCCTCCTGCACTAAATGTCCTTTGTTCAGTTTTTCCGTGAAAAGAGGAAAAGCGGCAAGAAGAGGAGCGAGATCAATGAAAGATAATGGAAGACTCAGATATGGGGAGGAGGAGGGGGAAAGGGGAGGGGGGAAAGGAAGCACATGAAAAAGGGAGTCGTGATCCTGCATTTAAAATGGAAGCAGAAAGCCCCATTTTAAATGCAGATTTTTAGGCTGGTGTAGAGATGCCCTTCAAGTATGTTTACATGGCTCTGATTTAGGAGGTCTGATGTGTTGGTTTGATGCATCTCTTCTTCACACATGGGCAAATGGCTTCACAGGGCCAACTGAGTTCCACAGACCAGAGCAGGATGTGCCTGGACTACAGCCTGCATTGTTGGTTCCTTACAGGAATCTCTGGATGGGTGCATGCAGGGAGGTGCTTGCCTCCTCCTGGGACATTTCGCACACCCCCAGCCATGTACACCAGTACCAAATCATTCCAGCACTGAAACAGCTGTATGCCGTTGTAAGTTTTCAACCCCAGATTGCATTGATGACGAGGCATGTTATATGAAGTCTTGCACAGCCTGTTGCAGCATCTTTGTTCACAGATCTCTCACAAACAGAGCCATGGGTTTTATGCATAAATTAAAAAGAATAGGACAAGAGCTAAATCCCAGTAGCTAGCTAAATTGTCATCCATCTCCACCTCCATCCCTTGAATAGAAAGGGTTCTCTTTGCCCTTTCTATTTCAGCAAGACACATCTGTGCTAACAAACCTAATGGAAGACCACCAAGTATAAAGCCAAGCTCTGATCTTTTGATCCTCTTTCCTGTCTGGACTAATGTTGCTGTGTTTCTCATCAGTGCCCTCTGACCTTGCTAAGCTGCTGCTCACCCAAGGCCCAGTGTGGAAGAACCTCAAAGGAAAACCCAGATGAGAAACAGGCAGAAGAAAAAGTTTTTGAATCTCAGCCAATGGAATGTATTTCAATCATTCCTCTGAAAGGTAACTGACAGCTCCTCCTTTTGTCTTTCAATAGTTTGGTTGTAAATATTCCTTCCAAGGTAGTAAGGAAGTTAGAAGCGTGGCCGGGGGAGCAGGAAACGGACCAGTTCAAATACTCTAAACAGGAGCTTGCGAACTAGCAAAGCACCGCAGTTAAAACATCATTAGTGTGTGATAGGGATGTATGAGAATTTCATTTCAGTTTGCAAATAATCAGAACTTGCCCCATTGGAAACCCCAAATGTGAACATGAACAGGAGTGTATTTTTTGGGGGGGGGGGGAATTCCAACATTCCTGAACTTGAGATCACACTTGGAAAATGGGTATTTTTGAGAAAGACATACTTCAAAATAAGCACTTTTAAAAATGATGCACGTTAATGCTTTAGTCAATGGGGAAAAAGTGCACACTTTACAAAACGTGCACGGGGAAAAAGTGCGCACTTTACAAAACGTGCACAAATTGTGCCCTTTTCCCATTCAAAATGTGCCCCTTTCCCATTCAAACAAAAAGAAAAAGATCACAATAAAAACAGGGGCGACGCGAACTGTGCTTTGAAGTGCAATTTGGAAAATCTCAGCAAGCTCGAGCCTTCCTGGTTCACCCATCCTAAGTTTGTAATCTGGATGTTTTCTCAAATGAGGCCACAAGGGGATTTGAAAAGGGAGAAACTTCTGAGGAAAACCTTTAAATGGGGTGTGAGGAGAGACACATACCTCTGTATTGTTTTGACTTTTAAAACTTTGTAAAGCAGTTTGGTTGAAGTACACTTCCTCGCAAGACCTCAGGTGCTCCATAAATATGAAGTTTGCAAACAGGAAAAACAAAGACTACAATTGCTGAAGTTAGTGAGAAGTACAGAACTTAGCCTATTTTTGCAGCCCGTTCAAAAACCAAACAATGATTGATGAGAAGCAACAGGATGGCTTCATATGTGGAAAGGGCATGTTAAATGCCATCATAAAGCTGAACTTCGATATTAGAAAGGACCCACTGAAATGAGAAAAGCGTATATTTATGTTCTGTCAGCTGAAAAGCATTAGATGGCACCTAACACCACAAACTGTTTTGACAGATTCAGATCCACCGGAATTCATGATGGGCACATACTCTTGGTAATAACACAACCCTATTAGAATATAAAAGCAGCCAAAAAGAGATTAAAAAGAGGGAAGAAAAAAGGCTGTATAATGTCAACAACTTGATTCAGCATCTCAAGTAAGTGTCTAATGATGGCAATTTAAGAAACAAATTAAGAATAAATGGATATAAACTGTCCATGAATACCAAAAGCCAACCTAAAAAAGAATGTCTGGCAGTACTTTTGTAAAATGTTCAGAAATTAGGCTGGGGTAAATTTCCCATCGTCTACTATTATAAAATAGCCACTGAAGGCTTCTCTGCATTATCATAAAAAAATTGTGGGATCGTAGCTCAGTGGCAGATCATGTGCTTTGCTGGACAAGGTCCCAACTTCAGTCCCTGGCATCTGCTGTTAAAGCAAGGGTGAGAAACCGCTTTCAGCCCAAGGACCACACTAAATTTCAGAGAAGCTTTCTGGGACCATGTTCCAGTGGTGGGCGGGGCTGAAAGCAAAGAGGCGGGGCCAAAGGCAAAAGGGGTGGGACCAAAATACAAAAAATACCAGCATATTGTAGCTTATAGCTCTTACTGCCAGAAACTAAGTTTTAGGAGAGGCATTTGAACATTTAAAAATGGTGGGGGGGACTGCACAAAACTCAAATGATCTGTGGTTGGGGAAAGGGGGCTGGGGCTAGGGAAGGGGGTGATTTGGCCTCAAGCCTGAGGTTCCCCACCCCTTTCTTAAAGGATCTCAGGTACAGGGCTGGTAAAGTCCTTCCTGAAGTGATGGAGAGCCACTGTCACTGAGAACAGACAGTACTGGGACTAGATGGGCCAATAGATCCCTGCATACCACAAACAGCATCTTTGCTACTTTGAGAAGAGAGATATTTGCTGCACATTTTTAATGCCAAGAGCAATCATTTGGAAAGTTCATAGAATTACTCAAAGTGTGGGGTCAAGGCATGATGTCCACATAATGGCATACACACCGAAATGTCAATTTTAGCCCCCCCCTGGAATGTTTCACTTCAGAATGTAGATGGATGAATGCGTGTTTGAATGTTTCCCACACTATAAAGATTCCCTGTACATAGAAAATTAGCACGTCAGAGAAAATGCTCTGCTAGAACTGAGTACACTCAGCCTTCTCCCTTGTGTTGTCTGTTGAACTTTTCAGGCTCCATATAAAGGTCAAACTAGATGTTACTTTAATTGCATAGTTACCAACAACGTCTGGGGTTTTAACAAATCCAATATTGGTGTGTGTGGGGGTGTCACTGGGACTGCAGCCCATGAGGGGAGGTCTGAGCCTTTCTTCTCCAGCCACAGTTTTGATGACCCCCCCCCCCCGTGGCAATTAGCTTTAGGGAAAACAACAACTCCCATTTGTGCCACTGGGAGCTCTTTGTCTAAGGATAACTTCTGTGGGAAGGGAGGATTTCATAGGGATCATGGCTGGTAAAGAAAGGATTAAATCTCCTTTCTCCACGTGCTGCAGTCTCAATGAAAATTGCTCCCCCCCGACACACACCTAGTACTAATTTTTGAAAAACCAGATGTAGTTGCTAATTATACAATTAAAGTAACATCTGGCTTTGCCCCAAGAGTTGGTAACAGAATTATTAAGCAGGGCTATATACAACTCCCTTAAAGCAGGGCTCTAATACACAGGCCTGCAGCAGGGTTTCTTATAGTCCAGAGGGAGAGAGGGAGGAAGGGCTGTACTGAAATGCAGAGTTAATTCACTGTGTCTGAATACAACACATCCCTGACATGTTAGCTTTCCACATGAAGGGATTGTTGCTTTAAATCATGGGAAGGAGATTTTAATCATATGAGCCACCAGATATGTTCTGAACTGGGGTAGAGAGTTAGGACTGCACCATATACCTTTCTGAATATGTAGATAAGTTGTTAGCATCAGTGGCCAGTATCCAACGGGGTGCTCCCCCCCCCGACCATCGATTTCTTTCCTCAAGTGGCATCCACTGCTTGTGCAATGGAGATTTAGCAATTCTGGAAGCAACCAGAAATGTGCTCAATGGAATCAGCAGGGGCATAGTGCCCCACTAGATACTGCCCATGATGGCTCAGTGGAGAGTGTGTTGCAACTGAACCACATTGGGGGGGGGGGTGTCAACAGGGAAGGTTGGTGGCTCCAATTCTGGACCCATTTTGGGGAAAGGATTAAGCACCTTGGATAGCTCCTTTAGACTTCTGGCTGGTTGTAACTAAAACCCAGAATGCATTCTCGGCCCCACTGAAATTGGAGCCACCAGTCTCCCCTGGGGGTCAAATTCCTTTTCTGCCATTGACTCACTGAGTTATGAGCAAAGCACTTTATTTCAGTTCCATATCTGTAAAATGTAAATTATAATGACCTTCCTCCCAAGATGGTTGTGAAGCAAATCATAATAAAGACTTAGCTAATTTTTAAACAGCTAAATAAATGATTTCTAGTAGAAGCAGCTTTCTAGTATATGAGAGTATTCCATCTCAGCCAATATTAGAAAACCTGACAGGTACCAATACTATAACAATTATTTGAAATAGGGTGCTAATGTGTTCAGTGTGAAAATAATTTGTAGTGACATCGTTCAGAATTCAGTTGTATTATTTTGGTCTCTTCCATTATTTATTTCAATTAGAATGCAGTTTGCTCAATATTTTTGGAGTTCAATGCCTTCAATTTCAGGGGGTTTATTAGGAGTTATATTATGCAGCATATAAAATTTCAAATCTAGGTTGTCTGATACAGAGCACCCTTAATTGTAATATGACAATAGCACTATTCATGCATTCCATTTCTGGTTATTCTCAATATGCGAGGAGAAGGAACGCTCAGGTCTCACCACTCTCCTTCATCGCAGTTGTCACCCTCAGCTCGTGGAAGGCAACTGCCTAAAGAGTAGAGAGCTTCCTGTATCCAGGAGGCTGGCCACATGAATAAGTATACCGATTGTCCAGTGCTCTGGCTCTCATGGAGAGCATCCATGAATACAGGAGGCTCTGCTCTTTAGACAGGTGCCCTCTACAGGTTGAAGGTGATGGCAACATGAGAGGTCGGGGATGGGACTAGAGCACTCCTTTTCCTCACACACAGAGTAAAACCTTTACAATCTGTATCAACAGCTCAACAAATGAAAAGGGGAAAAAGACAAAAAAACACCCCAGTTTATTTATGCTTCTAGCATTTACTCAATGGTCTGGTTTGGACACCTGGGCTTGCACACTCTTCCTCTGTGTTATGGTTACCAAGAGGAGTTTGGAAGCATTCACCTCCACTTTTTACTAGCCACAGCTTGCCATGCTCTTTTAACCTAGAAAAACGGTGGTTAATCTTAACTATTGTTAGTGGAACCAAGTCCACTTCAAGCCATGCTTTGTGAATCTGGCTTGTTTTCACTAACCGTCATTATGATTAACCACAACGTGCTAAACTGCAGTTACTCTAAAATGGAAGCAGAAACTCCCAATCTCCTCATGGCTGCACCAGAAGAGGAGAAGAGAAGAAGGAGCATGCAAGCTCAGGGCTGGTTAGGCTCATTCTTAATGCTAATCCATGGTTTAGTATTACATCCAAAAGCAGCCATTGCTTTGCAACCATCGTTAATACACCATTTAAAATATTTTAAAATGTTTCTACATTGGGTAGGGTAGGTATGAGGCTCCCTTATGTGAGACTAGGGGAAGGGCAGGCTCTGAATTTAATTCTGCTAGTAGAAATGGATTCACAATGCATTTTTGTCATTGTGTTCCCCCATCTCTTCTTTGAGATAATGCTAGTAGAGCTGAGAGCATAGGTACTTTCCAGACCAATTATTTGTTACAGGTAAGCACGTAAAATGTTACCTGCTATGAACTCTGGGGATATGCTGTGCTACAAATGAAGAAAGATAAAAGTGATTAATCCATGTAAATAACCAGGGTGCCCCAAACCCACTTTTGGTATGAGTGGAAGTAAATTCCTGCAGAAAAGCAGTGGTGCCTTGATTCTAGCTTGTGTGGCAGGGACAGGCCAGAAAGAGTTCCGTTCTGTTCAGTCAGAACTGTGCAAATGACTCTGAGTGCATGTGGTCTAATAAATTCCAGTGTACGTTCATGTTTAAATTCATATTCTGTTTGTTTAGCATGAATGTTGCATGTCTGTGTGCGGGGGGGGGGGGGGATGTTTTTGCCTCCATCAGCTGCATCTGATGAAGTAGACAGTGTCCATGAAAGTTTGTGCCAGAGCAACGCTTGTGCCAATCTTTAAGGTGCCACAAGACTCTTTGTTGTTTATGCTGCAAAAGACTAACACAGCTACCTCTTTCAAAATTATTACAATGAAAGGCACCAGATTTAGCAGACAAAGTGGGAATCCATTGACCTCATTAAGGATTTAAATGTTACCCTGTGCCTGTTTTTTTTTTTTTTAAGACCTCTTTAGTTATAGTTTTAACAGCTCATTTTTGCCCCAAACCTCATTGTTCTTAAACACATTTGTCATCTCTTTGCTTTATATGCTTTCCACCTTCCCCACCACTTCTGTCAAAGAACAACCCAGAATAAGAGTTTTGAAAAGCGATAGATAGCCTTGGGCATTGTCCAAACTCCCCCTGCCCCTGGACAACCAAACAAAATGGTGATCAGTTTAAATGAAAAACAAATGGCTTGCTTCTCCAGGCATAAGACCAATGATTGGATTCAAGATGAAAAGGCTGGAGAACCAAAAGGATACTGACATAAGATAAAAAATATTTGTAGGTAATCGTAGTTTAATGTGTTACTGCTAGTACGCTCCCTCCTTCATCAGAAAGAAATGGATGGCATAAAGCTTTGTAGACCGTATAAGCACACCAATCTCCTTCCTAAGTCTCATTTTAATTTTAATAGGGTACCCTGTTGTGGAACGACAGGTATTTTTGATGTCAGCTTGGCAGCATTAAAAAAGAAAAAAAGCAGGGGAATTGGGCATAATCACTTCTGCAAAAGAGATAAAAAAATGCCTTTCTGGATTTGTGAGAAGAGTGATTTGTGATGCCCATTAAATATACAAGTAAACAATAGCATAATCTAGCCAAATACAAACACATGTAAGTCTTGATTTGAATGAGAAAGTTAAGTACATGCTTCAGTCTCACCCACTGAAATTAACAGGACTTAGAAATACTTAACTTTGGATGGTTGTGTTCTGTGTCTTCCTGCAACAGCAACATGTAGCTACTAGGAGTGCTGTGAGCATTGCAGTCAGGTGCTCTCAGAGCTGTGGCTGCCTTGATTCTGCAAGTCAGTGCCACTGGCTCGCCCTTCCTTTCCCCAAGGCCCAGAAATGTACTTTGTGGCATGGGAAGGAGACGGAGAGCAGGGGGGCGTGGCAGGTTGTTTCCAGACTTTGACGGCTAGGGATGGGACTGGGACTTCTGCTCCCCAAATCCCCACCGTGAAACTGATGCTCTACATAGAGGCTCTTCTCCTGGGTGAAAAGGGAGCCTCACTTACCCATTGGGGATTTTGGAACTGGTAGGCCCGAACCCATCCTCGGTAGGAAATGATACTCTGCTTGGGCCTGAGGAAGTACCTACTGCCTCCACTGCTTTCCCTTCTTCTTGGGCCTTGGCCAAGGAAAAGCAGCAGCAGATTGAACAGTTGCAAAATGTTTGGGACTTTGCAAGTGTTAGATTGGAATCCCTCCCTATACACTTTTGTGCTATGGGGAATATGCTACACTCCAGATGTTTTGGGACCACAACTCCCATCATCCCTCACTATTAGCTATACTAGGGAGGGTTGCTAAGAGTTGTAGTCCACCAATATCTGGAGGGCAACATTTTTCCCACCCCTTCTATAACTCATCCCACAAGCTTCTCCCTCCCTTCGTGGGAATCCAGATACGATGACTCTTGCAAACTTAATGAAAGCCTTTGCATGTGTTAGAACAGCTTGGCCCCTTTTGTAATGAGTAGCAGTATGCCTGTATATCCCTAATACCAGAGAGTTCAGAAGTATTTGGTATTCGCACAGCAATCCTGAGAATTTCAGCTTTCATTTTTAGCCAGAACATTTCTAGACCTTAAGGTTATGAAGATGGACTCAAAAGTTTTAGCAATGGATAGGGGGTTGGGGTTGTGTAGGATTTTCATTTCATAGCTTGCTTGCACGGCTCTTTGTCCCATCCCATGACTAACAGATGGAGAATTATGCAAGATACATACATTACAGAATGCAGCTTGTCTTGGTGAAGGAATTTTAATTTTTAAAAAAGAATTTCTGAAACGTTTATTCACTCTTGCATACAGCCCTATCCAGGATGAAGCACACATTACAAACAAATGCATTTAACAAACACTAGTGACTATTTTTTATAAGGAACAGCTGCATCTGGATTAGTGGATTATGCAACCCCTCCACTAAAATTATCACATACCTTGGAACAAAACAAAAAACCCAGTTGTCAGGATACTGTTACATTTATACACATTTCCATGTAATGTGTAATTCAGTTCTAAGCCTTGCCGCAGGCACAAATAACTCAGCAACTACACCTGGGTGGGTGGATGGAAATCTCCACGACAACAGGAGGAGAAGCGAATGTAGGATTACCCAGATTTTTCAGGCAATCAGCTTTGGTCAACACAGGGCTCCATGAACAATTGCACTGTAGCATTCGAAGTCACTTCATAGTAGCATACTTCTGGGTGGTGTGGGGGGTTTGGGGTGAACTTCATCAGACTGGCAGGGGCTGCTCAACCAGTGTGAGAGGCTTCCCCCCACTTACTTCCTTACAGTTAAGCAAACATTAGAGAAACACAGCTGCAGAATTCTCCCTCCCCTGAAGCTCCCAATGCTGCAAAGGAGTGAAGCTGCAAATTAATTATTTCCGAAAAGCAAGGCAGCAGACAAAGACATGCAGCTTCGACATAGCTTTAAGGAGGGATGGCACAGGCACCCGATTCAGTCCAGGAATTAGGGGTGGACGAAAGGCACTTACCTTTCGTCGAAGCTTGTTCGCGGTGGGGGGGAGGCACTTCGCGGCTCCCCCCGCGAAGTTCAGGCTGGGGGGGGGAGGCTTCCTGCCTCGCCCCGGCCAAAATTCAGGCCGGGGGGGAGGCTTCCCGCCTCGCCCGGCCGAAATTCAGGCCGGGGAGGAGGCTTCCCGCCTCGCCCGGCCGCGAACTCCATTGTTGTTGTTTTTTTAAAAAACCGCCCCCGTGATAGGCTACGTGACGATTAACGTAGCCTATCACGGCTGACTTTGCAAATCTAGCTGTGATAGGCTATGTTAATCGTCACGTAGCCTATCACGGGGGCATTTTTTTTTTCTTTTATTGGAATGGCGGCGGCGGCAGCCGGTCGAAAGACCGGCTGCCGCTCCTGCCCCGCTCGAACACCCGCCGAACCGCTGGCCGGACCCGCCGCCGGGAGGGACATTCGGCGAAGGTAAGTCCCGTCCCGGGGGGGGTGCGGGGTGCGGGGGTGTGTGGAGGATTTCTCCCCGAAACTTGTTCGGGGGGCCGAACACGTTGGCGCTCGGCCCCCCGAAGTTTCGGGGAGAAATTCTCCGCCATCCCTACCAGGAATCCAGCAGACCTGCTCCTGCCTGCACCCCCAAGCTCTGCTCACCAAGCCCCTGCTCACACCCTGCCCACGCTCGGTGAATGGCCTGCACTCACCCTAACAGCCTTATCGATCTTCACAGTCACCATTTTCTGAGAAATAAAATGGTGATAGCAAAAATGTGCACATTTGTGCACACACAAAAACGCGCAGTTTTGCAAACGCACATATTCACGTATGCGGAAATGTGCGCATTTTGCAAATGCGCATATTTGTGTATGCGCAAAAATGTGTATTTTACAAAAATGCACATTTTCCTATACATACTAATGTGTACCTTTGCAAAACTGCACATTTCACACAGACTATACGCATTCACAAAAATGCACATTGTTGCACAGACAAAAACGTGGATTTTTGCGATCACCATTTTAATTTTTTTTTTGAAATGGTGACCGTGGAGCTCGATGAGGCCAATGGGGTGAGTGCGGGCTGCCTGCTGAGAGTGGGAGGGGCTCAAATGCAGTCTGGGGATCGGCGGGCGTGGGCAGGGGCTGGGCAGGAGTCCAGAGAACCCGGACGGGGGTGTTTGCACATCCCTAGCTTTAAGGCTCCTAAATGCGTTATTTCGATTCATGGGAATCTCAGTAATTTTGGCAGTGTGCATTTCAGGAACAAGCCTCACTGACCCCAGTGGGAGTTAGTTCTGAGTAGACACACATATGTTTGTGCTGGGAAAGACAGGGATGTGAACACAGGGACAGGAAACGTCCCTTGACCTGGGTCACAGTGAAAGGCACACCCCTGGGCAGGGCTAGCATGCCCAAAGTAAATGTGGGGGTTGGGGCACACAACAACTATAGCATGGAGAACCCGACTTACTTAAGGAAAAGAATCGGACTTTAAGTAGGCTCAGGTAATCCACTTTTTCAGTGAAAAGCTCTGGGGTGCCTGGGGGATGGCAGCCCACATGTGCCCCAAACGACCTCCAAACGCAGCCAACTCACAGCAAATTGCCCGTGGAGACACCCCCTGGCATTGCAAGTGGACTCAAGCATATATATTTAGGTACAAAGCAATGAAAGAACATCGTTAGTACTGTGCATTGGAGTACTGTGGTGCAAGTTAATTTGCTCATGACAAAATCAATTAGCTACATTAGCTGGAATCCAAGTACTCTAGTGCAACAGGCTCTTTGTGTTACTAAGACCACTCAGACAAGAATGAGAGAATGCAGGGCAAGTGATCTTATATAACAAGAGGTCTTCCAGATGTTGTTGGATTACAGCTCCCATCTTCCATGATCATTGGACATGCTGGCCAGGACTCACTGGAGTTGGTGTCCAATAATATCTGGAAGGGCAAAGTTCCCCGTCCCTGTTAAAGTTAGCGATTTCTGCTAAACTCTCTGCCTCTGAACCGCTTTCAGCTCCTGTCCCAAGCCAATTAGGGATAAAACCAGTCTTTAGGAGCCTTCGCTTGCTGCTTCAGTATCAAACTTTCACCCACCACCCCTTCAAGGCTGGGCTAGAGTTTCATTCCCCACCATCTTCTTCAGCTGCACTCATGCAGTGCACTCTTAATGCATGAGTGATGTCTCTTGGACCAAGCAAGGAAACTAGCCTCTCAGTTTCCAGAAATGTGCATTGTGCAGTCCTAAGCAAGTTTACTCAGAAGCAATGCCCACTGTGTTGAATGGAGTTTGCTGCTAGGTAAGTATGAATAAGGTTGCATCCTAAGAGTTATCATTCCACACCCCACCTTCCCCCCAAAATGGGTGGGAGTGAAAATCAGAGAAAGGAGTGAAGAAGATTAAGGGCACAATCGTATGCATGTTTAGACTGAAAGAGGGTCTACAGCTCCCAGCATGCTAGCAATGCTGGGAGCTGTAGGACTTCTTTCTGTCTGATAGGATTGTGCCTTTACTTCCTTCCTTACAAGAACATTTCTTTCCTGCCTTTGGGTACAAGCCCCGCCCCCACCCCTTAGGGGTTAATAAGATAAACAATGCAACTATGTTGAGGCCCATCAGAGTAATTAAAGCTAACTAACAAATGTAAAACTAAATTAAACATCAGGAAACCAGCTCAAGGGCACAATCACAGCCCCTTAATCCAATATGCACATAGCTCAATGGCTTGCTGAAATAGTCAGGTCTTGGCCGCTCACCTAAAGGCAAACAGTGAGGAAGCCAGGCAGGCCTGTCTCAGGAGGGCTTTGTGTAACACTTCTTCAGGGTCCCTAAAGGGACTGACAGCAAAGGCCTTGTACAGGGACAATTAACATATATCATTTTAATTTCTTAATTAAAAACAATAATGCACATGGAATAATTTTACATGCATAATACACTTATCACAAAAAAACAATAAAACAGCACAGCCCTCCTGAAGTTCTTTTAGCTTGAGTCCACAACAACAAAAAACATAAATAAAACTTCTCTCTGAAGCTTGATTTTTCTGCTGGCCATAGAAGGAAAACAGTTTCTACTCAGTTCACTCCAGCTTCGCAGCAATCTTCTAAAAATGGAACAGGATCCAGCAACACAGGAACAACTTGTTAACAGCACTTTATACAATATAAAAAACCATAAACAACAAGGAACTCATAGTGTTTGTAAAAAAATTATGACTCTTAAATTTTTTTTCAAAAGGAAACCTCCCTGCTAACTTGTCTCAAGGGTTCAGGATCTTACAGAGAGGAGAAAGCAAGCTTTTTCCACACTGCATTTTGGTAACGGTCTAAAATGGTGGCTACTCCCTCTCTCACTCCTTTACTGAGCATGTGCAGGAGTTTTCCCACTCAGAATTCTTCAAAAACCAGTGGGTTACAATTGCACAATGCAGGTGCTATGCTTGAAAAAGCCTGATCTGGTATTCCTGCCCTCCACACCTGTGGCTCCAACTCACCCCTGCTGCTCCACTGAATTTGTCACTTAAATTCAGTGGCACGCTGGCAGCAAAAAGAGCATAAGCTTTGCTTTAAAACAAGGGGTGTGGGGAGCATACACCTTGATTTTGAACAAAACTGCACTTCTGGAAGCTGGAAGCAGCACCACTTCCAGAAACTGTGTGTGTGTGTGTGTGTGTGTGTGTGTGTATGTATGGGTGTGGGCCCTAGTGAGGCCAGGGGGAGAGGCAATGTGGCCCATGTGGGCCAAAGTGGCCCACCCCTGTTTTTGACCATTAAGCACTTTAAAAGTCAAGATCAGGCCTTTGCAGGGGTGGCTGCAACTGCCCCCAGCTGTACCATCAGTGACAGCAGCCTACCAGGGTCTTGAAATAGCCCAAGGATGCCATGTTCTGGCGCTGGGCTTACTTTTGGTGTGCAGTGTATTAGTGAGGGGAGTGCCCCTTGTCCCTAACTCACTCAGCCTCCACCTCCTTTTCCCTTGCTTCGTTGACACCTTTGTTGGCATGCCTGATGCATATCGTGAAATTGCCAAATGAAAAGAAATAATTCTGTTCCGCAGTTCTAGAGTTCATCAAAACACTCAGCTCTGTGCACTTTAGCAGTCTGTGCTTCGGAGTGTTTTAAACAAATAAAAATCCTTCTCAAGGGTTTTACTTCGTAGGCGAATGATTATCCAATAGACCAAAAACAAAAAGAGTAATTAAACTTTAAACTGTTGAAAGCTGCATTCCAGTGGGAAAGGCTGTGAATTTTTTTTTTTAAGTGTGGGGCGGAGGGGGCACCTTAGTAATTGTTTGCATTTATTCTAAGTCTAGTTAGTTTCAATTCCAGTCTTTTTCCTCAAGTGGTTGCTTGGGTAATGCACACTGCAATCGCTAGGTTATTACAGTGGATTTACAGTCTTGGAAAGCTGATTGACTATTGATGACAGGGGTAGCTCATTACTGGCAGGCTATGTAAAATGCTTCACTGGACCAATGAATATTATACTTCAAGAAAAGGTTATTAATTTTGCTGTCTAATGCCACAGAGTGCAAACTTTTGAGGTGATTTAGACATTTTCCTTTCCCTTTTAATGTGGGGCAGGCCTTCCTTCCCCAAGTCCTACTTAGAGTAGAGCCATTGAAATGAATGGGATTTACATTAGTCATGACTAGCTGAAGTCCCATTCATTTCAGTGAGTCTACTCTAAGTAGGACTTATTTTGGATTTTATCTCTGGTGCCCTCCAGATGCGTTGGGCTACGGTTCTCATGGGGTACAGTTGGCTGGGGATTATGAGAGTTCTAGCCCAGCATATTTGGAGGACACCAGGTTGGGGAAGGCTGGTGTACGTAGAGGAAACACAGTACATCAAAAAGATACTCATTATTGGCCCAGGTGGGTTGGTGAAATTGCAAGCTTTGGAGGACTACAGAGCTGGGCTGTGCTTAGAACCAAGGCAGATCCATTAGCCTGTCAGCTGACTCCTCACGACTTGTGAGTTGTGACCTACCGAGCCCAATACAGTCAACCAAAACATATTGTGCCTACCAGGTAATTGATAACATCTGGTGTGAAGCACCAGCCTGCTGGTGGTACAGGAAGGAAAACATCAGGGAATGGCTGCTGGAATCCCTGGTTTCCATATAGGGATTCTTGAGGAATTTGGGGGTCAACATTTTGGAGTGAACTGCAGCTCCTGAATGAATGTACAGATTAAACAAAACATGGTTCACTCTAGAATTGACACTCCTTCCAAAATTTACGAGGTGGTCCAAGGACTGCCTTTTAATTCTCTCTTTCTCCCTTTACTGGTTACAGTCACGTGGAGCAGCTAGAGGCCTTCACTTGATGCTGAAAAGACCATAGTGTGGGTGGTGCCTGGTGAGCGTCTGTGGGGAAGGGCATTTCACAACCGGGCCACCACCACCGAAAAGGCCCTCTCTCTAGTGGCCTCCCATCTTTAAATGGGGGCACATGGACAAGGGCTTCTGAAGTTGATCTTAAGGTCCAGGTAGGTATACACAGGAGGAGGTGATTCTTCAGATAGCCTGGTCCCAAACCATTGAAAGGATAAAACCAGCACTTTGAACTGGGCCTGGCAGTGCAGATGGAGGGGCCGTAATACATGGCATTCACATACCCTTTTTGCTCTTCAAACCAGACCCTTCCCAAATCCCTTGCTTTCTACATAAATGGGATAGATCCAGATTTTTTTAAACACATGGATCTGTTTGGCCCTCAGACTCTGAATATGGGCACCTTTGCATTAGAACCTGTGGATCAGGTGACACATTACATTAATCACATGGCATCCAGCTGATAGAATCATAGAATCATAGAATCATAGAATAGTAGATTCCGTTCCTCCCCCCTGGAATCCTCCATGGCCGGCTGTGCTCCGCAGCAGCTCTGCGGAGCAGCCGGCCAGGCCTGGCCAGGCCAGAGCCGTCCACAGCCGGATTTCTGGCCGCGGAGGGCTCTGGGTAAAAAAACAACAACAAAAAAAACCGCGTACGCAAATGGCGGTGGCTACGGCCGCCGCCATTTGCGTTCCTTATTTTTGCCCTCTTAATCTACATAAATATTTACGTAGACTACGACAGCGAAAATCAAGGGGAACGCAAATAACGTAGCAGGCGCTATTTGCGTCCCTTTTTGATTCCCCGTTTTAGCCTACGTAAAGATTTATCCTTAGGGAAGACCCATGGGAAGACCCATGTGGAAAACAAGCGTTAGATTTCTGAACTTTGGGACATCACCAGAGGACAAACCACGAAAGTCTTGATTGGGAATGCACACTTGGGAAAGACTAATATCAGGGGTTGGCATTGTTGGGCATCTGCTGAAGCCCATACCCAGTAGAGGGCCCACCACGAATCCCTGGATGCTCTGAGCCCCACTGCTCATCCTCTTTCCTTTCACTCCCTGCTCACCTGCCTTTTCTGAGCAGCAAGTGAGCAGAGAGAGGAGTAAGGAGAAGGAGCAGTAATCTCTACATATCCTGTATACTCTCTGTCCCTCCCTCCCTCCCTCTGGGAAGTGGTGCCACTCAGGCCCGGAGGGAGAGACAAGTGAATTGGCAGCAGCAACAGTAGAGGGGAGCAGGAGGAAGGCCCACTCAAGACAGTGAGCCTAATAATAGTATCTTGCCCAAGCTCCACCACCACCAACGTCCCCCCCCCCAAACCAGTATTGGGAGTGGCACAAGGTGGAAAGAATGCAGTGAATAAGAGGAAAGTGAAAAAGCCAGGGGAGGACCCCAAGGAGGAAGTGAAAGCTTGAAAAAAGCAGAGTGAAATGAGGCTCATCAAGGTTAACAAGATGATAAAGGGGTGCTGGAGAGGACTCCAAGGATTAACGTAGTCTCTGGGCAGGGGAAAACATCTCAAAAATGTCAGGAGCAGTAATTCAAGGGCTGATTCGCATGGCTACTGCATTTCACTTTGATGTTTCAGGGGATTGAAAGATATCCTGTTTCTAGTTGCGAAAATCCTTTCCACTCCAGCTTCAGTAAAAACATTACTGAAGCAAATGTTTCACTCATAATAGAATCTTGCATACTTCTGATATTAAACAAGGCCACCTACATTCTCTTTCTAAATAGTGCTTTTGTGCCCTTCGCTTTCTTCAGCAATATTACAGTAGGAAGGCCTAAGGCAGTTTAAAAAGGTAGTTTCTTTGTGAGGAGAAAGTACGGGAGAATTAGTTATTTATTTATTACCTTTCTGTACCGCCCAATAGCCAAACCTCTCTGGGCGGTTCACACAAATTAAAACCACAAAGTACAGCATAAAAACAATATAAAATATAAAAGCATAAAACTACAATATAAAAGTACAATCAGAATAAAACCTAGCAGCAGTGCAGAGGTTTAAAATACAACAACAGGTTTAAAACAGCAGAGCTAAAAGACTAGAATGCTAAAATGCTAGGGAAAATGAAAAGGTTTTCACCTGGTGCTGGAAAGAGCACAACATAAGTGGTACATTTATGGAATTTATGTATTATGGTACGTTTGTAATATCTGTTTATCACAAATTCACAGGTAGAGCAGGTGGGAAGTAAGTAGGCATGGGGGCAGTTTATATCTAACACATTGACCATCTTTGAAGTATTCCAGAGTCAGGGTTTGTATTTTGTTTTTAAAGTACTTGACATCTCCACTGTCATATGCTAACTTCCTTAACGTTCTTGATTGGAGATTAATTACATTTGGGCACTGGAGGCACTGTTTATAAGTGGCTCCAGTCCTACATACAGGGCCAGTTTCAGTGAGGAGAAACACATGAATGGGCAGAAGCAACAGTGGAGGGGAGTGACTATTGGTGTCTAATCAATAATGATTATGGATTATGCATTATGGGTGATTATTCCTCAGTTCCTTGGCAACTGAGCTTTGTGGTTCTACAGGGTACCATTTTGTCCCCAGTGATATTCAACATTCTATATCAGCCTGGTGCTCTCCATATGTTTTGAACTACAATTCCCAGAATTCCTGACTATTGGCAATGCTGGCTGGGGCTGATGGAAGTTGAAGTCAAAAAAATCTGGAGGGCAACAAACAGGCTGGGGATGGCTGATCTATAGGATAATTTTGCTGATCCAATTTTGAACTGGATCAGCATGGCCGCTTTCCCCCTCAGCCTGGGTGTTTTCTGCTTGTGTTGAATGAATAATTTGGCTAATTTCCTACAGGAACTGGAGAGGCCAACAAGAGAGACCAGTATGTGACATCCTAGGTAGGGTGGCTACTTGTGAATTGTCAAAAAAGAGAACATGCATCTTCAAAGAAGAGGATGAAAGAGGAAATAATTTGCATAAATGTGCATATGATAATTTATATTCATAGATGCAAATTTAGAAATAATTATTATAGTTTAAATAGAAATGCAGTACATCTTACCCTAGTGTGGAAGAATATGACTAGTATGCCTTGTTCATTACACTGTCCAGGTGCTGTTGATGGGCAGTTTCAAAGCCCAACTCTTCCTTCTGATGGGTCTTTATCTTTAAACCTGCCTTGGACTGGACAGCCCTGCAAATAAAGGATGCCTTCAAAATAAGGACAGTCCACTGGCAGCCCTTCAAATAGAGGACTCTCCTCTATAAAAGAGGACACAAAGCCACTCTACAAGGCCTTTAAAAAGGTAAAGGTGTCCCCAACCAGTCGTGTCTGATTCTAGGGTGCGGTGCTCATCCCCGTTTCTAAGCCAAAGAGCCAGCGCTGTCCGAAGACGCTTCTGTGGTCATGTGGCCGGCATGACTGAACACCGAGGCGCACGGAACGCTGTTACCTTTCCCGCCGAGGCGGTACCTATTTATCTACTTGCAATTTCTTGCTTTCGAACTGCTAGGCTGGCAGAAGCTGGGACTGAAGACGGGAGCTCACTCCGTCACGCAGCACTCGGGTCTCGAACTGCCGACCTTCCAGTCTGCAGTTCAGCGTCTTAACCACTAAGCCACCGCGGCCCCACAAGGCCTTTACATTGCTATATTCCTGCACTTCGCATTCTCTCTAGTATTTTGGTTTTTTTTTAATGTCAGCTGGGGGCAAACTTGGACTGTTTTTGTTGCAAAATAGGATGCTGTTTCTTCAACCACATGAAAACCACTGTTTGTGTCACGGCTGTTGAAGTGAACTTACTGGATAGTCTGCCAGCATCTGTGGTGCTCTGCATTAGCAAATGCCCTCCCTCCTTATTCTTATATTTGATCCTGCACATGAGATTTTGGGGTTCGTCACACGGAGCTTTTATCCTACTGTTGAGATGGCTCTCTCTCGGAAGTTTGTAGGCTCTTTAGATGATGCCGTTACCCTCCAGGGTGTCTCCCACCATTTCCTCCAGCCTATCTCGTGTTTTCCCCAAACGCAAAAAATGTGGTATTTTTTCCAGCCCATGTAACAGAAGCTCCATGACCTTCCTGTGAAATTCTCCAATAGCGGAAAAAAACACTGTCTGCCTGCTGTGGGCATTTGTTTTCAGTTGCTGGGGGCGTGGTTAGGATGAGATTTGACAGGAGTGAGGGCAAGAATAACCTGCCGATTGCATCTCCTGCCTCTGCATTTCTCAAATGGAGGGAGAAGGTAAAATGCCTCCCTGAAACGAAGGGAGACACACTTGATCCCCCACCCCACCAAGCTCAGAAGCAACAACCTCTGTTGCTTCAGAGCACCCTATTAAGATCAATGGGGCTTACTCCCAAGTAAGTGTGCCGAGGGTTGCAGACTTACAGGGTGATCTTATGTCTACTCAGAAGTAAGTCCCACTGAGTTCAATGGGGCTTATTCCCACATAAGTGTGCCAAGGGCTGCAGAATTACAGCACAATCGTACATTTTATGTCTACTCAGAAGTAAGTCAGAGGTTTCCTGCGGGCTGCGAGAAAACAGTACAGCAGAAGATAAGCTATGAAAACAAGACTCTCCCCACCTCCTTTGCACACATGCTAGGGAGAGAGGAAGGCACTCCCTCAGTTCAAACCATGTGGCTGCCATGTAAAGAAACCCTTCCTAATCCCTCAAACAAACTGAAACCAGGAAGCTCTGGAAAGGATGTGGGTTTTTGCATTTTTTTGCTTAATGTAGACACACTCTTAATCATAGATGGTGCATTCATAAGTGTTTGGGAAAATGTGTTGTTATGTGGTATTTGGTTTATAGCTGAACAGCAACCTTTGTTAACTGACAGTTGATAAATTGCCCAAGGAAATAACAGCCGCCAGGAATATTTTTTTAAAATGACACAGGGGCAAGGTGCTGTATGATTGGATGTCAAAGCCAGGCTCTTTGCAATCATGTCAGTTTATTAATTCACAAAGAGATGGAAATCACTGCAAATCAAATGCAAACAATGATATGATAAATTAAGCAACCATGGACAAACCACACCAGCACGCCCCACCCCCTAATCTTAATTTAAAACCAAACAAAATTTGCCTCCATTTGCTCAGCTTGTTTATCAAGACACAGTGCTGCATGCTGCTGGTTAAGTACCTAACGGATCCTTCGCCGGACACTATATTCTCAAACGCTCAGTCTAATCATTTAAATCCCCGTAAAAAAACATGCCGCTTTCTATAAAGAGTTTGAATGATAATCCCATATTACAAATAGGTTTATAGATTATGTAGACTGCCACATGTTGTTTTTAAAGCAAATATAGTTATACTTTGGTATCAGGAATGCTTAATCAGACGTGTGGATAAACACAGGCAGGCTTGGTTACATTTTTGGTGATATGTGAACAAAAATAAATAAACCCTTCAGTGGCAGGCCTTTGGATATTCCCACTGGCATAGGGTAGACATAAGCATGAGTAGAGCATTACTGGGCCAGGGTCTGTGATGTACGTTACACAGGAACCGAAACATGTAGGACCACTGGATCATTTGAATTAGGACAGATTTGTATACAGCAGAGAGTCAAACTAAACCCGCCTGACTTAAAACCTGGAACAAACCTTTATTTCTTCCTGAACCGAACACAACCTGAAAGTCTATGTTGAGCTGGAACCAGAACAGAACTGGGGGACAGGGGGAATGGTTCAGAATAAAACTCCTGATGAGGTACACTCACTAGCTCCACCAGAACCAGAATCACAGTCAGAATGAGGACATAAAATTAAAAACAATATCTGGGAGGATTTATAAATTAGTGGTTTGTACAGTCTTCTATACTCTGTCCCTGGGTTCTCTAGCATGGTGCCCATGAGCACCAATATGTCCACTGACACTTCTCTTGGCACCTGCCAGGCTCCCTGCCCCTGTTTTTATTTTATTTATCAAGTTGTTTTAAAATAAAATACTTTTAATTGGAAGATCAGTACGCTGCAAAGCAAACTGCTGCCCTTCAGTGCTACCTTTATTTGGGTACAAAAGAGTGGTTTTGTGTGTTGGAGCTCAGACCCCACCTCTGCCTTGTACTTAGGTTATTGGGCAAGTTACTTTTAGTCTCACCACTTTGCCATCTGGGAAATGAGTGTTCTATGACTGCCCATGCCCATCATGGTAGCCGTGCTATGAATGGGAAGCCCCCCTGCCCCAGGGCAGCCATTTTTTGAGATTGCCCACAATACTTGCAAAATTCCAAATGTGCCCCATGACCCAGGAAGGTTGGAGATCCCTGTTCTGCCTGGTTCAAGGGCTGGGACTAGGAAGCGTTAGGCAGGAATTGGACTAGAGGCCCATTTCCTCTTTGTAACCAGCTTTTGGTCAACATACAGGTTACAACATGGAAGGGGTGTATATGTCCATCATATGTGTGAGGTGATACAACAAGGCAACAATATCGGACATACTTAGTGTCTGTCAAATGTAGGGTGGCCACATATGCATGGCCAAAAAAGAGGGAATATATCACTTGAAAAGAGGACACCAATTTGCATAACATTTGCATATGCAAATTTATCTGTATAGATGCCAATTTTGAAGTAATAACTATTATTTAAATGGAAATACAGAACATCTCACCTTAATGGATAAGACTGACCAGGTGACCTGTGTTCCTGCTCAATCTGCTGTCCAGGTGCTAACTGTGGATGGGCAACTTTAAGGCCCCTACTCTCTCCCTCCTAATGGTTCTTTGGCTTTAAGGACTGTCTAGCCCTTCAAATAGAGGACTGTCGTGTGCCAGCTCTCCAAAATAGAGGGCTGTCCTCTGTAAAGTAGGACACCTGGCCATCCTAAGCAAAGTGCACAGTTCAGCAGCCAACGAGCCTAGTCTAGGCCTCGAGTGAACAGGCTCTCCAAGGCCCAGGCAGCCCGATGAAGCCCAGGCAATGGGGACTCTGTGTGTGTGTGATTCAAGAGGGTGTTGGACTTCTGTGCTGGCTCAGGGTATGTGTGTTTTGCTTTCCAGGAGATTAAAAATGTTTTGAACACCCTTAATGTTAATGTGAGGTAGACTGTATGTGTATAGATCAGGGGTGGGCAACTTGTGGCCCTCCAGATGTTTTGGCCTACAACTCCCATGATCTCTCACCATTGGCTATGCTTGCTAGGGCTGATGGGACAGCACATAGGATAGCACCCTTAGTCTTTCAGTTCTCTCCTTCCTTCTATCAAATGTAATCACATGTCATATTCAGAAAAGCAGAAGCAAAGCTCTCGATCAAGTATCTTAACATTTTCCTCATTGCTACTCCATATCTGAAAACATACACGGGGCCTACAGATAGCAGCACAGCAAGAATCCTCCCTCAAAAGTAATGGCTCCATGTAGAATCTGCTATTTGCACAGCCTTTACATCCACTCAAGTGGCATTCCAAATGAATGGGAACTCCAAGGTCATTGAGCTGTAAGTAAAATATATAAATGTGATTAAGGGAAAATGTCCTCCTTCCAGGGAGTGAGACCTGAGAGGTACTGGTGCATGGTGTGTGTGTTTTTTTAGCTTGGGCAGAACTAGGGAAGATCTACATTGTGTCCGCTAGCACATTGAATTCGGTAGACTGGCAAGTTAAATGCCATCGCATTAAAGTGTGATTATTCACACTCTCTCTGTTCCAGTACTTCATCGAACGTGCAAGCACGGTTCACACTCAAGCGCTGTGCTGTTTTCCTGTTCTTAAAGAAGGCGGCTCTCATTGGAGAAGCAGAAACTCTTCCTATTTCTGCTGATTCCCTGCCCACCATCCCTCTCTTTCTCTATCCCTGTGTGCGTGTAGGGATGATGCGAGCATCCTGTTGGGGCTTGAAGCATGGCGAGAAGTTGCCACTCCCCCCGCCCCAGATACCAGTTCCCTCAGCAAGAAGAGGGGAAGAAGGCAGCGCCTCTCATCCTCCCCCCATCATTGCTACAGCGGCAGTGGTGTGGGAGAGGATGGTCATTTTCCTTAAGTTCTCCTGGCCTTAGGGAAAACGACCAGCTTGTCCCTTGCCGCTGCCGCTGTAGCAGGTGGGGTGGAGGGAAGAAGGAGGCACCTATTCTCTTCTCTCCCCCTCACCTGCTGGAGGCCAGGGCGAGAGGCTGGGGGGTGTCTTTTCCCCACGCCAGCCCTTGACAGCCAGCGTGAGGAAGAGGGGCAGCAGCGGCAGCACCCAGCACTCGGGTTTGGGGGAGGGGCTGCTAGCATCTTCGAAGCTTCAAAGACTGCCCTGTTTTTGTCCGCTGCTCATGAGATGACGTTACAATTGTCCACATCAAAAAAATATCAATTTTTATTGATGTTAGTCCATGAATAGTGATGACTGCCTGCCTGGATATGTGTGTGTGTTTCTTTCTGTGCTGCGAGCATGGAGGGGACTGTGAAAAAAATTACGCTTGCCTGGGCTTGCCCGGACAAGTGTGCAGAGAAATCGGGCTGGAGAAGCTACAATTCTTTGAAGATTTTAAGATAATGTCTTAATTAAAAAAAAGCCAAAGCAGGGGATAGAAGGAGGTAAAACTTAGTGTCATTTGAAGGGATAGAACAACCCCCTGCTCCATGCAGGAAGGCAGTCTCCCATCCAAGTACTGACCAGGGCTGACCCTGCTGAGCATCCATTGGTGATGAAACATTGAGTGCTGAGGAAGCTATGCAGTAGCCAGAAGGGGTTGTTACACGGGAGCGTTGAGTGGTGTGATTGGACAGAAGGGAAATACAACCACCACTGTATATGGGCAGGCGTGGGAGGGGACTACGACCTTATATGGTGACGAACACAGAAGAGCAGAGCACATGGATAGGAAAGACTGGAATATCACGGTATTGAAAGCAGTAGCAGGGAAGCAGGAAATTGCGGTTCCAATACAAAGCAGGGATGGCATAATGTGAAAGTCGGGGGATGAAACCAAGGGATGTACAGATTCCCCACTGTCCATTCCGGTGGGGAATCCATGGGGAGGGGAGGCGATCTGTTCCTCCCCTCCCGGAATTCTCCAGAGCAGCTCCGCTCCGCGAGGATTCCGCATAGTCGCACCGGCTATAGGGCCGCTTACCTTGCCAGCCAGAGCCATTCGCCTCCTCCGCGCCGATTGTCATTTCTTAAAAAAAAAAAAAAAGGCGATCAGCAGGATGTGCCCATAGACTTATATGCAAAATAGAGCTGTGAATCTTGCATATAAGCCTATGGACACATAGACGTATATGCAAGATTCACGGCTCTATTTGCGTATAAGTCTATGGGCACATCCTGCCGATCTCCATTTTTTTTAAAAAAAAAGAAATGGCGATCGGCATGGAGGAGGTGAATGGCTCTGGTGGAAGACACAGCCGAATGCCATTCCGCCTCCAATCCTCCTGGAGTGGAGGTAATTGGTGACAATCCACCACGGATTCCTGAGTCTGGATTCCAAAGAATCTGGCCTCATTTGAACCCGCGGCGGATTTCTCTAACATCCCTAACAAAACCTTGTTGGAAGCGTAAAAAACCACAAGTGTAGATCGGCCCCTAGAATTCCGTCTTTTCCACGTAATTTTAGAAATCAGTAGCTCCACCAAATTAGGCAGAACAAATCAGGGCAGAGAGAGAAGGTTGTCTTAAACTCCAATCACCCTTTTGGTGATTCTTTAGGGCTACTGTTAGTTACTGAAGTGCATTTGTACAAACAGGCATCAATTTTGCCAAAGCCCTTTCTTAAGTTGCTTCCAGTAAGAAATACAGCAGCATTTCAAAGCTTGGGCATAAATTCTACCAGTGAATATTGGGGTGGATGGAGCAGATCATTGGCCTATCTTAGGTCATTAGAACCAAAGATGCAATGAATATTTTGCACAGTTCAAAGCTTCATGGTTAGTCTCATTGCAAATCTCATGCAAACTTGTGAACTGGAGCTGATAGAGCAAGGGAACAGAAATATTTTTAAATGGTCAAGGCAATGGGAGCACCAGCAAGCAAAAGAAACCCTCCCAAATGTTTTGCCCTGAAGTTCATAGATGTCCATAGGACTTGTGCAGAAAAGGAGAGCCCCTCCCCTGGGATAACAAGCTTGTGTGTGTGTGTGTGTGTGTGTGTGTGTTTGTGTGTGTGTATGTGTTTGTGTGTGTGAATTTATAGATATATTTTTTGAACTTGAGGAATGGATTCATGAGATGCAAATTGTCTTACAAGCCCTGCGGGAGGGATTGATATCTCTAATTCTAACATCCTTCGACTACCCCTGCTGCTTAAGCTATTGTTTATAACAACTGTTTCAAATACTTCAGGACTGCAATTAAGAAGGTATTTACTTGAAATGACTTTGAAGTATTTGCACTGGTAATGAACTATGGTATGCATCGGCTCAGAATGAAGGATGTCTGCTTTTCTCTCTCTGGAGGGAAAGTACATGAACCCCAAATTCTTGCAGCTGCCCTCAGCAACATTAGTTGGTTTGTTTAAATAAATCCCATTCTTTGTTTTGCACATGTGGAAAACACACACACACTATGCTCATTTTAAGGAAACCTTAGCTTTGTCACACTGAAAATCCCTAAAAATGAAAATGCCACAATGAAAGCAATGAAGCCGCCACGATGCAGCAAGACAAGGACCTGGTTTGCATGCAGTGAGAAGCCACCATCTCCGCAGGGCTTTTCATTGTTCAATGAATGAACATTTTGAACATTCAAGACACAGTGTGGGTACGGAGTAGCTTGGTGTTATGTGCAAGCCCAGCAAGGGTGGGTTTATTGATGACACTGTTCAATCACAAGATGACATCCCTGTCCCACTGATCATTTTGCTGTGTCGCTCGGGTCAGTATGGCCATTTTGAATGAGACTTTCCCAGCACAATATGCAGCGTGGCAGAGATATGCCTCTCTCCACCCTGACGGGTGTCACTGTGGGAGAAAAAGCCTGTATAAGGCCTGAACCAAAGTATCAAGCCTGAACCAAAGTCTCCGAGAATATTGTAATGGAGTAGCTGAGAAAAACAAGACACAAAGAACAGGATAAGAGGGTAGAATAAACATTCCTGCACACAGATAAAGCAGGCTCCAACTCCTATCTCATGGGCAATGGGTTGGAAAAAACCCATTCCATACGAGGGATATACGAATCCCTTACCTGACTCCGTGCCGGGGCATCCGCGGTGGGGGGGAGGCGCTGTGTCCCTCCCCCCGGAATCCTCCCCGGCCAGCTCTGCTCCATGGCAGCTCCGTGGAGCCACTGGCCAGGGCCAGCCGCAGCCGGAGTTCTGGCCATGGCTGAGCTGCTGCGGCTGCAAATGGCGGCCGTCGTAGCTGCCGCCATTTGCGTCCTTGCAAGCAGCTGTGATAGGCTATGTAAGTATTTACGTAGCCTATCACGGCAAAGAGCAAGGATGCAAATGGCGGCCGCTACGCCATTTGCGCCCCTGGTCTTTGCAGTGATAGGCTACGTAAGTATTTACGTAGGCTATCACTGTAAAGGCAGCCACACAAATGGCGGCCGCTACTCCATTTGCATGGCTGCCTTTACCGTGATAGGCTACGTAAATACTTACGTAGCCTATCACAGCAAAGAGCAGGGGTACAAATGTCGTAGCTGCTGCCATTTGCGTCCCTGCTCTTTGCTGTGATAGGCTACGTAAATACTTACGTAGCCTATCACGGCTGCAAGAATGCAAATGGCGGCTGCAGCAGCCCGGCCACGGCTGGCTGGGAGTCCAGCCGGAGCCGCCGCTGGAGCTGCCGCCGCTGCCGCATCCGCCCCAGGTAAGTTCCGTCCCGGGGGGATTCCGCGGGGTGGCGGGGGGCAGGAGAATGTGCAGATCATTTGCCCCAGCTGTGTTTAGGGGTATATTCATGGTTAGGGAGCACTGATGGATATGTGAGCACCCCCAACCCTAATGTGATTGGATATAGAGAACATATGTAAGCTTTTAATTGGTAAAGTCTTTCTCTTCATATTTTTATTATGTACTTTGTTTTCCCTTGAAAACCCATGTAACCTGTTCCCAAATTGTAGTTCCTTTGTGAGCTACCCATGTATACACATTCCAGTAATAAAGTGTGATTTCAGATACATTGACCACCAGCCTTATCTTTTAGGTGGGGGTGGTTCTCATTCCCTTCTGGTTCCCCACAGTTTTATTGAGCAGCGTGAAGCACAAAAAATGCAGTGCTCTTGAAATGTGAATTTGTCAAAACTTTTTCTCAATTGCTTCTCAGGCTGCAGACATCCCAAAGGTCCAGAATATGAAGCCTCTTGTTGATGCTGTCAAGGTTCCTCTTGGTAACTCCTTAAGGATCTCTTGCCTCCTTAAGAGTCCCACCTTCCTTCTTTTACCTTCCCCTTCCCAGTAACATGGGTTTCAGGCTGTAGATGTGGGGTGATTGACACACCAGATACTTGGGGTTTAACCACAACAGTTTACCGATAAATTAAAGCAAGCAAATCACAACTAAAGGTATTTACACAATAGAACTGAGTGATACAGATGGTATTAAGAGAAAATAAAAGTTGCAAAACACAAGTTCCTTTACCCTAGCTGTACTTAGACTTTTGCAGGCTGCTTCTTCCTGCTCCCTCTTCAGGCTCTGGTCTCCTGACTCTGCTCCCTTTTACTGGCTCTCTTGCTGTCTTTATATACCCTACTCCCTCAAAAGTGAAAGTACTGTTTCAAACCTGAAGAAATCAAACTTAACTGGGGAAATGAAACTACTCCTCTCAGGGATACCCCCCCCAAAAAAAAACCTCCAGGCCTCAAGGCCTGACCTTTTTACCTTGCCTCTGTAGGCCTCAAACCTTCACAGATGCTTTAGATGACAATCTATATGATGTTTGTGGCAGTAAGTAGACAAGCAGTTTTTTTGGTGACACCATAAAGAATGTACATGTAATTATTCATGAAGATTATCACATCATAGTACACTTGCTTGCTGTATACTCTGAAGCCTTTTTGACTCTTTTATGTTTCTCTTCCCACCACAAAAAATGCAAGCTTTTGGCACATCCATTCCTATGCCAATCAACAGTTACTCATGAGGACTCTTTTAGTAAACTGCCTGCAACAATGGAGGAATTCACAAAATTATATTTTTATAAGAACAATCATCAAAATTATATAAGAATAGTGTAAAAACTTATATGATGTGAAATGTAGTATTGTGAAATTTTCCCAAGGTTTAAAGAGTGGCACTCTTTAAACTTTGGGGTCAAATGTAATATTAAAATCAAGGTTTAAAGTCAAGGTTTAAATGTAATATTGTGACATTTCCCCAAGGTTTACAGAGTGGCACTTTTCGGATTCAGATTTAGCACCTCAAAATCGTATAAGAATAGTTATATATATATATATATATATATATATATATATATATTTATATGATGAAAAGCAAGGTTCAGCCTGCCCTCCCCTGGACTAGTTGTTGGGCTGTTTGACAAGCTGCCCAGAACCCCAATAACCTACCCTCTCAGGGTTCACACGTAACGACAAGCTACGGTCCCCCCCCCCCCCGCTGCAGCGCGAATATTGAAAATGGTGGCTGCCACAGTGATGAAAAGCTCCCCAGGGAAATTCCTCCATGGTGGCTTTTGTTACATGTGAGCCAGCTCAAGGATTCTCAGCCCAGTTGTCTTGGCAATAGGTGCTCCCCCATGAATGTTTTTTTCCCCCCTTTTAATTGTTCTTTATTTCATTTCCATTACAATACATGTACATTATCTATCTGTACAACTTTGTTCAACAAATGCATAATAAATTGTACATCAATTTACAAGTTATCCATGCTATTAACAATGATAAGATGTACATATTTTATTCTTAAGAACAAATATATAAGCTAAGCTAAACTTTTGCTGCAATTTTTATGTTTGAAAACATGTATTACAGTTTGTTAATACATATACCTTCTTATTTGTTATTTTAATCATGTATAGTACCGTCTTGTGTTCTTATGATAACCACAGAGTTTTGTAGCAGGAGGGAACAGTCCATCGTTTCTCTGCATTTGTATAAACAATAAAATTGTACCATTCTTCTGTAAAACTGTCCTTTTTTCTTTGTCCTTTTGCTAATTTAATATTGTGTCAATTTTTCTAACCCCATGAACTTTTATGACTTTTGAAAGTGTGAGAAAATATTAACCCCCCCACCCATTTCAGTTCAGCCTTAGTATGAGTGGAAATCAAATATATTTATTTAAGCGTTAGCACTGGTGTGGTAGTAAATGTTGAAGTGCAGGCACTCATCATGACCGTCCCCATAGCCACACCCCCAAGGAGAATCCAAAAATGCAGGCAGTTGTTTTGATCCATACCTAGAAACCAGTTCTAGCAGTTTTATCTCCACCAAGAGCAGTTCTTTTGTACAGCTAACTGGTCTTTATTGGCCATTCAAAACCAAGAGACCCTAAAATACTTTGCACAGAAACAGGGAAAAATATATTGTCACCAGGAAAGTTCATCCTCCTGCCCACCCCCCGTGAGAATTGCAGCTAAGCTCAGAGGGAAAAGGGAATGTTGAGGGGGTGGTAGATGACATCAGCATCCCTGCTAATAAAACAGTGCCGGTGCTGCGTCCCTGTTTGCTCTGGCTCCATTACACCACTGCAAGTTAGTTATTCTTTCTGTTCAGAAAAAGGGAACCCCAAGTTTTGGTTCCAGTAACAAGCACCTGCACATTAGTGCTTTTATGGGTTCCAGTAAACCAGCCAATTATTTTTTATGATAATGTTTTCATAACATGTCCTCCTGTAATTTGGGGGTGGGAGAGAATAAATGTCTGTTTGCAGGTTGCTGCTTCAGCCCTCAGCAGGAATATTATGCTGAGTTAATTAAATACAAGAATACTTATTATGCTATTTGCTGAAATGAAAGCTTATAATCATGTCAATTCAGGGTCTCGGTCAACAGCCCCTTGAATCTTGATAGTTGAATCTCAGCACAGATCCCTTCAACTGCAGTATTGTTACTATCACAGAGCAGTGGTTAATTTCTAAAAAGAGAGATGCTGAAATTCAAACTTTCCTAGAAGTCATGCCCTGCAACTTAGAAACCTTGCTCTCTGATTTCCAACATACATGGAGTTACTGTGCTTACTCAGGGATGGAGGAAATGCTCTCCACGCATGCTCAGAGGCAGTCCTTTTATTATTACATCACATGTTCTAGGGATCTAGCATTCGGAGAGGCTGAGTCACAGCTCAAAATAAGCTGCGATGCAGCCTCACTAAGGTTTTTCCAAGATCACAACTAGTAACAGCTTCAGAAACATGTAACATACCTCCTAGCATGCAATGGTTGCGCTTGTAAACTGTGTAGCATTTTGCTCCCCATCTTGTCTTGAAAAGAAAATTGCTCTGCTATATCGAGATAAATCACGCAAACTGGGTACTGCAAGTGTTGTTTCTGGGAGGAGCTTGCTTTATCCATGTCTTCTGTGCCACACCCTTTCCCCTCTACTTCCCAGTTCAAAACTTCAGCTTAAGGTCCTACGAACTGCCTTGCTGTATCTGATGCATGTAGTACTAAGTACAGCATTCTTTCCCTCACAGTGGCTAGTCAGATTCGTCTGGGATGATGGTGATGGACTGTCCTCTGTTGCGTCCACCCAGAATGTAGTACTCACAGATTTTATTTATTTATTATTACATTTATATCCCACCTTTCCCTCTCTTGCAAGGAACCCAAGGCGGCTTACATTATCCTCCTCCTCTCCATTTTATCCTCGCAACAACTCTGTGAGGTAGCTTAGGCTGAGAATTAATGACTGGCCCAAAGTCACCCAGCGAGCTTCATGGCCAGGTGGGGACCAGAACCTGGATGTCCCAAGTCCCAGTCCAACACTCTCACCACTACACCGGCTCTCCAGTGGTAAACTGCTTTTGAATAAAGAGCCTCCAATTGTGAGTCACCACTGATAAACTTATCGTCCATGGATTTGTTTAACCCTTTTTAAAGGAAAGTTGTCTAAACTGTATGATAATTACGCATTATGTTTTTTTTAAGTAAGTTCTTGCTTATACTGTGTAGAAATTTGCAGGTGAGCCCTAATCCTGTTTATGATGGGGAATAGACCTGGAAATGTGAAATACGCCTACTTATAAGTCAGTTTTCATCACACCATTAGATTGTTTCACAGGATCAATCAGCCACTCAGTTGACTGAGGGGCAGCTATGCAATTTATGATATAAACCCAAGTGAATGAATGTACACTGGTGTTTCCTACCACAGTGTGGATGATATATGTGTTTACACACATCTCAAAGCACCAGGGTACATATGATTGCACAAGTGCTCATGCTCAAATGTGCACAGGTGTTTAAAAATGGCTGTGGCCTGGTTCACACAACAGGAGGGTAATTAATAAACCATGGTGGCTTATCAACCACCCCTGCATGAACCTGGTCTTATTAACCACCCCTGCATGAACCTGGGGCCAATCTAAATGGAGACGCTTTCTGAGGCGATTTGGGCATTGAATTAGCGTCTTCCATTGCACAATGCAGCCCAGTACACCACTGTATTCCTCCAGAGAAAACTTGCTTTTGCGGGGCAAACAGGAACTGAATCCGCATTAGTTTTGGGATGGATGGGCAGAGCCCCGTGAGTAGAAATGAACATGACAATTTTTGTGAACCGCCCAGAGAGCTTCGGCTATTGCGCGGTATAGAAATGAAAACAAACAAACAAACAAACAAACAAATGATCAACTGCGTATGTTCAGGACAGCCCATGAGAGGAGGCTTTCTCCCCCTCCCCTCCTCCCCCATGTGTTCAATGAAGTGCAATGGAGGACTTACTTAAGAGCAGACATTCATGCAAACCCCCACATACACACACACTTTTATGAGGCGGGCAGGAAGTAGGCAGCTGCTGCCGCCTGGAGACTGAGCAGAAGGCGCAGGAGCGCAAGAGGCACCGAAAGCAGAGAGGGTGGAGCCAGTGAGGAGGGAGAGCGACGAGCACGTTGTCTTTGGTGCATATTAACTGCCCAGTCGACAGGCTTCTCTGTCTTCTTCTCCTGTGCAGGCTCAGTGAAGTGCTTCCACCCTTTCTTTGCCACAGTACACTCACTCACAAGTGCATAGCTTTGAATCAACAGGCTCCCCCCGCCCCATTGCATGTGTGCCCATAAAGTGCAAGGGCGGAGGTGCTTCCGAGTACACATTCATGACAAAGATCCACCCTGGCGTCCTATGCTCATTTGGGTCCACCCTTTAATGACACCACTTTACCTTCCACCAATCAGGGCTGCTCTCCCCCAGCTCGCACTGAAGGCAGTTCAGGTCACACAGACACTCAAACAGTGCTCAGACTGCCACAACGGGAAAATCCATCACAAAATGAGTTTGCAATAATGTGGTTTTTAAAGCTTGAAAAAGCATGCCTGCTACAGAGGGAGCCGTGCTTTATCTGACACAATCGTCCTGGGGGCACAGTAGAACCAGTGTAAATCCCCATGTAGCACACTAACTCCATATATGTTGGAAATCAGAGGGCAAAGTTTCCAAGTTGCAGGGCATGACTTCTAGGAAAGTTTGAGTTTCACCATCTCTCTTTTTAGAAATTAACCACTGCTCTGTGATAGTAACAGTACTGCAGTTGAAGGGATCCGTGCTGAGATTTCAACTATCAAGATTCAAGGGGCTGTTGACCATGCAAAACTGACCATCCCCATGTCCCTGGTTTTATTAACCACCCCCACACGAACCTGGTCTTTAGGCCTGCAGCCTAAACTGGCAACATGGAACATTTACTTACCACAGGTACTTAAGGCGGGGCTGCCAGAGGCTGCTCGGGAAGGAGCCTGGGGAAGGAGGACCAGCCAGCAGCTGCACCAGGTGGAGCCTGAGCCTGAGCCTGCTTCTGCCCCCGCCCACAGGTACTTAAGGCGGGGCTGCCAGAGGCTGCTTGGGAAGGAGCCTGGGGAAGGAGGACCAGCCAGCAGCTGCACCAGGTGGATCCTGAGCCTGCTTCTGCCCCCGCCCACAGGTACTTAAGGCGGGGCTGCCACTTAGCATCGCACTTGGAGTCGTGTAGGACCTGAAGATCTACCCACCTGCCTCTCCAGAGACACCAGCAGCTACAATACCAGCAGCAAATAGCAGCAGCAGCAGAGGGCAGCAGCTTTAAAGACAAGGGGAAGGGGCAAACGTGGACTATCTGCTCCTTCTTAGCTGCTGTTCTCTTTTATCTCTTTTATATTCTTTTAAACTGTTGTGTATTTTATATCCTAATATTTTAATATGTGCCTGGGAGGACTATTGGGCAACTCAGGGGGTGGGGGAGATGCCACCATAACTGTGGTCACGGGCAGGGGGAGGTATGGAGTTGGGGGATTAACAGGCCAGCTGAGGAGAAGAGGGGCTAGACACCTTACAGCTGTCCCCTCTTCTGGTTCTTCCCCAAACCTGATGGTTCCTGGCAGCCTTACCAGTCTGCCCTCGGGTCTGGTGGTGCTGCTGCTGAATGCCAGGTCGGCCCAAAATAAGACCTCCCTCATCCATGATTTGATTGTGGATGAGGGGGCTGACCTGGCATGTATTACTGAGACCTGGGTGGGGGAACTGGGAGGGGTCACTCTCTCCCAGCTGTGCCCTCCTGGGTACTCGGTGCAGCACCAACACCGACTTGAGGGTCGGGGAGGGGGGGTTGCTGTGGTCTATAGGAATTCAATCTCCCTCTCCAGGCTTCCTGCTCATTCAAGTGCAGATCTTGAGTGTCTGTACCTTGTGTTGGGTACCCGGGACAGATTAGGGATTCTGTTGGTGTACCGCCCACCCCGCTGCCCATCGGACTCCCTGCCTGAGCTGACGGAGGTGGTCTCGGACTTGGTGTTGAGGACCCCCAGGATGATGGTCCTGGGGGATCTCAACTTCCATGCCGAGGCCGCTGTATCCGGGGCGGCTCAGGACTTCATGGCCGCCATGACAACCATGGGGCTGTCTCAACATGTCATCGGCCCAACGCATATAAAAGGACACATGCTTGATCTGGTTTTCTTGACTGGGCAGGAGGATGGTGATCTGAAAGTGGAGGAATTAACATCTGTCCCTTTGTCATGGTCAGATCACTTCCTGCTGAGGTTTAGACTTCTGGTGGCCTTTCCCCTCTGCAAGGGTGGGGGACCTATTAAAATGGTCCGCCCCCGGAGATTAATGGATTCCGATGGATTCCAGAGGGCTCTGGGGGATTTTCCTGCTGGTATGGCTGGTGCTCCTGTCGAAGCCCAGGTCGCTCTGTGGAATGCAGAGATGACTCGGACGGTTGACACGATCGCACCCAAGCGCCCTCTCCCTCTGAGCAGAGCCCGGCCAGCTCCTTGGTATACACCTGAGCTGAGGGCAATGAAGCAAGAGGGGAGACGGCTAGAATGCAGGTGGAGGAAAACTTGTGCTGAGTCTGACCGAACACAGGTAAGAGCCCACTATCGAGCCTACTCTGTGGCGGTGAGGGTGGCAAAGAGGCAGTTGTTTTCCACCAGCATTGCATCTTCTCAGTGTCGTCCGGCGGAGCTTTTCCGAGTGGTTCGCGGCCTGTTACATTCTGGGCCAGGGAGAGAGACGGTGGAACCCTTGGTAGCACGCTGTGACGAGTTTGCGCGGCACTTTGAGGATAAAGTCGCTCAGATTCGTCATGAATTGGACACCACCATTAATGCAGTTCCATTGGTAGACACGTTCAGAGCACCGTCTGGTCCAGTTTTATTGGATGAGTTTCAGTTATTGAGGCCTGAGGATGCGGACAAGGTGCTTGGCCAAGTCCGATCGACCACTTGTGTGCTTGACCCTTGCCCTTCATGGCTTATTAAATCAAACAAGGAGGGGTTGTCCAGCTGGGTCCAGGAGGTTGTAAATTCCTCCTTGAGAGAGGGAGTGGTGCCTGCTGCTTTAAAAGAGGCAGTAATTAGACCACTCCTGAAAAAGCCTAACCTGGACCCAGAGGATGTTAACAATTATAGGCCAGTGGCCAACATCCCCTTCCTGGGCAAGGTGCTTGAGCGGGTGGTTGTAGGACAGCTCCAGGCACTCTTGAATGAAACGGATTATCTAGATCCATTTCAATCGGGCTTCAGGCCTGGTTTTGGAACGGAAACTGCCTTGGTCGCCCTGTGGGATGACCTCTGCCGGGAGAGGGACAGGGGGAGTGTGACCCTGTTGATTCTCCTGGACCTCTCAGTGGCTTTCGATACCATTGACCATGGTATCCTTCTGGATAGGTTGTCTGGGTTGGGAGTTGGAGGCACTGCACTACAGTGGTTCCGCTCCTACTTGGATGGCCGATTCCAGAAGGTGGTGCTGGGGGATTATTGCTCTGTGCCATGGCAATTGTGCCATGGGGTTCCACAGGGCTCTATTTTATCCCCCATGCTGTTTAACATCTACATGAAACCGCTGGGGGAGGTTATCCGGAGGTGTGGGCTGAGGTGCCATCAATATGCGGATGACACCCCAGCTCTACCTCTCTTTCTCATCAAACCCAGGTGAGGCAGTGGCTGTTCTGAACCAGTGCCTGGGCATGGTAATGGACTGGATGAGGGCTAATAAACTGAAACTCAATCCAGACAAGACGGAGGTACTGTTAGTGGGTGGTTCGTCTGCCCGGCTAGGTGATATTCAACCTGTTCTGGAGGGGGTTGCACTCCCCCTGAAGGATCAGGTTCGTAGTTTGGGGGTGCTCTTGGATCCAGAACTGTCACTTGAGGCACAGGTGAACTCAGTGGCACGGAGCACTTTTTATCAGCTTAGGCTGGTATACCAACTACGCCCTTATCTGGACAGAGATAGCCTAGCTACAGTTATCCATGCTCTGATAACTTCTCGTCTGGATTACTGCAATGCGTTATACGTGGGGCTGCCTTTGAAAACGGTTCGGAAACTTCAGCTGGTCCAAAATAGGGCAGCAAGATTGTTAACAGGGACTGGCCTGCGAGCTCATATTACGCCAGTACTTTTCCAGCTGCACTGGCTGCCAGTCCATTTCCGGGCCCGATTCAAAGTGCTGGTGTTAACATTCAAAGCCCTTAACGGCTTGGGGCCAGGTTACCTGAAGGATTGCCTCCTCCCATATGTGCCTGCCCGGACCTTAAGATCATCATCAGCGGCCCTTCTCCGTGAGCCCCTGCCAAAGGAAGTGAGGCGGGTGGCTACTAGGAGGAGGGCTTTTTCTGTTGTGGCACCCCGGCTCTGGAATGAGCTCCCTAGTGAGGTTCGCCTGGCGCCTACATTGTACTCCTTTCGGCGCCAGGTGAAGACCTTTTTATTTTCCCAGGCATTTTAGCTTTCTAAATTTTTATCTTTGCTGTTTTAAATCTGTATTTTAAACTCCTGTACTGCTGCTAGGTTTTATTGTGGTTGTATTGTTATATTGTGGTTTTAATGTTCTATATATTTTAAATTGTTTTATTGTATGTTGTTTGGTTTTGGTTTTTGTGAACCGCCCAGAGAGCTTTGGCTATTGGGCGATATAGAAATGAAATAAATAAATAAATAAATAAAATAATACATTACTTATAGGGATGTACGAAAGTGACTTACCTTTTCGCGGATTCGGTTCACGGTGGGGGGGGAGGCGTTCTGTCCCTCCCCCCGGAATCCTCGATGGGGGGGGAGGTGATCCGGTCCTCCCCCCGGAATCCTCGATGGCCAGCTCTGCTCTGCGGTGGCTCCGTGGAGCAGCCGGCCAGGCCAGGGCCGCCCGCAGCTGGATTTCCGGCTGTGGTGGCTGCTGGGTTAAAAAAAAAAAAAAGAGGCGTACGCAAAGTACACGTTCCTTATTGCATAATTGCGTTCCTTATTTTTCGCTGTCTTAATATTTACGTAGACTATTATGGCGAAAATAAAGGGGAACGCATATAGCGTAGTGGGCGCTATTTGCGCCCCTTTTAGATTCGCCGTTTTAGCCTACATAAATATTTATGTAGGCTAAAACGGTGAATCAAAAAGGGGCGCAAATAGCGCCCACTACGCTATTTGCGTTCCCCTTTATTTTCGCCGTCATAGTCTACGTAAATATTTACGTAGACCAAGATGGCAAAAAATAAGGAACGCAAATGGCGGCGGCCGTAGCTGCCGCCATTTGTGTACGCGTTTTTTTAAAAACTGGGATGTGATAGGCTATGTAAGCCTTTACGTAGCCTATCACGTCTCTGTAAACAAAAACCACCAAAATGACAAGACTGCAAATGGCGGCGGCGGCGGCAGCCAGTCGGAAGACCAGCCGCAGAAGCCACCGCTGCTGGAGCCGCTGCCACCTGGAACATCCGCCCCAGTTAAGTCTCGTCCCGGGGGGGATCTGCGGGGTGGCGGCAGGCCGTTCCGCCACAGATTTCGGGGGGCCAAATGCACTGGCATTCGGCCTCACCGAGATATGTGGTGGAATTCTCTGACATCCCTAATTACTTATAATGTTTATATAGGAATTACTGAAGTGGAGAAGACCTTGGGGAGGCATATAGACTTCATACATTCTGGGGGGAAAGTTCATGGGCGCTCACTGACCCACTTATAAAACGTTAAACTTCAGGGACTGAAGGGAACTAGATAGGAATTCTAGGGGGAGCGATAAACTATTTCTCAGAAGCATTTACAGGGTGTTGGCTAATCAGTCAAGGCAAAAGAAACACAGGAGTAAATTAGGAGGAGTAAATTAGCAAAGAGTTAAATGAGAACATATATAAAATAAGGTTTGGGATTGTGGTTATATTCTTATGATTATATACAGTGGCATTGATATATAAGATCCTGTATAAAGTTTCATAATTAAAAAACCCACTCCCTCCCCCAAATGAGATTATTAGAATCCAAATTTTGACAATGGGAAGATAAACACAGGAAAGAGAACAGTTAAGGGAGAGACAATGGTAAGAACGAATAAATGTGAGCAAATGTAGCTTTTTGACTTGGTTTCAGCAATTCAGTTCTTATTAACTAATAACAATACTGAGTATTTATATAGTCTTTAGAATACTCTGGATACCTTACCTCAGTAATTTTTATAAGAACACTGTAAGGTAGGACAGTATTATCTCCATATTGCATATGGAAGGCTGAGGCTTGTGTAAGGCCACCTAGAGTAGGGAGTTTATGGTCGAGGACGAGGTAAGGGCTGAAGCAAAGCCTTCCTGCTTCACAGCTCAGGAGTCTTTTAGCCACCGACTGCTAGTACAGTCCCCGCCCACCCCGTCTACAAAGTGTATCCTGCAGATCTTGCTGTAATCTGGGAGTGAAGCTGAGGGCATGAGGTGCGTGGGTGGGAGGGCTGAACACACAAAAGGCTGCTACCTTTCCAAGAAAAACAACAACCATTAACTTTTACCCGGTTCAATTGGAATAATTATAAAACCCACCATGTAAATCATCCATGCTTCATTAATTTTCATGCCAGTCAGAGGAAATTAACTGCCCTAATCGCATTACATGTTCACCAGTACAAAATGAAAAAAGCATTTGACTGCTGTGGCCTGAGGCTATTCCATTCTGTTGGACAGCATAGACATTACAGGGCTGAGTATGCAATTAAGATTTCTTTTTATTAACCAGTTTTTACATTACATTCAACAGCACTTTTGCACAATTAAATGTCCCATTTAACAAGCATGATAAAATTCTCATTAGCCTCCGTTATAGGCTTTTGTGGAATCTTCCTGCTTTGCTAGAGAACCAATGTAATCTAATTCATTCTTCCACCTGAAATGTATTCCCCTACTTCTTGTTCAGTTCCTGGCCCACTGCCACCAATTTCCTTGAAGTTGATTAGGCCCTTTGGGGAAAACAAATCCATGGAACATAATTCATGTCATTTATCCTAGAAAACACCCAAACATTCGTGAGAACTATACATGATTATTGGGAAAGGGGAGTCTTCCAGAGGTCAGGCTTTATAGCTAATTTCTTACAAAAGCATGATATGAAGTAATCATAGAAAGAGGTGTGTTATCACAAATGGATACTCCAAGACAAGGATTTGTCAGCTGAAGCATGTGTCAGAAGATTTCATGTTAAAGTGAGGCGCAAATGTACACCTACGGAGATGAAATTCCTTGGCAACATGTACTCTTGTTCTTTTAAATGTTTTGCACTGCTGTTTTAGTTACAGATCAATCCTATGGGAGTCTAGCCCATAGGACAGAATGCTCCTATGTCAGAGTGCTCTGAGAATCCAACGCCCTGCCAGCAAGGGTGGAATGGCAGAGGTGTTTCTGCCTCCAAAACATTTAGAGCTAGACGGGCCTCTGAGTCCATCTAGCTGGCTGGTTTGTCAGTGGATGGGGATGGGAACAAAGGGGCTTGTAGACACACAGCAGCCCAGTTCACATGTAACCAGAAGCCACCATGGGTAAATTTCCCTGTGGGGCTTGTTGTTATTGTGGCGACTGCCATTTTGGATAATCGCAGCATAGCAGGGATGCCCCGTAGCATCTCATTACATCCAAAACTGGCAAGGGTGAGTTGTTGGGCTGGTTGGCAAGCCACCCAGAAGCCATAGGCTGTTTTAGGGTTGCGGGTGGCTTGTCAACCACCCCAACAACCCCTCCCTCAGTGGGTTTGCATGTAACAAGAAGCTGTGGTGCGTCCCCTGCCATGGCTCGAATATTCAAAATGGTGGCTACCACTGTGACAAGAAACCCTGTGGGGAAATTCACCGACGGTGGCTTCTCATTACAGGTGAGCGTCTCCTCCCTCTGCCCAGCAGCAGATCACATTTCCACCCCCTTTGTCCTGGCCCAAAGTGTTGCAACCTTGGAAGAGGAGCCACTGGCTGTGTGTGTGTGTGCACGTGCAATCCCTGCTTGCATGCCTCATCCCCCAGCTCATATTCTGTCTACGGCCATGGAGGGAGGCAGGAATCTGCCATATCCTGTGGCCCCTGGGAGGAACCATAGCATTGCTCTGCCAGTTGTATTTTACTGGTTTCAAAGTTTACCTTGCAAATTGCCATGAGAAACCTTTGCCCTGAAAATGGGTATAAAAATAATTTAAATAAATAATACAATAAATTGGTGGGCCATTTCCACTAGGAGGCACATAAACTTATGGATATTAAACACAAGCCGTTATATCCCTTCCTTTCCTTCCATACTGAGATTCTGTTGTTAATGACATCGTCTCACATATGGCTTTCTGGAGATCACAAATATTATTTATTTATTTGATACATTTATATCCTGCCCTATATCATTAAGATCTCAGGGTGGCGATTACTTCAGCTTCTGTGGAAGCAATCTTTTGATTAAGGCCATTGATAGAAATACCTTTAAATGCTGACATTTACAAACAGCAGGAAATGAGGCAATGGATTCCTTCTTTAATTAACTTAAAATCTTTTCAGGATTAAAAAGGAGAAAAGCTCAATATTTTCTCCCAACTAATGCTCTCTCTCTGAATTTTGTATTTTTAAAAACTCCTTTGCTGTGAATTTTAGTAAGAAATAAGCACTTCTATGAAATATCCAGCTCCAAAATGTAAAAATGATCCTAATTTCCCTTCCAGTTCTATGGTGCTTCCAGACCAGCCTTTTACCCTGAAATCATCCTGCCTCATGTAGAATTTTACAAGGTCTCCAGGGGAACTGATCTTCAACTAGTACACCCCCTGCCCCATATTTTCCCACCACTTCTTCCATCTTTTTTCTTACCAGAAAAAAAAAAATTAAGGAGGAAAGGACAGAATACCTGCACAGTGCTTGAGACTGTGGCTGCATTAGCACATAGTGTTAAACCTTAATTTAGCTCTACATAACTGAGCTAAGGAACCTGCATGAAGCACTGGGTCTCTTCGCTCCTCCCCCCACATAGCTGGGAGGAAGAAAAAATTAGAATTCAATTTCATTTTTTTGCAGATTCCTGGTTTGTCGTTATGCATGAACTAGGCATTACAGTTTAAAATAAACTCTAGTTTGTTAAACAAGACAGCAAACAACCCAGGGTTTGTTGTTCATTTGTTTAGCAATTGACTAGAGTTTATAGAGGGGAGGGGGCAGCATGCAAGCCCAAGACCTTGCATGGGCTCTTTCAACATGTGCACATAGTGCTAAACCATGGTTTACCATTATGGGCAAGTGAATATCTGGTTCCTGTTTTATCCTTTGCTACAGAGTAATATGATTATTAATGAATCCAGCCCAGAATACATATATTATTTGCCATGGCAGCTTTTTTATATTGTCACCATGTTAAAGTTGTTTCCATTCCAGGCCATTCAGCTAACACCATTGTGTTCTACAAAGCAGTCTGACACATATCACTGACATTCAACTGCTTATGTGATGTGCACAACATGCCATTCAGCAATACTTAATGTTACATCAGGACTTAGTTTGATGAACCCTCGCTACCAAGTGACTTAAAAAAATAAATAGAACTTTTAAAAATGGAAGAGTTTAAATGCAATCAGAGTATACTGGGAGAAAAATACAGATCTTTGTTCCATTATTGGATGGCACTGAACAGTGCATTGCCAGAGCATAATTAAAAAAGAAAAGATTAATGGCAATTAGATGTGAGGAAGAAGACCCCTCCTGAGGTTCTAAGGGGGACCAGCCACAGAGGAAGGTGATTAGTTCTTTCAAAATATGTTCTTTGGAATGGAAAAAGAAAATGCAGACCATGTGAATGTCCGTGCAGCCCATGCGAGTGTGTGTGTGTGTGTGTGTGTGTAGGTTTGAGGCCTACAGAGGCAAAGGGAAAAAGAGTCAGGCTTAGAGTCCTGGAGTTTTTGTTGGGAGGGGGTATCCCTCAGAGGAGTCATTTTATTTCCCTGGTTAAGTTTCTGTTTCATTTCCCTGGTTAAGTTTGATGTCTTCAGGATTGAAACAGTACTTTCGGTTTTCAGGGAGGAGGATATATAAAGAGAGTGAGAGAGCCAGTAGGACCAGAGAGAGGAAGACCTGAGAGTCAGAGAGACCAGAGTGTGAACAGAGAGCAGGAAGAAGCAGCCTGGAAAAGTCTAAGTACAGCTAGGGTAAAGGAACTTGTGTTTAGCAACTTTTATTTTCTCCTAATGCTGTTTGTTTCACTCAGCTCTATTGTGTAAATACCTTTAGTTGTGATTTGCTTGCATTAATTTACCAGTAAACTGTTGTGGTTAAACCCTGTGTCTAGAGTGTCAGTCACCTCATGCTTACAATCAAAACCTCACGTTACTGGGGAAGGGGAAGGTAAAAGAAGGAAGATGGGTTTCTTATGGAGGCAAGAGCTCCTTAAGGAGTTGCTCAAGGGGTCCAGGTCATAAGGGAAACCTTGACAGTGTGTTTTTAAATTTCTCATCATTCTCTGATTTTCTACTCTGTCATTATTGGAAAATAGTCTTTTATTAGAAAGACAGGGAACACATTGGAGCAGATCTGGGTAGACAGCCATAGTGGAAGGAATATTTCACTGCAACATAAAAAGGGCCTAGCTGCCCCCTCTAATGAGGTTGAAGGCTTTCTTTTAAAGTAAGAGGAAGTGGAAAGAATTTATCTCCTTTACAGATGGGAGTAGCTGATGTCCCTGCAATGATAGCCACGTTCATAAGCAGCGCTATAAGTAGGATTGAAGTATTGGCACTTTTTTACTAGCATCTGCTGCCTCCCTCAGACATCCCTGTTCCTTCTGCGCTTAGCTGCAATCCTCACAGTAGCTGGAGGGAAATGAAATTTCCCAGCAACAATATATTGTTTCCTGCTGTAATGCAAAGTATTTTGGGGTGGTTTGGTCTTGAATGCTCAATTAAGACCCATTAATTTTACAAAGGGCCTGCCCTATGGAGACTAAAACTACTACAACTAGTCTGTTGATATAGATCAACAGAGAGTATGGCTCTGAGGACTGTCATGATGAGTGCCTGCACTTTCACATTTACCACCACACCATTGTTCATAAGCGATGGCATTACTTCATCATGATCACAGTGTAAAGTAGATTACCCCTTACTTGAAGACAGACGTTGCAGCATTATGAAAGGTCTCCTGCCATTCATTGAGAGATTATTGTGTTCCAATGTGGGAAATACCTGAGAGGGTTTTAATGTTCGATGCTCTTAAATTAAGCAATGCAGATGATTATGGTTTTTGTGTGTGGAACCTAGACCAGGAAACCTTCCATGAAAAAGGAAAAGTGAGGCTCAGAGTTGTGCAGCTGTGTTGTTATGATGATGTAGTACTGCAAGACTTTATTTATTTCTTACATTTATATCACACCTTTCTTCTATTGTGGAACTCAAGGTGGCTACATGCAGTTCCCAGGTGATCTCCCCTCTAAGCATGGCCCAGCCCTAGACATGCTTAGCTTCATCAAGGTGGCTGCCTCAGTGTTTTTCCAGTTGTTTTGTCAATAGACAGTAGCTCTTTTTGGATATTCAGAGGCAATGAATGCACCAATGGGTTAAGGAAAGAAAGCAAGAAGAAGCAAGGCAATACATTAAAAGTATAATGCATACATCCTTTCAGGTATTGGGAACCCCAATATCTTATCGGATCAGCACATCAGATAAGATCAGCAGCAAATGTGACCAATAACAGCCTGGCCCCACAACACCTGTTCAGCTCAGCCTGTGGTGAGGTTCTGCCTCTGAATAGCCAAAGATAACCATTGACTATTGACAAAACAATTGGCAAACCCCCCATGGGCCTTCAGACCATGTCCTGGGACTTTGTGCCAAGCGATGCAGCAAACAGTGCAGGAGGAAAGCAGGTGCAGGGACAGAGTACTAAGCTAGGGCGGTACAGGGAAGGTCTGTATGAGTGAAGGGATGCAGCTCTTCCAAAAAGACCCAGGTTCAGTCCGTGGCATCTCCAGGTGGGGCAGGGAAAGAGTCCAGTCTGAAAATCTGGAAAGCCACTGCCAGTCAGTGTAAACAATGCTGAGACAGATGGACCAATGGTCTGTTTCAGTACATGACAGCTGCCCAGGGACACCTGCGCTCAAAGCCTCAGAGCCAAATTTGTTGTTATTGTGGCAAATGTGGACTTTTCAGCCCCATGTTTGCTAAGGTAATGGGGAATGTGGGGCAGAGGGACCTACCGGGGAGGATCAGCAGTGGGAGGGAAGGGTTCATAACCCATTTACTGCATGCTGATTCCAAACCCATCCCCTGGTGCTGCTTTCCCCTCCAGCCAGGCTCATTTTCCATTTTTTACCTGGCAGGTAAAAAAGGGTGTGGGGAGAGAGAGAGAGAACACTCAAAGGTAGGAATTTTCAAGGGAGAGTTGGTGGGGGAAGGGTTAAGCAGTCCCTTTCTTCCATAAAATCTCTCCTTTAAATGCTCCCTGAGCCCCCGCATTAGACTTTGGAGAAATACAGAGTTGGGAGCCCCTTGTGTCCCTTACAATATCTAGTTTGGCCCTTATCTAGGAAGCTCAGTGGGGGACATTGACTCAGCTTAACAAGCTTCTTACGGGGATAAAATGGGTTAATCCCAAAATTATCCCAGAAAAGCAGAATACCCGTGTGATAGGTAACAATAAAGGGATCTCATGTCTTTGTAACCATAACATCAGTCTATCTCCCCCTAAGGATGTTGTTGCCTATTCTGATTTTTTGGGATACCACTCCTGAGCAAGTTCATAGCGAGAGTTCATAGCTCAGTGGTGCAGCATCTGCTTTGCCAGGTTCCCAGGTTCAGTCCTCACCATCTCCAGTTAAAAAGGATGAAGTAGCAGCTGCTGTGAAAGACTTCTGTTAACTTTTGTAAACCACCCAGAGAGCTTCAGCTATGGAGCGGTATAGAAATGCAATAAATAAATAAAATAAATAAAAAGACTTCTGCCAGAGGCCCTGCAGAGCCGCTGCCAGTCAGAGTACACAACGGTCTGGCCTGGTATATGAGGCAGCTTCCTATGTCATTAAGGGTGATGCTTTCATGGCTGGAGGATGATCACAGGGTGCTTCCAGACAAGGCTTTTATTGTGTGATCACACTGCCTCATTCATGAGATTTTACGAGGGGTCCAGATGATAACATCTTCCATTTGTATCCTTCCCATGTTTTCCCAATGCTCCTTCCATCTTTTTTTCTTACTAGAAGAAAAAAAAAAACTATTAAAGAGGAAAAAACAGAATAGCTGCGCAATGCCTTTGGATCGTTAGCACTAGGAGCCCTCCATCTGGAAGCACGCATAGTTCCCAACTATGTGCTGTCCTGCTCCGAAGTAAGTGCAGAGAGGACAACATGGCACAGATATGGTGACAGCACTCATCCAGACAATAGCCCAGTCTTCTTTGCAAATATCTGTAGCCCATTGCCCTGGAGGGGCTCACACAGTAGCATGTGGTGCTTTACTTAACGCCAGAGGACGTCAGCTTGCTTGGATAGGAGCCAGCAGGAAATCTGCAGAGTTGCTTTCCCCCATTTTGGCAGCTAGAGGTAGATGGAGAGGTGGGGAGGTTTTTAGAAATGGAATTACAGCTGCGCATCCTGATGGCGGAAATCCTCAGGGATTTCTAATTTATTCTGTGCTGGCCGAGTCAAAAATCTACATCTGCACTGAGGAAAAAGGGAGCAAAGGGACTGAATTTGCAGCCTGAAGACGTATGCGCCCTAGCAGCTCTGTACAAAGTTGGCACCTGCTGCGAGACATTGATGTATCGAGAGTCTGAGCCTGATGTTATCAGGACTCCTGCGAAATAAAACTAAATCTTTTACCTCTTCTCAGGGCCATCTGGAAAAACTCTTGATGCATTTTCTGTCCTTATCATCATAACCTATTATGTTATGCACAGCTGCCAAACACCAAAAGCTGGGGAAGATAGAATTAAAATGGGCCTACAGTGCAATCCTATGTATGTCTGCTCAGAAGTAACTATCAGTGAGTTCAATGGCACTTATTCCCAGGCAGGGGCGTTGCTAGGTTCTTAAAAGATCCAGGGCACAGGCCCATAACACACATTTGTGCATATCCGAGTCTAAGCACACCTCTAATATATGTGTGTGGTGTGCAGTGTGCATGTGGTGTGCTAGCGTATGTGTATAGATTACATACATACATAAGAAATGTGCACTGACCCCCCCCCCCACTTCAACTCAGACTCCGATTCAGCATTTTGGAAAACATCCTGCTTCTGCTGAGGTCAGTTTATTATTTATTTATTTATTGCATTTATATCCTGCCTTTTTTCCTCTTGCAAGGAACCCAAGACGGCTTACATTATCCTCCTCCTCTCCATTTTATCCTCACAACAACAACTCTGTGAGGTGGGTTGGGCTGAGAGTCTGTGACTGGCCCAAAGTCACCCAGTGAGCTTCCATGGCCAAGTGGGGACTAGAACCCAGATCTCCCAGCTCCTAGTCCAACACTCTTGCCACTACACCACACTGGCTCTTTCAGCTCAGCACCAAACCTGAGTCAAGGTTTGGAAAAATGAGTCTTTATGCTTCCTGTTGACTACCATGGGACATTTTTTTAAAAAACCTGTAACTTTTTCCCTTGGTCAGAACTGGATGATAATTTCAGGCATAGTAGCCCCCTAGAAGGGGATTACACCTGCCCAATGTCAGAAAAATAGGTGCAGGGTTTATATCTTGATTTTCTTTTAAAGGGAACTACCAATAACATTTTTATTCCTTGGAAGAATTGGATAAACATTTCAGGATTCATTGCCCCATCGGAGGAGATCATGTCTCCAAATTTCAGAATGACAGCCACAAGGGTTTTTGGCATGGGTGGCCTTGACATTTTGAGGTCTCCAAAAGAGGACATACTTCTCTCCTTATTTTCCTTGTGGACCATTGTTCTGAAAATTACTAACAGCCTAGAGTTGTCCCTAAGTAAAAAAACAAGCAAAGTTTCAGAAGGATAGGTGCAGCAGTTCACGTGGAAGGGGAGTTCTCCAATTTGGGGGAGGGAATGATTTGCTTTCCCTTCACCCCTTCCCCAATAGTTTTTTGGGTAAACTTGTATGAAAATGCACAGGTCCTTAGAAGTGTCTCCCAGGCAAGAATCCTGCAAAGTTTCTGAAGGATATACTGTACATGCATGCAAATTTAGAATGACTAGAATTTATTTACATTTCACCAATGTTAGCAGCAGGGGAACATGGGTGGGAAGGTGCTATTGCACTCATGTCCTACTTGTGGGTTTCCTGTGGGTATCTGGTTGGCTACTGTGTAAACAGAATGCTGGACTAGATGGACCTTGTCTGATGCAGCATGGCTCGTCTTATGTTCTTAAATATAGAGTGCCTCTGAGCATATGCAGAATGCTTTTCTTTCACCACTGGGCACTTACATTCTCCTCCTATCAATTCTATTCCCTGCTATGCAACCATCCCTCCTCATCCTACCATCCTCCAGCAACTCTTCATAAAACAGATCTCTTGTTTTGTGCAACTCTCCTCTACCTCCTCCTTGTTATGCACAAGCTGTCAACGTATCTTCCTCCCCATAACTTCATTTGTGCCAAGACTTCACCAGGATTCAGCCAATCAGTCTGTTTTCAAAACTAGGGCTAAGTTATGGAGAAACTCTGAGCATGTACTAAGTGCCTTTCGCTCACCACTGAAGCTAGAGTTCATGCAAAATGAAAAAGAAATTTAATAAATAAATAAATAAAATAAATAAAATAAAATAAAATAATAACAAAACACACACAAATGACAAAACATGCATAGGACTGAGCTGAAAGGGTAGTCAATTCATTAGATGGAATTAAGCCTGCAATACCATGCTCACAACTCAGGACTTATTTCTGAGTAAATATGCAGAACATCAAGGTGCAGTGCTGGAATCCTATGCACACTTTCTTGAAGGTAAACCTCATTAAACATAATGGGGTTTCTGAGTAGGCATACATAGGATTGTATAAATGAGCAGTATTTATCTTCCCTCCACTTAAAAAAAACAAACCCCAAACTCCTATGTTTATTAAAGCTTTCTTTTCATAGGAAGCTGCCTTATACTGAGTCAGACCCTGGGTCCATCTAGCGCAGAATTGTTGACACTGACTGGCAGCAGCTGCTCTCCAAAGTTTCAGGCAGGATTCTTTCATAGCCCTACCTGGAGATGCTGGGGATTGAACATGGTACCTTCTGCATGCCAGGCATGTGCTCTACCACTGAGCTACAGCCCTTTCTATTGCTGAATAATGGCAGCTGACAAACAAAACAGCCCCAGATTTGTTTCTCTGCAACCACGTGAACCCACTTTTCTCAAAGACTTGAGTGAGGAGAAAAACCAACCCTCTTGTCTGTTTGTATAAAGTCAAATACAGTTCAGAACTTCTCTTGCCCACCGAACAGAATTCTCTTTAAGAATTCCTCAAGATATGCTCTGGGTAGAATAAAAGAAGAGAAAGAAAGAACAGGATGGGGGAGGGAAGAAGAAAAGAAGAATGGTGATTGGAAATGCAGGGGTGGGTGGGTAGAGAGAATTCCCTAAGCCAAGTGGCTCCTTTCAGAGAGGTAGTACTTCAGAGGAATTTATGGGGCTGTGGATGGCTTGCAAGGATTGCACGTACTTAAATGAACTTTATGGGGTGAGGTGGCTGAGGGCTTTTTCTAGCTTTTTTTAAACCGTAGAACCTGTTTAAAAGCCTCAGCAGTTCCTTGATCATGACGCCACATAGTCCTAACCCTCCTTTTGAAATAATTTGAGTCCTACAGCTATTTCAGAGAAATTAAAGTGGAGGGGGAGAAGTTTGTGAAGGCTGACTGGATCCTTTGCTGTACTGAAGCTACTAAACTTCTGCAGAAGCCAAAGGTTCCACTTTGGAGCAGTAAACATGAAGCTCTTTCTTCCCTTCCTTCTCCCTCTTCCAAATTTCATTGCAAGCAAGCTCCCAACAGTGGGCATGTAAGAGCAGAAAAGTAGGGGGAGAGGGTTTTTTTTTTTGCACCTAACAAAAAACCTACACCAGAGATTAGGGATAGTGACCTCCTAATGGTCACCTTAAACACCTTCTAATTAGGATCTCTAATCCCCTGGGTGACTTGGCAGTTTTTACTTACTGTTTTAGTGTTTGAGAAAAGGAAACTTTATGCATGGCTAGCACAAAAGCCGCTGGACCTAACTCTCTGAAATTTGGCAGGTTCAGTCAGCTCCATAGGGGCTGCCTGGTTACCAAATTCCATGAATGTATGTGGAAGCACAAAAAAATATAGAGCTCTTTGATTTGACAGATTTTCTTGAAAATAGCAAATTTTACCTGTGTCTAGCATAAAAGCCACTAGACCTAACTGCCTGAAATTTGGCAGATTCAGTCATCTATATGGGGCTGCCAGGTTCCCAAACTCTATGCACTTATGTGGAAGAACAAAAAAATTATAGCTCTTTGCTTTGACAGATTTTCTTGAAAATAGCAAATTGTATCTGCTACTAGCACAAAAGTCACTGGACCTAACTGCCTGAAATTGAGCAGGTTCAATTAGCTCCATGGGGGCTACCGGGTCTCCAATGTTTATGTATTTATCTTACAAAATAAAAAAAGTTATGGCCGTTTGTGTTTTCTAATGCAAGTCAATGGGAAAATGTAAAAAAAAAAAGCCAATTAGGACAGCTCAAAAGGTACAGGGCACAGCTCAAATGGTACGGGGCCTGTGCCCAGGTGGGCTCTCATATAATGATGCCCCTGCTCCTCGGTAAGTGTGCATGGAATTCAGTCTTCAATTTTTTTGAAAAGGAGTCTTAAGTGGCACTTCAGTTTTGCAAGCTTTTAAAGATAAATTGCAGTGACATTTAAAATATTCTCCCCACACCCACAATCATGATGCTTGAGGGCTAGAAAACAATGAGATAATGTATTATGGTGGTGAGATGCTTAGAACAATTGTCAAGAAGAAAAGGTGGAAGACAATGGAAGAAGCCAGTGTGGCTTCACAAAAAGCTTAGAGATGACCTGCAAACAAAAAAGGATACATATAGGAAGTGGAAGGAAGGCCAAGTGACAAAGGAAGAGTACAGGCAGGTAGCACAGAATTGCAGGGATGGCGTCAGGAAGGCTAAAGCTGAGAACGAGCTGAGGTTAGTGAGGGATGCTAAAAGCAACAAAAAGGCTTTCTTCAGCTATGTGCACAGTAAAAGTCAGAGGAAAGAAATGGTGGTTCAGCTATTAAATAAGGATGGAAAAATGATAACAGATGACAAAGAAAAGGCAGAAGTGCTCAGTTCCTACTTTGGCTCAGTCTTCTCCCAAAAGAGGGTCTATGACCCCCCTGGCAAAGGTGAAGTACAGGCTGAAGGGGTAGGATTGCAGCTTGAGATCGATAGGCATACGGTCAAGGAACACCTAATTACTTTGAATGAGTTCAAATCTCCAGGGCCAGATGAACTGCATCCTAGAGTAATAAAGGAACTGGCAGAAGAACTCTCAGAACCACTGTCTATTCTCTTTGAGAAATCATGGAGGACAGGTGAAGTGCCAGATGACTGGAGGAGGGCTAATGTTGTCCCTATCTTCAAAAAAGTCAAAAAGGAGGAACCTCAGAACTACAGACCAGTCAGTCTGACATCAATCCCTGGGAAAATTGTGGAGCAGATGATAAAGCAATCCATCTGTAAGCGCCTCGAAAACAATGCAGTGATTACTCGAAGCCAACATGGATTTGACAAGAACCTGAATCTGATCTCATTTTTTGATCATGTAACCTCCCTTGTGGACTGTGGGAATGCTATAGACATCATATACCTCGACTTCAGCAAAGCTTTCGACAAAGTGCCCCACGATATCCCGATAAACAAACTAGCTCAAAATGGGCTAGATGAAACAATGATCTGGTGGATCCACAGTTGGCTACAGAATCTGACTCAAAGAGTTCTTATCAATGGGATCTTCTCAAACTGGGAGAGGTAATGAGCGGGGTACCGCAGGGCTCAGTCCTGGGCCCAGTGCTCTTCAACATTTTTATTAATGACTTGGAAGAAGAGGTGCAGGGAATGCTGATCAAATTTGCAGATGACACAAAATTGGGCGGGATAGCTAATACTTTGGAAGACAGAAACAAAATTCAAAGTGATCTTGATAGACTGGAGTGCGGGGCAGAAAACAACAGAATGACATTTAATAGGAATAAATGCCAAGTTCTGCACCTAGGGAATAGAAATCAAATGCACAGTTACAAGGTGGGGGATACGTGGATCAGCAACACTACAAGCGAGAAGGATCTTGGAATTGTTGTCGATCACAAGCTGAATATGAGCCAACAATGTGATGTGGCTGCAAAAAAGGCAAATGCTCCTTTGGGCTGCATTAATAGAAGCATAGCTTCCAAATCCTGGGAAGTACTAGTTCCCCTCTACTCAGCAGTGGTTAGGCCTCATCTGGAGTACTGTGTCCAGTTCTGGGCACCACATTTTAAGAAGGATGCAGACGAACAGGAGAGGGTTCAGAGGAGGGCAACAATGATGATCAGGGGACTGGAAACAAAGCCCTATGAAGAGAGACTGAAAGAACTGGGCATGTTTAGCCTTGAGAAGAGAAGTCTGAGGGGAGATAGGATTACTTGAAAGGTTGTCACAGAAAGGAAGGCTAGGATCTCTTCTCAATCATCCCAGAGTGCAGGACACGGAATAATGGGCTCAAGTTACAGGAAGCCAGATTCCGGCTGAACATCAGGAAAACTTCCTGACTGTTAGAGCAATATGACAAAGGAACCCATCACTTAGGGAGGTGGTGGGGTCTCCCACACTGGAGGCATTCAAGACGAGGCTGGACAGCCATCTGTCAGGGATGCTCTGACTTGGATTCCTGCATTGAGCAGGGGTTGGACTGGATGTCCTTGTAGGCCCCTTTCAACCCTACTATTCTATGATTCTATGATTCTATATGGTATACTAATGCAAAGTATTAAGCAGGCATGGGGTGCCTAGGCAGTCTCCCATCCAAGCACTGACCGGACCCAGATCTCCTCAGTTTCAGCAACGTGCAGTGTCAGCCCAAGACTTTTTGCTGCCTGAAATGGAGCCAAAGAGGCAGCTCCCGCTTGACAATGTTACCAAAAAGCTGGGGCCATGTAGTGAGATATAGACCAAAACTCAAACCATTTGAAAATCCATTTTAGAACATCTTTATTTAGAGAGAATGCAGTTCAATCTAATCCATTCCCATCTTCTCATTCATTCCATAATAGTTACCAACTTGGAGCAAGCAACTAAGAGGACAACCTTGACTGATGCTCAGAAGCAGAAGGGTTGTTGCTATGTGTTAGCTGTACGTCTCTGTTGTCCATTGCCTTTCTGGATGATTAGCTGTTTTTGGGGTGCTTTATACCTTTCCCCAGTTCTTTGTTCTCAGGTAGAGAAGATCTCACCCATTGGCCACATGCCTTGGTGTACCCATCATCATTCACCCTTAATGAGATCACTCTTATCTCTTCTCCATTTATGCACACATTTTGCAGCTTCTGGTCGTTCTCAAGTCTCAGTCAATGAACAGCTGGAGTTTGCCTAAATTCAGCCAATTATGTTGTCTACAGTCTTTGGTTCACCTTTTGCATGTACACACATCTCACGGTCCCATTTATCCTTCACCTCTCCTTCGTCACATTTCAGTTTGAACCTGAGGAACCTATACACTCATTCACTCTACAGGGAGCATAATAATTCTGCACGACAGTAGGGCCAATGCTTTAAAAAGGCTGGCTATACTAGTTCCTGCCTTTGACCCTGGCACGGTGGCTGTAGGTGCCTTCAGACTGTACCCTGTGGATATCAAGTATCTTCCAGTGTGTGTGACTTGGAGCCTGGGTCGGTAACCTGCATTCCTGGACAATTACTGAAGTGAGCAGGGATTGGTGAGCTGATGTTTCAGCCTCTACCCACTAACGTGGTGCACCAGCAATTGCTGTTATGGCTCCAGAGACATCACTTTCCCTATGCCTCTTTTGCCCTTAACGGGAAACCGGGGCCAGGGGCCAGTCAGCATTCCCCCAAGGCCCAGAAATGACTGCTGACCTGCTTTACGGCATTCCTAATATCTATATCTTTTGTGCTAAGCTTTGAAAATAGAGAGCCAGTGTAGTGTACTGGTGAGAGTGACGGACTGGGAGCCAGGAGAGCCGGGTTCTAGTCCCCACTCGGCCATGGAAGCTCACTGGGTGACTTTGGGCCAATCACAGACTCTCAGCCCAACCTACCTCACAGGGTTGTTGTTGTGAGGATAAAACGGAGAGGAGGAGGATAATGTAAGCCGCCTTGGGTTCCGTGCAAGAGGAAACAAGGCAGGATATAAATGCAATGAATAAATAAATAAATAATAAAAATAAATAAAAATGCTGCCACACAACCTCCACTTTAACTGAGATCTGGCTAGACTTAGGGCCGATCTACATTGCGCCTGCCATCGCAATGAATTTGGTGTCCCGTCGGGTTAAATGCTCTCGCATTAAAACATGATTATTCACACTCACCCATTTTCCCCATTGCAGTGCTTCATCAAGTGTGCGAGCTCGGTTCACACTAGAGCGCTGTGCTTTTTTCCTGCTGTTTTCCTGCGCATGCTTGTCTGATCTCGGATGCTAAGTGGGGTTGGCCCCAGTCAGTAGTTGGATGGGCGACCGCCTGGGAATCAGGCTTCCTGCACTGAGCAGGGGGTTGTTGTATCCCTTCAAATGAGACTAAGTTTTACCCCCTCCTATCCTCCACTCGGGATGTTTTTTTTTTTTTTTTAATTAAGGCGTTATCCTCGCAGAATCGGGGTTTCTCCACCTTGTTTTTTTTTCTGATTCAGGCATGATCTTCAAAGATTCGAAGCTGTGAAGCTAGAATAAGAACATCTTAGCCAGCTGGTATTAGGTCATGAGAGATGGAATGAATCTTCCCTGGCAGGGAGTTCCAGAGCCTCAGCGAAAGCCCTCTCCCACATCCTGACCAATCATGCCTCTACTACTGTCAGGATGCAAAGAAGAGTCTTCCCTCCAGATCTTAAAGAATGGGCTGCCTAATATGGGAGGAGACAGTCTTTTGAATTACCTGGGCCCAAGCCTTTAGGACTTTAAAGGAATCACCAGCACCTTGAATTGAAATGAAGTGGAAGCCAGCTAGCTGGCTTCCATATGCCTATAGACCAGGTTCCCCCAAGTTGGCACCCTCCAGATGTGTTGGACTATGCCTCCATCATCCCCAGCCAGCATGGCCAATGGCTGGGGATGGTGGGAGGTGTAGTCAAACACATATGGAGGGCGCCAGGTTGGGGAAGGCTGCCACAGAGGAAGGACGGAGCAAGAAGGAGGAGGACCCTCAATATGAAATTCCATCCAAACAAAGCAATGGATCCACATCACTTGTGGGTTCACTGATTTGTTTAGCTGGTGTGCCATAGAGGAACACCATCAATATATGCAGAAAAAGTCACAAAAACAGGGGCAGGGGAGGCAGCGGGGGGACTTCCTTCTGTTGGCACAACCTCTGATTAAGCTCTGCCTGTAAAATAATTGTCCTCAAATTAATGTGAAATCTGTGGGCATAGAGACAGCGCAGGATGCAGCTCATGGGTATAAAACATGCATAAATTGGATTATTCACAAGTGTGACCTTTGAAAGTTTTCTGGCAATATGGTAAGAACTCCATCAACATCCTGTTTTCCTCACTTCAAGCAGGTGCAAGCCGAGAAGTAATTGCAGAGTGAGAGAAATGGCAGGTTGATGGAAACTCATCAGTCTCTCTAGCCATTCAAAAGCCGTCTACCAAGGGGGATGCTTTGTGACAGGAGGATCAGGGGAGGCAAACTTGTAGCCTGACCCTTTTCCAAGCAGCTGCTTCTCTGTGGCATTATTATCCAAGCCCTTGAGGACTCTCCAGTGTGAAGGGATGGGAAAAGCTGTCAGCACAAGAGATGTCCTTGGGGGCAAATAAGGGGGCAATTTTCTACCCTCTGCTGTTTTAATTGTAAGGCAAGTTCAGAGCCTTCATTGTGCGTTATTGAGGGCTGGGTAGAAAGACAGTGTTTCATTCCAAAACTTGAAGATAGAAAGATGGGTAAATTGCACCTGGTTACTCTTTTATTTTAAAAGTCAGGGTGAAGGGCCAGTTCAGACCTGGGATTTTTGTTTTGCTCTTTGACCCTTAAATATAAAAACTTTTAAACCTTAGTTGCAAAAAAGAAGTTACTAATTACAGTGGTAATCTGTCACATTGTATGACGTTGCTCTCCATACATGGAGTCTAACTTGCAGATAGCTTCTTGATTATGAGGAGATAAAATCTTCATTGGTACCTTAAATTGTAAGAATCTGGTGTTTTGTATTAAAAGCAAAATTCTGCATGTTCCAAACCTGCCCCCCCCATCAAACCCATTATTCTCTCAAAATGATTTCTACCTCACATATGTGAATAGCAGATCCCTCTTCTGTGTTATATATATATCCTCTTCTTTATTATCATGTGGGTGGAATTATAACTCAAGGCAAGAGTAGGACCTAGTCCCAGCAGGTGATATGAAGCCAATATATCATAATGCAGTTTAGTAAAATGTGACACAATAATGTTGTGTTTTTAATTGATTTGTTTTGTGTTATGTTGTAATTAGGTTTAATTTTAATCTCAATTGTATTATTGTTGGCCACTTTGAGCACCATTTTTGGATGAAAGTCGGGAATCGGGATACAAATTGAATAAATAAACAAACAAACACAAAACAAGAACTGAGTCCTGGCAGCTACTTGAGGATGCCAGCCCATGATTTCAGCCCATGAGAAGCAAAGCAGGAGCCGTGAAGGTGAGAGAGAAGAGTAGGAGAAGGAATTTTGGGGTGGGGGGTTAAAAAGGCAGAATCACAAGGTGAACACAAGAAAACTGGCCCCAAGTTTTTCCATGACAGACCCATTTAGGGCACAGTCCTACTCGGATGGAAAGCTATGGCAAACCTAGACAGCATAGTAAGAAGGAGAGACATCACCTTGCCGACAAAGGGTCGTATGATCAAAGCTATGGTTTTCCCACTAGCAACATATGGCTGTGAGAGCTGGACTCTAAGGAAGGCTGAGCGCTGAAGAATCGATGCTTTCGAACTGTGGTTCTGGAGAAGACACTTACGAGTCCCCTGGACTGCAAGGAGGTCAGATCAGTCAATCCTAAAGGAAATCAACCCTGAGTGCTCATTGGAAGGACAGATACTGAAGCTGAAGCTCAAATATTTTGGCCACCTAATGCGAGGAGAAAACTCCCTGGAAAAGACCCTGATGCTGGGAAGGATTGAAGGCAAAGGGAGAAGGAGACGGCAGAGGATGAGATGGCTAGATAGCATCACCGATGCAATGAATATGGACTTCAGCACACTCTGGGAGAGAGCGCAGGACAGGAAGGCCTGGCGTGCTATGGTCCATGGGGTCACGAAGAGTCGGACACGACTGAACGACTGAACAACAACAACAACAACAACCTACTCAGTTGGGCATCCAATGCAGGGTGGGAGGAACGCAGGGGCGATCTTCGCCTCTGTGCTCTGCCCATTCTGCGTGTTTGCTAGATGGGCTTTTTCACCTGTCTAGCTGGGGCTCTGCAGAGTCGTAGGGGAGGAGGCTGGGGAGGCCAGTGGATACTTCATAAGCTGGCCTCCCTGGTCCCCTCCCCCGCCCCCTCCCCCGCCCACAGAACCACCTTTGCCACCTCAGAGAGGCAAACAATTTTTGCGACTCCCTTTGCGATCTCAGAGAGGCAGCCGGCATGGTTCTCTTCATGCCAGCTGCAAGGGGGAGGGGGAGGGGACAGGGAGCTTATACTCCTGGGTCTGAGGTCAGAGCACTGTCTCCGACCTCAGATCCAGGAATCCGACTTTTTTTATGGCCCGCCGGATTCTGCCTAGCGGCCATAGGATTGTACCCTTCATGACATATATGAACGTGTTTATTTATCCAGATCAGGGATGATGAACTTTTGTATTCTCAGGGTGGCTCTGAGCCAGTTTGGTGTAGTGGTTAGAGTGTAGACTGGGACTCAAGAGATCTGAGTTCTCATCCCCACTCACTGGGTAACTTTGGGCCAGTCACTGAGCCTGTTTGCACAATCAACTAGTCACGGTGAGCTGCAGTGCATGCGGGTGGCCATTTTGAATATTCAAGCCATGTCCATGGCTTATCCTGTTGTTCAAACCCAGAAAGGGTGGGTTGTTGCCATTGTTCACAAACCACCCCAAAATCTAAAAACAGCCCATGGGTTCTAGGTGGTATGTTAACCTCCACAACAACTTCCCCTTACTGGGTTTGGACAACACGACAAGCCGCAGTCATGACCTGAATATTCAAAAGCCGGCTGGCATGCGCTGCAACCCACTATGGCTTAAATAAGCCATGGCGGGCTATGGTGATCATGCAAACCCAGTCACTGGCTTGCAGCCTAACTTAACTCACTGGGTTGTTGTGAGGATAAAATGGAGAGGAGAATGTACCCTGCCTTGAGCTCCTTGGAGGAAAAGATGGGATATAAATATAATAAATAAATGAAGAAATAATAAATATTCTGCAAAGTGTGACTCAGAAACTAGAAGTGTATTTTGCCATGCATACTGATGAGTGTTAAGGCTTTAGAATAACATTAAGATAACATTGGTGCAATAAGTGCTCAGGCAATGGCCAAATATTAATTATATACAAAATCCAGCAGGAGCCAAGTCTGGGATCTCTCACTATTTTTTTTTTTAACACAATTTGAACATTTTTCATGTCTGTTCAAATGAAAGAGGATGCAAACTTTTAATTACACCTTGATGAAAGTTTTGGAGAACTGCCATGGGTTGGATAAATTGCTTCGAGGCCCCAATATAACCCACAGACTACCAGAGGAAGGGCTGTAGCTCCGTGGCAGAGCACATAATTTACATGCAGAAGGTCCCTGGTTCAGTCCTTGGTGTCTCTAGGTAGGGCTAGGAAAGAGTCCTGCCTGAAACACTAGAGAGCTGCTGCCAGTCAATGCTGACAATACTGGGCTAGATTGTCATGCCCCTGCTTGAGGACTCCTCCTCCTCTGAGGAGCTGGAGCTCCCAGAGATGGATGATGGCATGGAACAACCCATATCAGGAGACCTGGGGGAGCTTGGGTCCTCAGAAGAGAGGACCACAGGTCCATCCCCTCAGGAAGAGGGAAGCTCTACTTCAGAGACAGAGCTAAGCGACTCCCCAGTCCCAGAGGGCATTATCACCTCAAGAGGCAAATCAGCAGGGCTCCTTTAAGAAGAAGTACTTGACTTCAAAAAAGGACTCCTCAAGAGCAGGGAACACCTCAGGAGCAAGGCATGCAATGTACTGCAGCTGGGCCTTGGGTGGGGCTCAGGAGGCTGGTAATATAAGCCTGCATTACCAGTCTAGTCTTTGTTGAAAACAACACTATTTCTTCAGCTCCTTGTGTTTGGTGGTGTGGTTTTCTCACCTTGACATGTGTTTGGACCTCTGTGTTATCAGCTTTTGGACTTCTGCCTGATGTAACCTTCTGGGCTTTCATTTTGCTTGAGTTGATATCCTGTGTGTTTGACCTGGGCTATTCCTCTGACTTCTCTGTGAAAAATCCATATTTGCCTGGTGAAACTGTGCCTGACTTTTGCTTGCTTGACTTCTCTGTTGCAATCAACTCTGTGTTTTGTATAGCAAAGAAATGAAACTACTTGGAGCAGGTCATAGATGGACCAATGGTCCAACTCAGTAAAAGGCAGCTTCCCAGGTTTCTACTAGTTGGTTATCCCTGCTCTAGACTAGCCTTCCCCAGCCTGGTGTCCTCCAGATGTGTGGGACTGCAACTCCTGTAAATCTCAGCCAGCATGTCCACTGGCCATGCTGGTTGGGAGATTTGGGAGTTGCATTCTAACACATCGGAAAGGTAACATGTTGGGGAAAGCTGCTGTAGATCATCCACAAATTCCTTGTTCTCTCTCTGCATACATACAAGTTGTTCTAGTACACATGTCTGACTCAACCAAGCTTCTGGACTCTAGATGGCAGAATTACAGCTTCTTTGTCCTCTCTCTTCCCTGTCAATTACTTTAATCAACACTTTGCCAAGGCTGGTGGACAACAGGGTTTTTCTGGGGGTAAGGATGAAAAAAGGGGGGGGAGTATTTTCATTTTGGAAGCTGGTGGGATGCATCCATTATGTTCTTGGCTCTGCATGCACCTTGGTCTGTCTGTATCAGTTTATAGACTAAAAGAAAGACATCCTGTGTTGAGCTCAGTTGTTCGCTGCCTATTTCTTCCGCTGCCTATTTCTTCTCTTGCTGATGCTCCAACTAGCTGATTCAGTTTAATTATAGCATAATTGGACAGCACAGAAAGAAGTTCATTGATGCTTTTTTTTAAGGGCTAAAGAATTGAAGACACCCCTTCTTTTCTTCCTATACCTCAATGAATGCCCCTTAGTGCTTCAGGGATTTTAATTGGCCTCTTAAAATCAACAATGCCACCAATCATTTGAGCTGTCCCCAGAAGCACTAAATTATGAACAATGAAGAATAAAGCACATCTCTCTTCCTCGTCTTTCTCCAGTCACTGCACTGCATTTTGTGTGACCAAAGAATAGGAGGAAAATGAAATTGTATAGAAGGTGTGTAGTTAGGTGTGTGTGTGTTTGTGTTTCATGTTAAATAGGATGCCTGTTGGAGGCAGTATCTGCTGTTACCATATCTTTCCCTTCCAGAGCAATAATGGACAAAATGAAATTTGGCCAGAAGTGATGGTTTTTGAGGCACCTGGTCAGGGTGGCTGTATTTGCGACTGCGAGGTGAATTTGGTGACAGTGGGAAGGGGATGCAAGGGGAAGAGTGGCATGGACTGACCTCCCTTCTCTTTCCAGGGAGAACAGGACCACCTACAACACAGCTATGGATACTACTGCTGCATTTGCCAGAGGCCTCATCCTTCTGCCAGTCCAAAGCCCTCGGTTCCAAGGTGCCTGCATGTTGGATGAGCCTCAGTGAGCATTAACCCAACCAGTAGTGATAGCGTACCTGAATCTAAACTTAGAGTTATAGAGCCAGAAGAAGTCAGAGGGCCGCAGGTTCAAACATGGAGCCAAGACAGCATCCTTGACACAGCACTCTGCACAATTTCATCTTCACAGACCATACTACAGTGTGCCATAAGCAAGCAAGCAAACAACAGCAAAACAAGGAAGAAAGAAAGTACCAAAATGCCTGCAGGACAGATCATGCCATTTAGCTCGAGCATCAAAGGACAGCGGAAAATCCTCTAGATCACTGGCTGCCTGATCAGGAAGGAAATTTCTTCCCTAGCCCAAATGTTAAGCCCAAAGTATGATGAAAAATCCACCGACTGATCTTCTCAAAAGGAAATTATATTGGGTACCCACAAATCTATCCCAGCAGGCATGAGGCACCTAAAGCTACCATACCACAAGGATCAGGGCCTAGGTTAAAAGTGACCTCAGATAAAGGATCAAATAGGACATAGGTGCACAGCTGTTTTAGCCCAGGGGGCCAGTCCAGTGTTCGGGGATGCAAATGTGTCTGTGGGTGCACACACAGGGGTGGTGAGAGGCATAAATACACACACATGGTGGGGAAGGCTGTAACTCCTTCCTCTACCTCAGCAATCCTTGGGAAGCAACCACTTAGGACAAGAGAATACCATAGGTGCAGATCTGAGGAACTGCTTATAAAATATATTGTGCACTGAAATGGTGGAGAGCACAGCAAATGTGAGAAAAATGTGACAAGGCCGAGGTTTGTTTTTGTTTAGAACCTTTGCAAGAATGGGATATACTTTATGAACAGCCCTCAAAGCGGGTTTGGGTTAGCACAACTCACTTGATGAACAAGGGTGAGATACCAGCTAGATGAGAAACTGTTTAGCACTGGGACTAGAACCGTGTCTCTAAGACAGCGCTAGGAGAAGGAAGGAGTGGCTTACCTACATTTTTCAAGGAGCCGGTTTCGGTCAGGGTAGGGCTCCATGATTGAGTGCATCGCTCCATTCTAAGTCACTTCACATAACATACATCTGGGTGGTGGTGGGGGGTTGGGGTAAATGTCATCTGACTGGCAAGGGCTGCTCAACCGATAAGCGGGGCTCCCCCCCATCCAGGCTCCCCCTTTCTCCTTCAATAAAATCCTCCTCCTGTGTCAAAAATCACTCTCCTTCTCCCACGCACCCTGCAGTATGTACTTTCTTAGAACAACAATCAGTGCAGGAACTCAGTGTTCTCTCTGCATTGAAGCCACCGAAGCTGGGAACAATCTGTCTTTCTCTCCCCTGGCATTAGTTACTTTCTTAAAACAACCATCATAAGGACATCGTATGCTTACTTCCTGCTCTGCTGCAATCAGTCTAAGCTTTGTAGCTTCACAGCTTTGATGTTAAGTCTTCTAAATGTGTCATTTCGATTCACAGGAATGTCAGTACCTGAGAGAGTGCATTTCGGGAACAAGCCTCATTGAGCACAATGGGAGTTACTTCTCAGTAGACACTAATTGGTTTGCACTGGAAAGGGACAGGAAACACAGGGGGATGGGGAAACCAGCTCCCAGTGGTGCGCAGAATCGCTGTAACGAAGGTGTGAATTAGTTACTTCTGAAGGAAATAAACCAAACCCTTGAGAATTGCAGCTTCCAGTAAAGCGCTTTACAGCCTTTAGGGAATTAGTACTTTAAAATCTGCTATTTCCATTAAGGAGGATCTCTGTAAATTCTGATGTGTGCATTCAGGGGACAAGCCTCATTGAGCATGATGGGCGTTACTTCTGAGTAGACACTAACTGGTTTGTGCTGGGAAACACAGAGGACAGGAAATACCCCTTTACCTGGGTCATGGTGAAAGGCACACCCCTGGGCAGGGCTAGCATACCTGAGGTCAATGTGGGGGCACACAACAACTATACTGCAGAGAACCCAATGTAAGGAAAAGAACTGGACTTTAAGCCGTCTCAGGAAATCAATTTTTTCCTTATAAGCTCCGGAGGGGCTGCTGGATGGCTGTGACATCATGTATCCCTAATAACCTCAACACATAGCCAGCTCAGAGTAAATCGCTGGTGGAGATACCCCCTAGATTCATATATATACTTCTCATGGCAGGATGTTGAATATATGAATGGGAGAATCTGAAGAACCTGGGAAGGCAGAATGCCCTGCCAAAGGGTTGCTGCTGATGGCCAATCTAAGAATCTGCTGTTTTGCACTGTTTCCCACTGTTTTAAGAGTGGCATATCATGCACTTTTTATTATGTCTGCTTCTGTCTTGCTCTTTCATTTCATGGAGTAGGATATGTCTGAATGTGCCCTACACATGATGTCGATTATGTGTGTGAGAGTGAACTCTGTTTCAGCCACAGGCTCAGTGGGTGACCTTGAAGGATGTCATTGTGACTCTTCTATGTTTTTATGGGTAATATTAATGGCCTATTTCAAGGACTCATTGTGAGAATTAATGAAGTTATACATCTATTGAAAAAGATCTGACTTGCTATAAATTGCAGGGAAGGAGATTTCTGCTAAATGTTTGGAGGAATTTCCTAACAGTGAGAGCTGTTCAGCAGTGGAACAAATTGCCTTGGGAATTTGGTAGGTTCTCCTTCTTAAATACCTCCAAGGAAGAGGCTGGATGGCCATCTGTCAGGGTTGCTGTAGTCGCAGAGCCTGCAATGAGAAGAGGGTTTGCCTAGATGATCTCTGAGTCTATGATTCCAAGTCTATGATTCTGAGTGAAAGATCACTTGTTCCTTTATTAATCTCCCTGGACATTCAGAGTCCCCCCTCCCATCTGAGGTGTGGACAGTGGCAATGCAGAGCAGGGTGTTTTTTGTTCAAGCACATGACTTTTGGAAATCCTTCTCAATTCATCATGCACTCCCCACTCACCGCATTTAGGTAACAGGTAAATACATTTTTATTGTATCATTTAATGATATCTAATTTTTATTTTTTTGATGGTTTTGATATATAACATTTATTAATAGTTCATATCTTGCCTTTCTTCAATTTCAAGGCAGTGAACATACTCCCCCCATTTTTGTATCCTCACAACAACCCTGTGAGGTAGAAACTGGCCCAAGGTCACCCAGTGAGCTTCATGGCTGAGTGCGGTTTTGAACATGAGCCTCTCCAGTCGTAGGCCAACACTTTATTGGTTACACCATACTGACTCTTGAAATGCTGTTAGCCACTTCAGGAGTTTCTGATGAAAATAAAAATATCATCCGAAGAAAATAATAATAAATAAGTGCTATTTAAACAACAAACAAAAGTCTGATGAGGAAAAGCTTTCAGATGTGGCTGAAGTAGGTTTCTTTTAAAGATACAGGGTGTCCTTAATCAAACTGGTATTTCTTGATATTTGGGTGGCTTTTACCCTGACACTAAAAGAGACATCAACATTTCATCCAAGTGGGAAATCTATATCTTGTATTACTGTGGTGTTAATAACACAGAAGGCTAAATCAACGGCGAATTGATTTTTGGGGAGCTGAATAGACTATTGGCCTTAGCGGCCAAGAAAGCAACCCCAGTCAATGAAGGCATGGCCCTTTCAATTTAGTTCTGCTGCTGTCGATGTAAATAAAATTGCTCATGAAGCAAATTGCAGTTCCTTACTGTGTGCACTTGAAACCATCCAATTCTTTGCAAATGGTTGTTTTATGTTAGCAATAGGATTAGGTGACTGTAAGAGTGTGTCAGCCAAACGCAGAGCACAGTTTACTTTGAAGGTCAGTTGAGTATTATAATGGGTGCTTAAGGGTAGCTGTGGCACAGACCAACGTGATCCAGGGGAAGGGAAGCAAGAAAAGAAAATCCCTTTTCCCCGAAAGGCTCCCAAACCTAATTACTTTATCCATATCAAGGGGAAAAGGTCATAATCTTAACATAATGCGGTTTCTACCACCTTTGGATTTGTGGTGCCGCTGTTTTTATTTGCGACTTGCATTTTAAATAAAACTCTCAGAGCATTAGAGGGAGGCCATTGCCCCTGTCTAATCGCATTGGTGGAGCTGCTCTACTCTACACAGCCCTCTGCTACGGAAAGGAGCAACTGAGGGCTGGTCGAGAGGAACACAGCCACTGCCTCCTGTGACTCAGTCACCTGCCCTCGCCCTCTGTGATCGAGCCCACCGTGCCAGCCAGGTGGTGAACACAGGCCGGCCAGCCAGCGGAAGTGGCAGCTGCCCTTGGTTTGGGCCCATTGACTCGCCCCTCTGGGCAGCAAAGTGGGACTACTGCACTCAGCACGCAGGGTGCAGAGAGGGAAACCACCTCTGCCTGTTCAGTCGCCCTCTCCTTGTGGCGCAGTGAGGGGGATTGGGCTCTTAGGGCCCCTCCTCCACTGGCTGTTGAGACAGCACAGGGGAGCGAGCGAAGGCTGCTCTGGCTGCCTCTGCCCCTTTCAGTTTCCCCTTCTCTCTTGGCTGGGCAGTGGGGAGGATTGAGCGCACAGGCAGGTCTCCAGTCCCGGAGTGTAAGCAGGCAGAGGGGATGGCGGCTGCCTCCTCCTCTGCTGGCTCACAGACGCCCTCTCCCTCTGGGTTGCGTGGTAGTAGGGATTGGGTCCATTGGGCCCAATTCTCCCTGCTGCACTTCCCAGAGAGAGAGAGAGAGAAGGTGAGGAAGGAGAGGGAGCTGCTGCCTCTGCTCCTCCTCAGTCTCTCTGGATAGCCTCCCTTGGCCCCATCTTCCCCACTGGGCCACTTGGACAGATCGAGAGAGCCCGTGTGAGCAAGCTGGAACAGCCTTCCAGTCAGGGTGCGCCTCTCAGGAGGGGAGGACAGGTGAGCCGCTGGGGCTTCCCACTTCGCCTGTTCTTTGCTACCGTTTGCTCTCCACGGGCAGTGTAACATGGATGGAGCCCCCAGAGAGAAGCGGCGGAGCAAGCAGAGGCAGTGGCTGCTTCTTGCTCACTCCTGCTGACAGTGGGAGCACTGGGTTCTGCCACAAAGCCCAGAGAGCAGCGATGTTATTCACCTGGCCACTCACCCTTTGGGCAGGGTGGTGGGGAAGCATTGGGACCACTGTGGGGGTATGGGGAGTGTGGCACAGTGGAAGGATCCCCCCCCAAGGCCTGTTGTCAGCTCCCCCCTGCTGGAACCTGCCCTGCCCTGAGCAAACTAAGGGTGCAAGCCACCTGGCTGGGGCATGCTGGAGTTGTAGGCCTTTGTTCTGTCTAAACTTGCATAGGATTGCACCCTAAATGTCTATATAAAGGATATTTTTTTGTGAGTTGCCCAGATAGCTTTGGCTATGGTATAGAAATAGAATGAATTATATTATGTGCTCTTCAAAGGGCAAGAACGTGGTTTGTTCGCTCTCGGTTACTCAAGGCACTGTCCCCAGATAAGGGCATTAAATCATGGCAATGGCTTTACAGGTCATCTCGGAGCACACGCCGTCCCTTAAAATTGTAGGCAAACTGCCACAGATGTGAGTAGCGAACCACCTCACCCTCTTCTCTTTATTCTTGCACGCTCCAACGGGAGGTGGGGCTTGGGAGTGGGTTGGGTGCAGTGTGTCCGGGGCCCCATCAGTGCGAGCCTTTTACTCTGGGGTGGCTGCAAGTTGAGGTCCCTTGGGACAGCCGATGCAGTCGCCACTTTGCAGCCATCCGTGGTTTACTCCCGGAAAATGTGGATTTCCAAGGAGGCATTTTGCTGCGATGTTCTTTGTTTGCTGTGGGTTTCCCTGCGGTTGCGAGCCATCTGTCTCTTCCCCAGACTGACTTTGCATTTTGCAGTGTGTGTGTGTTGTAGGCATGTGTAGTGCTTGTGTCACTCTGTGACGCCCCTTTACTCTCCCTGTCCCTTCACAGCTGTGCAGTTACAGAGGCACAGAGAGGCATTTTCATTTATTTAATCACACTTTCGCACATTTTTGCAGCTTCATATCTTCGCAATGGTTGCTTTTGGACTCAGTGCCCAAGAGCCGGGGGGGGGGGGTCTTGGGAGAGGACCAACTTCACTCTGGCCACCATTTTGGAGTGATGGGTAGGCACATGCCACTCACACTGGTGAGTGCAAGCCATCATGAGAGTCTCAGGCTAATTTGAAGCTGAAATGCTGGGCAGTTGCTACGGAGTGAAGGGTGAAAGGGTGCAAAGGAGACAGGCCCCCGGTCGGTGGGGAACAAAGCCCTTAGGTGCAAGGGATTGGAACAGCCTCTCGTTCATCCTGCTGGAAGTAGTGTCTCTCCTGCAGCAAGCAAAGACCATTGATCTAGCACGACTTGGGCCCCCAAATCTTAGTGAGGGTGGGCACCCCCTTCTAGACCTTGGAGAAAAAATAGTAGTAGCAGACTGGGTACAGAGGAGGATAGGTCTCCTATCCCTTGAAGTAAGTCTCATTGAACTCGGTAGGACTTAGACTTGCTCCCAGGTAAGTATATATAGGATTGCAGCCTTACTCACTCACCTTTGCCCCAAACCACTGTTCATCTGGTTTCTGATGAAGCATTAGCCAGTGGCTGTTGCTGATCAATGTTCTCTCATAACTGGATTAAAACAGTCCTTGAAATAAAACAATATGAATTTTTTTCTCCCTCCTTTTTAAAAATAAAACCTCTCATATTCCTGTAAAATGTATAATCTTTTACTCTGCTGTCTTTGTAACCAACTCTGTTCTGCTGTTTTGAAATGTATGCTAAAAGAAGCACACACACACACACACACACACACACACATACATATATATATATATATATTCCAGTCAAAGAAGATGCAGATGGCAGCAAACAGTACATTTAGGCTGCATTCCCATGCAGCAGCATTCCCCAACCTGGCGCCTTCCAGATGTGTTGAACTACAGTTCCCATCATCCCCAGCCAGAATGGCTTTGGGAAGGCTGCCATGCACACTTGCCTGGAAGTAAGTCCCACTGAACACAGCAGCGCCTACCACCAAGTAAGCATGTGTAAGATTCTAGAGAGGATGTCCAAGAGGCAAATCACTTGTCACTTTTTTTAGGATGAAAAGTTACAAAGGGTGTGTGTGGGGGGGAATGGCAGTGAATCAGTGACAAAATATTGCATTTTGTATACTAGAAACATGTTATTTCCTTGCAATGCAAAGGTTCTGCCTTGTGAAAAGATGCCTGGATCTTTTCATGAAACAACTTAAGAATAATGCTCATTTATTCCTCTAAAAGCAATCTGCAATTTCCCTCAAATACCATTAAGAGGAAGTTGAAATGATAACTAAAAAGATGCCATATCTTATGTAGCATTTCTGATTTCACACAATGTCAAGTTTCAAGCCCCTTCATGGATCACTGCCTTGTTGTGGCGAAGGGGCTTGCGTAACTCAGTGAAGCCATAAGCTATGCCGTGCAGGGCCACCCAAGACGGACAGGTCATGGCAGAGAGTTCTGACAAAATGTGGTCCACTGGAGAAGGAAATGGCAACCCACTCCAGTATTCTTGCCAAGAAAACCCCATGGAACGTATCACAAGGCTAAAAGAGATGACGCCGGAAGATGAGCCCCTCAGGTCGGAAGGTGTCCAATATGCTACTGGGGAAGAGCAGAGGGTATTTCCAAGTAGCGCCAGAAAGAGTGAAGCGGCTGGGCCAAAGCCGAAAGGACACTCAGCTGTGGATGTGTCTGGTGGTGAAAAGAAAATCCGATGCTGTAAAGAACAATATTGTTTAGGAACCTGGAATGTCAGATCAATGAATCAAGGTAAGCTGGAGGTGGTCAAACATGAGATGGCAAGATTGAACATCGACATCTTGGGAATCAGCGAACTAAAATGGACAGGCATGGGCGAATTTAATTCAGGTGACCATCATATCTACTATTGTGGGCAAGAATCCCTTAGAAGAAATGGAGTAGCACTCATAGTCAACAAAAGGGTGGGAAAAGCAGTACTGGGGTACAATCTTAAAAATGATAGAATGATCTCAGTACGAATCCAAGGCAAAGCATTCAACATCACAGTAATTCAAGTCTATGCCCCAACCACTGAGGCCGAAGAAGCTGAGGTTGATCGGTTCTATGAAGACCTACAACACCTTCTAGAACTAACACCAAAAAAAGATGTCCTCTTCATCATAGGGGATTGGAATGCTAAAGTAGGAAGTCAAGAAATCACCGGGATAACAGGCAGGCATGGCCTTGGTGTACAAAATGAAGCAGGACAAAAGCTAATAGAGTTTTGCCAAGAGAACATGCTGATCATAGCAAACACTCTTTTCCAACAGCACAAGAGGCGACTCTACACATGGACGTCACCAGATGGTCAATATCGTAATCAGATTGATTATGTCCTTTGCAGCCAAAGATGGAGAAGCTCCATACAGTCAGTCAAAACAAGACCTGGAGCTGACTGTGGCTCAGATCATGAGCTGTTTCTTGCAAAATTTCGGCTTAAATTGAAGAACGTCGGGAAAACCACTAAACCGTTCAGGTATGACCTAAATCATATCCCTGGTGAATATACAGTGGAGGTGAGGAATAGATTTCAGGGATTAGACCTGATAGACAGAGTGCCTGAGGAACTATGGACGGAGGTCCGTAACATTGTTCAGGAGGCAGCAACTCAATCCATCCTAAAGAAAAAGAAATGCAAGAAAGCCAAGTGGCTGTCTGATGAGGCTTTACAAGTAGCTGAGGAAAGAAGGGAAGCGAAAAGCAAGGGAGAAAGGGGAAGATATACCCAACTGAATGCAGAGTTCCAGAGAATAGCAAGGAGAGACAAGAAGGCCTTCTTAAATGAACAATGCAAAGAAATCGAGGAAAACAACAGAATGGGAAAGACTAGAGATCTCTTCAAGAAAATTGGAGATCTCAAGGGAACGTTTTGTGCAAAGACGGGCATGATAAAGGACCAAGAAGGCAGGGACCTAACAGAAGCAGATGAGATTAAGAAGAGGTGGCAAGAATACATAGAAGAACTATACAGGAAAGATCTGAATGTCCCTGATAGCCATGATAGTGCGGTCACTGAACTTGAGCCGGACATCCTCGAGAGTGAAGTCAAGTGGGCCTTAGGAAGCATTACTAACAACAAAGCTAGCGGAGATGACAGTATTCCAGCCGAGCTATTTAAAATCCTAAAAGATGATGCTGTTAAAGTGCTGCATTCAATATGCCAACAAATCTGGAACACTCAACAGTGGCCACAAGACTGGAAAAGGTCAGTTTACATTCCAATTCCAAAGAAGGGCAACGCCAAAGAGTGTTCAAACTACCGCACAATTGCGCTCATTTCACATGCCAGCAAGGTGATGCTCAAAATCCTACAAGCTAGGCTTCAGCAGCATGTGAACCGAGAACTACCGGAAGTACAAGCTGGGTTTCGAAGAGGCAGAGGAACTAGAGATCAAATCGCCAACATTCGCTGCATCATGGAGAAAGCAAGAGAATTCCAGAAAAACGTCTATTTCTGCTTCATTGACTATGCTAAAGCCTTTGATTGTGTGGATCACAACAAACTGTGGCAAATTCTTAAAGTGATGGGAGTACCAGACCACCTTACCTGTCTCCTGAGAAACCTGTACGAGGGTCAAGAAGCAACAGTAAGAACCAGACATGGAACAACCGATTGGTTCAAAATTGGGAAAGGAGTACGACAAGGCTGCATATTGTCACCCTGCTTATTTAACTTATATGCAGAGTACATCATGAGAAATGCCGGGTTGGATGAATCAGAGGTCGGAATTAAGATTGCTGGGAGAATTATCAACAACCTCCGATATGCAGATGATACCACCCTAATGGCAGAAAGCGAAGAGGATCTCAAGAGCCTCTTGTTGAGGGTGAAAGAGGAGAGTGCAAAAGCTGGTTTGAAACTCAACATTAAAAAAACGAAGATCATGGCATCTGGCCCCATCACTTCCTGGCATATAGAAGGGGAAGAAATGGAAGCAGTGACAGATTTTACTTTCTTGGGCTCCAAGATCACCGCAGACGGTGACTGTAGCCATGAAATTAAAAGACGCTTGCTCCTTGGGAGGAAAGCTATGGCCAACCTAGACAGCATAGTAAGAAGCAGAGACATCACCTTGCCGACAAAGGTCCGTCTAATCAAAGCTATGGTTTTCCCAGTAGTAATGTATGGCTGTGAGAGCTGGACTCTAAGGAAGGCTGAGCGCCGAAGAATTGATGCTTTCGAACTGTGGTGCTGGAGAAGACTCTTACGAGTCCCCTGGACTGCAAGGAGGTCAAATCAGTCCATCCTAAAGGAAATCAACCCTGACTGCTCATTGGAAGGACAGATACTGAAGCTGAAGCTCCAATATTTTGGCCACCTAATGCAAAGAGAAAACTCCCTGGAAAAGACCCTGATGCTGGGAAAGACTGAAGGCAAAAGGAGAAGGGGACGGCAGAGGATGAGATGGCTAGATAGCATCACAGATGCAATGAATATGAACTTGAGCACGCTCCGGGAGAGAGCGCAGGACAGGAAGGCCTGGCGTGCTATGGTCCATGGGGTCACGAAGAGTCGGACACGACTGAACGACTGAACAACAACAAGTTTCAAGGACTCTTTTCAGTATAGCAGCTGATCTAGAAGATCTGATGTGTATTGTCAGTTTCTATGGCTTGATTTTGTTCTTTGTCACAGGTTGATTTTCAGCAAATTCCCTTCATCTGTCATTGCTTTGTGAGCCTCGCAGCGTGGTTTTTGACACCCCTTTTACCCATTCATGCTCCTCCTCCTTATACTCCTTTGTAGTCTGCACTTGGACCCTAGAAATGGCTGTAGTGACTGTTCAGGTAAGAGGGCCCTTTGGAGATCCATATCTGTTTGTGATGGAGGCAGGGGTTGCCTTTCCAATTCATGACCCAGCCCATTCCTTACTGTCTGTTGAGCAATTTCTCCATTTGGAAGATCTTTTTTTAAAAAGTACCCACAGACCTAACTCTGCTGTATATACAGCCTTGGCTTGTGGCATGCAGGCTGGGGTAGAGATTATCACCAGGGCAGCTGCTAGAAGAGGGATTTTGGCCTCCTGGGAAAGGTTGGATCGATTGCCAGGGGAGAGTCGAACAGCACCTTATCCCCCTTTAGCAATTCCTAGACCTCCCTTAGTCCTGAGGAGGACTTTGTCCCTGTCTTCTATTTTGATTATTAGTGTTAGTATCTCTGTAGGGCAACTGGTTACTCTTTGGGCAGGTTTTTGATTCCTTAGAGCCCTGATAGCCTGTTGCTTGGCTCTTTGAACAGTTATTTTCATGGTAGGGACTTTGTTTGTATGCACATAAGCAAATGGGGTTGGGTAATTCTGTATGGGTTATTTCAGAGAATGTTGCCTTCTGTGATGTTCACAGATGCTTTAAAAACAGGGGCACTTAATCATATTCCCTCTGAGGAGGGTTATATTAATTGAAGTCATATGGGAATACTCCAGGGCAGGGGTGGGCAGAAGGTGGATCTCCAGATGTTTTGAACTTCAACTCCCAGAAGTCCCTGACAGCATGGCCAGTGATCAGGAATGTTGGGAGTTGAAGTCTAAAACTTCTGGAGATCTACTTTCTGACTATCCCTGCTCTAGGGCAGTAGTCTTCAATGTTTACAGAACTGAGAAACACCTTTATATCCAACCTGTAGCAAGGATCCCACTTAAAATTTTGTGTCCAACCTTCTCTTCCCAGCAAACACTCCTCTTTCCTACACTCTCCATTTCTCTCTCCCTATTTTTAGGGATGTACGAAAGTCACTTACCTTTTAACGAAATTGATTCGAGGTGGGGGGGAGGTGCTCCGTCCCTCCCCCTGAAATTCTGGCCGGTGGGGGAGGTGCTCCGTCCCTCCCCCCCAGAATTCTGGTGGGGGGGAGGCGCTCCGTCCCTCCCCCCCCCCGAATCCTGGCCGGCCGGGTCTGCAAATGTTTGCAAAAGGGTTTGCGTCCCTGAAGTCAGCCGTGATAGGCTACGCAAATCTTTACATAGCCTATCAGTTTTTTTTTTTTTTACTGGAAATGGCGGCGGTGGCAGCCAGTCGGAAGATCGGCCGCTGCAGCTGCCGCCGCCGCACCGCCACAGGAGCTGCCGCCACCAGGAAGAGTCGCCCAAGGTAAGTCCCGTCCCGGGGGCGGGGGGGCAGACTGTTTCGCCACCAATTTCGGGGGGCCGAATGCGCTGGCATTCGGCCTCCCCGAGATTCGTGGCGAAATTCTCTGACATCCCTACCTATTTTTAGCCTCTCTTCTTTCCCTTCTCTCTGTTCAAAGCCTTTGAAAGCCAGCAACATTGGTGGTATTGGTGGTGGTGCAACCCACCTTAGGCAGAGGTAGGGTGGCTATTTATGCATCACAAAAAAAGAGGAAATGCATCACCAAAAATGAACTCAAAAGAGGACACAGATTTGCACATAACCTACATATGCTGATTTATATGCGTAGGTGAAAATTCCAAAATACTTATGATAGTTTAAATAGAAATACAAGAAATATCACCTTAGTGGGGAAGACTCTGACCTGTGTGCCTGCTCAGTCTGCTATCCAGACGTTAAGTGTTGATGGGTAACTTCAAAGGCCCTCTGCACTACCTTCTTTGACCTTAAACCAGATGTGGACTGGACACCTCTTCAAACAGAGGACACCTTCAAATTAAGGAATGCCCTCTGTAAAGTAGGACACATGGCCACCCTAGGCAGAGGTGTGAGGCAGTTTTGGGTCCCGACCCACCAGTGTTCTTAGAATTGACCTGATTCTGCTTCTTTCAATGGAAGGAGCCATATTCTCTTCTGTGGCTCGTAAAGGAACCTTAGGAAGGAGTGGAGCAGGCCATATTGCTACAAAGTTTATGCAAGTAAACAGTGCAGGAGAATGGATATAAATCCTCCCATTTTCCTTTTCTTTCTTCACTTTAACTCCAGTTAGGTATAATTCTTCCCTATCTTCAGTTTACTTTCTGGAAATCATAGGAAGTACCCCGTTCAGGTACTAGCTCTCTCCCTGTTCCCTCTCCCCTCATCTGGGATTCAGTGGTATTTAATTGATATTATCCTTATGTTGGGTTCTAAAATGTTATAAGCAGTCTTGGCTGCTGTTATTCTGGAGTTGTGTGTGAAGATAACAGGTCTAAGTAATGTCAGGGAAGTGTGTGCGTATGAAACTTTGGCTTGTAGCTCCAGGAAGCATTTAAGGATCTGGAAATCTACTTCACTTGTTGGGAGGAATGGAAGCTGTTAACCTACAAGCAGAAGAGCCTTTACAAATAACAGATGATGATTCGTTTTGACACTCTTCTTTCCTTAGGTAAGCCTATTGTCTTTTATTCCATTTTGAAATTATAGGAGCAATGATTTAAAAGATTTTGATCATATCCCACTAAGGGGGTATAGTGAGTTTCAGTCTTGGATTGGGGAGATGGGTACAAATCTCTTGTTTGGACATGAGACCTACTTAGGTGACTTCGAGCCTATCACATTTTGTCAGCCTAACCTACTTCATAGGATTGATGTGAGGATAAAATGGGACCATCCTTATGTACATAGGATGTAAATGTGGTGATGATAATAATAAGGCTTGCTCTGCTTATTGATACTAGAGTTCTTGAAATGAGGTGGCATCTGACATCATTCCCTTTGTGACAGATGTACACCCTAGACTGAATCCTAAAATCCAGTGATCCAGTTCTGCAACCTGAATAAATGAAGCTGTTGAAGCACATTTATTTGTTTTGCATTATGTATTCTTCTGCAAGTAGCCCTGTAGAACCTTTACTAGCCTTTCCAGCTTCTGATATGTTACCAAGCATAGGTCATGTGTTTTATTTAGGTCTGCTTGCTGGAAAATGGGGTCTACTATACAGACAGTGATTCTGGGGGATTGCAAATGAAGGAGAAGTACTGTATATCAATAACCCCTTATTGAGTTGCTGAATAAAATTTCTATCCTGGCATGAGTCTTTTTTTTCCTTTAGTCTTGGTAGGTGTTCCTTGAATTCCATGTCTGTCTCAGGTCATACCTATAGTACACCTTTTTGTTTGGAGATGAAGATATTTTGTCTCTCTGCAAATTCCCTAAAGTGTGGTGCCAAACAATCCCACTATTAAAACAAGTGGCATATAGAGAGAATAGAGGGTGATATACCTTAGGGTTTGTTATTGCTAAGAAATGCAGGGAACTCCATGAGCTAAGGTGTAGGCCACTCCCTCTCTCTCTTGCTCATGAGTAAATGCCATGTCACCCCTGGTGCCAGTCAACTCAGGTATGTGGCTTCCTCCTTGCACAACATCACAGAGTTCTTCTTTTTCAGCCTATATGGCCTTCCTTTCAAGTTGATGGAGAGAATTATTGCTGTATATATGATTATACATCACATATTGATGTATGTGAAATGCTTAGAACATTAACGCAAAATATTAGTGCTGTTATATCTATAATAATACATGAGGATGTCTATCTGCCCATCTATCAGCGCCATAGTGCCAAGACAGTGACACTTGGCATGCTTACTAAAGGGTCCTTAGGGGTGAAATTATTGTTTTTAAAACACATTAATTTAAATGTGTCTGTATGTTTGAAACCTACAGTACAATCTTCAGTCACTAGATGGCAGACTTTCCTAGCCAGTACATAGCTTTGCAGTCAATATAGTTTGAGGTCATGGGAGATTAGTAGATGGAGGGATGGAGTTATATGCCTGCCTCCTCCCCCCTGCTGTGAGGCAGCCCCCCTCAGGGAAATGTAGTGGACAGATCCCTCCCTCAGAACGCTATAGTGGGTGCACCATTGTAGGGGCTGTGCGTAGGGATGCCAGTGGGTGTGCCTTCACTCAGACAGGAAAGGCACAACATGTTCAACTCTGACAGCTGCAGAAATTTGCCTGAAGGCTTTGCTGTGTCAAATTAAAGGCTATTCCAACCCATGCAATTCTGGGTGCATTAGCTAGTTATTAATAACAAAAGGTAATAATATCACATTTTAGGATGTATACGTGCAGAAGATGACAGATAATGGCATCATTAGTAGACCATAAGCTCCTTAATAGAATCTCCTCCATTTCAAGCCCCCATTTTCTTCCCACTGCTCACTCTCGTGGTATTGGAGAACTGCGAGATAATTATTGATAACTTCTATAGTACTATTCCCAAGGGCTCAAAGTGCTTTGTATATATTGCTTCAGTTGGCTGTACAAGACTCCTATTAGGCAGGTCAGTGTTGTTATGTCCATTTTGCAGTTTGGAAGGCGGGGGGGGCGGGCAGTGGCTGGCTGGGTGTGCTCATCAGCACCCACCCAGGCTCATGCACTTAACCACTATGTTACAATAGTTTTTAATATGGATGGTTGACACCGAAATCAGATTGACTACATCCTTTGTAGCCAGAGGTGGCGGACATCTATGCAGTTTGTAAAAACAAGACCTGGAGCTGATCGTAGTTCAGATCAAAACTTCTTATTGCACAATTTAGAATCAGACTAAAGAGAATAGGGAAGACCCACAGAGCAGTTAGATATGAGCTCACTAATATTCCTCATGAATATGCAGTGGAGGTGAAGAATAGATTTAAGGGACTAGATTTAGTAGATAGGGTCCCAGAAGAACTTCCGCAGCATTGTTCAGGAGGCGGCAACAAAAAACATCCCAAAGAAAAAGAAAACTAAGAAGGCAAGATGGCTGTCTGCTGAGACACTGGAAGCAGCCCAAGAAAGAAGGAAAGCAAAAGGCAACAGTGATAGGGGGAGATATGCCCAATTAAATGCAAAATTCCAGAGGTTAGCCAGAAGAGATAAGGAATTATTTTTAAACAAGCAATGCATGGAAGCGGAAGAAGGTAATAGAATAGGAAAGACAAGAGACCTCTTTCAGGAAATTAGAAACATTGGAGGGAAATTCCAGGCAAAAATGGGTATGATCAAAAACAAAGATGGCAAGGACCTAACAGAAGCAGAAAAGGTGGCAAGAATATATGGAAGATCTGTATAGGAAGGATAATAATATCAGGGATAGATTTGATGGTGTGGTCAATGAGCTAGAGCCAGACATCCTGAAGAGTGAGGTTGAATGGGTCTTAAGAAGCATTGCTAATAACAAGGCAGCAGGAGACGACAGTATCCCAGCTGAACTGTTTAAAATCTTGCAAGATGATGCTGTCAAGGTGATGCATGCCATATGCCAGCAAATTTGGAAAACACAAGAATGGCCAACAGTTTGGAAAAAATCAACTTATATCCCCATACCAAAAAAGGAAAGCACCAAAGAATATTCCAACTATCGAACAGTGGCACTTATTTCACATGCCAGTAAGGTAATGCTCAAGCTCTTGCAAGGTAGACTCCAGCAATTCATGGAACGAGAATTGCCAGATGTACAAGCTGGGTTTAGAAAAGGCAGAGGAACCAGAGACCAAATTGCCAATATCCGCTGGATAATGGAGAAAGCCAGGGAGTTTCAGAAAAACATCTATTTCTGTATTATTGACTATTCTAAAGCCTTTGACTATGTGGATCATAACAAATTGTGGCAAGTCCTTGGTGGTATGGGGATACCAAGTCATCTTGTCTGCCTCCTGAGGAATCTGTATAACGACCAAGTAGCAATGGTAAGAACAGACCACGGAACAATGGACTGGTTTAAGATTGGGAACGGAGTACGGCAGGGTTGTATACTCTCACCCTACCTATTCAACCTGTACACAGAACACATCATGCAACGTGCTGGGATTGATGAAGCCAAGGCTGGAGTTAAAATTGCTGGAAGAAACATTAACAATCTCCGATATGCAGATGATACCACTTTGATGGCTGAAAGCGAGGAGGAGCTGAGGAACCTCATGACGAAGGTGAAAGAAGAAAGTCAAAAAGCTGTGTTGCAGTTAAACCTCAAAAAAACCAAGATTATGGCAACCAGCTTGATTGATAACTGGCAAATAGAGAGAGAAAACGTGGAGGCAGTGACGGACTTTGTCTTTCTAGGCGCAAAGATTACTGCAGATGCTGACTGCAGCCAGGAAATCAGAAGACGTTTACTTCTTGGGAGGAGAGCAATGACAAATCTTGATAAAATAATGAAGAGCAGAGACATCACACTGACAAAAAAGGTCCACATAGTTCAAGCAATGGTATTCCATAGTAACCTATGGCTGCAAGAGCTGGACCATAAGGAAGGCTGAGCGAAGAAAGATAGATGCTTTTGAACTGTGGTGCTGGAGGAAAATTCTGAGAGTGCCTTGGACTGCAAGAAGATCAACCCAGTCCATACTCCAGGAAATCAAGCCAGACTGCTCACTTGAGGGAATGATCTTAAAGGCAAAACTGAAGTACTTTGGCCCATAATGGGAAGACAGGAGACCCTGGAGAAGATGCTGATGCTAGGGAAAGTGGAAGGCAAAAGGAAGAGGGGCTGACCAAGGGCAAGATGGATGGATGATATTCTGGAGGTGATGGACTCGATCTTGGGGGAGCTGGGGATGGCAACGGCCGTCAGGAAGCTCTGGTGTGGGCTGGTCCATGAAGTCACAAAGAGTCAGAAGCGACTGGTCGAATAAACAACAACAAGCAGTACAAGCTGTAACCAGAAGAGGTGGATGGGGTAGAGCATGGTGGAGGGATGAGTCACAGGCACTGATGAGAAGATTAACCTCCCTGTTTCCTCTTCCCCAGGCTCTGTTTCCCTTATTTTTTTCTTCTCCCTGCCTCTCCTTCTTGTTTTGACAGATAATGGGATATTAATTAAAGTTGACGAGAATTCACACAAAGGAGATTCCAGAAATCCCAGCATTACCAGTTGGGTTGCTTTCCTCGACCTTTCCCAGGAGCTCCCAAATCTGGAAGGAAGCAATGACATTCAGCATGCACAGGTCAAATGGCTAGACAGCCACAAGCAAAAGGGATGCGGAGAATCTGTTCCTCCTGGGATAGAGGCCAAAAAAGGGATGCTTTCAAGAATGATGGCCTGTTTTCTACCATAAGATTGGGCCAGGCCATCACATCTGATGTAACCACCTGGAATTGTGTGTTATCTAGAGGTCCTTTGCCCAAGACCAGGCGCAGTCCCCATTAATTGGGAAGTGCTCACAGCTGGAGTTGGTGGGGCATTCCAGCCTCTTGGAGGCAAGGGCGGTCCACCCAGGGGCTGAGCCAGTGACTGGCTACAGGAAAATCTGCCCTGAGTTGCCAAGGCTGGGCTTTAAAAGAGGGCTGAGGTAGAGGCATGGGGTCTCCCTTCATCCTGGTGGTTTTGGACCTGCAGATGGTTGGTTGCTATGTGGGGAGGTCTATATTGAAGTATGTTAAGGATAGGCCAGGTAGCTTTAGTATTTTGCTTGGGTGTGCATTCATAAACTCTCTGTGCATGTTTAAGTAATTTGGCTTTGTACCCTTTTGTCCAATTTGCTATTTCCATTCTTCCCTTCCCCTTTGCTCCTTTATTTTTACCTTAATAAACCTTTACCCAACCTTTAGTTGGTGTGATTTCTCTGCATAACCTTAGTGCTAATTTCAGTGCCTTTTGGCCTAGGAAGGGGGCTACTGGGTACTTTGGGGGACTGGAAGGCTGGGTTTGGCCAGTCATATTTTTGTAGGAGAGCTGGGATCAGTTCTGGAGATGTCCTACCTTGCAGGAAGGTTGGAGCTGGTCCCAGTGGATTCTTCACAGATGCCCTTTAAAATCCTTCAGTATAACATTGCAAGAGAGTCACCTCAATGTTGGAACTATTCTGCCATGAGCCTTAACCTTAGGGGACTGCAGCAGATCCATGCAAGAGAAGCAAACCTTGCAGGTATTCTCAGTATGGGAAAAGATAAGAAGATAAGAAGTCACTTCTGAAGAGACATCAGAACTGTCAAGGGCTCCTTGGAGGGATCTCTCAGTCTAATCCAGTAGCCAAGTCCAGACACAGACAAAGGAATTCTTTTCAAAGCTTTATTCTTCTTTTACATCTTAATAACTCTACAGGTAGCAACTAGATCTGAGCAGCAGCATCCCTATGCCTTAAGTTGGAACAGTTGGTCCCCGTTTGAAAGGCAATTACTGGCAGACCCCTGAATATAAGGACTAGGGAGAATCCCTCCCCTTTTCCCTTGGATCCTCTGGGCGCAACCGTTCTTTGAGCGCGAACCCTTTGGCGCCGCTCTCTGCGTCTGTGCCGCGCATCCACCCAGTCTGCTATCTGTGCTGAGACACTCCCTGGACTGCTTTCTAAACTAGGAATGTGGGTGGGAGGAATCTCTGTCAGCTGTTGGTCCTGGGAAAAAGGAGCGCGCTCCTCTCCCGAAGGAGCGACTGCTCTTCCTCAGCAGCAGAACTACTCTGGGAATCTATGGGCTCAGTATCCACCCTGACATCATCCCCGCTCCCATGAGGCCCTCCCTCCTGCTCCTCCCCTGGGGCCCCGGGCTTGTAGGGGTACAGCTGGTGGAAGTGCCTCAGCAGCAACGGAGCATGCACATTTTTCGCGGGATCCCAGGATTGCTCATCAGGCCTGTCCCAAGAATGAGGCACTGCAGCTGCTGCCAGGCCCTGAGGGGGAAGAATCAGAGGGGGGGGGGAAGTCTCCTCACTCCCTGGCTGGCTTACGAGAAAGAGCATCCGCTTGGAGGTTGTCTGAGGCCTTCACATGGCAAATCTTAAGGTGGAACCGAGAAAAAAAAAGCGACCACCTAATCTGCCGCTGGTTTAAGGCACGGGCTGTCTGAAGATGTTCGAGGTTGCGGTGGTCAGTTCTAACTTCGACTGGGTGTTGTGCCCCCTCCAGGAGATGACGCCAGGTCTCCAAAGCGGACTTGATGGCCAACAGTTCCTTCTCCCAGATGGTATAATTCCTCTCAGACATGGTCAGTTTCCGGGAGTGGTAGGCGCAGGGTTGCAGCCCGCCGCCCTCCCGATGAGGCTGAAAGTGCACCGCCCCCACAGCGAAGTCAGAGGCATCAGTTTGCACTACAAAAGGCTTCGTCGGGTTGGGATGTAACAGGATCGGCTCAGAACTGAAAAGCCTCTTAAGTTCATCGAAAGCCTGTTGGGCTGATGCTGTCCAATGAAAAGGAGATTTCTTGCCCTTAAGGAGGTCCGTGAGAGGAGAAGTGAGCCGAGCAAAGTTGGGCAGGAACTTTCTGTAAAAATTAGCAAACCCCAGAAAACGTTGCAAGTCCTTCTTGGTGGACAGAGCCTGCCAGGAGAGGACAGCCTGGACCTTTGCAGGATCCATCCTGATACCGAAATAATGTAGCCAAGAAAGTCCAAAGAGGTTAGGTCAAACGCACATTTCTCCAGCTTGGCATAAAGATGGTTCTCGCGGAGGCGCTGGAGTATGGCAGAGACATGGCATTGATGGGCCTCGGAGTCCTCAGAAAATATAAGTAAATCATCGAGATACACAATGAGGAAAGTGTCCAAATAGTTCCTGAAGATGGCATTCATAAAACGCGAAAAAGTGGGAGGGGCGCAGGCTAACCCAAAAGGCATTACTAGGTATTCATACGCTCCATACCGGGTCCCGAAACTGGTCTTCCACTCATCCCCCTCCCGGATGCGAATGAGATTATATGCGTTATGCAGGTCCAACTTTGTGAAAATCTTGGCTCGCCCCAGGCGCTCCAGCATCTCTGGTATGAGGGGTAGGGGGTACTTGTCAGGGATGGAGATGGAATTTAGGTTTCTGAAATCGTGCACCGGCCTGAGTTCTCCAGATCTCTTGGCCACAAAGAAGGTAGGGGCGCAGGCGGGGGAGGAGGAGGGGCGAATGAAACCGCGTTTGAGGTTTGTGTCCAAAAACTCCCGCAGAGCTCGAAGTTCCGGCTCCGACATCGGATACAGACGGCCAGCGGGGATGGTCGCCCCCGGAATGAGGTTAATGGCACAGTCTAAAGGGCGGTGGGGGGGAAGCCGGTCAGCCTCTTTCTTGTCAAACACATCCCAGAAAGCTGCATACTTCTCTGGGAGGAAGAGGGTCGCTGAAGGACTGCCAGAAGCAGACGAGGAGGGAGAGGAAAGGGTTAAGGCCTGGGCTGGGACTGGCATCTCCTCCGGGAGGCAATGCTGCCGGCAGTAGGGAGACGCAAACTCCACTTGCTGAAGTCCCCAAGAAATCTGAGGGTTGTGCTTAGAGAGCCAGGAAATCCCCAGCACGATTGGGTATAAGGGAACCTTGGCTAAGTGAAACTGAATCTGCTCAACGTGCGACTGGGTGCGCATAGCGAGCGGAACTGTCATCCGGGTCACCGCGCCCGAAGAGAGAGGACGCCCATCAATGGTCTCCACTGCCAAGGGGGCAGGAAGGGGCAGGGTAGGAATCTTGTGGAAAAGGGCGAAGGACTCATCCATGAAACTGGTCATCGCCCCCGAGTCCACTAAAGCCAGGGCCTCCACCCCCCCCCACTGAGAGGAGCGGAGGTGAACATGCAACAGCAGATGGGAGGGTGGGAGGGTGGGGGGAGCAGCGAGGCTCGAGTAGCTCCCAGCTGTATCGGGGTCTCCTCTGCCCCCAGCGTCAGAGCGGGGGGTGGGGGAATGGGAGGAGGAAAATACCGGCCCCTGGCTCCCCACTGGGTCTGCCGGCGCCCCTCCAGTTGACTATCTATCTGAAGGCAGGTGTGGATGAACTCCTCCAAAGTAGGCGGGCTGGGCGTGCGTGCCAACTCATCCAAAATCTCGTCGTTCAAACCCTCCAAAAACTGAGCCGGTAGCGCGGCATCATTCCACTGTAAATCCTGCATCAGCAAGTGAAAGGAAGTCGCGTAGCTGGAAACTGAGTCCTTACCCTGCCGGAGGCGGCGAATCTCCCGAGAAGCTGTCTGCGTGCGCAGGGGGTCACCGAAAAAATGTGACATGGCTGTCATGAAACTTTGATCGTCCCTGAACAGGGGGTCATTAGCGAGAAGAAGTCCCAAAGCCCATTTAGCTGCCATGCCCGACAGCAGGCTAATGACAAAACCCACACGAACCTGTTCCGTCTGGAAATCCTCAGGTCGAAGGCGCATGTACAGCTCTGATTGGGCCCTGAAAATCTGAAAAAGTTCTTTCTCACCAGAAAACTTCTCTGGCAATGCCACTGGGCACTTGAGGCATGGGGGAATCGGAGGTGGGGGGGGGGGTTTGAAACGTTGCCTGTAGATTCTGCACGGCAGCCGTCACTTGAGCCATCCGATCACGGAGCATCTGGTTCTCTTGCGCCAGAGCTTGCACCGTTGGGTTCCTGGCACCCTCCATAAGGCAGTAGGAGAAAAGAGGGAGAGAGGAGAGAAAAAAAAAAGAGGAACAGGGACCAAGCTGTCAAGGGCTCCTTGGAGGGCTCTCTCAGTCTAATCCAGTAGCCAAGTCCAGACACAGACAAAGGGATTCTTTTCAAAGCTTTATTCTTCTTTTACAACTTAATAACTCTACAGGTAGCAACTAGATCTGAGCAGCAGCATCCCTATGCCCTAAGTTGGAACAGTTGGTCCCCGTTTGAAAGGCAATTACTGGCAGACCCCTGAATATAAGGACTAGGGAGAATCCCTCCCCTTTTCCCTTGGATCCTCTGGGCGCAACCGTTCTTTGAGCGCGAACCCTTTGGCGCCGCTCTCTGCGTCTGTGCCGCGCATCCACCCAGTCTGCTATCTGTGCTGAGACACTCCCTGGACTGCTTTCTAAACTAGGAATGTGGGTGGGAGGAATCTCTGTCAGCTGTTGGTCCTGGGAAAAAGGAGCGCGCTCCTCTCCCGAAGGAGCGACTGCTCTTCCTCAGCAGCAGAACTACTCTGGGAATCTGTGGGCTCAGTGTCCACCCTGACAAGAACCTCCCTCGAGAGTAAAACCTGAGGAAAGCTTTCTCGATAAGGCAAAACAACTTCTGGTAGTCACAGGACAGAAGCCTTGTCCTCACACTCTGTGTGGAAGACTCTTCAGGCACCAATTCACATGCATACTGCATCAACAAAGTTATCTCAGAGCCAAGCCATATCAGTATACTGAGTGTGAAAAATGCTTCAGTGTGAAAACAGCATTAACAGCATCAGAGAAATCACATGGCAAAAGAGTCGTGTTGTTGCCTTCCCTCCCTGTGAGAAAAGTTTCCTTGCCCAGTCACTGTTTAAGCAATGTCAGAGAGCTCACACCAGAGAGAAGCCTTATTGTTGCCTTCAGTGTGGGAAAACATTCTGTGCCAGATTAATGTTTTGTCGGGCATCGGATGTTCCATGTGGGGAAGATGCCCTATCACTGTCTTTGGTGCGGGATAAGCTTTGTTGCCAAACTGGCCTTTAAGAAACACCAGGCCTGCCACACTGGAGAAAAGCCTCATCAGTGTCAAGAATGTGGGCAAACCTTCACTTCCAAATCGATATTTGAGCAACATCAGAGGCATCATCTTGAAGATGAGAAGCATTCTTAGTGTCTTAACATTTGACAAGTTTATTTCAAGCCAAGTGCTGCATTGTGCCCTCAGTGTGGGGAGAGGTTCACTGAGAGAAAAAGACTGATGGGCCATCAGAAAGTACATTTGGAAGGGGCGCCTCATCAATGTCTTCAATGTGGGAAAAGATTCAAATACTGATACATCGCTGAATTGGCATGGGAAAATCCATCAGGAAGGAAAGCCACACAAATGCTCTCAATGTGATAAATGCTTCCCCAAGCAACATCAGTTGACTCAGCATCTGGGGACGCATGCCTGAGAGAAGCCTTGCCTCTGCCTTGAATGCGGGAAAGGCTTCAATATGATGGGATCATTCAGGAAACGTTAGATAATCCACATGGAAGTGCAGCCATATTATTGCCTTCAATGTGAGAAAAGATTCACCAGAAGTTCAGCATTTGAATGCCACCAGAGATATTACAGCTGAGAGATGCCCCACAAGTGTCCTGAGTGTAAAGAAAGTTTTGGCAAGAAATTGTGTTTAACGCAACACCAGAGGAAACACACAGGCAAGAAGCCGTATCGGTGTAGTCCTTGTGATAAACGCTTCAGTGTGCATTTGTCACTTAATCAACACTGGGGAGTTCACACGGGAGGGAAGTCTTATCCATGTCATGAATGTGGGAGGGATTTCAGCAAGAAAGCGCATTTAAAAGAGCATCAGAGCATCCATGGGGAAGGGAAGCTAAAACAGGGATATCAGCCCACTGAGAAGCATCATCAGTGTCCTGAGGGTGGGAGACGGTTCAGCAAAAAATCAGGCTTAGTACGACATCAGAGAAGCCACATGGGAGAGAGGCCATATCATTGTCCCAAGTGTGACAAATGCTTCACTGTCCATTCATCAGTTAAGCGACATCGGAAACCTCACACAGGAAGGAAGTCTTATTAGTGTCTTGAATGTGGAAATGGGTTTACCAAAAAGTCATATTTAGACAAATGTGAGTGAATACACTTGGAAGGGAGGGCATATCAATGACCTCACTGTGAAGAAAGCTTTCCTAACTGTTCGTCACCTAAGTGACTGAAGAACTTGCAGAAAAACAAAGTCATAGTACTGCAATTGGCGTGGGAGAAGATTCAGACTTAGATCATCATTTAAACAACACTGGAGAGTGTGCAGAGCAGAGAAACACAACGGCGTCCTCCATGTGGTGGGAGAAGTTTCAGTGACACGCCAATGCTGAAGCAATATTGGTGATTCCCCATTTGAACTGAAGTAAGCAATATCGGTGCTGCGAGTGTTGGGAAAACCAGGGGATGACTGATGGGCAGCAAAGAGGAGAGCCAGGTGGCTGTGTCATGGGGATGGGAAGGGTGTCTTCATTGGGAAGAATGGTAGGATCAAGATTGCGTCCTAAATAAAGATTATTGCAACTTAGTGGAAGGTGTTGTAGACTCCAGCCAAAGGGGCTATATCAATTTAAAAGCAAGTTTTGGACCTTAAGCAGGGCCAAAGTGACGACTTTGGTGTGTGAATCACCCCTTCTAACGCTGAATGCCGTTCCAGTGTGCTGACAGGTTTATAGCCAGAACAGGGTGACTGATCAACAAAAGGGAGGTACCTCCATGCTCAGGGGAATCCTGAGGTATGCACAAGTAGAAAAAAACTTGGGGACCCCCCCCCCCACAGAGGCCAAAGTGGTTGGAACTAGCCAGCCTATTCAAGAAAAGGGATTAAGATTTTGTTTGTATTATGGAGAACAAAGACGTGAGATAAAGCTAGATAAAACTATTCAGGTTACTCAGCAGGGTACCAACTGACCAGATGCTCTAGGCACTGAGGATCTATATCAGAGGTACAGGTTTGTCACACAATGTTATCAGTTTTTTCTTATTTCAGCAGTCACTGCCCCAAAAACATTTGTTTGTAAACTGTTAGAGGGTATTCATGTGCTGAGGATTGTCAGAAAACTTGAAATGTTTCCCCAATCCACTTATTTGTAGATTAGAAGTATGGATCCCCCAAGAATGATTACTTGGATTAATTAAAGAATTTAATGCAGGGGTGTTAGAAAAAAAAAGGAGACTCCATAACCATTGGCGTCTCAAGTTACGTAAGAGCCCGAGTGGCGGGAAAATATAGGCGGAGCAAAAAGGGAATCATACTGACGCACTCATGACTAACGGCTTGGTAAGCTGATAGTGACTGTTTATTGGATATTAACTTAGTGAGCCGATGTACTAACTGTTTCATTGGTTACTGGTAAGAACAATAGAAGCGATATGATATAAAGGGCTTTTGCACACGTGTCTCGGGGTCCAGACTGCTCTGCACCCGTTTTGCAAAACGTTCAATAAAATAGTGTTGGATCCACTGCTGCCTGCCTGGCATCCTTTTCTTCTAAACCGAAAGCAAGGACTTTTTATCTAACAGGGGTGCACAACTTGTGGCCTGCAGGCACCCCCAAGGTGTTGTTTGCAGCCCCCCCGCATGAACCACACAGCTGAAATTACTACCTAATTTGCAGACGCCACTGCTGAGGACACATAAGCATCAGCACTCAGAAGGCCCTGCTTCCCTGAGGATTACCACTCAAGATGGCCTGCTTCTGGGTTTTTGAGGGAAGGTGTGTGTGCGCGCGCGTGCATGTGCATGCGTTCACATGGATGGGGTGAAAGAGTGTTGTGTGTTGGGGGGGAGTGTGTGTGTCTGTGGAGGGGGGGGGAAGAGTGCCTGTGTGCATGCGCTTGCATGTATGTGTGGCCTCTTCCCCCACCAACCGAGACTAAACTGAAGGTAGGGGTACTTGACAAGAGAGCTCAGGAACTCTCCAAGCAGCTGGACAGACTAGGGTGTATCAGGAGGTTCATCCTGGCTGGTAGCAGCCTTTCAGAGATTCTTTTCCTGGGGAGCCCACATAAAGAAGGGATCCACCAGTAGGAAGAGTTATCCCCTCTCCCAGTCTCATAACACCATGAGACGCTCAAACACTTCATCAAGAAATGGGACATTTGAAACAGGCCAATAGTTATAGGTGGGAGGGACTGAATAATGGTTTCTTTACAAAGGGCTTCATCTCCATCTTCTCCAGTACAATTAGAATCTGCTGTCCCCCAGAGAGGCATTAGTAGCCTCTGCTATCCAACGGGCTAGCCTTGCCCTAGCTACTGTATATAACCAGGAGGGATAAGTGTGAATGAGGAAGGCCTCCCTTCTAAGGACTCTGTCCACATCCTCAGGTTGCACAAAGTGAAAAGTGTCTATAGAAATATAAGAAGAAACACATCATAGAGCTGATCCCATACAACAGTACTTTAAGTTGGGAACAGGAGCAAATTATTTTATGTCACAAATTGATCGCAGTGGTTGGACACCAATATATGCTATTACCTTCTGCACATTGGGAGGATCACCAAAGACAGAAATCATGCCTCTTGAGTTCTTAAGCTATGGAGGTCACAACCATGAACTAAGGTCCAACACACTTTGGGCACAACCCAATCTTGTACAGTTTCCATGTCCATTAGTACATTCATATTCTTTCTTCCATCATAGAACCCAATGTGACATATATAGGGGATTCCAATGTAGTCTCCCATCCAGGCACTGACCAGATCCAGACCTGCTTAGCTTCAGAAAGGTGGCTGTATCATGTGCCAAAAGAGACCATGTGTTGGGACGTATGTATGCAGGTCAGGAAAGCTTTTTGGTGGACTGTGCCATAGATCTTGCTATGGGAATGCTGTCTCAGCAATCCTTTATTTAAGCTGGGGCTTGCACCAATAACAATGATAGAAGGGTGAATCTATCCTAGAGAATTTTATCAGCCACCAATGCTGCTCCCAAATCTTTATTGAAAATTCAACATTCATGAAGACTGAAAGCATTAAACCAGCTCCTTGAGCTAATGCTAAGCCAGCAGGGTAGTCATGAAATTGCACTGATTTTTTTTTTTTTTGCCCCTGTTGCTTTATCATTATCATTATAATTGTTCCACTGACTGGACATTCCAAAAGCCCCATTTTCGTTCTGCATAATGGAACCCAGGGTTGTGTTAATAAGAGCAATCTATCTCCTTTGGCTCCGGTGGCTACATATAGGTTTATAATGGATTATCACACATTACTGCAATGCTGTTTCTCAAGGGCATTGGAATGGTCATAATGCAGGAAAAAAGTATTTTGGGGAGGAAGAGGGAAGAAACCTATTGGTGCATCCATCCATCCCAAAGAAACTAAGATGGTTGGGCAGTGAGAGGGAATGGGTGATTTAATGTTCAAGTTACTTTATAGGATTTTTTAAAATGTAGGTATGAAAGGGCTGTGTCCTATTTTGTAATAGGTATTTATCTAGATCACATCAGTGGTTGTATCGAACTGATCCATGCAGAATTTTCACTCAATCATTTTTGGGGCAAGTGTGTGCTTTTGAGGGGTGTGAATATCAACTCCCCCAACCCACTTTCCACAGCTGTAGCTGAGTGGTAGAGCACCAGCTTTGCATGCAGGCGTTCCCAGGTTCAATTCCTGGCATTTCCAGGTAGGGCTGGAAAAAGTCCTGCCTGAAACCCTGGAGAGCCACTGCCAGTCATTGTGGACAATACTGGGGTAGATGGACTGATACAGTGATAAGGCAACTTCCTATGTTCCTATATTTTTCACACCACTGTTCAACATAGCCAGTGCTCCCCGCAAGTCTGCTACTGCTTCAGTATCCCTTGCATGCCAGTCCCTTCTGAATGTGTGTGTTTTAAAACAATAGGATTTAATTCTGTACTACAAGTGCACCAGTATTTACTCAACAGGGCATCCGACAACTGTGTCTTTGGAGTTAGATATGGGAAAATTAAACCTCTCTGTGCGTTTGCCCTTAAGGTTAACAAAGAGGCCAGTTGCATCTCCCAGCAGTCCTCAGCTTCTGGAAGCTGCTGTAAACCACTGAACCAAGAAATGCTAGGATGTGACCTTTTCTTGCTCACATTATAAACAAATTTCCAATTCTCATAGTGACCTGCTGAGATTCATGCAGCAGGGAGCCATCTGGGTCAGTTTGTGCATATCTGGCAGGTGAAAGCCAGCCAGTGGGTGTCCGGATATGTTCCTTAGTGTCCAGGCATCGTTTGATCAGCCTGAGCCCAATGAGTGTCTTGGATGCCTGGACAATTTCAGCCTGGCTTCTCAGGACCTTTCCACATATCATTTACCTCTCTGTAGGTGGTTGCCGATGGGGGGTGGAAAAGGAGATGGATGGACATCCAAGAATGTGTGAATTTGTCTCCTAAGTGAAAGAAAGGAAGAAAATGACCTGCAAAGCTGTGTATATTCAGGCACGAATTGCAGCTGAAGGTCTGAATCGATTGGAATGGAGAAATTTGAATCTGAGACTGCAGACAATTTGGGTATGGCTGGCTGCAGGCCCTTCTCCATTTTCATCAAATCATAACCTGAAGTACCTTCCTTTTTTCTTTCTTTTTTGAATTAATCCCCTTCAGTAGGGTTGGGTGTAGCTGTAGTCTTATGCATCCTTTCTTGGCAGTGCCATTGAAAGTGGAGCTTATTTCTTAGCCCCCATGCAGACCAATCCTCCGTGTGTTTATGTTTACACATGCATTTTCATGTGAGGGTGCAGAGGCGCAATACAGAACATATCAGTGTTTTGTGATATTTAGTCTTAGTTGTAAGCACTGCATTGCTTTGTGTCACCCTTGGTATAATCTTATATTTATGACTTTACCATTTTGACTCTGCTGAACCTCTTTAATGTCTGATATGCTTGTGACTGTTCATTTTGCTTCTGCCTAACCAGGGGTGTGGGACCTGTGGACCTCCAGATGTCGATGGACTACAACTTCCATCATCCCTGACCATTGGCTATGCTGGATGGGGTCTAATGGGAGTTGTAGTCCAGCAGTATATGGAGGGCCCCAGGTTCGCCACCTGCTTTTTTCTTCAAAGAACAAATCCAAAAGAACAAGTGCCAGTATGAGGTGCAGAAGTAGATTCTTTACACTCATGAGTTCTGCAGAGATTGCCCAAACATTTTGCTACCGAGGCTGTGTCGTATAAAACCAGTTCTCTGGGAGGGAGTTCCTGAGGGAAACATGGAAAGCCCTACATTTGAAAGAAGCTACTGAACCATTGGTTCTGACCAGGTTCACAGAACTTCTTGTTGTTTTTTAAAGTCCTCACCACGCTCCCTTTGTCAGTGACACCCTGACCCAGTCTCCATGAGAAGGATCTTTAAGCTTTACAGCTTGGCTATGGTATGGAGCTATGATTGAGAGACACTTCCATTACTTCCATTTTATTAATGGGGAAATAACCTACCATTTCAATCTGCTGATAGTGGCAGAAGCCAAATAGGGTATCCATAGTTCCAAACAAGTGGATGGTAGCAACAGTGATATTGTAGAGACTGCAAGGAAACTCCATGACCAATGGGAAAGAGGTTGAAGGGATTGGAAGATACTTTTGTCTCTGAATTAAGATGGCATAGGGCTTCAATAGAGCTTGCAAATTCTCTAAAATGTATCCTTATGGGAGAGGCAAAATGTTCTGCACTTGGGAGGGGGGGAGGAATCCCCTCCATTTGGGAAGCCAGCATTTGGGTTTTACCAATTAGTATGACACAGTGAAATGTTATCTTTGGATACAGTGATCTTCATGGAAGAGTCTTCGGTTTGAGTTTGCAGTGAAGCCCTCATTGTCTGAATGCAATAAAATTTTAAAAAAATGCAATTGGAAGCGCTGATTTATTATACAGGTTTCTAAATCACTTGCAGACCCACGAGTGTGGAGCAGACGCCAGTCTTCAGACTCCCCCCCCCCCCAACAGACGGCTGGGTGCGCAGGGCCAGTGAGGATGTGATGGTGGCAGAATCATCTGATTTGGCCCCACTCTCCCTCTCACGCAGTTGTAATCACATGAAGGGTAAACATCCAAATGGGGTTTTAGATTTTGCCTAAATAGTGTTTTGTGTCATTACGTAGTCAGCATACTGTATGTCAGCATAATGTGTTTAATAAGACATTCCTGTTTTAACAGAACATGACTGTTGAGAGTTTGTTAACAAAGTTAATATCGTGGTTGCTTTTCTTTAAAAAGGAAAAAGAAAAACCAAGCTTCAGTGCGGTCTTTGAACTCAGCAGCAAGGTTGAAAAAAGAAAATATCTAGTGGGTAATTAGATGGAAAGCGGAGTATTTTTTCAAGCTGCATCAAAAAGGATTTATAATCCCTCTTCAGTGATCAAAATAAAAAACCACTGTCTAATGAGTTTATTTGGTGAATTACCACATTGAATATCTTTTTGCTGCATTTGGTGCCTTAATTGACTGCTGCTTGTAGTTACTTGTTTTTTTAGAAAAACCAGATGCAAAGCCTCTATTAAAGGTTAAAAGGTGCCTCTGCCAGATGGGAGTTAATTTAATGTTGAGCTAAGTGTTGTGCCGTTTCTAAGGCAAAGGCAGCAGAGGTCATCTGAGTGTTGCGTATTACGACTACGTCTGTCCTCCTTCCCCCACCTCAAATGATTTGTCCCAGAGTTAGCGGTGGCATGACGTTTATCTGTACACTTTTCGCAATAGTATCTCTTGTACTATAATTATAAATTGAAGAAAGTCTCATTGTAATTGCTCATGATTAAGAAATTACCAACTGAATAGAAACTATGCTAGTACAGATGGTTCATAACCCTTTTGAAAATAAGTTATCCTGTGCCCTAGATCAGGCCTAGCAGTGGGACTTCAATAAACTTGATTTTGGTGGCTCCCTGGACTGTAAAAACAAGGGAACTGTCAAACAGACAGCAGGCCGCAATAGATGGTTGGCGTGCTGACTTTGGCTTGGTGGGTCATAGGTTGAGTATGTCTGGCAAAGTTTAACCACTGTGTGACAGAAGTTCTGCTTTTGAGTATGTTTAAAACTACCCAGGGTTGCTTTGCATATTTGTCTCCCCAAGTGAGTGGCACTACTATGCAGAGAAATGAATTGGAAAGAATGTGTGATTCCCCCCTCCATTTCTTCATAGTCAGAGGGCGGGGGGAAGCAAACACACATGCAAACACAAAGAGTCTTGTGGCACCTTAAAATACTAAAAGAGCCTTGTGGCACCTTAAAAGACTAAGGCAGGCATTTGGGGTGGGTTAGTATATTTTAGAAAATGTTTTTATTGTAGAATTTTATTGTTTTAAACTGTTTTATTATATGTTGTACATCGCCCAGAGTGGCTGGGTGACCAGCCAGATGGGCAATTAATAAATTTAATAAATAAAATAAATAAAAAATAAATAACACATTTATTCTGGCACAAAGTTTCGTGGACACTGCCCACTGCATGAGATGCATGACATACATACATCAGATGCTCTTCATCAGTCATGCATCTGATGAAGTGGGCAGCATCCACAAAACCTTATGCCAGAATAAATGTGTTAGTCTTTAAAGTGCCACATTCTTCATTCTTCATTGAACATTCTTCATTGTTTTTGCTTCAACAGACTAACATGGTAACCCCACTGAAATAAAGAAAAAAAATCTGTTTTTCCATTGGTCCTGAACAATAGAAGTACATTGTTAAAAAAAGAAAGAAAAGTGGCTGGCAAAATACCTCTAAACTCGAAAGGATTGTATAACCCAACTAATCCAGTTTTCGAGAAGGAGCTTGGTTTCAGTCATTTGTGTGCTGACTCAAGTGATACCAGATGAAAAAAGCTCTAATAAGTAAAGGTTTGTTAACATTTTGTTTTAAATGAGAAAACAGTAGCATAGCCACTAACCAGCTCTACTAATTTATCCTGCATTCCTTCAATTCACAAGCTCCAGTTCCCTTCAAAAGTAACTGTATCCATGCTGTGGACACCCATTTATTTTTAAATTCTTACAGCTGGATCACCCTATTGAGTATGACTGTTAGACCTCTGAAGAAAACTTTGGTTAAATATCTAAGGAAGAAAACCCTTCCACCTTTAGGGAGGGGTGTCTTTCATCTTTTTTTTTTTTTTTAACCCTCAATGGACTTGAAATAGGGAAGCAAAAAACAAACAAAAAGGCATATATTGTCAGAGTTAGCACCCAAATGGTTGGGTTGAATGATGTCTATGAGGCTTGAGTCTTCCTGCAGTTGCTTTGGACCAGATGCTGGACTTGCAGATGATAGCATGACTCTGAGCCTACAATTAATTTGGTGGCGGTGGTGGTGATGGTGTGGAATGAGTGAAATTGACTGCTGGTCCTTTTGTACTATCTCTTTGACCAGTCATTTCTTCCTTGCTCTAGCCTTCCTCAATAACTGCTTCCACACTCCACATTCCTATCAATCTCTGGTGCCTAAGTTTCTCGTATTAGAACAGGGATGGGGAAACTTGCAGGGATTACCCATCTGGCTTGCCAGAATTCTAATAATTAGAAACTGGTGAGGTATCTGCATGCTGTCTTGATGCTGCAGGAAACGGCCAATGTAGTGGATTTTTTGCGGAAGAGAGTGGCGAGGAGTTAAGTGTGAACTTTTCACAGAGCCATATACAGTGTCTAGTAGCATATGTACATTTGTTTAGTAGAGTAACTAAATACTATTATGTATGGCAACTATTATGAATTTAGAGTTGGTTTATACAAATATAATGAAAGTTACTAACACCAAGTAGATAATGCTCAGCAGTTATCCTGTACATGTCATACTTCCCTTCTGATAACACTGTTCTTCTCTGCTGTGAGAAACTTTGACTTTCTTCACATGGAGCTTTTACCTTGCAATTGAGATTTCTCCTTCATGGAAGTTTGCGGGCTGTTTACATGATGCCATGTCCCTCCAGGGCGTCTCCTGCACTAAATGCCCTTTGTTCCGTTTTTAAATAGATTTCGGGTAATGAGCTATCAAATTACCCCATTGTGCTCTGCTTGAGTTCCCTCCGTGACGTTCCCTCCGTGAAAAGAGGAAAAGCATCAAGAAGAGGAGCAAGCTCAATGAAAGGGATGGAAGACCCAGATACAGGGGAGAAGGAGGGGAGAAGGAGAGGGGGGAAAGGAAGCGGGTGAAAAGAGAGTTGTAGTGATCCTGCATTGAAAACAGAAGCAGAAAGCCCCATTTTAAATGTAGGATTTTAGGCTGGTGTTGAGATGCCCATGGTGGCTTCCTTTGATAGGAAGGAATAGAGTATAGAGTATCATAAGCAAAAAGAAGGAAAAGACAGATTCCTGTCTGAAGGGCTTACAATTTTGATAGTGGTGTAGACCAGGGGTTGGCAGAAGGTAGATCTATAGATGTTTGTTTTAATTGTTGTTGTTGTTTAAGTTCTGGGGTATTCTGTTGTGTTTTTAGGGGTGGGTAGCCTGCCTGATAGGCGGGAGCGAGGGGGCATGTGTCCACCTGATGGAGGCAGTGGGGGGAGTGTTGAGGGCCAGAACATACTGAGGCTGGGCGGCAGGTGCTGGCGGAGTGCTAGGGGCAGGCCATGTCAGGCAAGGGGAACAAGGGAAAGATGTGTAGTATCTGTCCCCTGCTCCGGGCCTGTCCAGAACCAAAGGATGGCTGGGGGAGGTGTGACTCCATCTTCTGGCCTTCGTTTGCTGCTCTGCAATGCTGGGTCTGTTACCCAGAAAACCTCCCTCATCCATGACATGATCCTGGACGAGGGTGCAGACCTGGCATGTATTACGGATAGGGGTGGACGAAAGTCACTTACCTGTCCTCGAAGGACGTTCGCGGTGGGGGGGAGGCGCTTCACTGGTCCCCCCGCGAAGTTCAGGCCGGGGGGGGAGGCTTCCCGCCTCGCCCTGGCCGAAATTCAGGCCGGGGGGGAGGCTTCCCGCCTCGCCCCGGCCAAAATTCAGGCCGGGGAGGAGGCTTCCCGCCTCGCCCGGCCGCGAACGCGAAAGTTAAAAAAAAACACAAAAAACGCCCCCTGATAGGCTACGTGACGATTCACGTAGCCTATCACGGCTAGATCTGCAAAGTCAGCCGTGATAGGCTACATGAATCGTCACGTAGCCTATCACGGGTGACTTTAAAAAAAAAAAAAAAAAAAGCGCGTACGCGAATGGCGGCCCCCATAGGGAGCCGCCATTCGCGTTCCTTATTTAGTCGCTGTAGTCTACGTAAATGTTTACGTAGACTACGGCGAAAATAAGGGCAACGCAAATAGCGTTGCCCTTATTTTCGCCGTAGTCTACGTAAATCTTTACGTAGACTACAGCGACCAAATAAGGAACGGGAATGGCGGCTCCCTATGGGGGCCGCCATTATCCGTACACACTTTTTTTTTTTTTTTTAAGTCACCCGTGATAGGCTACGTGACAATTGACGTAGCCTATCACGGCTGACTTTGCAAATCTAGCCGTGATAGGCTACGTGAATCGTCACGTAGCCTATCAGGGGGCGTTTTTTTTTTTCTTTCATTGCAATGGCGGCGGTGGCAGCCGGTCGAAAGACCGGCTGCCGCTCCCGCCTCGCTCGAACACCCGCCGAACCGCCGGCCGGACCCGCCACCGGGAGGGACATTCGGTGAAGGTAAGTCCCGTCCCGGCGGGGGGGTGCAGGGTGCGGGGGGGGGTTCAGAGGATTTCTCCCCGAAACTTGTTCGGGGGGCCGAACACGTTGGCGCTCGGCCCCCCGAAGTTTCGGGGAGAAATTCTCCGCCAACCCTAATTACGGAGACCTGGCTGGCCAAGGCTGCTGCTCCAACCCTTGCAGCCATGTGTCCAGCCAGATTTTTGTATGCACAGCAGCTGAGGGCTGGGGATCAGGGAGGGGGAGTGGCTGTTATCTACCGAGAGTCCTTGGTCTTCACCAGCCCCCCTCTCCAGGAGACCAAGGTTGCTGAGTGCATGTACTGGAGGTTGGGCCTGAAGGGCAGTCTGGGGATTCTGCTCATGTACCGTCCACCCTGCTGCATGAATGACTCCCTGGCCGAGGTGCTTGAGGTGGTCTCTGATGTGCATGTACAGTCCCCTAACTTATTGGTGTTGGGGGACTTCAACGTACATTCAGAGGCCATCCTCACAGGAGCACCTGGGGACTTCATGGAGACCATGGCCTCCTGGGAGCTGCACCATATTCTAACTGGGCCCACCCATGTAGCTGGTCATGCACTAGACCTTGTGTTTGTTTCTGGAGAAGCGGGGAGTGATCTGGAAGTTGGGGGTATATCCACCACCCCCTTGTCATGGTCAGATCACTATCTGGTGATGTTGGACTTCTCGGTTCCACAATCCCTCCGCAGGGGTGGAGGACCCATTAAAATGGTCCGCCCCAGGCGTCTTATGGATCCAAATGGATTCCTGAATGCGCTTGGGGATTCTCTGGGGCATGCCAACAGCCACTCGGTCGAGACCCTGGTGGGTGCTGGAATGCTGCAATCACTGGGGCATCAGATCGGGTGGCTCTGAAATGCCCTCTCTCCCTGAACAGGGCTCAGACTGCACCATGGTTCAATCCGCAGTTATGAGCTCTGAAACAGGAGGTGAGATGGCTAGGGCGCCGGTGGCGGAAGTCTCGCTCCAAAGACGATCAGACACGGGCTAGAGCTGTATCTTCAGCCTATCATGTGGCGGTGAAGGCAGAAAAAAAGGAATATTATGCTGCCTCTATCGTGTCTGCAGAGTGCTGTCCCAGGAGGCTGTTCCAAGTGGTCCGGAGCCTGGTCGGTCCTGTGGCTCTGGAACCGCTGGGGCATTCTAAGGCCTCCTGTGAGGCCTTGGCAAGGCACTTTGCAGATAAAATTGATCGGATTAGGAGTGTTACTCCGCACGCTGTGGATAAAGTTAGTGAGCAAGAGGCGGCCTGTGGCAAACCGGTTTTGTGGGATCGGTTCCAGCTTCTTCCTTCTGATGAAGTGGACAAGGTGCTTTCATCTGTAAGGCCGACCACCTGCTTACTTGATCCTTGCCCATCTTGGCTCATTATGGGCTGTAGAGAGAGACTGGGTGAGGGGATCAGGGCGGTGGTGAACGCCTCCCTTGAGGAGGGAGTGATGCCATCAGCGCTCAAGGAGGCAGTGATAAGACCACTCTTAAATAAGCCTTCCTTGGATCCCCAAATTCTGAACAACTTTCGCCCAGTCTCAAATCTGCCATTTTTGGGCAAGGTGATTGAGCGGGTGGTGGCGATGCAGTTGAAGGCACACTTGGAAGAAACTGATTATCTAGACCCATTTCAGTCAGGCTTCAGGCTTGGGCATGGGACAGAAACGGCCTTGGTCGCCTTGGTGGATGATATGAGGAGGGCTCTGGACAGGGGCGAATGCTCCTTCCTTGTTCTCCTCGACCTCTCAGCGGCTTTTGATACTGTTGACCATGGTACCTGGACCGCCTGGAGGGGTTGGGCATTGGAGACACCATATTGCGGTGGTTCCGGTCCTTCCTCTCTGGCAGGTACTAGAGGGTAGCACTGGGAGAGGAGGTTTCGGACCTGTGGCCACTCACTTGTGGGGTGCCACAGGGTTCCATCCTCTCCCCGATGCTATTTAACATCTATGTGAAGCTGCTGGGGGCTATCATCAGGAGGTTTGGGGTGCAGTGTCATCAATATGCAGATGACACGCAGCTCTACCTCTCATTCAAATCTTCACCAAGGTTGGCCGTAGAATCCCTGTCCAAATGTCTGGAGACAGTGAGTCCCTGGATGGGGAGGAATAAGGTGAAGCTGAACACTGACAAGACCGAGGTACTTTTGGTGGGAGACAAGAGGAGGCTGGGGGATGTTGACCTGGTGTTGAATGGGGTACGGCTACCCTTGGAAAACCAGGTCCGCAGCCTGGGGGTCATTTTGGACTCCCAGCTGCCCATGGAGGCTCAGGTGTCAGCTGTGAGCCAGACAGCGCTGTATCAACTCCATCTGATACGGTGGCTGCGCCCCTTCCTTCCCGACCATCTGCTCCCATCGGTAGTACATGCCCTGGTCTCCTCTCGTTTAGACTACTGTAATGCTCTGTACGTGGGGTTACCTTTGAAGATGGTTTGGAAGCTGCAGCTGGTACAGAACGCGGCGGCTCGCCTGATTAAAGGCAGCCGCCGGTGAGATCACATCACTCCAGTGCTGAAGGAGTTGCATGGGTTACCAGTTGTTTTCCAGGCCAAATTCAAGGTGTTGGTTTTGACCTTTAAACCCTATATGGTTCCGGCCCAGCCTATCTTAAGGAGCGCCTCCAGCAACACCAGACAGGCCGCTTAACAAGATCAGCCTCGGATGGCCTTCTCTCTGTCCCATCAGCCAGGACAGCTAGACTGGTGGGGATGAGGGAGAGGGCCTTTTCTGAGGTGGCCCCCACTCTGTGGAATTCCCTCCCTAGGGAACTCGGCCATGCCCCCTCTTTAATGAGCTTCCGCCGTGCATTAAAAACGTGGTTGTTCAGGCAGGCATTTGGGGTGGCTTAGGGTATTTTAGAAAACGTTTTTATTGTAGAATTTCATTGTTTCAAACTGTTTTATTATATGCTGTACATCACCCAGAGTGGCTGGGTGACCAGCCAGATGGGCAATTAATAAATTTAATAAAATGAATGAATGAATGTTTGGGATTTCAACTCCCAGAAACTTGCCAACATGGCCAGTGGTCAGGAATGTTGGGAATTGAAGTCCCAAACTTCTGGAGATCCCTGGTGTAGACAATAGTGTGGCGAAAGAGGGGTGGGAAGAAACATGTGAGCAGATAGTTACATGTACGTAGGGCTTAACTAGATGCTACGAGATGCTGCCACTGCTCCGTGTCTCTTCCCTGGAATCAGTGGTGCAGCTAGATAATTTTAGACTCTGGACTTAAGGTGCAATCCTATGGACATTGAGATCAAATGCAATTTCCAGCATCCCTCCAGGTAGCCCTGCTGGCTAGGACATTCCGGTAATTGTAGGACTTTTTTCTGTCTAAAGATGCATAGGATTGCACCCTGAATGGTCTTATGAGGCTTCCTTTAGATGGCTATGCATATTACTTCAGTTGTGAAGCACATTTCTTCCCTGGTCCCTGCTCCCCACTGCCATTCCATGCTTTACAACTGCTTCTACATTCTTGATATGTTAGAACAAGAGCAACAAAACTGTTTGCCAACCTTCATAAAAAAGAACAAAAGACTTTGAGCATGTGCAGTTTTGCATTTTTAAACTCACTTATGTCATAGCACCGTCATGACTACAGGAATAAAATAAGCGTTGGCTTCTCCTGCCCTTCTGCCCTCATCCCTTACTGCTCTTTGAGTGGGGGCCCCTGGGCTGCAGGACCCTGGATTTTGCCCCCAAGTACACTGCTGCTTGTAATGTCTAGATATTTGCTGCATATGATGTGACATCATTGCAACAAACACTGGCCTGCCCCTCCACGTGTCATTGGTTGTCGGCCATGGGGGTGAAGTTAAGATCTCACACATCATGCGTTGTGTTTAAACTTACAAGGAAGAGCAGGCAAAGTAAGATGTAGCTAAACCCTTTGGCTTTGTTTCAGTATGAGTGAGGAATTAGGGAATCTGCTGCCATTCAATAAATAATAAAACTGCAATGAGCTGGCATATCAACAGTAAAGGAAAATCACATCAGTGTGCAGCGCCAGATGCGCTCCTTTGCTAAATGCCAAACCTGGCTCCATTTTTTAAAGTCTTTTTTTTGCATGCTCCGGGAAGTCTTTTGAGGCCAGCCGCACAGAGATGCTAACTATCAGCATCTTATATTTGGAATGTTCCACTGATTAAAATGCTTCCAACAGGAGATGTCAGCAAGTAATAAATATCCAGGCTTCTCCTTTGTCACTCTGCATTGACTTTTACATTCAGTCAGTTCTGCTGTGCCTGCTTGTCAGTCACTCATTTAACAGCCAGCCCAAAGACCAACAACTGCAGGTCAGCAGCAAAATAGCAAAACCACCACTTCAGAGCCAAACTGCACATTTGTGGAATTTCCGTGACTGGATGTCCTGATGTTGCAATTTTTTTTTTTTAAACTTCAAAGGAGCTATAGGGGGCTCCAAATTTGGTCAGAGCAACATGGTCAAGGAGGGCAAGGTTCATCCCTTCCAGAACACTTCTGTTCCAATCAAATATGGAACTTGCCTTGGAGCTTTAAAGTAGATGCAGGGAATATGTGGCTGTCCAGATGTTGCTGGAATGCAACTCACACCACCCCTCATCACTGGCTATGCTGGGTGGCTGAGGTTGATGGGGGCTGCAGTCCACCAACATCTGGAGGGCCCCATGTTCCCCATGCCTGCTTTAAAGGGAAAGTTTAAATTTTGGGTGATTCTGTTGTGGATCTTGGTGGAGGCAACTGTGGGGAGACACAGAACACACTGCAAGCCAGCATGTGTTTAATTAATCAGGGGTGGGCAAATTGTGGCCTACAACTCCCATGATCCCTTGCCATTGGCTGTGTTGGGTAGGGCTGATGGGAATTGTATGCCAAAACATCTGGAGGGATGCAAGTTGCCTTCTCCTGAATGGATCTATTTCTCTCTCCCCCCCCCATTTATTACACATTCTAGGTGAAGAGGATACAGATCCTCCAGGCAGGGAGAAGGAAGGTGCAGGAGCATCGTTTTCTTTCAGTGCAGCAGAATGAAAAAATAATAGAGCTGCACTGAAATTGCTGCATTTTTTTCCCTTTTTCTCTCACCCTCATAGAAAAAAGACCAGTTGGCAGCATTTTCTCTGAATATTCTCCACCATTTTTGGGTGTCAGTTGCCAGTCTTCTGCCCCCCACACCCCCTGACAGTGTCTTGGGCACTAAAACACAGGAAAAAAGAAAGAAGTGTGTGAAAGTCCCATCCCCGAGGTACTGTTGGTGAAATTCTCCTCCTGTTGGAGGAATTCACTGAAAACCCCCCACCCCGTTTCTCTGCCCACAAATAGGGTGGAGAATTCTGAGAGGCCATTTGCGCACAGTTTATGGGGGGGGGGAGAACCTCCTTTTGAAATGAGAAGTGTTCCTCTATCGCAGAATGGTTTTGCAATCAATTCACAAATGCACTTTCCCAAGTCCAGCTTGGGAAAGTCCAAGAAAGCTATCATGCAAGCCAGCTATGGATGGGAGTGCTATTTCCCCCTTAATTTTGTTTTATTCTGTACAGCTGCCAGCATCATCACTCACTGTCAAGACACTTCCAGTAGCATTCTAAACAATGTGAATAATTCTCCCCATGTAGGTATGCTGGTCTGTTGACAGGGAGATTGAGAGGTCACCTCCCCCTCACTTGCTCCTTCCATGCTTCCTCCCCCTTTTTACAAGGGATCAAACAACACATTCTGCTAATTGCTTAGGTGTAGCTGAGCCTGATACTTTACTCCAGTGTTATTTTGGATTGGGACCAGAGTGCTTCAAGAGGGAAGGATTAATCCCCCGCTCCCCGCCTGCCTATTTCCCTCCAAATTTCCCACTTCTTGCCAGGTTTTTTTTTAAAACACACAAACAAACAGTCTCCTTTGACTCCAGTTGACTCTTTCCATCCAAACTGGGATGCCTGCAGTTACACTGGAGTAAAATAAAAATAAAAATCAGGATCAGCTATACCAATGCAATTTGCAGAATGCGTAGTTTGGCCCTAGGTTCTGAAGCCTGGGGAGGCAGCAACCAGGCTGTTTGAAAGACTGCGTTCTCTTCCATGAGCCTGCCCAGGGTTTAAGATATTTCGAGGAGGCCCTTCTCTGTGTGCTGCTGTCAAAAGTGGGACTTTTGATGGGGATGCACGTGAGGGCCTTCTCAGTGGCTGCTCCCAGACTCTGAAACTCCCTGCTGAGGGAGGTCAGGTTGGCCCTCTCTCTGTTGTCCTTCTGCTGACAGGCAAAGATGTTTTTATTCAAGGTGGCCTTTGGCATCTAAGCTGGTCTGCTACTCAAGGGAGTTTTAACTGATTGGGTGCTATTTCTTTTACTGTTGTTTTTTTAAATTGTGTTTTAACTGATACTTATGATTTAATTGTTTTAATTAAGATTTTATTTTTAATTGGTATTTCATTGTTGTTAGCCACTGTGAGTGCCATTTATAGTGGAAAATATAAGTTTAATTTATATAATAAATTAATATAAAGGTCATAAATGTTTATTATATTTAATAATATATAAATATAAATTTATATTGATATAAATTTAATAAATGTAAATTTAACATAATATAAATTTAATAAATAAATAAATACATAAAAGGAACCATCAGTACTAGAGATATAAAAAAGATACTATGTTCAACCATAAACAGCAGTGTTTTGGTTGCTTCTTATGACAGAAGAAAAGTTCTGATATATTTGAAAAGAAATGGTTCCATACCTAAGGAGAGGCAAGGTTGAAAGAAGAGAGGAGTAAGATATAGTATTTTGAAAGTTACATTTCTAAGCAAATTCTTAATGGCACTTGCAATATTGTAGGAGAACCATGTTGCATTATGTCAGCCTTCCCCAATGTGGCGCCCTCTAGATGCTTTTGACTACAACTTCCATCAGTACCAGTCAGCATGACCCATGGTCAGGAATAATGGGAGTTGTAGTCCAAATGTTTTCCAAAATGATGTTTTCAACATCATGTTGAAATGATGTTGAAAACATCTTAACATCATGTTGAGATGTTTTCAAAACATCTGGAGGGCTCCAGGTGGGGAAAGGTTGCATTAATTTGTATCGAGGCTATTATGTCTGCAGATCAGCTGGACTCAGGACAGCATTTTATTGGGTTCTCTGAAGAAAGAAGCCTTGTTTGGTCAGGACTCAGAGATGTTTTGCAAAGTAGGATAGCATCAGAACCTTCCTTCAGATACATTTTGTCTGCTACACCACGAATAAGCCCTAAGAATCCAAATGTGTAGAATTGGGTATATGAACCTGCCCGTAAATTACAGTCTTCTTCTGAGGCCCTGTTGCACGTTCTACCACCAAAAGAAGCTGGGTTGGTGGGAATGCAGGATAGGGCCTTTTCTGTGGCAGCAACCTGATTGTGGCATTTTCTCCCAAGGGAGGGGAGATTGGCCTCATTCTTGCTTAGTTTCTGGTGGGTAGTAAAAAAGGATTTAGTCTGTTTAGCTTTTAATGGCTTTTTACATGAGGTTGATGGTTTTGATTCTGCTCTTTTGGGTTCTAGAAATACCTCTGCGCTTAATCTGGCTGATTGTTTAAAAACATTCTAATATCCACTTTGTACACCACCTTGGGGGCTCTTCTTAGGGCCAAAAGGTGGTTTATAATGTTTCTATAAATAAATACAATAAAGTAATAAATGTAGATTGAATGCAAAGTTGTACAGGCAGACTTTCACTTGTACAATAGAACTTTTCTCTCCTCTCCTCCCTCCTGAAGCCCTCATCCCCCAAAAGATCTGCTCTGGAGGGTCCCCCAAAACTCTGGAAGAGATTTCAGGGGGCTGCAGTGGAGAGGGGGGAATCTATCCTGCTGATGGAAGCCATTCTGTTGATGGGAGGCCACAGTTGGATATAAGCCTCTTCATTCCCCCTTTTTATTATATAAAAATAAATAAATTAGAAATTGCATATCATGCTTTTGTTGTCAGACAGTATATTTTCATGTGTGTGTTGCTGTTGCTACATTTTCTGCTTCTTTTCTATTCTGCCATGACACATAGGCCCGACAGGCAGCACCCACAACAAATGGGTCACCCCATAGGAACAAAGATTTATAGTTGAACTGACAGCCTTGGGGTTAGACTAGTGATACGTTAAATATGTAGAGTGCAGCTGGCCCTCTCTTTCTTTTTTACTCACAAGTAAGTGCTTGAGGCCCCAATCCAGATCAGGACCACCACACATGGGTAGGGGAGATTTAAACTAGAGCTGTGCGCAAATGCCTCTTGGAATTCTCCACCTTGTGGGCAGAGAAATTTGGGAGACAATTTCACCAAATTTCTCCAGGGGGAGAAGAAATTCCCTACAGTTTCTCCCAGCTAGGGCTCCCCATTTACAGGGCTTGTAACACAGCTTCTTTCTTTTTTGGTAAGGGTTTTGGGGTTTTTCATGCTGTAACAGCATCAACTGTCTTGGCAGGCTGGCCCCCAGTTTGCATCCACAGCAATGCAGGTGGGGGCAGTGTTGTGTCTAGTTCCAGGGATGAGGTGGAGTTAGTGCTCTGCCAAAATCTGTCCTCCAATTTCCTGAATTCTTCTCCCCCCATGAAAGAGGCTTCCATTGTTCTGCTTCATTCATCATGTTTTGTATTTTATTTTTGTGGTGGTTTTGAGCTTATCTAATCACAGCCTCCCAGGCTGTCTGCTTGTCCTGATCTGAAAAAGCCCTATAGGAGGAACTACCTCATGGTGCCTTAAACTGGGCTTCAACTGAAGTGTAGGAAGCTGAGGAGGCTACAGATGCTGGAGAGATGATTGTACAATGAAAGACAGGACCCTTGTGCTCTCTCCTCAGCCACCTCCTAAGTAAGGTAAGCCCAAGAACCCCAAACCCAGCCCATGAGAATTTCTCCAAAATGTTTTCACCACTGAATTTCTTTTCGGAAGCAATTTCTCTTCTATCAGATTGAATGAGAATGGTTGAAAAAATGTGGGAAAAATTTCAGCACAGCACTAGTTTAAACCTTCCCTCCTCCGCGGCTGGTTACTAAATTCTTCCAGTGGCACTTTTGTTGTTGTTGTTGTTGTTGTTCAGTCGTGTCCGACTCTTTGTGACCATCCTTTTTTTAGACCCTGTGTGTAGGGGAGGAATTTTGGAAAACAAGCAGTTGGGTGGATGAAGGTTTAAACCTTCGTTACCTGCACATGATGGTCCCAGTCCATATTGGGGCCCTGCACGCTTGCTTGTGAGTGAAAAAGAAAGAGAAGGTCAGCTGCATACTGTGCATTTAACACATTGTGTAGTTTGACCTTTAGTCAACACAGAGCAATCTGTTTAACTATCTGTCTCACACACAAGTCTCTCTTTTCTTAACCTGCAACAGTTTTCTTCTTCTTCTTTAAAAACTCTGAAATGCCAAAGAAAGGAATTTACAGCAGAGAGCAGTGAAACAGCATCATCTGGTGCAGGGAATGCAATTTAATGTACCTGTAAAATGAGCAAGACACCTCAATAGGAAACCTAGCTGAGAAAGGAATCGTGAGTAAACACTGTGCAGTGAGAAAGGTGAATGCACCTAAGCTTTATTGAATGAACGACATAATCAATTGGTATTGTTGCTGGTCAGATTTACATATATTACCCTGTAAACCTGAATTTGCTTCATCATATTAATCTAAAGAGGGTCCTGTTGTGGAAGCTATCCACTCTAATCTGTGCCACACACAGTTCAGCAATGAGCCGCAGAGATGATAAATTGAGTGGCCATCTTTAATCTGGGTCTATATTATAAATAATACCTCATGCAGCTTCTTTGTAAATAGAATAAAAGTAGTTTCTTACTGACTGCAGGTTCAGCCTTGGTGCTGAAGCATCCAAACGTCAATTTGATTCCCCCCCCTTTCCCTTTCCCTCCCTTTTCCTGGTTCAATATCTGCCCCATCTTTTGCTTTTATAGTTAAATCAATCCCTTCGGAGAACATATAAAGTGTGTTTGTGAATCCTCTCTCTCCCTCCCCAACTCTAGTTTAACCCTCCCTCTAGTCAGTTTTGAACAACCTGAAATACATCAATTCCGAACTTTCATGAAAGCAGAGGACAATGGTAGTAAGGGCAGGGAGGGAGGAAAGGAAGAACCTGTAGTGGTGAGAGAGAGAGAGAGAGAGAGAGAGAGAGAGAGAGAAGTAATCATGCCCTGTGCGATGGGACCTATGATAGGTGCAAATTACATTGCTCCTTTGGTTCCTTTTATTGCAAGCTGTGGCCAGTGCAGCAGCAGTTCATTACTATCTCCTCATAAACAGTGGGGAACATATCAGTCCATTCTTTTTTGTCACTTGATAGTTAGGAAGCTGGAGAAAATGAAGTCTGCAGTGAGACTGCTATACATTTGCCCAAATGAGTGAATGCTGACACATTTTAGACTGGCAAGTAAGGCCCAGGAAAGCGAACATAAGAGCCATGCTAGATCAGACCAAGGGTCCATCTAGTCCAGCATTCCGTTCACACAGTGGCTAACCAGCTGTCAGCCGGGAAACTACAAGCAGGAACCTGCCCATGTTCCCCAGCAACTGGTGTACATAGGTTCACTGCCTCTGGTACTGAAGGTAGCACATAGCCATCAAAACTAGTAGCCATTGATAGCCTTTTCCTCCAGGAATTTGTCCAACTCCCTTTTAAAACCACCCAAATTGGTGATCATCACTACGTCCTGTGGTAGCGAATTCCATAGTTTAACTATGTGCTGTGTGAAGAAGTACTTCCTTTTATCTGTCCTGAATCTTCCACTAATCAGCTTCATAGGATGACCCCGGGTTCTAGTATTTTGAGAGAGGGAGAAAAATGTCTCCCTATCCACGTTCTCCACACCATGGATAATTTTGTAGACCTCTATCATGTCTCCCCTTAACCTCTTTTTCCAAGGTAATCAGCATTGCTTTTCAAGGATCCATGGTTGGTTTTAAACCAGTATTGACTTTCTTTCCTGTAGTTCCCCCTGCTTCCCTACCCATTTTGCCACTTTGTCATTCACCATCTCTTTTATTCCAATAGAACAGGAGTGAGGGGCAAGTGGGCTCCAGACAAGCATTTGGGGGGCTGCATGCCAGCTGTGGATGGGCCACAGCCCAAAGTAGTGGAGACAACCCCACTACTGGCATGAGGCCTTGACAAGGTTGTCCAGAGACAGTGCACATGCACTCATACATAACCCCCCTTACACACACATACACCGCGCCCCCCCCTCTCACACACACACTGTCATGGACCCTAAACCCTCATCTTCAGAAGATCCCATCCCTTGCCATCTGAAGAATGGCTCCAGAATAAACAACCCAGAGAGAGGGGATTCAGTTACAGAAAAGCATCATGAGGCTTCCCAGGACTCAGTTCCCACAAAGGTCCTGGGGGTCAGCTCCCCTGCATCCAGAGGAAGTTGCCTTGCCATTTTCAGACTCTGAGGACTCTGGCCATGAGGACACTTGCATGGCACAGCCACTCCCATGTTGTTGCAGCTTGAGGTTGCTAAAAAAAATGCTAGGCCCCTTTAAAAGACAAAGCATCAGTGAGGTGGAGCCAACTAGCCTAAAGCAGCCAAATTCTTATTTGAGGCTCAGTATTCTTCTGCTCCTTGTTGGAGCAAAATATAGACAATCCTTTCTGACCTCCAGCCCCAGCACCACTTGGAGCTTTCTGTGGTGCTGACTTTCCATCTTGCTTCTCTGAGAAAGCTGGTCTATCCTGACCCTGCTAAAGAGCTGACCTATAGCAGAACCCTGCAACCCAGGGTTGCAGCACATCAACAGAACCCATGACCTGAAGCAGTATACACACACCTCACAGCTCAATCTCTCTCTCTCTCTCAACCCCCTCCCCGCCTGTTTGTATAGACTGGGCTGTTTGTATAGCCTGGGTCTAATTCACATTAATTCCCCACCTCAGAAAAATGAGTCAACACCTGCTAATGCAGCTTGTCCTATAACGATAACACCATGAAAGGAGACTATGGATGCTGGATGCTCCTTTCCCACTACTTGCAACATGTAATAATGCAGGGATTTTAACCACTTTTAGCCTGAGGGTCAAATTCCATTTTAGAGAAGCTCTCGGGAGAGCTTCTGGTGGTTGGCAGAACCAAAGGCAAAGGGGATGGGGCCAAAATCCCCAAACTGAACGCATATTTTAGCTTAAAGCTCTCACTGCCAGTAACTAAGCCTTAGGAGAGGCGTGTCAACCTTTTTTAGAATGGAAAAAAGCCGTGCATAAATTGGGAAACCACCAAATGATTGGTGGTTGGGGGAAAGGAGGTGGGGCCAGGGGAAGGAACATGACTATCTAGGAACCCTGGAAGGCTAGATTTGAACCCCTAGCCAGGCCAGATTTGCCCCCCAGGCCTGATGTTCTACTCCCCTGTACTAAAGCTCAAAAGAAAATCTTCAGGTCCAACCTTGTCCTAACCTTTGGACATGGCAGGACCAGGAAGGCTCCCCATCCCTGCTGTTCTCACCTTCTCTTCATGTTAATTAGAATCAACCTTCTCTTCAATGCTCGGTATTGCCTACCATCCTCTATATGTTTACTTTTATTACAAGTATTTATGCCCCATCTTTTTGATTTAATAAAAAACACTCAAGAGAGCTCTGCAGAATCTCTACATGCTCTATAGAATTTATTGGCAGAAAGGAATAAATTAGCAGACAGGTCAATAGTCTTAAATTAAAAAGTTAATAGTCTAACCAACAATGTTTTTGGATGACAGGATTATGTACATTTAAAAACATACATTTTTAAGTACAAAAAATACAACCCAGAAAACTCACCAGAAAATATTGTTTATGTTGATTTATAGAAACCACACTGCCATCTACTGATATCCTCCAGTACTACATAACAGTCAAGGAAATGCCAGGCTGTACCTGGTCCTGGAGGGACTACCACAGATACATAAAGAGGGAAATATGCCTTCACGTTAAGTATCTTAGCATAACTGCTTGCATTTAAATGAAGACAAATATTAAGTTGTTGACTTCAAATAGGTTAAAACAAACAGCTCCCTTAATGGTAAGAACGAGCAAAAACTGTTGAATGAGAAGTGCTGGCATGTTCATTGTCAGGAAAAATATATGTGACGATATTATTAAATATGTATTCATACAGTTAATGCTTGGGTTATTTTAAGACATTTGCAGGAAAAGTGGTTTTGTCTCCTATTAGAGCTCAAATAAATGTGCCTTTAACAATCCTAGGATATTTTATTGCTGTATGGAATAGGTCTCATTAAATCTAATTGAAGATCCTGAACTTGAACAAAATGGGAGGACAAGATTAGTAAATGAGGTTTATTAGAGTTCAGCTTAAACTGTATTGAAATAAACCTTCGCTTTACGCCAAGCAAAGAGAAGCAAAGTCCTCAGCATGATGACACGTTATATTTCCAGTGCAAACCATTATGGAATAATTACTCTGGAAAAAGAACATCTGAAATCCAAGTGGATTGTAAGATGTGACTTCCATCCCACTGACCACTAACATTCATACAGGCTCTCTACCCTTGCCAAAATATTGTGTGTGTGTGTGTGTGTGTGTGAACCAGTCCACACTCCCACTCTCTGAAATGTCCTATACTAAACACCTATGTCAATCTTTCCCAATCTGGTGCCTTCCAGATGTTTTGGACTACAATTCTGAGCATTCCTGAACATTGGCCATGCTAGCTGGGGCTGATGGAAATTGAAATCCAAAACATTTGGAAGGCATCATGTTGGGGAAGGCTGACCTATGTGTTACTTCAGGCCCCCAGGAGAGCCATCCAGTAGCCAAGGCTAGCCTTCATGTGCTGCAGGATGGCTGAGGAAAGAGGGGCGCAGCTATAGCCTTGCTGCTGTATCAAGCACCAGGTTCTCCTACCTGCCCTACTCTGTGCAGCTGGGAAGAAGGAGGACTCCTTACTAGGCTTTACCTGTATCCTGGGAAATCGTGATATGCCTCACTAGCTTCACATGAATGGCTGCAACTGTTGAGTGGTCCTAGCTGCTACTACAAATCCCCTTCCCTTCGTCTGAGGCTAGTTCATGACTGTGATGATAAGAACTCCAGTTGAAAAATGTTCTGTCCCTTTGGGGCTTTGGGTTGCTTTGGGCAGGAGTGTTGTCATTGTTGTTGAACAGGCTTTGTGTCTCAGGGTTTGAGGGAGAAAACTAAAAACGGACTATTTTCAGACTTTCTGGTAATCAGAGTGTTTCGGGCTGTGCATGTATTACACTTCAATGTTCTATCAGTTGTGGAAGAAAGTTATGAGAAGAAATGTCCAAATGCTGAGCATAAAAGCAATCCAACAACAACAAGAGTTCCAGTATAATTCAGGTATATGCACTTCTTTCCCATGGGTTTAAAAATAATTTTGTATTTCATTCATTCACTTGAATATGCCTGTCAGTCTCAAAACTCAAAAATGTCCATTGTTATAGCACAGGGAACTACGTGGAGGTAGTGTTTTCCAGGACCCCTGGAAGTGTTTTAAGTCTCTCCTTTTAGTATAGCTGACTGGAAATCACCCAGAATTTCCATCTTGAAAGTGTGTAATTTTGAAGTGGCTCTATGTTAACATCAGACTGGCCCAGACTATGGACTCCCAAGGTAACGATTTCATGATGTGGAACAGCAGTAATCCTGTGGGACAGGATCTGCGGGGCTAGAACTGGGACCCCTTGGCTCTGTGTACAGCTGTTCTGATTGGTAAGCCACCAGAACTGTCAACTGGAGGATCTTGCTGGGCAGTGAAATATTCTCCTGCCTAGACCGGCCCTGTCTATGCAGGCTGGCCATTGGGATTTTGCCTGAGAAACTGCTTTTCCTGCCTCCTGTGCTTTTCCTGCCTCCTGTGCTTTTCCTGCCTCCTTCCTGTTCACTGGCTTTGGATGGTGTCCTTCCATTGAGACAAGACATCTCTCAGCAGAATGAAAAGGGATGCATTTTTGGTGATTCACCTTCCTCTGGAGCAGCCTTCTCCCAATAGCTACTCCAGGTATTCCCCGCCCCCCAATCTTCTGGAGCAGTTTTGGGGGTGGGGTGGAGATGGGGTACAGGGAGGAGGGGAAATTTCTGAAAATTCGACCTGTTCCACTGATGGATGCCTTCTAGAGGGACACTAGTTGGGTACCAGCATCTGACTCCTGGTTTTGTGCCTTGACTCTGATTATCTGATTGGCACATCTTGTCATTCCTGGTTCCTGGCTCCCCTCTGACCTCTGCCTATGGCTCAGCCCTGACATTATGCCAATTACCCTGATTAGCAGTTCAGTAGGAGCTGGATGGGAAAATCACAAGCAATTCTTTTCCAGCTAGTCACCTTTCCAAGTGTCACCCAGACTTCACCTTGCCCCCTGCTTTCACATAATTCTTAGGCTGTTTCAGATGATCACAAATTGGCCTTGTTTCATCCCATTAATTAGCGCCCATGAGCACACATTGCTGTTTTGCACCCAGTGAGAGCTGTGATGTAATCCACACAGTTTGTTGCATGCCAGGCATGCATGCATGCTTGCTGACTCTTCATGTATGCACACTCTTGCATACTGACTCTTCATGCATACACGCATGCTTGCTGATTCTTCACATCTGCAGTACCTGATTCATTGGAGGAGTATTCTGTCTTCTTCAGGATATAACTAGGCCAGATCATCTGGAGTAAACATTTAACTGAAAAGGGACAGGAGCTCCTGTTCTTACCATTCTGTGAAACATGCCCCTTATTAGTTATCCAAGTATGAAATGTCAATTTCCATTCTAAGCTTTCCTCGTTATGCTATCCGTGAGAGGATTATGTAATTACTGTATATAATTGAAATGACAGTGGTAAAATCTGTATTGAATAAATCCCCATTACACTGAGTAATAACTCCCATTCATAAACATTATTAGTGGTTAACAACGATATTTTCTCGCTCTTTAAGAGCAATTGTTAAACATCTTCTCTGGATCGAGAAGGGAAAATTCTTTCCTGTAACAGAGAGAAGGTCTCTACATTGCATTTAGTTACTGTTTGTATAATTTGTATTTGTGTATCTAGACACTTCATGTTTGTAGGTGCCAGGACTGGGGGTGGAGCTGAGAAGGAAAGACGTTCCACGAGGAAGTCTGCAGTGTCCCACAAATAGTTCCACAACTTGCTGTATTGGTATCACAGGGATTGAGTACACATAGCTAGACATCTTTAACATGATAGCACTCTTGCCTAAGAGAATGGGTATCCCAGGATTAGCTGGATTGGGTAACAGAAGGTGCCTGTTGAGCTTCCGGGAGTGAGTTTGTGCTTGTTTTGCTCCTTTATAGGTATAGGTAGAATCATAGAATCATAGAATAGTAGGGTTGAAAGGGGCCTACAAGGACATCGAGTCCAACCCCCTGCTCAATGCAGGAATCCAAGTCAGAGCATCCCTGACAGATGGCTGTCCAGCCTCGTCTTGAACACCTCCACTGTGGGAGAGCCCACCACCTCCCTAGGTAATTGGTTCCATTGTTGTATTGCTCTAACAGTCAGGAAGTTTTTCCTGATGTTCAGCCAGAATCTGGCTTCCTGTAACTTGAGCCCATGATTCCGTGTCCTGCACTCTGGGATGATCGAGAAGAGATCCCGGCCTTCCTCTCTGTGACAACCTTTCAAGTACTTGAAGAGCGCTATCATATCTCCCCTCAGTCTTCTCTTCTCAAGGCTAAACATGCCCAGTCCTTTCAGTCTCCCTTCATTGGGCTTTGTTTCCAGTCCCCTGATCATCTTTGTTGCCCTCCTCTGAACCCTCTCCAGTTTGTCTGCATCCTTCTTAAAGTGTGGTGCCCAGAACTGGACACAGTACTCCAGATGAGGCCTAACCTAAGTAGAGGGGAACTAGTACTTCCTGGGATTTGGAAGCTATGCTTCTATTAATGCAGCCCAAAATGGCATTTGCCTTTTTTGCAGCCACATCACATTGTTGGCTCATATTCAGCTTGTGATCGACAACAATTCCAAGATCCTTCTCGCTTGTAGTGTTGTTGAGCCACGTATCCCCCATCTTGTAACTGTGCATGTGGTTTCTTTTTCCTAGGTGCAGAACTTGGCATTTATCCCTATTAAATGTCATGCTGTTGTTTTCTGCCCAGCGCTCCAGATCACTTTAAATTTTGTTTCTGTCTTCCAAAGCATTAGCTATCCCACCCAATTTTGTGTCATCTGCAAATTTGATCAACATTCCCTGCACCTCCTCTTCCAAGTCATTAATAAAAATGTTGAAGAACACTAGGCCCAGGACTGAGCCCTGCGGTACCCCACTCACTACCTCTCCCCAGTTTGAGAAGGTCCCATTGATAAGCACCCTTTGAGTCCGATTATGTAGCCAACTGTGGATCCACCGGATCGTTATTTCATCTAGCCCACTTTGAGCTAGTTTGCTCATCAGGATATCATGGCGCATTTTGTCGAAAGCTTTGCTGAAGTCGAGGTATATGATGAGGCATTCCCACGGTCCACAAGGGAGGCTACTTGATCAAAAAATGAGATCAGATCCGTCTGGCAAGATTTGTTTTTGACAAATCCATGTTGGCTTTGAGTAATCAAGGTGCTTACAGATGGATAGGGATGTACAAATCCCTTAACTGGCTCCGCGCAGGGGCATCCACGGTGGGTGGGAACCCCTCCGTCCCTCCCCCCAGAATCCTCCCTAGCCGGCTTCATTCCGCGGCGGTTCTGCAGAGCCGCTGGCCAGGGCCATCCGCAGCTGGAGTTCCGGCCACAGTCAGGCTGCTGTGGCCGCAAATGGCGGCTGTCATAGTGGCTGCCATTTGCATGGCTGCCTTTACCATGATAGGCTTTGTAAATACTTACGTAGCCTATCACGGAAAGAGCAGGGGTGCAAACGACATAGTGGCCGCCGTTTGCGTCCCTGCTCTTTGCCATGATAGGCTATGTAAATACTTACGTAGCCTGTCATGGCAGCCTGGGAGGACACAAGTGGCGGCCGCTACGACGGCCGCCATTTGTGGCTGCAGCAGCCGGCCAAGAGACCAGCTGCCACCGCCGGAGCCACCTCCGGAGCCGCCTCCGGAGCCGCCTCCACCTCCGCATCCGCCCCAGGTAAGCTTCATCCTGGGGGGATTCTGTGGGGTGGGGATGGGTGGGAGGCCAGTGCATTCGGCCTCACTGAAATCCATGGCGGAATTCTCCACCATCCCTACAATGGATTGCTTTATCATCTGCTCCAGAATTTTCCCAGGGATTGATGTTAGACTGACTGGCCTGTAGTTCCCAGGTTCCTCCTTTTTGCCCTTTTTGAAGATAGGGACAACATTAGCCCTCCTCCAGTCATCTGGCACTTCACCCATCCTCCATGATATCTCAAAGAGAATAGACGTGGTTCTGAGAGTTCTTCTGCCAGTTCCTTTATTACTCTAGGATGCAGTTCATCTGGCCCTGGAGATTTGAACTCATTCAAAGTAATTAGGTGTTCCTTGACCGTATGCCTATCGATCTCAAGCTGCAATCCTGCCCCTTCAGCCTGTACTTCGCCTTTGCCAGGGGGGTCATAGACCCTCTTTTGGGAGAAGACTGAGCCAAAGTAGGAATTGAGCGCCTCTGCCTTTTCTTTGTCATCTGTTATTATTTTGCCATCCTTATTTAATAGCTGAACCACCATTTCTTTCCTCTGTCTTTTACTGTGCACGTAGCTGAAGAAAGCCTTTTTGTTGCTTTTAGCATCCCTCGCTAACGTCAGCTCGTTCTCAGCTTTAGCCTTCCTGATGCCATCCCTGCAATTCTGTGCTACGTGCCTGTACTCTTTCTTTGTTGCTTGGCCTTCTTTCCACTTCCTATATATGTCCTCTTTTGTTTTCAGGTCATCTCTAAGCTTTTTGTGAAGCCACATTGGCTTCTTCTGTTGTCTTCCACCTGTGCTTCTTGTTGGAATTGTTTGTAATTGTGCCTTGAGAATTTCCTTTTTTAAAAGCTTTCACACATATTGGACTCCTTTTCTCGAGCTCCCACCCATCTTGGACTCCTTTTCTCATTAGCGTTGCTTGCCATGGGACCTTACTGATCATTGTTCTGAGTTTATTAAAGTCAGCTTTCCTAAAATCCAGGGTACACGTTTGTCTATGTTCGGCTTTTGCTTCCCTTAGAACCAATAACTCAGGTACAACATGGTCGCTTCCTCCCAGAGTTCCTGTAACTGCTACTTTATCCACTAAGTCATCTCTGTTGGTTAGGATCAAGTCAAGGATAGCCGATCCTCTAGTTCCTTCCTCTACTTTCTGTAGGAGGAAGTTATCCGCCACACAGGTCAGGAATTTCCTGGAGGGGCCATGTTTTGCAGAATTTGTCTCCCAAGAAATATCAGGGAAATTGAAGTCTCCCATTACTACTACATCATGCTTCCTTGAAACATTGGCTATTTGCTTTTCAAAAGTTTCATCCTCGTCTTCTCCTTGATTGGGTGGCCGGTAGTAGACTCCGACCACCAGGTTCCTTTTATTCTTTGCTCCATTTATTTTGATCCAGATGCTCTCGATGGGGCAACCAAGCTCATCCTCCTGTATTTCTGTGTAGAGATATGTATTTTTCACATACAGCACAACTTCACCTCCCTTTCTGTTTCTCCTGTTCTTTTTGAACAAGTTATATCCTTCAATTGCTGTATTCCAGTCATGGGAGTCCATCTCATGACTGGAATACAGAGAGTCGGGTAGTCACATCATTATTAAAGTCATATTATTCTCTCTGGCACACCTTTGTGGGGGCCTAGGCTATTGAGAACTGCTTCTTGGCCTCCTCTACGTAATCCTACTTCTTTGTGATGATGGTCCATCCTTAGTGAGACTCTCTCTGTGCTAGTCTCATGGGGCATATGCTGTCCTGCCTAGGACCAAACTACACTTTACACGTGCTCATGTTTGAATTTCTTATGATTTGTTTTGTAAAGGAAAAAAACCCTGCATCAAATAATTAAATACTGAAAAGCAGTCAGGTGAGGCTGCAAAAATGGAGTGGAGGAAGGGCAGATGTGGCAAGGAGGTGCTTTAGCCCTTTCTCAGCCATTTTTCTGCTCAAAAATGGCTCTTCCCAGTGACTCATAATGGCCTCACTCTTCCCCCTGCCCCAGCCCTGCTAGAGGAAAGCAGATTGTGAGGAGGAGGGTGTATTTCAGCTAATGACAGTCTGAAGGGGGAAGAGAAAGCTTAAGCAACCCTTCTTTTGCATGCGTGCGTGTGCACGCGTGTGTGTAAGAGAAATGAGAGGGGGAAAAAGAACCAATTTTAATTTGGCTAAAAGAACTGGAGTACAATTTCACATGGAGCTGTTGGAAATAGCCTCCATGAAATTACTCATTCCAGGGGTGGGCAACCTTTTTTCTGTTGAGGACTGCAGACCCTTGTGGGTAATCTCTCAGGGGGTGCATTTTGGTGGTAGGTGTGGCTGAAGCCTGCGGTGGGAAGGACCAGAGCCAAAAGTGGGTGGATCACCTCTGTTCTTTTTCTTCTACCCCCATTCTCTCTTCCCCTCTTCCTTCCCTTACAGACCAACTAATTTTGAGTTTCAACACGCGAGTGAGAGATCCCACAATGACTGGTGTGACACATTATGTCTGCATTGGGAGTACGACCTCACATGGATGTTATTCCCAGCGGCCTCCATGTGGTGCAATTAATGCAGGGTCCAATTCAAAGTCAAAGAAGTTTCCATGCAGCTCTAGCTGTTGCTTTTGTGCATGGATGGTGCTTTAAGAACTGCCTGCATTGGGGCTGTTTTCCCCCTGTCCTGGCTCAGACACCCCATTTGTAATATAACACTTGATTACAAAAGGCATCCATTTCCAGTAATCTCTCCTCGCAAGGGAACTGACCTTGTAACAGGCTGTCCCCGAAACTGCCTACTGCTTAAGGAACTGAGGAATGTTATGTTCTCCATGGTTGACATATTATGATGGCAAGTGATGCTGCTTTATAATCTCAGCCAGTCAGTTGTGGGGGGGCCCTTAAGGCCTGTTATTATATCAAGGAACCTATGTGCAGGTGTCAACACTGTGCCTTGTAAACGGCTTCACTTAGTGAGAACATTCCAGAGGGAACCAGTTAGCCTTGCATTTCAGACAGAAACTCTGTGTCATCTAATGCTTACTCACAGCTTCTCTAGAAGGAAGTGAACCAGTGTCACAGTTATATTTGGAATTCCCATCCTCCTAGCTGGGGCTGTTTGATGGAAAGGAAGGGACCAGGCCGTGCAATTAAAATGAGAATGAAAATTACAGCACATCCAGGTCCTTCGTTACCTCTTTCAGACACCATCTCACACCAACAAGCCCTGCACACTTCATCCCACTATGAAGTCCCCGTGTTTTCTTTTATTAGTTCAGTTAGAAATCTTTGAACTTGAAAGAACCGCTTCCCTCTTGGGTAGCATCAATGCATTTAAATTAGCCCAAGACGGGGAGCGAAAATGGAAGCTTTTGCTCTCCTATTCTCTTTGGTATTTTTAGCATTTAATTTGTTAGCACGTGTTACTGCTTATGGAGGTAGAAAAGGCCCTGTTGCCATGGAAACGCAAACCTCCCATTTACTTACAGGGAGAGCAGCAGCAGGAGCCTCTTTGGAACTGTTGCCAAGACTCTTAACCTGTAGATAAAGGGAGTGACTTCCTGGCAGGGAGGTGGATGCCTAAGTGCAATGGTCTGTAACACCTCTTCCTTACCTTCCTTACTTCAGGGTTGTCACTGTCTGCTGAGCTATAAAAACAAATGTATCCCATTCCCCCTTGTTTGGAGGCTGAACATACTTCTCTCTGCCTCTGGAGGATAAGGCTATCAGTGGCTATTAGTCATGATGGCGATATATTACCTCCAGCATTAGAGGCAGTATGCCTCTGAATACCAGTTGATGGGGAACAACAAGTTGGAGGGTACTATTGTGCTCATGTCCTGCTTGTGGGCTATCCATAGGCAGCTTGCTGGCTACTGTGGGGACACAATGCTGGACTAGCCAGGGCTGTGGTCTGATCCAGTGGGGATCTTCTTATGTTCTTCTGTCTGTCACATGTCTTCGATTTACAGGGTGTTAATTACATAGGCTTCAATCCTATGCACTATTATGCCACAGCAAGGTCAATGGTGTGAAAGCACAGACATGAGTACAGGGCTGCAGCTTTTAAAAGGAACTAACACTCCATTTCCTTTGGGATCAGAAGAGAGGGTTGGTTTGTTTTATAACATTATTTGTATCCTGGCTTTCGGCTCTCAAAAGGGCCCCTATGGCTTAGTTTCCTACATTGGACGTTGGAGTCCCCATCATATGGCTCAGCATGCAAACATTAGTTGGCTTGATCTTTATTATGCTTATGAGCCTTATCCTTGTCAAATACACCAGGTATGGCGGGCAGAAAATAGATCTCCACAGGATTTGGACTTCAACTCCCAGCATTCCTGACCATTGGCCATGCTGGCAGGGGCTTCTGGGAGTTGAAGTTCAAAACATCTGGAGATCTACCTTCTACCCACTGCTGAAATACACTACTACTGCAGTTTTACATTTGCTTAGTGCCAGTCATGCAATTGCTCTTAATTGCTCTGAATGCATTATCTCAGCTATCATTACAACAAACTGAAAGGCCAGTATGATTATCCCGTGGGCCAGGACTATGAGATATGGCTTGCCTTAGATTAGCCAGTGAGTTCATGCTTGACCTGAACTTTGACTTCCAGCTCATAGCTCATGCTCTCAACCATGATACTGTGCCAGCTTCCCTATAAAGCTCTATGATGTGCTCTCTGCTCAGAGAACTCAGGAGTCCCAGATGAACAGGACAAAGGGGGTAAATGAATACTATTTGTATGTAAACAGGTAAACTTATATGTATAAAACATGAATTACCCCTGATACTAACTCTGAGGAAGTGATTGGTAACATCTGGTTTTTGAGTTAAGAATGGTTGGGGACCTTTCAGTACTGTTGCTGAAGTCCAAATTCTTACTGTTTACAAATAGTCAGACTAGCTGTTGTGCAAAAACCTTGCTGGTTTCTGCAGCCCACCCAGCAGTACATGCATGGCCAGAGTTCTCTTGTTTCCCATTTTCTCTTCCTCAGCCATTTTCCTCAGGAAAGCTGAATGAGTTAGGCTTCCAGGATGCAGCCAAAGAGAAGCTGCAGCATAATGTATCTGCCTGGTCAGCTGCCCTCACTAAACCTCTGAGCAAGCTCTCTGTCCATGTTACACCTAACTAGGCAGGCGCAAAACATCTTATTTGGCTATCCATTTCTGGTCCTTGTCTAGGAAGAAATCCTAGGCAAACAATCCCAGTTTTAATTATCATTGGTAAATGGAAATGATGGCAGGCTTGGGGCACTGGAAGGAGTTCAGAATAGGATCCACTTCAGAGACTCCTTTCACTTCAGGGGGCTGTCCTCATGGGGGATTTGCTGCAAATTGGGAGCATTTCGGGGTTGTTAGTGGCAGATATCATGGCCAATCTTCAGCCACCTCGGAGATTTCTGGTGGAAAAGCCAGATTTTCTGAGACTACTTTTACTCCATTTTATTTAATTTGGGTTCTTCATGCTTCTGGTGCTGTATGCCCCTTTGCTTCGGCATGATAGCCTTGCCTAGCTGTGTGTCTTTCACCTGGCTGTGACCTCGCCAAGCCTTTCCAGCCTTCAGAATCGCCTTGCACTCCCATTTCACCACTACTTAGCCTCCGCGATGATGCATTTTTCTGATGTTTGCAGTACTTTGCTTCTCCATTGTTGTGCTAAATCACATCTCCAATATTGTGTAAAGTCACTTCTTTGATGTTATGTAAAGTTGCTTTTCCAATATGGTGAGGTCTCTAGAGCCTGTCATTGCAAGTAGGGAGAAAATGCCCAGATAAGGATGTGTGGAAGCAATAATTCTGCAACGGTTTGCTGGAATGGGGCAAAATGGGGGGAGGGGTGCTCTCAGGGGGAATTTTCAGATGCTGCAGTCAAGAACCAGGGATTTTGGCTTCTCAAGGCAAGAGTGCACACATGGGGGAAAATGGGGTGGGAACAATAACTCCATGGTAGTTTGCTGGCATGTGGCAAAATTGGGTGTGTGTGCTCTCATAGGGAGCCTTCAGATGCTGCACTGGAGAATCGGGGATTTGGGCTTCTTCAGGGAAATCTGCACACATGGGGGAAAATTAGTTGCTCTCCACTCATAATAATATAGTAGCAGAAGAGCCTGGACATGGGCTGGGAAATAAGCCTCTCTCATTGGGTGAGCAGCCCCTGCCAGTTTGATGAAGTTCAGTTCTACTCCCCGCGACCCCACATGAAGTGTGTTCCTTTCAAGTGCTGTGTGACCCTTGAAAAGTGGATTTTAAAGGTATGGTACAATCAGCTTTTCTTGCTTCAGACCAAAGCCGATTCCATGAACATCCGGATAATACTCCAATGCGCTTCACATTCCGTTGTTGGGATGATTCCCCCCCCCCAGTAATCCCAACTCATCTCAGAGCCCCAGCTTCCCTCAACCATTTGCATATTTTCAGACATCCCCAAGATTTTCAAAACCCAACCATTGTGGGCATCAACTGTCTGTTATGTTAAGAGCATGTCTTACTTTAGGATCCCACATGTCCATCCAGGTTTTGTGCAGAATCCAAACAATTCCATTAAGCAAATTTTTCTTCTGCCATCCATTCTCCCATCACTGCAGAGCAATGACAGGACAAATTCCTCTTGCTGAGACAGCCTTCTCCTTCGTATATTGATTTTAAAAGCATAAACAACAGACCTACATTGAATTCTAGGTGAGAGTGGAGGGTCTTCTGTCTTGTGGAATGCTAGTGAGGTTGGGGATCAGGAAAAAAACAAGATACGTTTCTGAGAGCGGAAAACATGCAACTCCCCTATCCAATCTGCCTCACCGCTACCCCACCCCCTCTCGGACTTTCTCAATCAGTTACAAGCAGACTATTTCCTCAATGTTTCAGTCTTCCTGAGACTGCCTTCTTGCTGTCTTTCCATCTCCCTGATTTTTTAAAATATATTTTTATTGTTTTCTCGGCAGGGTTCTTGGTTTTCTTTTTCCACCTCGGAAAACAATCTCCCTGGCCCTCTCTTGCTTATGCTCTTTTTTAAAAAATGACAAAATAACATTTTACTCTGGTGAGCAGCAACCTGGAGTGCTTGACAAAGAACTTTGTGTGCGTGTTTTAAAAAATATTTATCATAAAACTGCATACTTTGCAATGCAAGTTGACATTTGTATCCATCCATGTTGGCTTGAGTATACTGAAGATAAGGAAAACAGGATTTCAAGTCCTATAGTCCCTCTGCTTTATTCTTTGACAGCCAGGCACCAAGAGTGTTATAGGAAGCCAGAGCCAGTCAGACAGAATTAATCACTACCTCCAAGGTAATCTGACATTTCAAATTCAGGTGAAGTGCAAAATTCTGTATTTGACTTTTAGACTCTGTGAATTTTAGTGGAAACCAAGTGCCATTTTTATGTATTTATCTAAAATGTTAAAGTACCAGAAATCATATTCAGGTCTTTTGTTGTTGTTGTAAATTCCAAATTCTGCTTAAACTCCTAGGGAAAGGACATTTAATTGATTTCTACTCAAAGCCAACTTTTTAAAACATTACAACTTCTCCAGTTGTTCATTTTGCAAGATTTATCTTAGTGTCTTTTACAGCCTTCTTCAACCTGGCGCTCTCCAGATGTGTCAGACCGTAACACCCATCATTCCCAGCTGGCATGATGGGAGTTGCAGTCCAACACATCTGGAGGGCTCCAGGTTGGGGAAGGTTGGTCTTTGAGGAAGCCACCTAGTACGGTATAAATATTTGAGCGGCATAAAACCAAGAAATGCTGCTGATTTCAATCATTTTGCTCTTACGTCAACTTACTTGTATTGCAGGAAATTTGCATTTTTTAAACTGTCATATTTATGGACCTTTTCCTTTAAGGTGATTCTAACTATGAAGTGCAAGAACACTTCATTGGAAATAATACAAAATATTGATCTTTATAGCAATTGTGGTTTGGTGTAGTAGCTAGGCTGTTGGACTTGCATTAGGGAGACCTGAGATCAAATCCTTGCTCATTGGGTGCCATCGGGAAAGTCACTATAGCCCCATTCACTGGCTTTATTTTTCAGACCTCTTGTTGAATACCCAGATGTAGGGGTTGTGGGGATGCCAGTGGGTGCATGACAATGGTGGTGGGGCCAGTAGGTATGGACCCACTCCCTGTCCATGCATTTAGTATGCATGTGTTCCAATTGTGTGCACAGGGCTTATCCCTCAGCCTAAGCTACCTCACAGGCTTGTTGGGAAGCCCCAGTAAGATATATCGCCATATAAATCATATGAACCTGTCGGGAGAAAGGTGGGATACACATGAGACAAATGAAGAAACAATCAGGGCAGATATGGTGGCTTTAGCCCAAAGCATTGGAAATGCAATGGCAAAGAAAGAGCTCCATGTCTGATGTTCCATTTCAGCATCCCCAGAGACCTCCTTCTTGGAAGTCTGTCCTAATAAAAAGGAAGGACAGGTGGGATTCATGAGTGCTACCATGAAATGGCAGGTGGGAAGGTAGGTGTCAGGAGGAAACAACACGGTGCCCCCCAGATGTACTGGATAGAACTCCCATCACTCCCAGCCATCATGCTTGTTGGGTGGGGTGATGGGAGTTGTAGTCCAACAGATCTAGAGGGCATCACATTGGGAAAGCTGGGATAGAGGCTCAGATCAAACATTACATGGAATTCGTCAATCCTTTGCTCCATGGTGTTTTGTTTTTGTTTTTATAAAAAAACTCAAACACTCTGGATTAGGGATGTCAGAGTATTCCGCCATGGATCTCGGTGAGGCCGAATGCCAATGCATTCGGCCTCCCGAAATCCATGGCGGAATGAAGCCCCTCCGCCCCCCACCCCGCGAAAGGCACGTGAAATGGGAGACCTACCTGCTGCCATTCGTGCTGCGTTGCGAATGGTGGCCACATCCGCGGCTGCCATTCGCTTCGTCACTATAGCTGTGATAGGCTACGTAAATACTTACGTAGCCTATCACGGCTAGGGATGTACGAAAGGCACTTACCTGGTCCCGCAGCTTGCTTCGCGGTGGGGGGAGGCGCTTCGGTTCTCCCCCTGAAGTTCAGGCTGGAGGGGGGAGGCGCCCCGCCTCGCCCGGCTGAAATTCAGGCCGGGGGGGAGGCACCCTGCCTCGCCCGGCCGAAATTCAGGCCGGGGAGAAGCGGCCCGTCTCCCCGGCTGCGAAATACAAAAGTGGAAAAAAAACAACAACACACCCGTGATAGGCTACGTAACGATTTACGTAGCCTATCACGGCTAGATTTCCAAAGTCAGCCGTGATAGGCTATGTAAATCGTTATGTAGCCTATCACGGGTGACTTTGGAAAAAAAAAAAAGCGTGTATGCAAATGGCGGTGCCCATGGGCGCCGCCATTTGCGTTCCTTATTTGGGCCTGGGTAGTCTACGTAATGATTTACGTAGACTATGGCAAAAATAAGGGCAACGCTATTTGCGTTGCCCTTATTTTTGCCATAGTCTACGTAAATCATTACGTAGACTACCCAGGCCCAAATAAGGAACGCAAATGGCGGCGCCCATGGGCGCCGCCATTTGCATACGCGCTTCCCCCCCCCAAAGTCACCCGTGATAGGCTACGTAACGATTTACGTAGCCTATCACGGCTGACTTTGGAAATCTAGCCGTGATAGGCTACGTAAATCGTTACGTAGCCTATCACATGTGTGTGTGTTTTTTTTTACTTTATTTTGTAATGGCGGTGGCAGCAGCAGGTCAGAAGACCGGCCGCCGCCCCCGCCCCCGCCGAACCGCCGCCGAACTGCTGCCGGGACTCACCGCCGAGAGGGACATTCGAGGGAGGTAAGTCCCATCCCGGGGGGTGGCGGCGGGGAGGTGGCGGAGAATTTCACCGCCAATTTCGGGTGAAATTTCGAATGCCAACGCATTCGGCCTCCCCGAGATTCATGGAGAAATTCTCCGCCATCCCTAAATTCACGGCTAATGCAGGGATGCCATTTGCATCCCTGCGGAAGCTGTGATAGGCTGCGTAAGTATTTACATAGCCTATCATGGCAAAAAAAAAGGGAACGCAAATGGCGGCGGCTATGGCGGCTGCCATTTGCGTTCCCTTTTTTTTTTGGGCCGTGATAGGCTACGTAAATATTTACGTAGGCTATCACGGCAAAATACAGGGACACAAATGGCGGCGGCTATGGCAGCCGCCATTTGCGTTCCTGCAGGCTGCCCAGCAGCCAGATGTCTGGCTGCAGGAGGCTCCGTGGAATCACCGCGGAGTGGAGCTGGTCAGAGAGAATTTTGGGGGGAGGGACGGAGCACCTCTCCCCCACCGTGAATGTCACCCTTTGAAAAGGTAAGTGATTTTCGTACATCCCTACTCTGGATAGGGTGTCAGGCAAAGAAGGGAGGCCCTCTTTTACTTCGGTCTGAATCCAAATCAGGATTCAGAAATCCCAATCTTCATGCCCCCATTGACTATAACTGGAAATCAACAAATGGCAATAACTTTTGTTCTGTTTCTCAGAATTGGATGGCATTTGCAGACGCAGTAGTCCCTTATGAGGTGAATATGCTTGCCGAATATCAGACAAATAGGTGCAGGGCGTTTTTGTGCTATCTACCTTTAAATTATGTTTTGTTATGTAGAAAGGAACTGCTGATAACTTTTTAAATTAATTGGATGAAATTTTCAATAGGTTTATTTGCAAATAGGAAATTTGCCTGTCAAGTTTTAGTTGAATAGGTACAGGGAGCCTTTGTGCAACAGCAGCCTTTACAGTTTGGGGGTTTCAAAGATAAGATGCACTTATCTCCCTATTTTTTTGTGCACAAGTGGTATAAAAATGACATACAGCCCTATTTCAGAAATCTGCAATATTTCACAAGGATAAGATTTATATGGAAGGGAGGAAGTGTTCAATCTTTTTTATTTTTTTGAGGAGGAGAGGGGACTGATTCACTTCCCCTTGCCATCCTCCATGGATTTTATAACAATTTGTATGAAAATGGCATTTGTCATAGAGGGGTCCCTAGGCAAGAAAACTGAAAAAATTCAGAAAGATAGGTGCAGTTGCTAGGGAGTTACTAGGGATGTACGAATCCCTTACCTGGCTCTGTTCCAGGGATCTGTGGTGGTGGTGGGGAGGTGATCCGTCCCTCCCTCCGGAATCCTCCTCGGCCAGCTCTGCTCCACGCCGAGTCTGCAGAGCCGCTGGCTGGGGCTGCCCACAGCCGGACCTCCAGCTGCTGCTGGGCTGCAGCCACAAATGGCAGCTGCCGTAGCGGCTGCCATTTGCATCCCTGCATTGCCATGATAGATTACGTATTTATTTAGGTAGCCTATCACGGCAAAGAGCAGGGGCGCAAATGGTGGCTGCTATGCCATTTGCGTCCCTGCTCTTTGCCGTTATAGGCTACGTAAATACTTAAGTAGCCTATCACGGTTAACGTAATGAGGGAAATGGCTGCAGACCGGGGCCGCCATTCGCACCCGCAGACGAGGGCAGCGGATGGCCGACAAAAGGTAGGGTCTGTCCTGGGGAGGTTTCGGGGGTGGCGGGGGGGATTGCTCCGTTCCGCCATGGACTCCAGGGGGCCAGATTCTAAAGAATCCGGCCTCACTGGAGTCCATGGTGAAATTCTCTAACATCTCTAGGAGTTACAATGAATGAAAAACAGTTTAAGACTTCTTTGTTTTCTGTTCAATTGCACCAAACTCACAGAATGTGAAATAATACAGGGGTAGATGACTGATGTGGAGCATACAGTGGCAGAGGCAGGAGGACTTGAACACCCAGCATTTTCCAAGCAAACACCCAAAGCTATGCCCTTCTATGTCTCATAGACTCCACCAAACCTCTTTTAACATTCCTGCTGCTGGGAGAAAGAACTAGCAAAGAGCACTGAATGCTGGATCAGCCCTACGATATATTACTTTAACATCCCTCCCCCAAAACACTGGGATTGGAGAGACCTAGAAAACCATTCACTGTGATTAGAAGCTAGAGCTGCCAGTCACAAAAGCAATCCTTCCCTCCCTCCCCCTATCCTAGTATTTTCTTCATAGAGAGAGCTTGGGGAGAAATGTATCCATTTTTGGAGACATACTACATGTGTCTCTCTGAATCCTGAATCTTTGGGATAGTTCAAATTCAGATTCAGTCTGCTTCAGAGGAGCCCCACTTCAATTCAGACATCTCCTGAATCTGCCTGAATCAGCTCAATTCAGTCAAAATTTGGTAGGGCTGTGCACCGCTTCAGTCCGAGGCCCGAATTCCAAGTCGAGGCAAAGCAGAGGGGGCACGAAGTGACATGAAGCAGGTTGGGGGTTCTCCAAAGCGCTTCAGTGTGATTCAGAGCTTCAGCATCTCGGCCCAGCTGTGCTGGCACCTTCAGCTCCTTACCTGAGCCACCTGTCGCCGTTGTCATTGCCACCACCACCTCTGCTGCCACTGCCTCTGCCACCACTGTCCTCGCCGCCGCCAGCTCCTGAGTCCTGGATGTGCGGTGGCTCTTGTTGCAGGCAGTCGCCATTTTTAAAATGGTGACTCCCTCCAACAAGAGCTGCCACGTATCCAGGGCTCAGGAGCTGGTGGCGGTGGCGGAGGCGATGGAGGAGGAGGCTGTGAAGGAGGAGGTGGTGGCCGTGGCCCAGGTAAGGAGTTGGGGGTTTGCGTGGGGCCATTAGAGGGGGCCTGAAGTGGGATTTGGCCATCCAAATCCTGCTTTGGGTTCGGGGCCGAGTCAGGTCGGGGGGGGGGGCCTGAATCTGCCTGAGCCGAATCTGGCCCACCTCGGAAGCCATGAAGCAGTTTCCAAGTTGGATTAGGGGGTCCATGCATAGCCCTAGAATTTGGCTGAATCTGAAGCACGGTCTTAGTATTTTGATGAATTACTGCCAAGAGAATTGCCAACGTAACTACTGTTGATACTAACTGATTTCAGCACAACTTAAGGACAAGGGCACTTTTTTGTTATTCCATATTCCAGTTTTAATTATCTATCTGAGATATACCAGTGTAGCAAAGAGGAAACATTGCCCATTCTGCATCACAAGTGATTTGTCTCCAGTTTTCATTTTAATACTTGATCTTCCTAGTTTGCAATGTATTTTAGACTATGTAATGATGATCAAACTTTGTCTGCAACATTTTTAAGGAATACAAATAAATACAAAAGAAGATATAAAACAGAAAGATCTGATGCAATGAAATTTCCTTTTCAGGTTTAGTGCTAAGGAACTCATCAAAATTTAAAACGTGAAATTTGCAGAATATCTGTCCATCTGTGCTTATCAGTATGATGCACAATGTATAAAGTTAAAACAGAATTCCTGGGCTTTATGAATTTTCAGTTTGGAGCACAGATAAGAAATGATAAAAGGAGTAAATGAACCAAAGGAAGAGCTGGTTAGAATTTAGATTAAAAGATAAATAGCTTGTCTGATAAATTATGTCTGACTTCCAGGGAGGAAAAGTTTGGCTCTTTCATAAATGATGACATGGTACCAAGCTAAACTTTTCTGAAGGCACTTTACCTAAATAATTACTAGCTAACGAACGGCAAGACTCTTGGGTGATAAGAATGTTAATAAAAAGTGTGTGTCGTGCAGCATCCCTGTACTGTGCTTGTCAATCAGGAGCTGGTATTATCAGCATATATGCTTCCTTAGTGTCAATACTTTTTCTCAAGTCAAAATCATCGCTCTCTTGGAAGACTGTGAGCTCATATTCTGTGGGAGACTTGGGAAGGATAGGTACAGACTGCCATGTTCCCATGCAGATGGGGCATTGTATTGGGGTTAAAATGTTAATGGAATTTCCTCCAGTGGAGAGGGTTTTGCCAGCACCATCAGAGCCTAAGGGCAGGTTCACATAACGTTTATTCACTGAAGTCAGCACAGCTTGTGTGTTTTGGTATGCAACTCCCTTGCTCATAGCATATGTCAGAGAATTCTGCCATGGATCTCGATGAGGCTGAATGCCAGTGCATTCGCACCCCCCAAAATCCGTGGCAGAACGAAGCCCCCTGCCCCCCCACCCTGCGAAAAGGGCCCGGAACGGGGCACCTACCTGCTGCCTCTGCACTGCATTGTGAATGGTGTCTGGGTCCGCCATTCGCTTCTTCCATATAGCCGTGATAGGCTGCGTAAATACTTACGTAAATACCTGTAGCCGCCATCATTTGTGTTCCCTTAGTTTTGCCGTGATAGGCTACATAAATACTTACGTAGCCTATCATGGCTAATGCAGGGATGCCATTTGCATCCCTGTGGAAGCTGTGATAGGCTACGTAAGTATTTATGTAGCCTATCACGGCAAAACTAAGGGAACACAAATGATGGCGGCTACAGGGGCCACCATTTGCGTTCCCTTTTTTTTGCCATGTGATAGGCTACGTAAATATTTATGTAGCCTATTACGACAAAAGAGAGGGGCGCAAATGGCGTAGTGGCTGCCATTTGTGTTCCTTTTTTTTTTCTTGCCTTGATAGGCTACGTAAATATTTACATAGCCTATCATGGCAAAATACAGGGATGCAAATGGTGGCGGCTATGGCCACCTCCATTTGCGTCCCTGCAGGCTGCCCAGCGGCCGGATGTCTGGCTGTGGGCGGCCCTGGTCAGTGGCTTTGCAGAATCTAGGGATGTACGAAAATCACTTACCTTTCGGGGATTATGCTGATGGTGTCCGGAATCCTGGACGGGGGGGGGGGAGGCGCTCCATTCCTCCCCCCCCGGAATCCTGGCCAGCCGGCTGTGCTCTGCAGCGATTTTGCGGAGCTGCCGGCTGGCTCCGCCAGCAGCCAGACATCCGGCTGCTGGCTAGCAGGGATGCAAATGGCGGCGGCCGTAGCCTCCGCCGTTTGCACCCCTGCAGTCAGCAGTGATAGTCTACGTAAATGTTTACATAGCCTATCATGGCTGATTTAAAAAAAAACCAAAAAAACGCATGTATGCAAATGGCGGCGGCCATGGCTGCTGCCATTTGCGTTCCTTATTTTGGCACGTCTTAGTCTACATAAACATTTACATAGACTAAGACGGCAAAAATAAGGGGAACGCAAATAGCGTAGCGTCTATGCTATTTGTGTTCCCCTTATTTTCACCATCTTAGTCTATGTAAATGTTTACGTAGACTAAGACGTGCCAAAATAAGGAACGCAAATGGCAGCGGCCATGGTCGCCGCCATTTGCGTACATGCTTTTTTTTTTTTAAGTCAGCCGTGAAAGGCTACGTAAATCTTTACGTAGCCTATCATGGTTTTATTTTTTTTAACTAGAAATGGTGGTGGTGGCAGCCGGGGGGTGGCGGTCCGTTCCGCCCCCAATTTTGGGGGGCCGAATGCACTGGCATTTGGTCTCCCTGAGATCCGTGGTGGAACTTTCGTACATCCCTAGCAGAATCTCCGTGGAGCGGAGCCGGCCGGAGAGAATTTTGGGGGGAGGGACGGACCACCTCCCCCCCATCACGAATATCACCCTTCGAAAAGGTGAGTGACTTTCATACATCCCTAAATACCGAGCTAGCAGTTCACCACATCCTGATTTAACCCTCATTTCAAATGTTTTTCACAAAATTCTGAGCCACAATCTAGATGTGTGTTCAGGGCTAGCATCAAGGGTAGGCATGGCTGGGCACCTGCCAAGGGCGCACACCCCAGCTGGGGCCCACTGACAAGAGCCACTTGGACTTGCTCCTCCTCTTCACCACTGCAACCTGCTTGTTCACCTCTCTCACTCTGGCTCAAACAATGATGGTGGCAGGCCTAGTGCAAGATCTCTTGCCACCTGAAGCAAGGGAGAAGAAGCGCCACCACCACATCGTGCCCCTGCAACATCCCCATTCCCCTTCCCTGTGCCCCCTTAACTTTACCTTTCCTGCCACTGTGTTGGCTCTGTGAGAGTTGTGTGGCCAGAAAAAGCAGCTGTGGGACTCCCATAGGAGATTGCTTGGGTCTTGTGAGAACTGGGTGAGCTCTCACAAGAGCTCTGCAGCCATGTCTTCTGGCTGCACATGGCGAGGGAAGGAGAGGATGGCTTGCTTGCTGCTCTAGAGAGTCCTGCTGGCCTCCCTATTGCTGTGGCAAATGCAATGGCAGGAGAGCGGCTCCTGTGGCTCTCCAGAGCACCCACTGGAGGCTGTGGAGGCAGGGGAGTGGAGCGGTGCAGTTCGCCACTCCTCCCACTCTGCCACCTGATGTGGGTGCCTCATCCTGCTTCATAAGTGGGCCAACCCTGGGTGGTGGTGAGAAGGAGAAGCAGTAACCACTGTCTACTTGCTCACTGGCTCTTTGCCTGTCGATCAAACAAAGCAGTGATGAGAAAGGAGGACAACAGGAGGTGGTAACAATGGCGGTAGACTCATTGAAGGAGGGGAATCCATTGAGGGAGCATTGTTGAAGGACCTTCTAAAACACTGAGCCAGCACTGTGTGTGTTGAAGCATTCACAAGGCTCATTCTAAAATTTATACTCCTTGATATATAGCACCCGTGACGTCATCTTCTTCCTCATCTTCTCTCTTTTTCCTTCCACTTACCTAAGCTTGATTTACTAGTTATCTGAAAAAGGAATTAAAGAAAGAAGAGCCATACAAAAACTTTCAGCAAGCTAAATGGGAAACTGAATGGAGCCTCTCTCTTATCTCGCTGCTGTTCTCCTTTCGATGCTGACCTTACATATGGTTTTAATCTCTCTTTGAATTCCTTTTGTTGCTGTTTTGTGTCATTGTGTTTCTTGTGTATTATTACCTTTATTATTGTGTGTTTTGGCTTTCAGTTTGTGAGCTGGGAGTTTAGCACTGGAAGAGCAGCATAAAACTCAACCAACCAACCAACCAACCAACCAACCAACCAACCAACCATCCAAACAAAACACTGCCAGGTACTGAGACAGACACCACAGGCCAATTCTCAGGATGCGGAAGTAGCCTCTCCGATGGCCTCAGTCTGAATGTGGTTAGACAGAAATGATTTGAACCATTAACATTTCAGCCTACTCATCCCAGCCAGATATTGAAGCCAGTCTAAAAGATGGACTGGAATCTTTTAGATTAGCAGCAGTAGTGGCCCTCGCTCATGGAACTCTGTTTCAACTGATGTCCACCAGACCCCATCATTACAGGCCTTCAAGCAGGCCCTAAAGAACCCCTATTTACTTTAGCTTGTACTTGAGTTAGAATTCCACTGGGGCCATTGCATGTTAAAACTGTCTGCTTTCAACTGTTAATTTGGCCAGCGTTTTTTTAATTATTGTTCTTATTGTCAGGGCTGGCTCCAGTCACCAGTGGCTTCTCAGCATAGTGCTGGCAATGGCCCCTGCCACAGGCCCCTGCCCACTGCTGCAGCCCGCTGCCCCCCTGCTGCCACTGAAGCCCCCCCCGTCAAAGGCCACCTGCCCCCCACTCACACACTGCTGTCAAAGTGTGTGAACCACCACTTCAGTGTGTGAACCACCACTGAACCACCTCTTCAGTGGTGGTGGACACCTCTGTTCACCACCACTGAAGCCACCCACCAAGCCTGCCCCATGACCCCAAAGCCCCTCCCCCCAAATTTGTTGAGGGAAGACTATCTATATCAGCTATATCTATATCATCTCACTCTCATCAGTAGCTCTGCTGTTAAATGGATATCAGGAGTGGCAGTTTGGAATGACTGGAAATGAAGGTTCCTTAGGAGGAAAAAACAGAGGTATATGAGTGGTATAATGCCTATGAATTGTCCTCCAGATTAAGGCCATTGGGACTAAGAGTTCTCAGTCTATAGATCCAGAAATTCTCCCTTTTGTCAATCATGTCATTGTCTTTTGTTTGTTTTATTGGAAGCAATTGAAAATCTGAGATACTATGTGCACAAGAATTGAAATGTCTTGGAACAGGCTGCTCCAGGGTTTGTTTGTTTTTTTGCTAAGAATCACAGATTTGTGGTTACGGAATCTTGTTCTTAAGTCTGTTGTAGTTTACCCTACATATTACATACAACATCCCCCCTTTTTTTAACCTTCAGTTAAATAAACTACATTAGTAGAAGTGCATTTTAATGATTGCCTAATGCAATAAGTTTTGATAGGAACTGTGCTCCTGAACGAAGTGGTTTCTTGAGGGTAGCTGCTGGTAATGCAACATGTTGATTTACAATGGTACAATCCTGGGTTGCAAGTATCTTGTTTAAGGGCAGCCTTAACTAACAAATTTATGCAGATTGGGTGGTTTTCTGAATGCGATGCATGGTGGAGAATTAATGGCTTCTGTTAAATTTGACAATAGGATATAATAGGGTTACTGTCTTTAATTATCTTGTGATAATTAAGGGCAGCAGGATGGTAGTCCACAACAAATGGAATGTGATTTTCTTTCAAAGACTTAGTGCTTGCATCACAAAGAAGGCTATCCCTGGATATTAGTTATGCTTGCTTGATTTCATAGTCAGTGATGTGACTAGGACATCCACATTGTTGGAGATGTTCTTTAAGTTCATTACATCTTCTTGAGAAGTTTTCTTCATTATTACAAATGTGTTTTATCCTAACAGCCAAACTATATATATATTTATTTGTGATACTTCTATACCATGTAATATGGTGCAGTCCACAAGCGGTTAGATCTGCTGAACTGGGTAGTAGGTTTAAGCCAGGGTGGGAAGCCTCAGACTCAGAGACCAAATCTGGCCCTCTGGGGCTACAAATCTAGCCTTCTGGGGTTCCCCAGATGGCCCGAGCCTACAATTATTTGTTGGTTTCCCAGCTTTTGTGCACTTCCCCCCTGTTCTAAAAGGCTGAAATGTCTCTCCTAAGGCTTGGTTACTGGCACGAAGAGCTTTAAGCTGAACTGTGCTGGTATTTTTTGTACTTTTGGCCCCACCCGTTTTGCCTTTGGCCCCTCCCACCACAGAAATTCGGCCCCTGAATAGAATTTGCAGAATCTGCAGAATAGAATTTGGTCCTCAGGCTGAAAGAGGTTCCCCACCCCTGGTTCAAATGAAGAGAAATTATAACAGGATTAGTGAGGCATTAGAGATTAAGGGCTCCTTCTAGGGATGTCAGAGAATTCCGCCACAGATCTCGGTGAGGCCTAATGCCAGTGCATTTGGCGCCCCGAACTCCGTGGCGGAACGGCCTGCCACCCCCCCACCCCCTGCTGATCCCCCCCCGGGACGAGACTTACCTGGGGCGGATGTTCCGGGCAGCAGCTCCAGCGGGGGTTTCGGCGGAGGCAGTGGCAGTGGCTGGTCTTCCGACTGGCTGCCGCCGCCACCATTTGCAGTCTTCTCCCCCCCATTCATGATAGGCTATGTAAAGACTTACGTAGCCTATCACGTCTGGGTTAAAAAAAACAACAACGCATACGCATAGCCGCCGCCATTTGCATTCCCTATTTTTGGTAGTCTATGTAAATATTTACATAGACTAAGACGACGAAACTAAGGGGGAATGCAAATAGCGTAGCAGACGCTATTTGCATTCCCCCTTAGTTTTGCCATCTTAGTCTACGTAAATATTTACATAGACTAAGACAACCAAAAATAGGGAACGCAAATGGCGGCGGCCATAGCCGCCGCCATTTGTGTACGCGGTTTTTACTTTTTTTAAACCCAGACGTGATAGGCTATGTAAGTCTTTACATAGCCTATCACGGCTGAATTCAGGGATGCAAATGGCAGTGGCTATGGCCGCCGCCATTTGCGTCCCTGCTAGCCTGCGGCCAGATGTCTGGCTGCTGGTGGAGCTGGCCGGAGGCTCCACGGAATCCCTGCAGAGCAGAGCTGGCCGGCGAGGACTCCGGGGGGGGGGACGGAGCACCTCCCCCCCCCAGTGGAACCCGGTGGAGCCAGGTAAGGGGGGTTTCGTACATCCCTAGTCCTTCACATGGAGCTTTTATCCTGCTATTAGAATTGCTTACTCACAGAAGTTTGCAGGTCCTTTTCATGATGTTGTCAACCTCCAGGGCATATCCAGAGGTATTTTGTGGTTATTCCATCTCAAAAAGTTCAAGAGAGCAATCCTATGGCCACTAGACATTGTCTGGAGGGCCATAGGAGATGCTCCTTTCCAGGAACTGACCTCATAGCCTGCACTCCAAGGTTGGTTCCTGGAAAACCGACCTCCCCTCTTGTCTGTGCTACCTCCGAGGCAGTGCAGAGAAGCCCATCCTCTGCACTCATAAAAGGAGTGCAGAGCAACTGAAAAGGGGTGGGGCTGGGGGCGTTCCGGGGTAGGGAGAGCGGAGCTGCACATACGACACATCCAATGGTCACCCCCCCCCCCGCTGCTAGACAGCTGAAAATGGCTGTCTAATGAAAAATAGCAAGGCAGGAGAGGCGTGGAGGGAACAATCCCCCCATGCCTCTCCTGCCTTGCTCTGGATAGGCGGTCACCTCCGAGGTCGGAGGCCGCTGCCTATCCAGTTAGGATTGTGCCCTAATGAACTATCTTTTAAAGTTGGAATGTTACGCAATTAAAACAGCCACTAGATGGCGCTGCCTCACTGAGTTCTATGCTTCCCCTCTCTCAGGAATCACATGGTTGCCATCTGGGGGCCGCTGTAAATGCAGAAAGGCTTCACAACGAGAGGACTGTGGGTTTTTCTTTAATGTAAAGGCAGCCTAAGGCTGCAATCCTATGCCCATATCTGGAAGTAAGCTCAGTTGAACTCAGTGGATTTATGGGATTGTACCGTAAGAAGTTCAACTTCTTATAAGTTAAAGCAAGTCTCCTCCTATTCCCATACCAAAAACTTCAGCAGATATTTTGATCTAATTTGGTTCTAGCTGACATTTATTTTTTCTTTGCAGACAAAATAAGACTAATTAACAATTCCAGTAAAAAGAACTTTGAAGTTATCTTATGTTATTTTATTCAATCTTAAAAGCTGGAGCACCACAGCAATATTTGCTACATTGTAAGACTTAAAAAGCCTACTGAAACCAGCAGTAACTTAGATAGGAAAGATAATTAAAGTCAGAGCTAAGCACACACACACACACAGAGAAATTCATGGTCTCCCCTCATTGTCTGTTACATTCTCTGAAATTCACTGTGTGTCTTTTATATTCAGAAATGGCAAACCATTTATTTAGCTTTTTCAGTTTTGGGTTATGATGTGATTTTTATACAATTAAGAATGCAATATAGTACAATACAACCAAGAAGTAATGCAACCTTGAAATACAGAATTTCTTTCTTTCCCTCTCACATAACATCACAGAAATGTTACTGATGGCACAGTAATCTATTTAGCAGCACTTCTGAAAAGTGAATGTATAATTCGGAACCGTCCCCAAACAAAAATGAATGGGGACTGAGCAATCCCAATGTGACCCCATGAAACATACATAAGAGTATTAGATATAGTCCAAATGCGTCACTGCCTCTTGAAATTGGTCAGCTCTGAAAAAGCACCCCCGAGGAGAGATTAAGGGAGCAATCCTATGGCTGCTAGACAGCAGCTAGACGGCCATAGGATATGCCGTTTTCCAGGAACTGACCTCGGAGCCTGCACTCTGAGGTCGGTTCCCAGAGAACCAACCTCCCCCCACTTCTGCACTGCCTCGGAGGCAGCGTGGAACAGCCCCGTCCTCTGCACTCGCAAGATGAGTGCGGAGCGGCTGAAAAGGGGCAAGGCTGGGGGCGTTCCGGGGCGGGGAGGGTGTAGCTGTCATACAGCAGCCTCCTTCCTCGCTCCATGCTCCTGCGGCTAGACAGCCGCAATTGGGTGTCTAGCCAAAAAAGCAGGGCAGGAGAAATGCGGAGGGAACGATCCCCTGTGTACTTCTCCTGCCCTGCTTAGGATAGGTGGTCACCTCCAAGTTCAAAGGCTGCCACCTATCTCGATAGGATTGTGCCCTAAGGTACATATTAGAGTGAAGAGTGCAGGAATGGGGTGGGACTTCAAGCAACAGTGAGAGTTCCATGATGGAATGAAAAATTATTCTTTCTTGAAGAAGAGATAGGCCGTGTGTGTGGGTGTGTGTATTTTTTTAAGCCATGGCCGAAGCTCTTTGTAGCATAGAAGGGTGGGCTCCTTGGGATTAGGCACAGCAGCAGACACTTTATCTTCTTTACAAAAAAGAGGTTGTGTGTGAGAGAGAGAACGTTTAAAAGCATTCTGTTGGGATTTGTTCAGCAGTTCAAAATGCTGTATTATACTTGAGAATGATTACCATATAACAGGGAAGAGTGGAGTTTAGGCTCCCAGTATGTAGCAGCATCTCTTTTTCCAGTCTACTTGTCAGTCTCCATTACATTTACATTATGCTGAACTGAAAGCATCCATATGCTGACAAATATTTGAGTAAAGAACTGCACAGTGGAAAGACAGTTGCAAGCTGGCTTCCTTTCCCTGTCCCCCTGACACCTACAGTGTAATCCGCAGTTATGAGAACTCTGAGGCTTTAATCACAAATAGGCCTCCTGTAATGCAAATATACCTGGTGTCACTGCTATGCTCTGGTGTTCAATAAGCCCATGAAGATTATTGAGTCTTGCTACCTTTCCTAGCTTTTTTTCTTTCTTTTTATCAGCAACTTTATTTTCATTTACAGCCAGCTGATAGTGCTAGGAATTCATTCCTTTGCTGGTCACTTACTGGCCTATTCTTTTTCTTTTTAGCCCTTAGGGTGCTTCTAGATGATGGGGAAACTCTTAGCACAAAAACAAAGATAGTAGTACAGTTCGAGTGTCCTCTTGACAGAGAAGGATGGAGGTAGGTTTAAAGCAGGAGGGAATAATTGATGTGGAGCAAAGGAGTCACTCTTAAAGGAAAAAACCCATTAACAGATGTGTACTCCAGTGTTAGTGAAAAGAAGTGCATCTCTTCAAATAATTTTTTTAAAGTCCATCAAACTGCAGATAATGCTATAGGGGGAGGGAGAGCAGTTGAACAGAGTATCTTCCAAGCAGGTCATGTCAGGCAATGGTAGGTCAAGTCAAGGCAGGTTTCTTTAGGCAGGTCAGGACAACGGACAGCTTTCAGTAGGCTCTGTTGGCATACTGGAAAGATGTTGACCCGTTTTGCATGTAATGATGACAAATCATGTATTATTTTGTAGTTAGGTTAACTGTGGATTGTTTAACCCATGATTAACCTATAGTGTCTGGGTTCAGACATCACATAGCAACCCCTGATCAGCCTGATTGGGGGTTGAATATTCAAAAAGGCTGAGAAACGCACCTGGCACACACCACAGCAATTGTGCGTTAATTAACCCAAGTTTTGCTGATGTTACGTGCAGACAGCCCCTTTGTCTCAGCAAAGGGCTGAACCCATCAGAAGCCTTATGAAGGCTGGTGCAGCCTGTTTTGCAGTTGGGCCTACCTCCTGGGAGGAAGTGGCTGTGCTTTAAAAGGGTCCTTGTCTAGTTTTATAGCCCCTGGCTTGTATGAGGTGGAGTAGCAAAAGAAAATAGAGGAGACATCCTTGAAGTCTGAGGAACGGCCATGTCCTCAGACTGGGATGGCATGGGACAAGGTGCCGGTAGTTCCCCTAATTGGGGCAGCCTGTATCTCTTCCTCATGTAGGTCTTCTTCAGGGCAGAGCAGAGGGCTGGGTTTGGGGTGAAGACAGTGGACAGCTTTCTTGGTGCTTACTAGGTTTGTAAAATTATTATTTAAAGAGTTTCCGCTGCAGTAATACAGCAGTGAATGTTCAGCTATTCCAACTGGATAAATGAAATAGTAAAGGGTAGATAATGACAGAAATATAGGGTGGTGTGTGTGTGTGTGCGTGACTCACTAATTACCACTAATGTCATACACTAGCCACTAAGTGCCTACGAGTCCATACAGAAGGCAGGATTGTAATAGAATCAATAGCTGGGGGAAGTATGCATGTTCCCAGCAACTGCAAGTTGTGACTTGAGGGCTGTGAAACTGTGATTTCCCTTCAAGAAGGAAGGTACCTGGGAGAAACAAGGTGTATCAAGCATTGTCATTTACAACAAGCTAGAAAAAACAATCCTTCTAAAAAGCGATTCTAAACAGTGCAAACAGGAATTATTTGAGGGTTGGTTTGTACATCATTAATTTTATGCAAGTTGCTAGAGTTTTAAATGTCATTTACTCCTGAGTAGATATGTTCAGAATTCACTTTCAAACATAGTAGAAGATGAAGGCTCAGAAGGAAGTAATAAAAGTGAGCAAGCCTTTATTTCTAACAGTGGCAAAACCTATGGTGGTTTGTGAGTTAAGGTTGAACTGAACACACAAAAGCTGGGAAATAATTTTTCCAATCATAATGCCAGCCCCCTTTCAAACCACAATGCGCCTTGGGCAAAGGGACCAGAAAGTGTGGCAAGTGACAAAGGGCAGGAGCCCGCTGGGATGCACACATGACTGTTGAACCACAGGGCTCTGGGACCTATCAGTCAACAGCCTGAGTGTCCCAACCTGTGAGATATTATGCAGGCCAAGTCAGAGTTGCCCCCTCATTTCATGTTGATTAAGCATCTCTGGGTATCTGCTTCTGTAGCCTTCTCTCTACCTGAAGCTCAAGCTGCCCATAATCCTGTAGCAGTGAATGGGTTATCAGTCTGAGTTCTGGCTAGCAGAGAAGAAGTTGGGATAGAGAGAGAAAGTTAGTGACCAGCATGATGAGTGTTAACAGTTTGGCCCCCATTGGGCTGCACCACCACTGTAGGGGTTAACAGGCCCTATAGCCTATACCTCTTGTCCCTCTCCCTGTTTTTCCCAGCCCTCCCAATCTTGTGCCATCAGTAGAAGATGCTAGCAGCATATAGCATGGCAGGAGCAGGACTCATTGTAGTAGCTAAGAGGCTTCAGCAGTCGGTTGATACATTTGTAGCTGAAAATGCATCCCCAGCTAATTACAAGACACTACAAATGTATCCTCAGCCATAGATAGCCTATTAACGTCTACAGTGAGCCAATACCATGTGTTGCTAGTGGCTGGAGCTGCCTGAAATGAACTCCTGCCCTCCTATAGGCAGGTAGAAATGGGGTGGAGGCTATGGGGGTGTGGCTGCTTGCCCTTGCTGTCCTGCTGCAGCCCAGTGGGGACCAAACTGTTAACTTTTTGCTGAGCTGGGTGCTGGCTTTCCTCTCTCTATGACATCCCAATTTCCTCTCTGCCAACCAGCACGCAAGCTGTTATCCCCTTCTCTGCTGACATTGGAATAGGGTTGGGGTGGTGGTGGTGGAACAAATGGGAAGTGGGATTGGGGTGGAGGCTATGGGTGCCAAACTGGTAATCCCTGTACTACTGGCTTTCTTTCAGCTGTTTTCGCTCAGGCATGAGGGGCAACTCTGACTTGGCCTGCATAATATCTCACAGGTCCGAGTACTCAGGCAGTTGACTAATAGTCCCAGAGCCCTATGGTTCAACAGTCACATGTGCATCCTAATGGGCTCCTGCCCTTTGTCACTTGCCACACTAGCTGGTCCCTTTGCCCAAGGTGTGTTGTGGTTTGAAAGGGGGCTGGCATCATAGTTGGAAAAATGATTTCCTGGCTTTTGTGTGTTCAGTTCAACGATAACTCAGAAACCACGATAGGTTTTGCCACTGATATAACGGGTTTTGTTAGGAAGGGTGTGGAGACTCCGGTGTTTATCAACACTGGAGTTGTAAAAAAAGATTTCCCCACATTGAACCCACCTAGCCAGAAGCAGTTCTGGAACAGAACAAGCAACATTCTGAACAGTGAGCCTCTGCCCCAGACCCTCCTCTAATACACACACGCGCGCGCGCGCGCACACACACACACACACACAGAAAGAGAGAGAGAGGGAGAGAGAGAGGGTGCATGTACAGGAAGTTCTAGGATCTGTAGTCTGAGATTCAGGCAGGTGCCTCCCTATATGAAATGAATTTGCAGGTCCCAAAATTCCTTAGTTTCCTATACACAGGCAGGAGGAACTGACAGGGTGTGGCAGGTGACTGGCAGCAGGATTGAGGGGCAAGCACTGTAATAATCAGGGAACCATAGTGAACAACCAATAATTAATAATCAACAATCAATCATTCCCTGAGATCCTGTCCTACTGATAGGGTTTACAGGACCCAGAATATGTTAGATCTCCATCGTGCACTTACACTAGAAGGTCAGGCATAGGGAACAGTGGCCAAGGGGCATATGCCACTTGCGTATATGTATACCAGAGAGGTGGAGAACCTGAGATATACCAAGATGTATATGATGTATACCAAGCATAAATGGCTCTTGGCCTAGTTGCATGCATCCCTCAACCAAATTTCATGCAGCCTGCATAGATGGGGTGGCAGAGAGAGAGAGAGAGAGAGAGAGAGAGAGAGAGAGAGACTATATAATATTGGAAGCTCTGCCCACTTTTGGCTCTGGTTTTGCCCATTGCCAGCTCTGACCCTGCCCACAACCGGAATGCAGCTCCTGACAGAGTAGTCCTAAGGGAATGCAGCCCTCATCAGAAAAATTTCCCTACCCCTGATATTTACATAAGCTATGCTACCAATTCTGGCTATAAATATAAATTAGGAAGCTAGAAATGAAAGTAGTTTAAAGAAAGGGAACCAAAAGAGGCTCATCAGTCCTCCAGTTTTTCAAAACAGACAAGGCCTTTTTTGGAGTGGGGGTAGGGAAGGGGCCGATATTAAAAGTTGGCACCAGGCCTGGAGAAATGATGCTTGGACACTGCCATCAGGTGATGTGAATCCAATGGATTTGTCTGAGGAGTCTAATGCCAGGTTTATGGCTGGCCTGGAACACATTTTTTGAATAAGCTCGCTAAACCTCCGATGTTAGCAGGTAATCTCATTCTACATCCAGTTACTGCAAAAATAATTGCATGCTGGAGAAAGTGGTGGGTGGGGAGGGGGAGGAGGTTATCTGAGAATCCACATTGAGTTTATACCTTAGTGGCGTGACCAGTTGAGCAACAGAATAATATATACTCATTCTGTTTTGTAAATTTCTCTGATTCCAACCATAAGCATGAAAAATTAAGAATTTAACTCTTTCTCAGTTATGAGATATGTCAAAAACAGCACAAAAGGATGTTGCTGTTCTTAAATTAACATTTGGTTGCTGTGTCAGTGAAGACCATGGCAGTCTTTGCTGGAAAGAATTTCTTTGCCTTTTTTGATGGCTAGAAGAAGAAAGCCAAGATTGTCCTTACTCTAGCAGCTCAACAAACCTATAATTAGAATCATGCAAAAATTATGGAACTGGAAGACAGCCCTGAAGACAGGGTCTTTCTCTGCTGGTGTTGATCTACACTGGAGTTGTAAAAGAAGATTTCCCCACATTGAATCCACTTAGTCCACGTTGAACCTATTGCTTAGTCCCAATAAAGGACTAAGTAGAGATCTACAGAGCTGCTACAAAGGTAAGTGTCTCACACACGCACCTTCCATTTTTATTTTCAGACTCAGGTTGCAAAAGGGAGACAGAGGTGATGCCATGGAGTCATTGATAGAGGAAGGAGAATGAAATCATCAATACTCATGTCTGGCCATATTGCTACGGCAGAGCTCCAAGATACTGAGAAGGATCACTTCATTTTGCATAAAACTTTATTTGTTTAGAGAGCTGGCTCAAGAAAGGCTTGATTTTGTTGTCTGTGCCCAGTAGGGGTTGTCTTCAAGAAAGAAAGAAAGCAAGAAAGCAAGAAAGAACACCTTGATTTTTTTATCCTTTCTGCATAACAGCATTACTGAAATAAAGGGGCCCAGGGCCCCCCGTCAACTATACCTCTGAATTCCAGCAACAGAGTTGCTACCAACACATCTGTAAGTTGCTGGAGAGAGCAATCCCATGGTTCTGGGAGAGCATCCCATGGTCCATAGGATTCTTCAGAGTCCCCCTTTTCAGGCTGTAGCCATTGCTATGACCTCAGAAGGGGGACTCTAGAATCTGATCGCTCCCCCTCCTTGCAGCTGCCATGGAAAGAATGGTGCTGGGTGTTAGAGGAGCTAGACCATAGCGCCATCTAGCAGCTGTATAATGAAACATATGGAAGACTCAGATAAGGGGGGAAAGGAGGGGGAAAGGGGGGGGGAGGAAGCACATGTAAAGGGAGTCTGTCATGATCCTGCATTTAAAACGGAAGCAGAAAGCCCTGTTTTAAATGTGAGATGCGAAGAGAAAAGTCACTGGAAAAGACCCTGATGCTGGGAAAGACTGAAGGCAAAAGGAGAAGGGGACGGCAGAGGATGAGACGGCTAGATAGCATCATGGATGCAATGAATATGGACTTCAGCACGCTCCGGGAGAGAGCGCAGGACAGGAAGGCCTGGCGTGCTATGGTTCATGGGGTCACGAAGAGTCGGACACGACTGAACGACTGAACAACAACAACAACAAAGGAAATCAACCCTGAGTGCTCATTGGAAGGACAGATACTGAAGCTGAAGCTGAAGCTGAAATATTTTGGCCACCTAATGCGAAGAGAAAACTCCCTGGAAAAGACCCTGATGCTGGGAAGGATTGAAGGCAACAGGAGAAGGGGACAGCAGAGGATGAGATGGCTAGATAGCATCACTGATGCAATGAATATGGACTTGAGCACACTCCGGGAGAGAGCGCAGGACAGGAAGGCCTGGCGTGCTATGGTCCATGGGGTCACGAAGAGTCGGACACGACTGAACGACTGAACAACAACAACAGGGATACTCTAGGTGTTCAGACAAATTCACAGAGGAGAAGGCTATCAGTGGCTCCTACTCCTAATGGGTGGGATCAGAAACAGATTCAGGGCTGACCTCTGGAACCAAATCTTGAAGCTACCCCTTAGTCATTTCTCTAACATCAGGTTCTCCTATGACAAAGGCGTTCAAAGCTTTTTTGAATTGAGTCAGACCATTGCCCCAGCTACCACAGAACTGCCTACTGTGACCAGCAGTGGCTCTCTAAATCCTGCAGCTGGAGCTGCTTTCCTCTCAAGACAGTAGGGATTGAACTGACACCTTCTGCACAAAAAGCATACACTGACCATTTGCCCCACAATTTTAGTCCATTGAGAGATTTAAATGAGTGCCTGGAGAGCTTTAAACGAATGTCTTACTGCTGCTGCTGCTGTTGTCATTGTTTATTCGGTCAGTCGCTTCCGACTCTTTGTGACTTCATGGACCAGCCCATGCCAGAGCTTCCTGTCGGCCGTGGCCACCCCCAGCTCCCCCAAGGTCGAGCCCATCACCTCCAGAATATCATCCATCCACCTTGCCCTTGGTCGGCCCCTCTTCCTTTTGCCTTCCACTTTCCCTAGCATCAGCACCTTCTGCAGGGTATCCTGTCTTCTCATTATGTGGCCAAAGTACTTCAGTTTTGCCTTTAATATCATTCTCTCAAGTGAGCAGTCTGGCTTGATTTCCTGGAGTATACTGGTATTACAGACCCCATTATCCTTACCCAAGTAATTTTCATGATTGAATCAAGGTTACGCTGAATATCAGTGCATTGCTGGCAGAAATATCTCTTGGAAAGATGGGCATCACTTCATTTAAGTACTTGGGTTAAGGTTAACATACTTAAGATGAATGTCTTGCCACGGATAATTTATGTACTACATAGTGTTCCTTTATACATTCCCCAAATGAATTTTTGAAAACTTTATAAAGCATTTCAGAAGTTAATTGGGGGCAGGGGGAGATGTCTCCTCCCCATTTTTCAATGAAGAAGATGGAGTTGCCAATTAAGGAAGGATGATTTAATTTTCCAGATCTTAGTTTATATCATAAGGCTTATTTGTTAACCTGTACCAATAACTGGAAAACAACTTTTTCTTGTAATACTTTTAAATACTTTTAAAATGCTTTTAAAATGAGATGTTTTGGAGTCAACTTATTTGGCATCTCTTTCTGGCTGGCTGGCATTAGGATTTAGGTATATTAAAAAGAAAGGAATTGCTCCACTAACAATTTTAGCAGCAATAAAGAGTTTGCACGCTATGTCTCATCAGCTGCCGTTTGATCCATATTCCCATGCTAAATTAACTAAGGGAGAATCCAGCCTTGAAAACAGAGAGATGGCCTTTTATGTGGAGGAATTGGGTTGATAGTGAAATTTATTCTTTTAGATCAGTTAATAGGATCAGACAATGAGTTTTTACCATTTTCGGTATTGTGGATTAGATATCACTTACTGTCTAGTGCTAGTTGGCAGTATATTCAGCTACAGCATTTGTTGGAGTCTATACACAGGCCATCAGTGATGAGTGCTTCAATACTTAAGAACATAGGAACCTTAGAAGAGCCATGCTGGATTAGACCAGGGGTCCATCTAGTCCAGCATTCTGTTTACACAGTAGCTTACCAGCTGCCCATGGGAAACCCACAAGCAGGACACAAGTGCTCCTGCCCATGTTCCCCAGCAACTGATGGACATAAGTTTACTGCCTCTAGTACTGGAGGTAGCACATAGCCACCAGGACTAGTAGCCACTCATAGCCTTCTCCTCCAGATATGTATCTAACCCCCTTTTAAAGCCATCCAAATTGGTGGCCATCACTACATCTTGAGGTAGCAAATTCCGTAGTTTATCTATGCGCTGTGTGAAGAAGCACTTTCTTTTATCTGTCCTGAATCTCCCACCAAGCAGCTGCATGGGATGACCCCGGGTTCTAGTATTTTGAGAGAGTACTTCCTCTCCTTCCTGTCCTGTTGAGATAATTAACTGGTTCTTTACAGAAAGCTAAGCATACAATAGCTATTTAAAAATGCCTTTTGGAATGTAGTAAAATGGATGTTCACAATGTCAGAGAGGAATGGAATAGGGAGCTGGGATGCTGTGTACTGTCTAATCAATGGAAAGTTGTCCTGGCTTCTGTATGTATGTATGTATGTATGTGATTTATTAGCCGCCCATCTGGCCAGCTACCTTGCCACACTAGGCAGTTAATACTAATAACAAATTTACATAATCAACTGAACAATGACAACAAAATAACAAAACAACACTGCTCTAAAAAACCCTAACCCACCCCAAATGCCAGCCTGAACAGCCAGGTTTTTAAAGCTCAATGGAAGCTTATCAAAGAGAGGGCGTGGTGGAGGTCACTAAGGAGGGAATTCCAAAGAGTGGGGGCCACCACAGAAAAGGCCCTCTCCATAGTCCTCACCAGCCTAGCTGTCCTGGCTGATGGGACAGACAGAAGGCCTACCGAGGCCGATCTCGTTGAGTGCATACCTGGTGTTGGAGGTGCTCTTTAAGATAGAATGGGCTGGAACCATATAGAGTTTTAAAGGTCAATGCCAACACTTTGAATTGGGCCCAAAAAATAACTGGTAACCACTGCAACTCCTTCAGCACTGGAGTGATGTGGTTTCACCAATGGCTGCCTTTAATCAGGCAGGCCGCCGCATTCTGCACCAGCTGCAACTTCCAAACTGTCTTCAAGGGTAACCCCACATGCAGCACATTACATTACAGTAGTCTAGGCGAGAGGAGACCAGGGCATGAACTACTGATATACTATCTCTGTAGATTTAAAATTGAAGCAGATTCAACAAAAATAGACGTTTCGCATATATTGGACATCACAGAAGTTTGTTAAGAAGAAGCTGGCCAGCTCTGCCACATGTTGGTAATGTAAGGAAGTCAATGGCTCATTGAGGCATATGATGTAGGCATGTCCTGTAGTGGCTTCTTTTTGGTTGGAAGTCATTGCTCATATACACTTTGTTCTTGAAAAATCTGTGAATAGCAGAAATTCATGCACTTTTAAATTACATGCCTATGATGTGGGGATTAACAGATGGATAGCAAAAGTGGATATGAAAGCCTTTCAGTTGCAAACAGACATACTTCAGACTTGGAATGATAAACACCCATCACCTATCATTCAATTGACTGAAGGTCTTACTCCTCTTGCTACTTTTGAACGTATCTCCTACAGCCATCAATCTTGTATGGATGCTTATTTAGATATATGGATATTAGCATATATATTTAAAATAGAAGTATCAGATCCTTCTTTTCCCCTCTTTTCTTCCTTTTAATTAAATGTGATGTAAATGATTATTATGTATGGATATGTTTTATAATTTGGTCTCCCCCCCTTTCTTCTTTTCTTTTCTTTTCTTTTCTTTTGTGGCTCCCCTCCATTTTTTCTTTTCTTTTGTTTGTTATTGTTATATTTGCATTTTTTTAAAGACTGAATCAAGGCTTCTATTATAACAGTAGAGATGTCAAGAATTTCAATAAATCCCTGTTTTGATTCTTGCCTCTGCTGTGAACTCAATAGGTGGGCTTAGGCAAACCACTCATGTTCGGTACTACTACCATATGTAATACAGACAGAATAATACTGGATTACCTTACACCAGGGATGGGGAACCTCTGTTCTGTGGGCCTAATTTGGCCCACAGGGGTTCCCCATCCAGCCCACGGAGGCTTGGGCTCCCTCTGCAGGCCCCTCCCGCTCAGCTCCGCAGCCCCACCCTTCTCAAGCCTCACCTCTGTAGGCTATCAGGGGCTTGGAAAGGAGGCAGGGGGGAGGGAATCCCTGCTATTATGTCTGATCCAGTCCTTTTCTGAATATATGTATACTATTGGCCATTAATCCATCCCAGATCAAACCATCCACAGATTTACTATGCACTTACCTTAGGGCGTATTCCTATCTAGACAGGCAGCCGCCTCTGAACTCGGAGATGACTGCCTATCCAAAGCTAAGCAGGAGAAGTGGGGGGGGGGGTGTTCCCTCCTACCTCTCCTGCCCTGCTTTTTCTGCTAGACAGCCAATTGTGGCTGTCTAGACGCAGGAGCACGGAGTGGGGAAGGAGGCTGCTGTACGACACATTGGATGTGTCGTACAGGCAGCTATGACCTCCTCGCCCCGGAACGCCCCCAGCCATGCCCCTTTCCAAGCTGCTCCACACTCCTCTTGTGAGAGTGGAGGATGGGGCTCTTCCATGCTGCCTCTGAGGCAGCGCGGAAGTGGGGGGAGGTCAGTTTTCCGGGAACCAACCTTGGAGTGTGGGCTCTGAGGTCAGTTCCTGGAAAACAGCATATCCTACAGCCGTCTAGCCACTGTCTAGCAGCCATAGGATTGCTCCCTTAATGTCACTTTCATGGGCTACTCTATCATTCTAATATTATCTTAGAGGAAGGTATCAGCAAGACTGGGGAGAAAACCAGGTTTGCAGAATTAGGCCAAGTCTGCAAGGCATGGGGAGAACTCAGAAACATCCCAGTGAGGGCGGAGCATGCTCAGTGGGCACAGAATGTTGCCTGACTGTTAGGGGGAAATGGAAAACTGGGAGGGAGGAGGAATGGAATGGAGTACACTGAACAGAGGCATGGCTGGCTGAACAGGAGCTCTCCAAACATTTTGTTGCAGGTCCCACATACCAAATGGAGAACACATTTTTCCTCTCCACTTCATGGTTTTATATTTTAATACAAGATCAAATTTAATAGAAACTCATATAATAAAGTAGCAGGAAGTTTCCAAGAGGAACTGATTACTGATGCAGTAATAAGATTTTAAAATGCATTTGAGCATATGATCTAGAAGATAGTAATAGAAGGTCAACTGCTGCCCATTACAAGGAAAGGCACGCATCAGATACACATGAAAATTGGCCAGCAGTCCTAGAAGAATGGACAGGAAACATGCCAATCAAGTGGCATGATATCTTAAGCATCGTATTGATCTATTCAGAATTCATGCTGGGCACTTCTTTGTCATAAAACATTCATCAGTAAAAATCAATACAAGATATGGCACATTGTATTTGTACCTTCAAAGTCATTGCTTGAGTGTAGGAATAAGTGTTGCTATACAAATGTGGCTGGGGCATTCATTCCTACTGGGTGCAGTCTGGCCATTTGGACAATGGGTATTGCTTTCCTGTCTGTGTCCCCCCCCCCCCCCGGTGAAGTGATGGCATAGCTGTAAAGCAATCTGGATTGGGTTCAGCTCTTTGACAGGGAATCTATATTATCTCTTTGTACGCTAAGTGAGAACCTAAGTGAAGGAAATTAAGCTAACTATGAAACTTTGCCCAAGACCGGAGGTGTCATATGTGGAATGGACAAGACAGCACTACCTTCTTCTATCAATAAAAACTGACTTGAGTGATGAGGAAGGCTTTAACAGAACATTGGAACAAGCTGAAGGTCATGCGATCTGAAGAGTTGGTGAGAAGGGCTTTTGAGAGACTGAATTTTGTCCCTAATCTCATATTTTCTACTTTGAACAGAAACATTCTAGCTGGGTGGATGGAATACCCCATAGCATGTGAGCTTTGAGGTTCCATCTTGTCCTCCATGCTCTTTAACATCTATATGAAGCTGCTGGATGAGGCCATCCAGGGATTTGCAGTGAGGTGTCATCAGTATTTTGATGACACCTAGCGGACCTAGCAGGGCCACCAATGTGGATTTTAAAAGCCTCCCCTACCCCCCATGCAAGGGTCCCAATCCACATTGGGGGCCCTGTGCCTACTCTAGAGTAAAAATGGGAAAAAAGAGACATAGCTGCTAGACACACATTTAAAGTAATGTCTGTTTTGGCTCTTAAGAGTGTGTGTTTTATCCCAATACAGCCAGCAGAAAACTGTTGTATTGAGGCACAGTGAATTAACAGCACACTGTTTCCCTTAAGACGTAAACACAGTCCGGCATCCAGATTCTCCTCCTTCCTCTTTTCCCTTGGACTAACCCAAACCCTACTGCAGGCCTATGTTTTTATACCCCTGGCAGGAAGCTGTATATGAATCTGTTAATAAAGCTGTAACTACATCATCTGAAAACAATGTACTAGAATAAGAATCGCCAATAACACCATGTGATACTGTGCCTTAATTTTCCAGGGTATTAATTAGAACACCCCCCCCCACCCCCATGAAATACTGTCCGTCCAGGAGAAGTGCTCAATGTGTCCATGAAATTCTGTGAAAAAAAGGTTGATTTTTTTTTTTTTTGTCCATGAATGCAAAGACTCAATTTTTCCTTAGAGACATCCTGAATGCAAATGCAATTATGCAGGGAGAACCACTAAGTTTTGAGAGCTTAAAAATGGATTGGATAAATCCATGGAGGATACATCTATCAGGCTTTACCAGCCCTAATACCAAGATGGAATCTTCTCGTTCAGAGGCACTGTACCTCTGACTATCACAGAGGTGGAGAACCTCTTTGAGCCAAATTCAGTTTTGGAGAAGCTCCGGGGCGGGGGGGCGGTGTGTGAATTCCAGTGGTGGGCAGGGCCAAAGAAAAAAGGGGCAGCGCCAAAATACAAAAGGTACCAGCACATTTTAGCTTAAAGCTCTTACTGCCACTAACCAAGCTTTAGGAGAGGCATTTCAAGTTAGAATGGGAAAAAGCCTGCACAGATGATTGGTAGTTGGGGGAAAGAGGGTGGGGCCTGGGGAAGGGAGTGGCACCTTTTGGGGAACCCTGGATGACCAGTTTTGTCCCCTGGGCCTGAGGTTCTCCAAGATACTCAGGTCAAGCAACAAAGGATGTCTATTGCCTTTACTGCTTGTGAATTTACCACAGGCTAGCTGCTTTTGAAGACAGAGTGCTGGGCTAGAAAGACCTTTGATTTGATTCAGCAAGAGTCACCTTATGTTGTCGTGCAAAAGGTCAAATGTACATCTTCTTCCATAGGGATTGATCAACTTTTAAGGGACTGGTCCACATGGTTCTTACTTAGGGGATCAGCAGCACTATTTCAACAGGAAGCCACTGTGCCAAGGCATGTTTTACATTTACCTATATGAGTCCTTTGAAGGATGTAATCTCTGTACCATTTCCCACAGTCTTGCAATTCACTTTCAGCCCCTTTTACCTTTATATCCCATCCTTTATTTTACTGTTAGGAAAACACTATTTGTTATGCCCCCCCTTTATTTACAATAGGCAAACTAGCTTGCTAGCCAAGTTTACTCCCTGCAAAGACAGAGCATTAGTTAGGGAGAGGAAAATGTGACACCTCTCAAATGGATTGTCACTTTAAAGATGACAGGAAAAGCAGAACCCACTCCTTCTTCCTTGTATGCCCTCATTGTCCTGTCAGCTCTAGAGGAGATTGGGAATTTCTCAATTTTCAAGGTCAGCCAGACAGCAATGTTTGTTCTTTCTAAGGTTGCATGTGCAGCTAGCTGCTTGTGCAGCTTGCATGCGAATGCCTTCCTCTTTGTAAAGTTATTAAGTTAAGCAACTTTGGGAGGGGAGAGTTTTGAGCCCAGAAAAGGGGTGGTGGAGGAGAAGAGATGCTTAACCCCTTCTGCACCACCCATTCCTCTGCTCCAAATGGCTAAACAAGCTACTTTCCCCTCCTGCGGGAAGGAAAGCCCACAGATTTGGAATGCCACAGGGATGAAAGTGACCAGGGCGGCAGGAAGGGATGAATTGTAATGTAAATGCAAGGGGTTGGAGAATAATACAATATGATTTTTGTTAAGCCTTGAACACTACTCTATCCAACTCCTTTGCTTCAGCTAGCCCCCTTCCGGAGCTGTTTCTAAGAACATAGGAAGAGCCCTATTGGATCAGCCCACCAGCCCACCTAGTACAGGGGTAGATAATATGGTGCCCGGGTGTGCCAGTGTACCCTGGACACATTTCTTGGTGCTCACTGAGAGGTCAGAGAGAAAGAGACACACAGTGAGAGAGATTATGGGTAGTGAGTCAGAGTGAGTGAGAGAAAGACTGTATGGGTGGTGATCCAGAGCGTGAAAGAAAAAGTGATAGGGAGAAATGAGTTGGCTGGCAGAAGGGTGGGGTGGGGAAAAAAAGTTTGCCTTCTGTGAAATAGGTTTCTGTTGGAGCTCAACACTGCAGGTTCAAATGAATTTAGTGTGTTGGGGCTCAGACCCCATCTCTGCTTTGTACTTAGTCTCTTGGGTAGGTTCCTTCTCTTTTGTAACTAGCCATGCCTCCCATGGCAGCCGTTTTGTGGTGGTGCTCAAGACAGTTTACCAAATTTTCAAACGTTCCCACAGGCCCAAAAATGTTGCCTGCCCTGATCTAGTACCACCTTCTCCAACCTGGTATTCTCCAGATGTCTTGGACTACAACTCTCAAAATTCCTGACCATTGGCCTTGCTGGTTTGGGCTGATGGGAGTTAAGAACATAAGAAGAGCCATGCTGGATCAGACCAAGTGTCTATCTAGTCCAGCATTCTTTTCACACAGTGGCCAACCAGCTGTCAACTGGGAACCCACAAGCCGGGCATGAGCGCAATAGCACCCTCCCACCCATGTTCCCCAGCAACTGGTGTACATAGGCTCACTGCCCCTGGTACTGGAGGTAGAACATAGCCATCAGGACTAGTAGCCACTGATAGCGTTTTCCTCCAAGAATCTGTCCAACCCCCTTTTAAAGCCATCAAAATTGGTGGCCATTACTACATCCTGTGGTAGCGAATTCTGTTATGTGCTGTGTGAAGAAGTACTTCCTTTAATCTGTCCTGAATCTCCCACCAATCAGCTTCATAGGATGACCCCAACTTCTAGTATTTTGAGAGAGGGAGAAAAATGTCTCCCTATCCACATTCTGCACACCTTGAATAATTTTGTAGATCTCTATCATGTCTCCCCTTACCCTCCTTTTTTACAAGCTAAACAATCCGAGCTGTTGCAACCTTCTCTCATAGGGTAGATGCTCCAACCCCTTAATCATTTTAGTTGCCCTTTCCTGCACCTTTTCCAGCTCTTTACAGTATCTTTTTTCCAAATGAAACAATCCCAGCTGTTGTAATCTTCTCTCATAGGGGAGATGCTCCAGCTTTTTTTTAGGCGTGGTGACCAGAACTGGACACAGTATTCCAAATGTGGCTGCACCATAGATTTGTATAGGGGCAGCATGATATTGGCAGTTTTATTCTCAACTCCTTTTCTAATTATGCCTAACATGGAATTCGCCTTTTTTTTTTACAGCAGCCGCACACTGGGTTGACCTCTTCATTGAGCTGGCCCCCACAAGGCCAAGATCTCTTTCCTGGTTGGTCACCGCTAGTTCACATCCCATCAGGCTATACTTGAAGCTGGGATTTTTTTTGCCCCAACATGCATCACTTTACACGTGAACCACTTACATTGAACTGTATTTTCCATTTAGATGCCCACTCTCCCAGTTTGGAGATATCCTTTTGGAGCTCTTCACAATCCCTTTTTGTTTTAAGTAATTTGGTGTCATTGGCAAACTTGACTGCTTCACTGCTCACTCCTAATTCCAGATCATTTATGAACAGGTTGAAAAGCATTGGTCCTAATTAGGGATGGACGAGCCCATTTCCGTCCAGGGTGGGGGGGAGCTTGAAGAACTGCCCCCCGCAGCTCGTGCAGCCTGGGCCTGCTCAGCAAGCTTCCCTGCTCATCCTGCCTGCCTGTGAGCTGCGTGAGCTGCCCCTCTTCCTCGTGTGGGCTGTTAAGGGCTGGTGTGGGGAAGGAGGGCCTTGGCGGCTAGTCCTCAGCCTCTCGCCCTGGCCTCCAGCAGGTGGGGGGGGGAATAGAGGATAGGTGCCTCCCTCTTCCCTCCACACCCACCTACTACAATGGCAGCAGCAAGGGACAAGCTGGCCATTTTCCGTAAGGCCAGGAAAACCTATGGAAAACAACCAGCCTGTCCCATGCCACTGCTGCTGTAGCAAGGGTGGGGGAAGGAGGAGAGGTGCTGCCTTCTTGCCCTCTCCATGCTGAGGGAGCGGGTGCCTGGGCTCTTGCCCAACTCAGTATGGTGCAAGTCAGGCAAAAGCTCAGGTCTATGAACTGGCATCTGGGGGGCCGAACCGGCAACTTCTCACTGAGCTTTGAGCCCCAACCGGATGCTTGCACCATACCTAGACCTAATACAGATTCCCGTGAGACCCCACTGTTTACTTCCCTCCATTTGAAGAATTTACCATTTATTCCTACTCTCTGCTTTCTGTTCTTTAACCAGTTACTGATCCATAAGAGGATCTGTCCAGTCATTCCATGACTGCTAAGTCTTCTCAGGAGTTATTGGTGAGGGACTTTGTCAAAAGCCTTTTGGAAGTCCAAGTAAACAATGTCTACCGGATCACCCCTGTTTACATGTTTACTGACACTCTCAAAGAACTCTAAAAGGTTAGCGAGACAGGACTTACCTTTGCAGAAGCTGTGTTGATTCTTTTTCAGCAGGGCTTGTCCTTCTATATGCTTACTAATTTTATCTTTAAAAATGCCTTCAACCAATTTACCTGGAAAAGACATTAAGCTAACTGACCTGTAATTTCCCAGTTCGACTCGGATCCCTTTTTGAAAATTGGTGTTACATTGGCCATCTTCCAGTCTCTGGTATAGAGCCTGATCTTAGGGACATGCTGCATATTTTAGTTAGAAGATCAGCAATTTCATATTTGAGTTCTTTGAGAAGTCTAGGATGGATACCATCTGGGCCCGGTGACTTATTTGCTTTCAATTTATCAATGAAGTTGAGAACTTCATCTTTTGTCACCACTATTTGCCTCAGTTCCTCAGACTCCTTTCCTGAAAACATCAGTTCAGGCACAGGTATCTGTCCTATATCTTCTGCAGTGAAGACAGATGAAAAGAATTCATTCAGCTTCTCTGCAATCTCCTTGTCCTCCTTCAGTTCTCCTTTAACTCCATTGTCATCCAATGGTCCAACGGCCTCCCTAGCTGGTTTCTTGCTTCTGATATATTTAAAGAATTCTTTATTGTTGGCCTTGATGTTGTTAGCGATATGCTCTTCAAAATGCTTTTTTTTGCATCTCTCATTGTCTGTTTGCATTGCCTTTGTGCAAGCTTATGCTCCCTTTTGTTTTCCTCATTTGGCCAAGACTTCCATTTTATGAAGAAAGCTCTCATTTCTCTAATAAGTCCCTTAATACTGCTTGTTAACCATGCCAGAGACCTCTTGGACTTGGTGCTACCTTTCCTAACCTGTGGCATACATTTTAGCTGAGCTTCTATTATTGTGGTTTCTGAGTAATCTCCAAGAATTCTGAAGAGATTTAAAATTCTTGACTCCCCCTTTTAACTTCCTTTTCACCAGTCTCCCCAATTTAAAGAAAGTTTCCTCTTTTGAAGTCAAATGTGACTGTGTTGGACTTCCTGGGCACTTTTCCACTTAAATAAATACTAAATCTGGTAGCACTGTGATCTCTGTTTCCAATTGGTTCAACAACATTTACATCTTGTACTAGGTCCTGGGCAACGCCACTTAGGATTAAATCCAAGGTCGCCTCCCCTCTGGTTGGTTCCATGACCAACTGTTCTAGGTCACAAACATTTAGGGCATTGAGAAATTTAACCTCTTTGTTGTGGCTGGAACATGCATTTATCCAGTCAATGTGGGGGTAATTGAAGTCGCCTATTATTACAACACTTCCTTGTTTGGAGGCCTCCCTGATTTCATTTTCCATCTCAAAATCACTCTGAGCATTCTGGTCTGGGGAACGATAGCATGTTCCTAGCACTAAACTAGTTTTGGAGCCTGGTATTGTCCACAGTGCTTCTGTGGAAAAGCCTATCCCTTTTAGGTGTTCTGGTCTGCTCGACACTATACCCTCTTTGATGTACAGGGCAACACCTCCCCCAGTACGCCCTTCCCTGTCCTTCCTATAGAGTTTATATTCAGAGATGACCATATCCCACTGGTTCTCTCCGCTCCACCAGGTTTCTGTAATGCCCACTATATCCAGGTTTTCCTTTAAAATCAAGCACTCCAACTCTTCAGTTTTGGCAGGGAGGCTTCTAGCATTTGCATAGAAACTTCTATACATGGTATCCTTCCCCAGATGCCTCTGGCGTGTGCATCTTTTGCTATGCGACATTGGCCCCTTTGATTGGCTATTATGTTCTACCATGTGCTCCTGGCCTATTTGCTCCCCTTCTACATTTCGGCAATCAAAAACATTATCATCTTCATCCCTTTGGGATGATTTAACCAGAACTGGATGCTTCCCAGCCCCTGTTGGCTTTCTCCCAGGGTTGAAGTCCAAAACATCTGGGTAGCTCAAGCTTGGGGCAGCCTGATGTAGTAGTTCATCTATTTCATGCAGTGGCCAGCCAACTGCCTCTGGGAAGCCCACAAGCAGGACACGAGGGCAAGAGCGCTCTCCTGTTGTAGCTCCCCAGCAACTGATGTTCAATGACATACTGCTGGCTCTACTATACCCATCGTGACTAGTACCCATTTATAGTCTTATCCTCCATCAATTTGTGTGATTCCTTTTCAAAGTCATCCAAGATAATGACCACATCTTGTGGCGGAGCATCCCACAACTTCATCATGAATTACGTGAAGAAGTACTTCCTTCTGTCTGTCCAGAACCTTCTGCCGATCAATTTTATTGGATAACCCAGAGTTCTAGTATGATGAGAGTGGGAAAACCGTTATCTATCCACATTCTTCACACCATGAATAGTTTTATACACCTCTATCATGTTGTCTGTTTTTAGGGAAAGTGACTGTTGTGGCTTCATTATACATGCATTAATGTGTAATGTATAGTTAGTGGCAGGGGTAGGCATTCTTTTTGGGCCATGAGCACATTTGGCAATTTGAGACCCTGCCCTGGGCACCACCACAAAATGGCTGCCATGGGAGGCATGGCAAAGGACAAGTAACCTTCCCAAAAGACTAAGTACAAGGCAGAGGTGGGGGTCTGAGCCCAACACACTAACCAATTCCTTTGAACCTACACTTTTCAGCACCAAGAGAAACCTATTGCACAGCTATGCCAGCTGCCAGTAAGAAAACGAGTTGTTGTTGTTTTCAAAGTGGAAGTGTGTGGGGGATCTTGGCAGGTGCCAAGAAACAGGTCTAGGGGCACATTGGTGCACATGGGGCTGGATACGCCTGATCTCGTCTGATCTCCGAAGCTAAGCAGGGTCAGCCCTGGTTAGTACTTGGAAGGGAGACTGCCTGGGAATCAGGCTTCCTGCATTGAGCAGGGGGTTGGACTCGATGGTCTTGGGCCCCTTCTAACCCTATGATTGATTCTATGTTGCCTATGTAACAATCCTCTATGTCCCCTGAGCAATTATCTATAGCAATGAGTGAAGGAATTATATGGATAACCACAGGGAGCCCTGGCCCTGTGCACACCCAAACCACCACATTCTTCCTTATCAATGAAATTCCAGTGTTGTGCTCAGAACCAGTCCCATCTATTACAGTATTTTAAACTATTGTGCATTGCTTTGAGCATCTTTTGGTCAGAAGAAGAAGAAGAAGAAGAGGTGAACTGAGAATATGATTTAAAAAATAACATTTTGCATAAATGTATCCAGATTCCAGGCACGTGATTTATTTCAATTGTGATATTTAGGTACGAATCGAGTGACTTAAGGGGTGGTGGAGGAAATGAATACAGTGGAAGGGCACCGTTATGAGCAGGAGAAGTGAACTAGGAATGAAAGAAAGGAAGGATAGCAAGTGGTCAACAGACACCCTTTCTCTACCTCAGCCCATGCATTTCCTTAGGAGTCAAGTGTCCCTGTGTCCACACAGTAGCTACACAGGATGATATCACTGGGCATATGCTGAGACACACCCTGGCAGGTTGCCCACTGCTGGCATCGCCAGGCCGGCTCCTCCTCTTCCTCCCCCCCGCCTGCCATTGCCACTAGTTAACCTGCAGTCTCACTCTTGTCCAGAGGGGGAGAGCAGACAAGCCAGTGACAGGAGAAATGAAGGAGGAGCAGCCCTTACCACCTGCATGTTCTCCTCATCTTTTCTTGTGAGTGGCTGTGGTGGGCACAGCCCCTACCCCCACTGGGCACAGTCCTCACCACTGCCCAGCAGGAGAGGCAAGTGAACAATAGCTGCTCTCCTTTGTTGCTACACACTTTCCCACCTACTCACTTTGCTGAGAAGGAGTGTGCAGGTATGTGAGCAAGAAGGAATGGTGACAAGGAGTAGGAACCGCCGCCGCCACCTGCTCGCTCACGGCCATCTCTCTTGCTCTGGGCAGGGTGGCCACTTATGGCCACTTATGAATCGTCACAAAAGAGGAGATGCTTCACCCTGAAAGAGAGGACAAAAGAGGATAGCGATGTGCATAACATTTGCATAGGAATTTATGCAGATTTTGAAATAATAACTTGAATAGAAATACAGCATATCTCACCATAGTGGGGAAGACTGTGACCAGGTGACCTGCGTGCCTGCCTGTTCAGTCTGCTGTCCAGGTGGTAAAAGTTGCAGGGCAACAGTTCTGATGGCTCATTATCTTTAAACTGGAATTGGACCGGGCCACCCTTCAAATGGAGGATGCCTTCAAATAGGGGATGGTCCTCTAGTTGGTCTTCAAATAGAGGACTTTCCTCTGAAAGAGAGGACACATGGCCACCCTAGCTCTAGGTAGCTCTGATCTGGAAGCTTCCCCCTTAACCCCAGATGCATGGAGGCTGGCTAAAACTGCCATTCTCAGTTGATGCAAGGCAGATGGATGGATGGATGGATGGATAGATATAGTAATCAAGTAACCAGAGCTGAGTACAAAATCCCAAGTGAAGCAATGCCTCTCTAGGGCATAGAAGGAATTCCTTTTTAACCCAAAGACATGTCTTATGTATGAGCTTTCCAGAATGTTGCATTAGGGGTGGATCCAGCACAGCGGTCATGGGAAGAAAGACAGCTACTGGAGATCCCTTTCAGCTGCTGGCAGTGCCCAGAAGGGTGTCAGCAGTGCTGGATCCCTGCCCACAACCAGCTGGGAAGATCACTAGCTGCTTGCCACAAAGCACAGTGGGATTTGCTAGCAGTAGGGATGTACGAAAGTCACTTACCTTTTCGAAGGATGACATTCGCGGTGGGAGGATGCACTCCATCCCTCCCCCCGAAATTCTCTCCGGCCGGCTCCGCGTCAATTCCGTGGAGCCATCAGCTGGGGCCACCCGCAGCCGGACAACCGGCTGCAGGGCAGCCTGCAGGGACGCAAATGGCAGCAGCTGTAGCCGCTGCCATTTGTGTCCCTGTATTTTGCCGTGATAGGCTATGTAAATATTTACGTAGGCTATTACGGCAAAAAAAAGGGAACGCAAATGGCGGCCGCCGTAGCCGCCACCATTTGCGTTCCCTTTTTTTTGTCGCGGTAGGCTACATAAATACTTATGCAGCCTATCACAGCTTCCGCAGGGACACAAATGGCGTCCCTGCGTTAGCCGTGATAGGCTACGTAAGTATTTACGTAGCCTATCACGGCTACATGGAAGTAGCGAATGGTGCCTGCAGACGTGGCTGCCATTTGCAATGCAGCGCGGACGGCAGCAGGTAGATGCTCCGTTCCGGGCCCATTTCATGGGGTGGGGGGGCGAGGAGCTTTGTTCCGCCATGGATTTCGGGGGGCCGAATGCACTGGCATTCGGCCTCACTGAGATCCGTGGCGGGCATCCCTAGCTAGCAGCCTGTGCACTTTGCAGATGCAAATGATGATGTGGAATGGGAAGTGACAGCCAGCTCCAGGCCAAGGTGTTAGGAATATGTGATGCAAAATGTGATCAGTAAGAATGAGAGGAAGAGTGAGCCCAGGCCCTGAGAGGCATAACTCAGCCCACAGAGCTGAGGCACAGTGATTCACCTGTTCGACAGAAAGCTGCTGGCCCTGTAGATAATATGACAACATGGCGGAAAATAACGGCAACTGACTAGAAATAAATATTTGCCCTCAGCTGACACAGTGCTATTCATTCTGGGCTAATATAAGTCTTCTTGTACTTCATCAGTAGCAGAGAAGCATCCATCTTTTATCATCAATACCAGTTAATGTGTGCCACAGCGCCATCTGGTGACTCCTGTTGGAGAAACAAGGGTGAACATAAAGAGACGCAAATGAGCAAGCTGAAAAACCCCACAGACAAGAGTGGGGGAGAAGGACGTAAGAGCATAAGGGAACAGTGATGGAGGCATGATTTCCTTTCAGAGCTGTAGCCATTATTGCAGACTAATTGCTCATCTTCACTGAGATGTATTTCAAAAATCATAAGGCCCGGGTTGTAAACGATGGGGTGGTAGTGATACCTTAAATACAGGCAAATTCCAGAGGACAGGCCATGTAAATTTGTTGCAGTGACAACAGTGGAGGTGGCATCTCAGGAGATTAAGGGCTTGTTCAGATTCTGAAGGCACGTCAAGAATGATTTATGTTTCAATGGATCCTTCCCTTTTGGGTGGCAATGCAAATAGCAGGTGTGAGTCCTCCATTCCAGATCATCAGGGCCAGTCCAAGATATTTTGGTACCTCAGGTGAAGGACAAAATGGAACCCCACCCATTCTGTGTACAGAAGCCAATCTGGCAGTTGAATTTTACATCGACACTGGTGAAGGGACAGTATCCTCTACCAGACCTGAGGACAGCAGGGTAGCTTGTGGGGGTGGTGTGCAGGGCAGGCTGTATAGCACGAATAGCTTTGTCCTCCAGCACGTCAGGCAGAAGTGCACAATTCCTACTTTGGCTCAGTCTTCTCCCAAAAGAGGGTCTATGACTCCCCCTGGTAAAAGCAAAGTACAGGCAGTATTGCAGCTTGAGATTGATAGGCATATGGTCAAGAAACACCTAATTACATTGAATGTGTTCAAATCTCCAGGGCCAGATGAACTGCATCCTAGAGTAGTAAAGGAACTGGCAGAAGAACTCACAGAACTGCTGTCTATTCTCTTTGAGAAATCATGGAGGACGGGTGAAGTGCCAGATGACTGGAGGAGGGCTAATGTTGTCCCTATCTTCAAAAAGGGTAAAAAGGAGGAACCTGGGAACTACAGACCAGTCAGTCTGACATCAATCCCTGGGAAAATTCTGGAGCAGATGATAAAGCAATCCATCTGGAAGCACCTTGAAAACAATGCAGTGATTACTTGAAGCCAACATGGATTTGTCAAGAACAAATCCTGCCAGACGAATCTGATCTCATTTTTTGATCAAGTAACCTCCCTTGTGGACTGTGGGAATGCTGTGGACATAATATATCTTGACTTCAACAAAGCTTTCGACAAAGTGCCCCATGATATCCTGATGAGCAAACTAGCTCAAAATGGGCTAGATGAAACAACGATCCGGTGGATCCACAGTTGGCTTCAGAATCGGACTCAAAGAGTGCTTATCAATGGGATCTTCTCAAACTGGGGAGAGGTAATGAGTAGGGTACCGCAGGCTCAGCCCTGGGCCCAGTGCTCTTCAACATTTTTATTAATGACTTGGCGGAGGAAGTGCAGAGAATGTTGATCAAATTTGCAGATGACACAAAATTGGTCAGGATAGCTAATGCCATGGAAGACAGAAACAAAATTCAAAGTGATCTTGATAGCCTGGAGTGCTGGGCAGAAAACAACTGAATGACATTTAATAGGGATAAATGCCAAGTTCTGCTGCACCAGGGGAAAACCAAACAAAGTAAATGCACAGTTACAAGATGGGCGATACTTGGCTCAACAAGTATCAAGTGAGAAGGATCTTGGAATTGTTGTAGATCACAAGCTGAATATGAGCCAACAATCTGATGTGGTTGCAAAAAAGGCCAATGCCATTTTGGGCTGCATTAATAGAAGTATAGCTTCCAAATCCCGGGAAGTACTAGTTTCCCTTTACTCAGCACTGGTTAGGCCTCATCTGGAGTACTGTGTCCAGTTCTGGGCACCACACTTTAAGAAGGATGCAGACAAGCTGGAGAGGGTTCAGAGGAGGGCAACGAAGATGATCATGGGACTGGAAACAAAGCCCTATGAGGAGAGACTAAAGAACTGGGCATGTTTAGCCTTGAGAAGAGAATATTGAGGGGAGATATGACAGTGCTATTCAAGTACTTGAAAGGTTGTCACAGAGAGGGAGGCCAGGATCTCTTCTCGATCATCCCAGAATGCAGGACATGGAATAATGGGCTCAAGTTACCAGAAGCCAGATTCCAGCTGAACATCAGGAAAACCTTCCTGACTGTTAGAGCAATACAACAATGGAACCAATTACCTAGGGAGGTGGTGGGCTCTCCCACACAGGAGGCATTCAAGATGAATCTGTCGGGGATGGTCTGACTTGGATACCTGCATTGAGCAGGGGGTTGGACTCTTATAGGACCCTTCCAACCCTACTGTTCTATGATTCTATGACCTCATTGCTGCTCCCTGCTCCTCAGCATATGCTGCTTGATGACTTACCTGCAGACATCATCAAATTACCCAGATTACATCAACCCAGCAGGTGTATTATGAAGAAAACACTTTTCCAAGCACACACACCACTAAACTGAGTTGCTGCTGAACTTTGACCTTTGCCCCAGCAACTTCTAGTCTTGATGGCTATGCGTTACCTCCAGTACCAGTGGCAGTGAACCTATGTACACCAGTTGCTTGGGGAACAAGGATGGGAGAGTGCTATTGCACTCATATCCTGCTTGTGGGTTCCTGGTCGACAGCTGGTTGGCCACTGTGTGAACAGAATGCTGGACTAGATGGACCCTTGGTCTGATCCAGCATAGCTCTTCTTATGTTCTTATGTTCTTAACTTCACATGAGCTCTTTGCTAAGGACATGGCAGGTGTGCTAGTGTTCCAGGAGATGGTGCCTGTGACATCAGTCATGTCATGAGTCCATCACCACCTCCATTTTGAATGTTCCACTCATTTTAAATGGTTTTACCTTTGGTTTTTGTCTTCAGAGGCTGTGTGTGCACACCCCCTTCCAGCACCGCTTTTACAATAAAAAGGCTACCTCTTTGTAAAGCAACACTAGCCCTTCCATATGGGATATACTGGAGATGGTTAGTGCTAGGTAAGTGCCAAAAGGAAGGAGCATTATCTCCATAGGAACGAGGAACCAAATGATGAGTTCCCCCATAGGAAAGGACCATCATCTGAGAAAAGTACAGGATGTTCCTTCTTGAGGCTTTCTCCCCCAGCATAGTTGGTGTGTGTTGGGCTAGGACAGGGGCAAGGAACCTCCAGCCTCTGGGCATAGACTGGGGTGGGTGGGATGGAATCTGGCCAATGGACCAACACAGGTTCCCCATCCCTGGTCTAGGAGGTGTGGCCTGCACAATACACATGTCCTTGCCCTTAACTCTGTATTGACTGACTGTCCTCGCAGCCAATCCGGCTCTTTTTTGCTTCCCTACTGCTCTAATTTCTTATAGATTTTAAAAGCAGGTTGTGAGCACATGTAGTCCTGCTTTCCTTCTTTTCCTCAGGCTTGGGATCAGAGTCAATCCCACCAACAGAGCTATCCCCGGTTACTTTGATTTCACAAATCTTTGGATGAGATGAGTGAACCATTTCATTTCTTGAATTAGAGGGACTTCCTGGGGCACCATTTGCAAATTCCTGTTTTAAGCCCCCTTTCAGAAGGGATGCAGGTGATCTTCAACTTCTTCCTCTGCAGGATAATGTCGCACCACCCTGATGCATGCTGAAACATTCATATTTTTGCACTCTCTTAGAAATGCCACCCCATCATTTTCTAATCTAGCAGAAGAAATGGGAAAGGAGGAAAGCCTGCATACTAAGTGCATGCCAGAATTCTTTTTGTTTTATAATCCTGTTCATTTTCATTGTTTAGGACCCTGTTCATTTTGCTTTTCTCAATTTGTTAAAAAATAAAACTAGTTTAATTTTTCATTTGTCAGAATCACACGTTTTGTCACTCATATTTGTGTGTGTGTGTAAGTGCATAACCCTTTCCTTTAGCTGTTGTTTTTTTTGCCACCGCCTGTGGTGGCAGCAGCAGAGGATACTCTGAGGATACAGAGGATACAGAGGATACCAAGATACTCTTGGTGGGTATCTCCTGATGGCTGGAATTTTCTCTTCCCAGATTAGAGGTGGGGAATTTTCAGAGGTAGGGAAACAGAGGTAGGGAATTTTCAGAGGTGGGGAATTTTCAGAGGTAGGGAATCAGAGGTGGAGAATTTTCAATGGTGGCGAATCAGAAGTAGGGAATTTTCAGAGGTGGGAAATTTTCAGAGGTGGGAAATTTTCAGAGGGAGGGAATCAGAGGTAGTGAATTTTCAGAGATAGGGAATCAGAGGTAGGGAATTTTCAGAGATAGGGAATCAGAGGTAGGGAACTTTTTTTTTTTTGTTCAGGCCCCATCTTACAATTTGGGAAGGGTCTTGCATTCCACCAGTAGGTGGGGCCAAGGCCTTGGGGTGGGGCCAAGGACCAATGCAATTCTTACCAATTTGGACACTTTCTCACCAAGCATACAGAACACAGTTCAATTCCATGCAAATCTATTCAGGAGGTAAACTATGGAATTCACTTTCATAAGATGTAGGACTTCTCTACATGAGGCTTTTATCGTGAGGTCACGATTGGTCACTCACAGAAGTTTGCACATCCTTCACATGATGTTGTCAATCTCTAGGGCTTCTCCCATCCTTTGTAACCAATGTTGCGGCTTTTCCCTTAACAGGGAAAATGTGGGATTAAATCTGAGAAGTGCCATATTGTTGCAAGTCAGTGGGCAATTGCGTTGTATCATAGTGCCATCTAGTGGCTGTTTAATGTAACATATATAACTTGCAGACAAAGGAATTTCTTGAAAAAAAGCAAGGGGAAGCATATGTAAAGAAGCCGATCTTCATCCCACAAAGAATCTGGAAGTAGAAGCCCTGGTAAAGCTGTGGGATGAAAGCATGGTATAGAGAAGCTCGTAGGTATGGCCACCAATTTGGATGACTTTTAAAGGGGATTGAACAAATTAATGGCAGCTATCAATGGCTACTAGTCCTGATGGCTATATGCTACTTCCAGTATCAGAGGCAGTATACTTATGTACAGCAGTTGCTAGGGAACATGGGCAGGAGCACTCATGTCCTGCTTGTGGGTTTTCCATGAGCAGCTGGTTGGCCACTGTGTGAACAGATGCTGGATGAGATGGACCCGTGGTCTGATCTAGCATGGCTCTTCTTATGTTGTGATCACTGATCAGAGATAAGAGCAAAAGAAGCTTGCGGGCTGGGTGGAGAACCCCTAGGGGCCACATCCAGCCCATGGGCCAGAGGCTCCCCATCGCTGCCCTAGATGTTGTGTCATTCTGGGGGCATGTGGAGGAGGTGGGAATGGCAGCTGCCACAAAAATGACAGTGCCCACTAGCAGCTGCCATTATTTCCTTAGAAGGCCCCAGAACAATGCAACACCCAGGGCATTCTAGGAAAAGAAAATGGCAGGCTTCCAGAAGCAGCCAACTGAGAGGATCTCTGCTGCTGGCTTGAGAAGGTAGCTTCCTCCACTCTCAAATGAACAATGAATGGGTATGAATAAGGTGATGGAAATGAACCCCCTATAGTATCTATTTGTTACTGGGAGCATCTGTTAAGTAAGTAATGAAAACTGAACTGAATGGACCACATTTGGTTCACTTTTTAAAACATTATGAAACAACCCTCCTCCTGCATACCATGTTTCTCATAACCCTCTCATTGACAAAAAAGAAGTGATAGGTAATAGATAATGATCAGTGGCTTTCAGACTGTGTTTCAAGGAACTCAAGGGTTCTTCTAAGCTTATCAGGGATTCCTCAATTGGAAGATCAGTAACAATAGACAAGCTCCCCTGAACTAGTCACCCCCACTCCTGATCTTCCTCTGCATTATGCCGATGCAGGGAAATGCAGAGTGTTTTCTAGGCTGAACATTCAGTTCATGTAAGTCAGCCTTCCTCAGCCTGGTGCCTGCCAGATGTGTTGAACTAAAATGGCCATGCTGCCTGGGAATGATGGGAGTTGCAGTCCAACACATCTGGAGAAGGCTGATGTAAGGCAAAGCCAAGACCCAGCTCCTGGCCAGTGCCCTGTGTGAGCTGCGCAGGCACCTTAAAACACACCCAGAATCCTCTGCAGCATGCTGGTGCCATCTATCCATGGCAGATGTGCAGGGGTTTCATAGCAGGCCAATCACTGAAGAAAGGATTTCCTGGATATAGAGAATTTGAAATGGCTGTTCTAGATTATTCATATTAATCGTATTGTTGGAGGTATGATTTGAGTGAGTGAGAGAGAAAGATTATGTATTTTCTGCATGACCAGCTGTATTAACCATATTCGCAAGCTTAAAGAAGAAAAGTTGAAGCAAGAAGGTGTTGTGCTTTTTACCAAAGGGCAAAGCCAGTGAGACACATGACAGCTTGATCTCTGAGTAGGCACCTAATGTAAACAAGCAATGTCGCTATACATTACTTTAAGGAAGAAAGTCTCTGATTCAAAGATGCTGCAAGTCCCTTGAAGCATAGCAGGGTGGGGGGATATCTTCAAGGTCATGTCAATGCTGAGCTAATGAGGGCGCAGAAGCCTGTTGTAGCTTTGTAACCAAGGGAAATTAATGACAGTGAAACCAGTGATTTATGGATAATGAGTCTTGTCTTGTCACACATGCATTCCTGCCTTATATGAAAGCCGTCAAACATGGCAGTGGCTGATCAGAAATAGCGAAACAGATCTTCCCTCTGTTTCATTTACTGCTTGCTGATGATCTGGGAGGACGTACACCTTGTTCTGGGGTGGCCATCTGAGAAAAGCAGCCTTGCATCAAGTCAGCGTTTGAACATGATGAACCTTGTTAAACACCAACAGCAAAACAGGCTGGGCACTGAGAAGGTGGCAGTGCTCAAAGGGAGGTTGAGGGTCATAAGCTGAGGCACAGATTATGAGAGGTACAAGAAATGCCAGTGGGGATCTGACAAATTAGCCTCTCCCAAATGAGGCTGGTGGGTGGTGATGCAATGTTACGCTCTTCCCAGCTGCAGTGCAAACTCAAAGAAATGTATCTGAAATATTCTGAAGGTTTTGCCTCAAGAATCGTAAACTGATTCTGCTGGACACAGGCATACTCTGTCCCCAGTGACAAAAGCAACATATCCTTCATATATATATATATATATATATATACATATACATATACATATACATATACATATATATATATATATATATATATATATATATAATATAAATATATATATTAAATATATTGTGGAGTGTTATGCTCAAATTATTGTGGAAGGTGGAGGCCTTAATGAAATTTACAATCCACTCCTTGACTCATCTCCATTTTAGTCAAGTTGTGGTGTCGGTTTCCCCACCCTCCCAATAGCTTTCTAAAAAATAAGGGGCTGGTTCTGCCCCTTCTGTAATTTAAACCCTAGAACTTTGGCAGCACCAAGCCCTAGGCTTATATTGTAGTTTGTTCTTTGTGTATATTTGCTGTTTCATTGCATCTTATTATTTTATGTATCCTGGCCTGATAAAGGCAGGATATATATATTTTAAATGAATAAAATAAATACATTAGTAATGTCTTTACTAAATACATAAATGGATATTAATACACCGAGGGCACAATCCTATGGCCACTTGTCAGCAGCTAGATTGTCATAGGATAGGTCGGTTCCCAGGAACTGACCTTGGAGCCCGCACTCCGAGGTCGGTTACTGGACAACCGACTCCCCACTCCCACACTGCCTCGTAGGCAGCATGGACAGGCCCCACGCTCCGCACTTGTAAGAGCAGCATAGAGTGGTGAAAATGGGGGATTTATGGGGGCAGGCCAGGGCAGGGAAGTCGGAAATGCTGGTACGACACATCCTATGTGTTGTCCAGCTGCTGCTTCCCACGTTCCAAGATCCCACGGCTAGACAGCTAAAATTGGCTGTCTAGCCACAAAAGCAGGGTGGGGGGACCGGGGAGGAGATCCGCTCCTCACCACTCCTCCTGCTCTGCACTGGATTGGCGGTCGCCCCTGGGGTCAGAGGTGACCATCGATCTCGATAGTATTGCTCCCTAAGGGTGTGATCCTATGGGGATGAACAAAAGCCTCCAAACTCAGAGGCTTATGACCATCCAAAGCAGACCGTGAGGCACAGCGGAGGCGATCTTCACCTCCGCATACCTCCCTCTCTGTATGTTCACTACATGGGCTTTTTTGCCTGTCTAGCTGAGGTGTCAGTGAGCAGGAGGGAAGGAGGCCTGGAGATACGGCTTAAGCCAACACCCCTCCTCCCTGCCCACCAACATGCCCCCTTTCCCTTCCCTCCAAAGTCACCTTTGTGACCTCAGAGAGGCAGCCAGCATGGTTCTCTCCACGCCGACTGTGAGGGGAGTGGGAGGGGATCCAGGAATCTGAACTAAGTTGGATCTAGGAATTCAAACTACCCCCCCCAGCTCTGCCCATAGGATTGCTCTCCCCATAAATGAAATACATCAAGTAAATACATACGCAAACATTCAATAAATACACTAAATACATAAATAGATGTTCCTAAATAAATAAATACATTGGTAAAGTTGCATCCAGATGGTAGTATCATACACTGTGGGTTTAGGTGATTTTCTGCCAAGTCGTATGAGCAGGAAATGACCAATATGGGTAGTACATTGAAAAAAAACCCACTTAGGGACAAAAACGGCCTTGGTCGCCTTGGTGGATGATATGAGGAGGGCTCTGGATAGGGGTGAATGCTCCTTCCTTGTTCTCCTCGACCTCTCAGCGGCTTTTGATACCGTTGACCACGGTATCCTCCTGGACCGCCTGGAGGGGTTGGGCATTGGAGACACTGTATTGCGGTGGTTCCGGTCCTTCCTCTCCAGCAGGTACCAGAGGGTAGCACTGGGAGAGGAGGTTTCGGACCCGTGGCCACTTACTTGTGGGGTGCCACAGGGTTCCATCCTCTCCCCGATTCTATTTAACATCTATGTGAAGCCGCTGGGGGCTATCATCAGGAGGTTTGGGGTGCAGTGTCATCAATATGCGGATGACACGCAGCTCTACCTCTCATTCAAATCTTCACCAAGGTTGGCCGTAGAATCCCTGTCCAAATGTTTGGAGATGGTGAGTGGCTGGATGGGGAGGAATAAGCTGAAGCTGAACCCTGACAAGACCGAGGTACTTTTGGTGGGAGACAAGAGGAGGCTGGGGGATGTTGACCTGGTGTTGAATGGGGTACGGCTATCCTTGAAAGACCAGGTCCGCAGCCTGGGGGTCATTTTGGACTCCCAGCTGTCCATGGAGGCTCAGGTGTCAGCTGTGAGCCAGACAGCGCTGTATCAACTCCATCTGATACGGTGGCTGCGCCCCTTCCTTCCCGACCATCTGCTCCCATCGGTAGTACATGCCCTGGTCTCCTCTCGTTTAGACTACTGTAATGCGCTCTACGTGGGGTTACCCTTGAAGACGGTTCGGAAGCTGCAGCTGGTACAGAACGCGGCGGCTCGCCTGATTAAAGGCAGCTGCTGGCGAGATCACATCACTCCAGTGCTGAAGGAGTTGCACTGGTTACCAGTTGTTTTCCGGGCCAAATTCAAGGTGTTGGTTTTGACCTTTAAAACCCTATATGGTTCCGGCCCAGCCTATCTTAAGGAGCGCCTCCAGCAACACCAGACAGGCCGCTTAACAAGATCAGCCTTGGATGGCCTTCTGTCTGTCCCATCAGCCAGGACAGCTAGACTGGTGGGGACGAGGGAGAGGGCCTTTTCTGTGGTGGCCCCTACTTTGTGGAACTCCCTCCCTAGGGAACTCCGTCATGCCCCCTCTTTAATGAGCTTCTGCCGTGCATTAAAAACGTGGTTGTTCAGGCAGGCATTTGGGGTGGGTTAGGGTATTTTAGGAAATTCTTTTATTGTAGAATTTTATTGTTTCAAACTGTTTTATTATATGCTTTGTACATCACCCAGAGTGGCTGGGTGACCAGCCAGATGGGCGATTAATAAATTTAATAATAAATAAATAAATAGATTTATAGAAATAAATCTATTTCTATAATAGAAATAGAATAGAAATAAAACAAAAAATAAAAATAGAAATAGAAATAAATAAAACAAATAAAGAAACAGAAATAAAACAAAACATAGCCCAGGACACAGATGTATGGCAGAATTAAAATGGCATGTTAGCACAAAGCTGGATGGTCAAGTAAAGGGTGAAGCAGGTACTCAGAGAAACCTGACACCATGCTAGTCATGAAGTCTCTTTCCTTTGAGATGTGCCTAGACCAGAACAGACCAACAGAACCCAGTCTAGGCTGAAGTCACTGGCACAACTGGCCTGTTCAGTGCTGGCTCCAGGCTTTTGGGATCCCTTGGGCAAGATACCCCCAACGGCCCCCCTCCCTCAATGAGTCCACCTTCTCGCCAGCTGCTCCTCCTCCTCCTCGTCATTGCTGCCAGTCGCTTGCTTAGGCAGAGAGTCAATGAGTAAGTAAGTAGGCAGTGGCCTCTCCTGCTCCTCCTTCTCACCACCGCTGTTGTCTGGGCCAGAATAAGACAGATGAGCAAGCAGGTTGCAATGGTGAGGAGGGGGAACGGGTCCAGGGGGCCCTTGTCCATGGGCCCCTGCTGGGGTGTGGGTCCTCTGCAGGTGCCTGACCATTCCAACCCTTGATGCCAACCATCTTGACTGCTGGCGCAGACTGCATTGAACAAGTATCTGTCTGCCTTTCAAAAGACCTCTGCAGCCACGCCAGGGAAGCTTGCTGTGACTACAGTATAAATATTGGGGCTCTCTTTTCAGAGATGCCACTTTATTTTCACAAAGGCAATTCACAGATGTGAAGAAAAAAATAGTTGGGAAAGAATTATCTTGTGGCAACTGGAAGTTTTTCTCCTATATGAGAGCATGTAAAATCACCTCATGGGACTCTATTAACGTCAGTGCATTTCACTGGGTGTGTTTTTAAAGCATTTACAACTTGCTATTTTCCAAGGTTGTTATGTTAATATTACTTTTGGCCCTGTGTTACTTTTATTTTCTTTTAGTATTTCATTTTATATCACTTGGTTTCTCCATTTTTTTAAATGTAGTACCAATATTTCTGTGCTGCATTTCAGGACGAAGAACTCTCCCAAGGCAAGCCAAAACATAAAATACAATTAAAAATAGACTAATTTAATACTGCAAAACTAAAACATCCACCTAAAACACTTTCCAGTCCAACCCAACTATCATGTTCTGGGCTCAAGAGAAGTGTGCACACACGGGGCAGGCAGCAAGGTAGGCCAAACTTTGCGGCACCCAGGAGAACTCGTAGTGAACAACTTGCTCCAGCAAGGCCTGAACCCAGACTGAAGCCTTTTGTAGTTCACTCCAGAGGGCCTGGCCCACACTCCACCCTTTCTCACAAAATGGAAGCCTTAACGGGACAGGCTCCTGGCCTGGAGCCCAGTATTCCTTTGCCTTGCCAAGAGCTCATGCTGGGCATGCTGCTGGCATTGGTACATCAGTTCCATGGAATGTGGAGCTTTTGGGTGGGCTGGCCCAGTGCTGGAGCTGGCCTGGAGGTCTACAGATGTTGGCGCAAGCTTGAGGGTCTTGGGCTCAGGGGTCTCTGGTTCTGCAGTGGTGCTTGGGCCCAGAGTCTCCTCTACTGGCACCACTGGTTGTTCAGCCTCTGAGCCCATGTCCAGCTCACTGCTCGACTCTGAGGTCATGACACCAGCAAATCCGCTAAAACATTTTAAAACAGAGGCAGCAGTGGTATAAGCCATTAACAATCCAGCCCAGTGGCTGTAGACTAAAAGCAGAATGATTTGCCATGTGACACTGTGTGTTTGGGCACTGCCACATATGCAGCTTAGTCTCTCTCCCCTTCCGCCCACTAAGCTTATAACCACAGTCCTCTGTCCTGCCTACGCCGCCCCTTTCACTCAAATCGGCTGGGGTGAAATGGGAAGGAAAAACACTTCAGGCAGCAAGGTAGGCCATTTAAAAAACACAGAGATAAATGCCACATATTTAGTGTATGTGTGTGGGGGGTGGGTGGGGGAGGGAACAAAGAAAAGTCTTGCAATTAATCCCCACTGCGATTGGTTCAAAATTGGGAAAGGAGTACGACAAGGCTGTGTACTGTCGCCCTGCTTATTTAATTTATATGCAGAGTACATGATGAGAAACGCCGGGTTGGATGAATCACAGGTCGGAATTAAAATTGCCGGGAGAATTATCAACAACCTCAGATACGCAGATGATACCACCCTAATGGCAGAAAGCGAAGAGGATCTCAAGAGCCTCTTGTTGAGGGTGAAAGTGGAGACTGCAAAAGCTGGTTTGAAACTCAACATTACAAAAACTAATATCATGGCATAGAGAAGGGGAAGAAATGGAAGCAGTGACAGATTTTATTTTCTTGGGCTCCAAGATCACCACAGATGGTGACTGTAGCCATGAAATTAAAAGACGCTTGCTCCTTGGGAGGAAAGCTATGGCAAACCTAGACAGCATAGTAAGAAGCAGAGGCATCACCTTGACAACAAAGGTCCGTCCGTCTAATCAAAGCTATGGTTTTCCCAGTAGCAATGTATGGCTGTGAGAGCTGGACTGTAAGGAAGGCTAAGTGCCGAAGAATTGATGCTTTTGAACTGTGGTGCTGGAGAGGACTCTTACAAGTCCCCTGGACTGCAAGGAGGTCAAATCAGTCAATCCTAAAGGAAATCAACCCTGACTGCTCTTTGGAAGGACAGATACTGAAGCTGAAGCTCAAATATTTTGGCCACCTAATGCGAAGAGAAAAGTCACTGGAAAAGACCCTGATGCTGGGAAAGACTGAAGGCAAAAGGGGAAGGGGACGGCGGAGGATGAGATGGCTAGATAGCATCACCGATGCAATGAATATGAACTTGAGCACACTGTGGGAGAGAGCGGAGGACAGGAAGGCCTGGCGTGCTATGGTCCATGGGGTCACGACTGAACGACTGAACAACAACAAGGGTTCTCTTTGAAGAAAAATCTAGGTAGAGGATCTGGTACAGAACAGTCCCTGCCCCTTCATAAAAATGGGCATAGCTGCAGAGCTCTGCAACTAGCACTGGTTATAATGGGCATTACATATCAAGGTAATTACTTCATTACCTATTGAATCTATTCCACATTGGAGAGTGCAATGGAAGGACTGTTGTGCAATAAAGCATTTCCAGTGATCCAGTGTCACCCGGGCTCAGGTCCTGAACCAGAGCGAAGGTAAAGACAACAATCCACAGGAAATGCAGGTAGGTATTTGCATTTGAAGGCTGAACTAGGATTTAGCCAGGATGCTATGGCCAGGATGGAACAGAAATGTTATTTAAAAGTTTTCAAGGGCCCTCGGCTCTTGGTTTAAGAGATGCCTCATCTGAAAGATTGCATGTGATATACAAGATGGATTTGGAAGTTCTAGGCAGTGAAGCTTTCATAGTGCCCTAAAGAAATGTACAAATTATTTATTGGTCTGCCTGTCTTAGCACTTCTGCCACTCCAGATGCCTTTTTCTACCCACTCTGTAGAAGGCATCTGATCATTCATTCATTCATAGGGGACAACCTTTTTAATACCAAAGCACTACTTTCTAAAGCAAAATCTGAGTCAGACATTCCCTTTGGCATCTCATATGCACAATCCGAACTGACAGCATCCTGTTTGTCTTCATAGAAATAAAAAGTAAAAGTAAAAGTAAACTATGCAGAAAGCAAAGTGTTTCAAATACGATGAAAGAGGCGTATTCCTCCATACAAAACAAACTAATTTCAGGGGTGATATTTTCGTTTTTATGTAAAGCCTCTTTACATAAGTTAGGTTGCTAAAACCCATATAATTGTTCATTTTACAATGACTGGTTGAATTACTACAAATTCATATTTGGACTTTCTAAAGAACTCTCTGCCCACAACAGATGGTTGGGGAAAGGGATCAAAATGTTGTTAACCTTCCTCACACACCAATGAGAAAACATTAGAAACAGAACTGAACAAACATGTAATTAAAAACTGCCTTATAGGGAGAAGACAGTAGGAAGAATTGAAGATATGTAGTTGTTCAACTCCTCTCCTCCCCAGATTTCTAACTATGGCCAAACAGCACCCTAGGGTAGATCTACACTAGTGCTTTTTATCGGTATTTTAGTGCACCAATAACTGTGGGGGCACAGTAGGCATTCTGCATACCTCTTTTCTAGCATAATTTCCTACTTTTTATTCCGTATTTTCCAAAGTACTGCAACATTTGCCATTGTGTGCACTGTGAGGTATAAATGCATAAAGGGGATGTAGTGTTACCACGATGGGATTGTCTCAATATGACACAAGGTGTAGATCTGGCCCTAGACTTCCTTAGGCTGCCCCATATCTCCTTGCTTTTCTCTGCAACGTCAATCCCATCAATTTAATATGAAGCCCCAAAAGGGGTTTGAAGCAAACAGCTTGTATAACACCTTGAGTCTTTTTCCAAGAAAGGCAAATAATAATAATAATAATAATAATAATAATAATAATAATAATAATAGGGATATAAGAAATGAAGGTGCACAATCCAGGCAATGTTAGTTCTATCAAACCACCATGGATATTCTGACATACGCTTGAGTGTTTCCACCCTCTGAGATTTGAAGGAAGTATGTAAAATGATAAAAGAGGAGCCGCAATGTTCTGAAATTCCCATGTTGGGGAATTTTAAAGCGACAGGACTGAAGCGTGCTCCTATAATTACACAAAGCAGGCCTAATTTCTTTGGTTCCCGTCTGTATATCATCATTGTCATAACTATTCATCCTGCTTTGATTAGATCACGCGTGATAATAGAAGAACCTGACACTGGTGACAGCTTGCCTTCTTGTGTGCGTGTTATGCAGCAGGCATGTGATACTGGGATAATTTCAGCTGCAACATAAAGAGAAGCATCGATTTAAGCTGCATAAAAGAGTTTTGCCATCCGGAAGCAGAATGGAGCCCATTCCTTAACAAGCAACAAATTGCCCCACAAATGGCTATGCCAAACAGATGTAATAATAATATTTGTAGATGCGTTTGTTTAGATAATGTTGTTTGTTCTGAAATAGCCATCTTTTATGCTTTTTTTACTAGGGCCGTGCAACAACAAGAGGATCTCATTAAAAGTGCAGAAAAAAGATAAACCACTTAACAAGATGGACGAAACAGGTATGGGACAGGATGGTGATTGCTTAGCCATGGCTCCTGACAGCAATAAATCTTTGTTAAGAACAGACTGGAATGTTTTTAGCTTGAGTGCTATTGTGGGCAAGGGGGATAGCTATACCTTGGCAGTTCTGATCTGGTACCATTGCCTTCAGAAGATTTTCCTGCACCAGCACTTCTGGGTTAGCGGTATTCATGGGCTCAACCTGCTTTATTGCAGGCTTTGCATTCATGCAACTTTCAGAAGGGACTTAAAGCAAAGCTGTTATGCAGTTGCCGCCTGTTCCAAAGCAGTTTGCTGTGATATGCATGCATGTGGCCTTCAATTAACATGGAGTTTCATGGGGCTTTCCCCCCATCTTTGCTCTTTCTGTCAACATGCATCTCTCAGACTGTTTAATGCAGGGGTAGGCAACCTGGTGCCCTCCATATGTTTTGGACTACAACTCCCATAAGCCCCAGCAAGCATGGCCAATAGTCAGGTATTATGGGAGTTGCTGTCCAAATATCTGGAGGGCTCCAGGTTGGCTACCTCTGATTTAATGGATCATCAAGGTCAGTGAGTGTAGCCCAGAGTAGACAACCTTTTTGGGTTATGGGCTCATTTGGCAATTCGATAAACTGTCCTGGGCACCACCAAGAAATGGCTGCCATGGGGGGCATGGCAGAGGACAAATAACCTGTCCAAGAGACTGAGTGCAAGGCAGAAGTGGGGTCTGAGTCCCAACACACTAAACAACTCCTTTGAACCCACAGTTTTCAGCACCCACAGAAACCTATTTGATGGCAGTCCCAGCTGCCGGGAAGAGAATGTGCTAAATAAGAAAAGAAGTGGAAAGAGTAGGGCACCTTGGAGGGTGGGAAGAAAGGTGTCAAGGGTGAATAATTGCCTGCTGGTACCACACTGCCTACCCCTGGTGTAGGGAATAGAAAGCAGCATCCATACTGATCAGCTGATCCTCAGTACAAGGAGGCAAGTGTTCATGATACCTGCCCTGGCATTACATCATGTTGTGGATCAGGGTTTTAAGAGAATATTCAGACTAAGAAGGGGTGCTGTAAGTGAGTTTCACAGTAATGGGGGGGGGGAGGGAATGGAAACATTGAGTGGGTCATTGATGTGTGATCTTACGTAGCAGTAAAACGCAACGTATCCTTTGCATATTTTGCAGTACAGTGGTGGAGATCTTCCAACCACCAGGTAAGAATGCCTTTTCTGGTTAAACTGACTGCCGCTGCACAGCCATTTAATTGTGAGTTTTACCATTGCTGAATGCCAAAGTGCTCAATGGGGTGTGTGCATGTTCTCAAATATAGCTGATCTTCACTCAGATTAGCTACTAATGTGCTTGGAATCGGAGGCTATCTATAGGGATTCTGTAATATGTACAAATCATTGCAAGAGACCTGAAGGACATAAGCATTGTGCTGCGTGCTTTATTTATGTACATTTTGTGCCTTCGAACGTCTGATTTTACACACACGGACACACAACATGTTTGATATTTATCTCCTTTTCCTTTTTCTTTTCTTCTTTGAGTATCCCCCAGAAAATGAATTCACAACCATACATTTGGCTCCCAGCATGTTCATAAAGACGGCTTGCATTTCCAATAAATCTCATCAGCACTCCACTGGGTAGGAAGGCTGAATTATGTGTTTCCTTATGGAGACGATAAAGCAGCAAAGCAAAGTGTTATTCTCTCATCTGCTTTGCTGAGATTTGCTGGGGACCAAAATGCCCAACCTTCTGGCTTCCCCATGGGCAGTGGACGTCTGGTGCTGTGGGAACTTGAGCAGAGATGAATGCAAGAAAGGAGGGAGAAGGTAATTGTGCTATGGATTTCACATTCCACTGACAACTCTCAAATTCCCCCACCCCTGCCTCTCCCATTCACAAGATTGCCTTATAAATCAAAATCTATATGCATCGAGAAAGACAGAGAAATTGTACATTGTTCAGCAATATCATATGCAGCATAACAAAATTTATCCAGATAGCCTGAGGGGGTAGCTAAAGCAATCAAAAGTTTGGATAAGTGCTATTACAGTGGGTTCTGTTGACATGATCACTGGGGGAGACACATGATGAATTAGGAGTATCAAGATTCCTAATAGCTGAACATACACATTCATATAGCTGAGAGAGATTACAAGGCCATCCTGCTAAAACTCATACCTGAATGGTAGGACCCTCCACTATCTGCTCACAGTTCGGCTGTATGATTGACACTGCAATCGGACACAAGCTGTGAGGGGCCCTGCAGAAAGGTGCAAATAGCACTCCAAATAATTCCAGCACAGAGTGAAAATGAAGAGCGGCATTCTGGGCTATCTCTTCCTTTTGCTCTGTTGAAATGTAAAGATAATAGGCAGTATCCAACTGTGTCGTTTTGTTAGTACAAATGATGTTGCACTAGTGGAAACTAGGTTCTGAACTACGTGCAAGAGAAGAATTCCACTGCAGTTACGTTTGCACAGGCATGGTTGTGCATTATGGTTGTGCAAACCATTGTGCATCCAGTTGCGCAACTGCTTGCACAACCCGTTGCGCAAGCGTAATGAGCAACCACTTGCACAATGGAAACATTAAATGGAGCTCCGCTAGCGCTATTTGAGCTTGCGGGATTACACTGTTGGATACTGCCCATAGATTCTACTGTTCTGATCACCATGGTTTCCCACTTCATGACCTAGGTCTGGTCCCCAGTTGGATCCATGTGACCTCATCTTAGGAATTCAGCCCTCCACTTGTAATACAAGAGGCTGGTCTTTTCTCTGCCGCTAGTTCTGACAGCAGAATGCATGGAGCTGGATTCTCCCATCACTTCCTGTCATGCAGCAGTAAAACAGTTTTTAATTAGGGATGGGACAGAAGCACTTAGTTCTACTCTAAATAGCTTTGGGGGAGGGTGGGGGAGGGTGGAAGAATCAATTCCTTCTCACTTCAGAGTGGACTGCTGAAGCTGGAATGGATGGCTTCCTCAGTCCACTCCTCCAGAGATCCACAGCCAGGTTTCCTTGTTCAAGGCCAGCATCAGAAGCTGGGATCTAGTGGAGTCTGGTGCAGCCAGGAATGTCCCCAAATTGCCCCAGGACAGTTCCTACCTCACATACTCCAAACCTCTGGTGTGGTGAGTGGACATTGTTTTCACTAGCATTAGTGAAATACTTGTGAATGATGACCCCTCCTTGAATGAGGTTCCAGCTGGCATGGAGTCCTAAGATCCTATGGGGCAGATTGGAGCCCCTGATTCCAGTGATTTCCCCCCCCCACCACACCCACACTCAGATCCCAGAAGAGGCTACACCAGGTTTGTCTGCAGAAAAGGACCAGGAAGGACCTGCCAAAGGGGTTCCTGATGCATCTGCAATGGATGGCTCACCTGCAGAGTCAGAGGGGGAAGTTGAGCCTGTCCTTCCAGCCCCTGAGAGCATTGATGCCAGAAGGCCACCTGGAAATGAAGCATGCATCTCAAAGCCCAAAGAAGCCAGGCCCTTGGGAGTAAGAGGCTCCTTGGAAATAGAGAGGCTTTGAAGACTGGACTAAACAATTTTGGCTAGGCCTGGGTGGGGTCTGGGATGGTCTGTTGGTTGCAGGAACAAGACAGATCTTTAGGTCAGCTCTGTGCAGCCCAGCTTCTTGACTTTACCCTCCCCCTCCGACTGACCTCCTACGCTACACCTGGAACTCTGCTAGACCTTACCCCTGGAATTGTGTCAGCCTTCAGACTGCTCTGCCATGCTTGAACCAAAGTTTCTCCCTGAGATGCTACTTTTCTGAACTGTCCTGATATCAAAATGGTACTGTTATTCTCCTGCTCTTGGCCAGCCCATGACTGGGTGGCAAAGATTCACCTTGACAAGATGGGACCCTCAGTGGGAGGGGCTTGCCGCTCAGGAGGCCATGGGGCTGGTGCAATTGTGGGAGGCTGTGTCATGAACACACTAGGACTCTGCCTTGCATGCTTCCAGTCTTTGGCTAGGAGTACTGGCTAGGGGAGGGGCTTTAGCTCATGCAGAAGGTCCCAGGTTCAATTCCTGGCATCTCTAGCTAGGGCAAGAAAGGAATCCTGCCTGAAACCCTGGAGAGCTGCTGCCAATCAGTGTTGACAGTACTGGGCTAGATGGACCAACGGTTTGACTCGTATATGGCAGCTTCCTGTGTTCTTATGTACTTCCACTGCTTGCTTGCTGGTGGACACTGGGCACAACAGACACCATCCCTATATGGCTCAGTGATGGGTTCCATTCCAAAGATGCTGCAGAGCAATTCCGCAGCATCTCTGTTGTTAATATAGAATAATAAAATATTGTCCTCTGTTTCTGATTGGCTAGTGCCTATGCTGCCTTCCCATGCTGTGTGTGGCTTGGCTCACTGGCTTCAGTAATCTGGAGCTATATCCTCTCCAGAGTCCAGACACTTTTGGTTGAGTGAATTATGCTTGCTGCAAAGAACATTTACTTGCATTTCATACTTAGGGTATATTCTGTGGACTCATCCAATATGCCTGCCAATCCTGATTTCAGGTGAGGGCTTTGACTGGATGTAATTTTGTTCCCTTCAAGTCCCATGATTCCATGAGAGGAGAATGACTGAAGTCTCAGATCTTTATGTTGCAAAATACAGCCAGCCAAAATTGTCTCAAGTTCCTTAGATTCAAACATACCGGAATACGGACAGGTTTCACGTATCCCAAACAGTCTGGGATAAAAAGATTGCTACTACAGTGAATGGTGGGCGAAGCTAGATTACAGGTTTGAGCACTGTTATGCGTGTTAGTGTTTCCTAGTCTGGCATAAGAGGGACGGGACCTTGGGCATGCTGGTCCCATCCCCAACATTCTCATGTGTGCCTGCCATGCCTCCCGTGTCCCCGACCTCCCTGTGTAGAGCAGGGAGGTCTGCGGGGGTCTTCTGTTTGAATTTGCTTGAACATGGGTAGGACCCTTTGTGTGACTGGGAGCCCTGATAAAGCTGCCACTCCTGTTCAAGTGAATGCAAGTAGAAGCCCCCCCCCCCCGCAGACCTCTCAGGCTGCGTGTGCAGCCCCATCCCTCTTATGTGTGTTCGTCTACTCTTCTTCAGGCATAACACCTGAAAAGGGCTTTATCTGTTTCCAGTTTATGCACCTCATGTTATCTTTGTTTAATCAATGAGTGAACGAGGCCAGATCTACACCTTGTGTTATATCATTATGATCCCATCACAGTATCTAGGGATGTCGTGAGTGCCCGACTTAGTCTGGGTGGTGGTGAAATCCATCATGCTTGGCCCCCCGGCCCCCGCTCGCCGAACTCCAGGGCACTGACGGGCCTGGCCAACGAGCACCCTGGAGCTCGGCAAGCAGCTGAGAACAGCTTGGACTTGTCTGCCTGGTCGGCTGTCCTTGATGGCTAGTGCGGGGCACTCCTGCTCAAGAGCAGGAGATGACTAGTGGCTGGTGCCCTGTGACTCCTGCAGCTGCCACCGCTGCCCGGGGGACTGCCTTTGACAGCCGACTAGGCAGGAGCAAGAGGAGGTGGCGCCCCATTGCAGGCACCCTCCCGAACACTCCCTACATTCACCCCAACCCCTTCCGGCTAGCACCAGCCATTTTGCTACCCTTTTTTTTCTTATGGAAATAAGGGAGCTAAAAGAGACTGCGCATATTCAAATATGCACATCTTTAAAGCTTCCTTTTTCCTGTAAGAGAAAAAGGCGGCAAAATGTCGGGTGCTCACTGGACGGGCCCGAGGTTGGTGCAGGCTACTTCCCGAGCTCCTGGGGCCTGAAGCGCAGGTCGGGGGGGGGGCACGAGTGGGGGCAGTGCTTCAGCAGGCACCTGGAGAACCCGGGCGGGGTGGTTTTCCACATCCCTAATGGTAACGCTATATCCCTCTGGGGCAGTTATATCTCATAGGACACACAATGGCATTTGTTGCATTCTATTGGATAGTGTGGAATAAAAAGCCAGAAAAAACACTACAAAAGCGGTATACAGAATGTGTAATGTGCCCCAACAGTTATCAGTGCACTTCAATACTGCTATAAAGCAGTAGTGTGGCTCTAGCCCTAAACTCCAAAATGATCAATGTTCACATACGGGGACTGGGCATGAATTAAATGACCACATTTGGAGGAAAGCCTGCTGCTGCTGTATATCGCTCTGAAAACAGAGATGGCTCCAGGTTTGAAAGAGCCCTGGGCAAAGTGCCCTCTGGGGACTCCCTTCTTCCATCAATGAGTTCTGGTAGACTTACCTGGCACTGGAGGGCAACAGCGCCCAGACAGTGCTGGAGAGCTATGTCTAGCTGCCATTTTAACATCTCAGCTAGGGTGGCCATGTGTCCTGTTTTACAGAGGACAGTCTTGTGTTTGAAGAGCTGTCAGATAGAGAGTCCTCTATTTGAAATCATCCTCTATTTGAAGGTCTGCCCAGTCCAAATCTGGTTTAAAGATAAAGAACCATCAGAAGGGAGAGCAGAGTAGGGGCCTTGAAGTTGCCCATCAACAGTTAAGAACAGGACTGCAGACTGGGCGGGCACTTGGTTGCAGTCTTTCCCACTATGGTGAGACATACTGTATTTCTGTTTTTAAATTATAATAATAATGTCTACATTTTCATATATACCTAAACATTACCTTATGCAAATTTTACGCAAATGTGCATCATCTTCTTTTTTGGTGCTGCATTTCCTCTTTTTTTGGCAATGTGTTAGCGGCCACCCTAGCTGGGCCCCAGAGCAAAGCCACATCAGGAGCATCATGGGAAGTGTAAATGGTGACTAGACCTAAAGGGGGCTATGAGCAGGGAGTCCCTGCCAGGTGTTGGGGCCCAGCAACTAGTCAAGGATGCCAAGAGCTAACCCCAGCCCTGACTGAGAGCTAGAGCCTCTCCGTAAGGATATGCTTTCCCAACTCAAAACAACCAAAACTGAGGCCAAGACAGGTTTCTAAATTCAGGAAAGATTCCATTAATCCATATGGCTTGTTTCTGTATGCAAGTTAATGCCAAAAATATAGGTAACATTCAATATTTTGAGCACCTGATAATGCAGATCTGATGATGCCTTGGTTTCTCCAAGGTTTACATAGCCAAAGTGCAGCAATCACTGGAGGCCTAGTCACACACATGTACGTGCTGATGTATATGTGTGTGCAAATGCATGGCCCAGGAATTAATTAACGAGATAAGCCACAAACAATTCTGAATGAACAAAATGTTCCCAGTGAGCAGGCAGAGCCCCCAAACAAAACAAAAACAACAGCACACCATTCAGGGTAATTATCCAACGTCCTTGGCAGAGGGTCACTGGGAGACAGCCAGTAAGCCATAACTCAGGCTAGTTTCCCACCCCCTCCCCTTTGTCTTATTCTATCTCATCTTTGGAAGGGATGATCCTAAATGTGACTGGTGAGGACAGCTTTAAATCAGAAGAGAGGAAAACAAGGAGTGGGAGCAGAGCGTTGTCATCTGAAAAAGTGCCTTGGAGATAGCCTTTGCATTAAGAATGGCTCCACAGTAAATCTGAAACAAAACATTTCAAGCTAAGCATTGATGAGTGAAAGGCCACAGCCAGTGTCCTGAGTAGTTTATGTATCTAGGAGACAAGACCTGCTTGCCGTTTCTACTGTGGCCTGCATTGTTGCCAAATGCCCTGCAGGGGGCAGTGCAGTGTTTGGGAAGAGATGCTTAGTGATCGTGTCACCTGCTCAAAGGTTCTGATCAAGAATATATAGGACAAAAACCCTCTAATTGTTTCATTTCATTTATTACATTCCTATACCACCCAGTAGCCAAAACTCTCTGGGCAGTTTTCAGACTTTAAAAACCTTAGAAGTACAATATGGTACAGAGAGAATATTAAAAACAACATTTCCATGTTGTTGTTCAGTCGTTAAGGCGTGTCCGACTCTTTGTGACCCCATGGACCATAGCACGTTAGGCCTTCCTGTCCTCCGCTCTCTCCTGGAGTGTGCTCAAGTCCTTATTCATTGCATCGGAGATGCTATCTAGCCATCTCATCCTCTGCTGTCCCCTTCTCCTGTTGCCTTAAATCCTTCCCAGCATCAGGGTCTTTTCCAGTGACTTTTCTCTTCGCATTTGGTGGCCAAAATATTTGAGGTTCAGCTTCAGTATGTGTCCTTCCAATGAGCACTCAGGGTTGATTTCCTTTAGGATGGACTGATTTGACCTCCTTGCAGTCCAGGGGACTCATAGGAGTCTTCTCCAGCACCACAGTTCGAAAGCATCAATTCTTCAGCGCTCAGCCTTCCTTATAGTCCAGCTCTCACAGCCATATGTTACTACTGGGAAAACCATAGCTTTGATTATGCGGACCTTTGCCGGCAAGGTGATGTCTCTGCTTCTTACTATGCTGTCTAGGTTTGCCATAGCTTTCCTCCCAAGGAGCAAGCGTCTTTTAATTTCATGGCTACAGTCACCATCTGTGGTGATCTTGGAGCCCAAGAAAATAAAATCTGTCACTGCTTCCATTTCTTCCCCTTCTCTATGCCATGATATTAGTTTTTGTAATGTTGAGTTTCAAACCAGCTTTTGCACTCTCCTCTTTCACCCTCAACAAGAGGCTCTTTAGATCCTCTTCGCTTTCTGCCATTAGGGTGGTATCGTCTGCATATCGGAGGTTGTTGATAATTCTCCCGGCAATCTTAATTCGGACCTGTGATGCATCCAACCCGGCGTTTCTCATGATGTACTCTGCATATAAGTTAAATAAGCAGGGCGACAATATGCAGCGTTGTCGTACTCCTTTCCCAATTTTGAACCAATCAGTTGTTCCATGTCTGGTTCTTACTGTTGCTTCTTGACCCTCGTACAGGTTTCTTAGGGGACAGGTAAGGTGGTCTGGTACTCCCATCTCTTTCAGAATTTGCCAGAGTTTGTTGTGATCCACACAATCAAAGGCTTTAGAGTAGTCAATGAAGCAGAAATAGACGTTTTTCTGGAATTCTCTTGCTTTCTCCATGATCCAGCGAATGTTGGCGATTTGATCTCTAGTTCCTCTGCCTCTTCGGAACCCCGCTTGTACTTCCGGTAGTTCTCGGTTCGCATACTGCTGAAGCCTAGCTTGTAGGATTTTGAGCATAACCTTGCTGGCATGTGAAATGAGCGCAATTGTACGGTAGTTGGAACACTCTTTGGCATTGCCCTTCTTTGGAATTGGAACGTAAACTGACATTTTCCAGTCTTGTGGCCATTGTTGAGTGTTCCAAATCTGTTGGCATATTGCGTGCAGCACTTTAACAGCATCATCTTTTAGGATTTTAAATAGCTCAGCTGGAATACTGTCATCTCCGCTAGCTTTGTTGTTAGTAATGCTTCCTAAGGCCCACTTGACTTCACTCTCGAGGATGTCCGGCTCAAGTTCAGTGACCGCACTATCATGGCTATCAGGGACATTCAGATCTTTCCTGTATAGTTCTTCTGTGTATTCTTGCCACCTCTTCTTAATCTCATCTGCTTCTGTTAGGTCCCTGCCTTCTTTGTCCTTTATCATGCCCGTCTTTGCACAAAATGTTCCCTTGGTATCTCCGATTTTCTTGAAAAGATCTCTAGTCTTTCCCATTCTGTTGTTTTCCTCGATTTCTTTGCATTGTTCATTTAAGAAGGCCTTCTTGTCTCTCCTTGCTATTCTCTGGAACTCTGCATTCAGCTGGATATATCTTCCCCTTTCTCCCTTACTTTTCGCTTCCCTTCTTTCCTCAGCTACTTGTAAAGCCTCATCAGACAGCCACTTTGCTTTCTTGCATTTCTTTTTCTTTGGGATGGATTGAGTTGCTGCCTCCTGAACAATGTTATGGACCTCCGTCCATAGTTCCTCAGGCACTCTGTCTATCAGGTCTAATCTCTTAAATCTATTCCTCACCTCCACTGTATATTCATAAGGGATATGATTGAGGTCATACCTGAATGGTTTAGTGGTTTTCCCTACGTTCTTCGATTTAAGCTGAAATTTTGCAACAAGACACTCATGATCTGAGCCACAGTCAGCTCCAGGTCTTGTTTTGACTGCCTGTATAGAGCTTCTCCATCTTTGGCTGCAAAGGACATAATCAATCTGATTTCGATATTGACCATCTGGTGATGTCCATGTGTAGAGTCGTCTCTTGTGCTGTTGGAAAAGAGTGTTTGCTATGATCAGAGTGTTCTCTTGACAAAACTCTATTAGCCTTTGTCCTGCTTCATTTTGTACACCAAGGCCATGCTTGCCTGTTATCCCAGTGATTTCTTGACTTCCTACTTTAGCATTCCAATCCCCTATGATGAAAAGGATATCTTTTTTTGGTGTTAGTTCTAGAAGGTGTTGTAGGTCTTCATAGAACCGATCAACCTCAGCTTCCTTGGCCTCAGTGGTTGGGGCATAGACTTGAATTACTGTGACGTTGAATGGTTTGCCTTGGATTTGTACTGAGATCATTCTATCATTTTTGAGATTGTACCCCAGTACTGCTTTTCCCACCCTTTTATTGACTATGAGTGCTACTCCATTTTTTCTAAGGGATTCTTGCCCACAATAGTAGATATGATGGTCACCTGAATTAAATTTGCCCATGCTTGTCCATTTTAGTTCGCTGATTCCCAAGATGTCGATGTTCAATCTTGCCATCTCATATTTGACCACCTCTAGCTTACCTTGATTCATTGATCTTACATTCCAGGTTCCTAAACATTATTGTTCTTTATAGCATTGGATTTTCTTTTCACCACCAGACACATGCACAGCTGAGTGTCCTTTCGGCTTTGGCCCAGCCGCTTCACTCTTTCTGGCGCTACTTGGAAATACCCTCTGCTCTTCCCCAGTAGTATATTGGACACCTTCCGACCTGAGGGGCTCATCTTTCCATACAAACATATAAACAGACAACACATATAATGTTTGGATCCTAGAGATAGTGCCCTCTTGAACTGCGTTCCTGGGTTGGGTAGTGCAGCTTTTGCTGAGACTAATCAAGATGGAGTTGTGGGCAGAGCTCTCCACTCCTGGACGTTACATTGAGTCCCTGTGTATGATAGACAGGGACAAAAGACGGTGTAATATAAGTCACAAAGGGTGACAGCAGTGTTTTCCAAGAGGGAAATAACACATTCCTCTATGAAGACTGTATTGCACAAGATGAGGTTACCTTTCGAGCAGGATGACACTAAGAGCTCACAAGAATTAGAATGTCAGCTCCTTGGAGCTTAGGAAATCCATTTTATGTAAGAGGAGTGTTCCAAAATATTTTCCTAATTTAACAGTCATTCCCCAGGGAAGAGAGGATAGCCTGAGATATCTGAAGACCACTTCAAACATTACATTTTTTTTTTTTTGGCATGGAGCTAATAGCTGTATAGGAAAACATGTATATTGTATGATTTGATCAAGAAGTGTAAGTGTATTTTTTCCCTATCATTACCGCCTTGAATGCTAAGCCTGATATTTCTTTTTCTTTTCTTTTTTAAAAAAGAAATAGTCTTCATATATATATATATAACTCCCATCCTTAAGCAGAGTTCTCTGGGTGGCTAACAATCAAATACAAAAATTAGAAATGGAAAGTACAAAATATCTCAAATACAAAATACAGTTTTGTATAGCAAAATGCCAAACTGTATAGCTCTTGCAAGTTGAAAGCAACCCTGTAAGGTGGGCGAGCATTATTACCCCCGTATTGCAGATGGGGGGTCACTGAGGCAGAGTGGCTTGCCAAAAGAACACATGTCACAGGGGAAGAATGAAACTAGATAACATGCTGTGATGCTATGAACAAGACATAATATAGGGACTTTTCATTAGTGTAGTATTTATGCCATGATGTATATGGGGGTGTGTCACAACTAGTGGAACACAGGAACATAGGAAGCTGCCTTATATTGAGTCTGATCATTGGCCCATCTAGCCCAGTATTGTCAACACTGACTAGCAGCAGCTCTCCAGGGTTTCAGGCAAGATTCTTTCCTCACTCTATCTGAAGAAGCCGGGGATCGATCCTGGGACCTTCTGCATGTCAAAGCATCTGCTGTATCACCCCTTCCCTGTGGCATCACCTCAAATATGAGGTGAGCATTACAACCCCATTGCAATTTCCATCTGAGCCAGAGAAGAATCTTATCCCTTTGTAACCCAGCCTGCCCCTATATCTGCTCTCATGCACCCATTCACTGATCACCCAAATCCCCCTGCCCATGCTGGCACTTTGACAGCAGCAGCAGCAAGTTGTAGCTAGCTGGAAGAAGGTGGGGCAGGTCTCTACTATCCTGCACCAGACATCAGGGCAGGGGAGACCTGCCTCCCCTCCTTGCTCCTTCTTGCCAGAGTTTGCTGCCATTGCTGCTGAAGGATAAATGGAGGGGCGAGAGGAAGAGGACTTGGTGGGGCAGGGGGAATTGGTGGGTGGTGGTGGGAAGGGGACTGATCCAGGGAAGGGAGGCTTGGGAGCTTATGGGAGCTTAGGTAGGGTAGAGTTGAATTTGGCTTGGCTTGGAAATAAGTAGGGATGTATGGATTTTGTTAAATAGATTCCATCTGTGTTTCGCAGATTGTGAGATATCTTTCATTCCGTTGTCTCCTTATTGACAGAATCGGATTTTTTTTTAAGGATGTATGAGAATTTTGTTCTACTTGTGCTAATGCCCATGTAATGTGCGCTAGCACAGGTACAAATTGGCACAAATCTGCCCTAAAAGTAAAAAAACTGCTCCACAAGTCCGTGGAATTTGCGTGACTTGGAAAAAACCAGTCTGCTGTGGAATCCGCAGGTTGGGTTCATAGAAATCCAAACTCATTTGAATCCATTGCTGCTTTCTCCAACATCTCTAGAAATATGCAGAGCTATTTCCTGTTTTGTTGGGAAACGATTTGGCTTATTTCTGATCCAAGCCAACTGAAGTTGCGGATAAAATCCATCGGATCAGGAGTGTTATTCCATGCACCGTGGATACTGTTAGTGAGAGAGAGGCGGCCTGTGGCAGACCGGTTTTGTGGGATTGGTTTAGGGATGTACGAAAGTCACTTACCTTTCCGCGGATTATGTTGATGGTGGAGGGGGGAGGCGTTCCGTCCCTTCCTCCAGAATCCTCGACGGGGGGGGAGGCAATCCGTTCCTCCCCCCCAGAATCCTCGACGGCCAGCTGTGCTCTGCGGCAGCTCCGTAAATATTTACGTAGGCTAAAATGGCGAATCAAAAAGGGACGCAAATAGCGCCCGCTACGCTATTTGCGTTCCCCTTCACCGTCATAGTCTACGTAAATATTTACGTAGATTAAGATGGCCAAAAAGAAGGAACGCAAATGGCGGCGGCTGTAGCCGCCGCCATTTGCGTATGTGGTTTTTTTTTAAAAAAATCCAGCCATGATAGGCTACGTAAATCTTTATGTAGCCTATCATGTCATTTTTTTTTTTGTACAAGACTGCAAATGGCACCAGCGGCAGCTGGTTGGAAGACCAGCCACCGCCACCGCCGCTGGAGCTGCCGCCGCCCGGAAGATCCGCCCCAGGTAAGACTTGTCCCGGGGGGGATCCACGGGGGGGTGGCGGGGGGGTGGCAGGCCGTTCTGCCATGGAGTTCGGGGGGCTGAATGCAATGGCATTCGGCCTCACCGAGATCCGTGGTGGAATTCTCTGACATCCCTAGATTGGTTCCAGCTTCTTCCTTCTGATGAAGTGGACAAGATGTTTTCATCTGTAAAGCCAACCACCTGCTTACTTGATCCTTGCCCATCTTGGCTCATTATGAGCTGCAGAGAGAGATTGGGCGAGGGGATCAGGGCAGTGGTGAACGCCTCTCTTGAGGTGGACATACTAGGGATGTCAGAGAATTTCGCCACAAATCTCGGGGAGGCCGAATGCCAGCACATTTGGCCCCCTGAAATCGGTAGCGAAACGGTCTGTCCCCCCTCCCCCCGGGACGGAACTTACCTTGTACGAATGTCCGTGGCGGTGGCGGCTGCGGAGGCGGTTCGGCAGCGGTTCGGCAGCTGCGGCTGCAGCGGCTCGTCTTCCGACCGGCTGCTGCCACCGCCATTTCCAAGTTAAAAAAACAAACAAACATGGTAGGCTACGTAAACATTTACATAGCCTATCATGGCTAGATTTTAAAAAAATACTGTGATAGGCTACGTAAATGTTTACATAGCCTATCACGGCTGAGTTAAAAAACAAAACAAAAAACCACGCGTACGCAAATGGCGGCGCCCATGGGCAACGCCATTTGCATTCCTTATTTTGGCATGTGTAGTCTACGTAAACATTTATGTAGACTACGGCAAAAATAAGGGGAACGCAAATAGCGTAGTGTCTACGCTATTTGCATTCCCATTATTTTCGCCGTAGTCTACATAAATGTTTACATAGACTACATGTGCCAAAATAAGGAACGCAAATGGTGGCACCACCATTTGCGTACGCGTGGTTTTTTTTTTTTAACTCAGCCGTGATAGGCTACATAAACATTTATGTAGCCTATCACGGCTGACTGCAGGGACGCAAACGGCTGCGGCTACGGCCGCCGCCATTTGCAGTCCCGGCAGGACAAGATTCGCGGAGGGAGGGATGGCGCACCTCCCCCCCAGCCAGAATTTTTTGGGGGAGGGATGGGGCACCTCCCCCCCAGCCAGAATTTTGGGGGGAGGGACGGAGTGCCTCTCCCCCACTGCGAATCAACTTTCATAAAAGGTAAGGGACTTTTGTACATCCCTAGATAAGACTGCTCTTAAAGAAGCCCTCCTTGGATCCCCAAGTTTTGAACAACTTTCACCCAGTCAAAACTGCCATTTTTGGGCAAGGTGACTGAGCGCCGTGGGTGGTGGCGATGCAGTTGAAGGCACACTTGGAAGAAGCCGATTATCTAGACCCATTTCAATTGGGCTTCAGGCCTGGCCATGGGACAGAAATGGCCTTGGTCACCTTGGTGGATGATATGAGGAGGGCTTGGGATAAGGGTGAATGCTCCTTCCTTGTTCTCCTCGGCCTCTCAGCAGCTTTCGATACCATTGACCATGGTATCCTCCTGGACCACCTGGATGGGCTGTGCATTGGAGACATCATATTTAACATCTATGTGAAGCTGCTGGGGGCTATCATCAGGAAGTTTGGGTGCAGTGTCATCAATATGCGGGTGACTCACAGCTCTATCCCTTGTTTAAATCCTCACCAAGGTTGGCTGTAGAATCCCTGTCCAAGTGTCTGGAGATGGTGGGTGGCTGGATGGGGAGGAATAAGCTGAAGTTGAACCCTGACAAAACTGAGGTACATTTGGTTGGTGACAAGAGGAGGTTGGGGGATGTTGACCTGGTGTTGAATGGGGTACGGTTACCCTCGAAAGACCAGGTCTGTAGCCTGGGGGTCAATTTAGACTCCCAGCTATCCATGGAGGCTCAGGTGTCAGCCGTGAGCCAGACAGCGCTGTACCAACTCCATCTGATACGGCGGCAGCGCCCCTACCTTTCCGACCATCTGCTCCCATCGGTAGTATGGATAGTACATGCCCTGGTCTCCTCTTGTCTAGGCTACTGTAATGTGCTCTACATAGGGTTACCCTTGAAGATGGTTGGGTAGCTGCAGCTGGTGGAGAACATGGCAGCTCACCTGATTAAAGGTAGCCGCCGGCGAGATCACATCACTCCGGTGCTGAAGGAGTTGCACTGGTTACCAGTTGTTTTCCAGGCCAAATTCAAGGTGTTGGCTTTGACCTTTAAAATCCTATATGGTTCTGGCCCAGCCTATCTCAAGGAGCACCTCCAGCAATACCAGACAGGCCACTCAACAAGATCAGCCTCGGATAGGGATGGCAGAGAATTCCGCCACGGATCTCGGTGAGGCCGAATGCCAGTGCATTCGGCCCCCCGAAATCTGTGGCGGAACGGCCTGCCACCCCCCCGCAGATCCCCCCCGGGATGAGACTTACCTGGGGCGGATCTTCCGACCGGCTGCTGCTGCTGCCATTTGCAGTTTTTTTTTTTAACAGAGACGTGATAGGCTACATAAAAACTTACATAGCATAAAATGTCTGGGTAAAAAAAAAAAAAAAAAAGGCGTACACAAATGGTGGTGGCTATGGCCGTTGCCATTTGCATTCCTTATTTTGGGCCATCTTAGTCTACGTAAATAATTACGTAGACTAAGATGACGAAAATAAGGGGAACGCAAATAGCATCCACTACGCTATTTGCGTTCCCCTTATTTTCGCCGTCTTAGTCTACGTAAATATTTACGTAGATTAAGACGGCAAAAATAAGGAATGCAAATGGTGGTGGCCGTAGCCACTGCCATTTGCGTACGTGGTTCCCCCCCCACAGCCATCCGCAGCCAGATTTCCGGATTTTCCGGATTTTCCGGATTTCCGCGGATTTCCAGCCACCAACAGCTCTGGCGTGGCCGGGCCTGGCTGGCTGCTCCGCAGAGCTGTCGCGGAGCACAGCTGGCCACGGAGGATTCTTGGGGGAGGAACAGATTGCCTCCCCCCGTCCAGGATTCCGGGGGGAGGGACGGAACGCCTCCTCCCCACCATCAACATAAACCGCGAAAGGTAAGTGACTTTCGTACATCCCTAGCCTTGGATGGCCTTCTCTCTGTCCCATCAGCCAGGACAGCTAGGCTGGAAAGGACGAGGGAAAGGGCCTGCTCTGTGGTGGCCCCCACTCTGTGGAATTTTCTCCCTAGAGAACTCTGCCATGCCCCCTCCCTAATGAGCATTTGCCATGCATTGAAAACTTGGTTGTTCAGGCAGGCATTTGGGGTGGGTTAGGGTACTTTTAGAACATGATGTTTTAATGCATAATTTTACTGGTTTTGATTGTTGTGCTGTTGTACATTGCCTGGAGTGGCCAGGTGACTGGCCAGATGGGCGATTAAGAAAACAAGCAAACAAATAAATAAATAGTTGGAGGAAGCTCACCCATCATTAGCCATGCCTATGTAGAAATAAACTGCTTGGCCATGTGAAGGCCATGTGGAAAGCCACCTTCATTCCTAAAAACTTTCAGATCTTTGAAAGATGATCCAAATTTTCCACAAATACTGGACAGCTCTTTCTTAATGATCCCTTAATTTCATGAAATATATTGTGTGCCAGGTTTTATCCCTCATCTTAACAAGTGGCTTTGAATGTTCTAGACGAGCAGGGGCAGAGGAAGTGTTTGCGAATCAGAAGAACGTAAGAAGAACCCAGCTAGATCACACCAAAAGCCTATCTAGTCTACTGTGCTATTTGCCCTCGTTACCAGCCAAGAGCATCTTGCAGGCAGGAGAGCTGATGCACAGTATATAGTCCATCATGAGTAGTGGTGGCCACTGAAGGCTTCTTCCATTGCTTATGCTGAACCCTCGAAGCTGAGCTTTTCTGCAGGGAGATGTGGCTGCCACCTCCACCTCTGGAGCCTGAGTGTCTTCCCATGAAACACATGAATGTTTGGAGGGTTTAAACAAGCAACAGAAAATGAAATGCCACTCACTTGCGATTTTTTGTCTTTCCCTAAAAACACTTGTGAAGAATGCATGAAGCCACTCAGTGCTGGGTCCCAACTCCTCTTCCTTTGAAGTGTCTATGCTCCTCTCTTAGAAGTCTAGGGGTTATGAGGCTTGGAAATAATAGTGGTTTATAAAACCCTACTTACAGCGATAAGCAAGGGCACTTCTGAGTTGTCAACTTTTTAACTGATCTCTGCAGTTGTGCTTTCAACAGCAGCATTGTTTGCAGACATTAGCAGATGATAGTGCTTATCTCCATGTCGTAAATGCTTTGCTTGCTGATTTTGTTGCAGATCAAACTGCTGTTAAAGACACAAGAAGAAGGCATTCTGCTCTCCCTGCCTCACCCACACACCTTTCTTTCCAGTCAATTGGAAGCTCTATTTGGGATAGATTGGGAGAAAAAGACACCCTCCCTTTCCTGCTCTGTAGTCACATTGTGTAACTCTCCTTGCATAGATCCATGCGGTAGTCTGATGTATGGTTAGTGACCTAGTGCACTGCATTTTGAGTCTTTCCAGGTACCTGGCTTCTACATTTTATGGGGGGAAATGGTCATGAGAGTCTACTATGATCATCTGCCATATGGCGTGAGAGTGAGCCATGGTGAAATACTTTCCTGGCAACTAATGTCTTCCTCTTTGGACAGAACTATATGTTGTAGTGTGCATCTGTCACTTTGAGCTGATGAGACAGTGCCTTGCTTTATTTTTTATAGCTTTAGGGCAGCTTGGAAATGTTTCCCGAATGCTTGTGGCTTGACGGGTACTGGTAACATGCATTGTTTTGTGTTCTGATATCAATTATTTATCATCAACCCCAAGTGGCAGAATTGGGCTGCCTGATAATGTTAGAAGTATCCCCCCCCCCCCGTCGATGTTGTTAAGGCATGAGGAGAAGGTTTATAGGGCTGCACAGCAAAAGAATGTAGTACTGCACTGTCCCAGTGGGTTAGGTGAGGTGGGAGCTAAAGATAGATGACCATGGGGACTAATTCAAATATCAGTAGGTGGAGGCAATTGGCAGGGTAGGCAATATTTACAAGACATTTCAAAGTCCTGGTTTCATACATATCCAAGTCTGAATTGCAAAACAAACTAACAAAAAACCAAAACCCAGTGTATTTTCAGATCATTTGTTATGTGGTTTAGACCTCATAATAACTTAGTAAGATGTTATTAGCACATGTCAAAACAGTAACCTTTTTGGCATGCCGACTGGCCCATTTAATTGTTTGTAACAGCAGTTTAGTGGTACGACTAAAATATTTGGTCAGCTCATGTGGTTCTCCCATAAACGTCACTGGAGTGGCCTGGAGAAACAGCTGTGCCATCATAAGTTTCTCCCAGAGGCAGGTAGAGTTTCTGTTCAGTTGTTTTGCAATGAGAAGTCGTGTGCTTCCTCAGAAAAATGTAGAACATAGAAGGGTACATGGAAAATTATATCTATAAGTAAGGGCGCAATCCTATGCATGTTTAGACAGAAAAAAAGCCTACAACTCCCAGCATGCCCCAGCCAGGGCTAGGGCATGCTGGGAGCTGTAGGCCTTTTTTCTGTTTAAACATGCATAGGATTGCACTCTAAGTGTAGCACTGGGGTGCTGCTGACCTGCACCTCCCCCTGTTACCCCAAGTCATTTTCACTTATAAAAACTTGTGACCCCCCCTCTGTTTCATTGACTGCTGCTTGCAGGGTGTGTGTGTGTGTGTACAATAACAGGATTGTATGATGTCACATCCCCCACCCTTGCACCAGTGGTACATTATCAGGATGATACAGGAGGGGCCTGGGTTGGTGGTCACCATGTGCCTCCTAATTTCATGTGGTTTTGCCTTGAAGAAAACAAAGTATTTCTTTGCTTTAAATCATCCACTACTGTCCACCTTCTTTCCCTCAGCTAACAGTCACTGCAAAAACAAAACAAAAAATTTAAACCATGTATATATCTCCTTTCCACCCTCAAGACTTCACATTGGCTGACAACGATAAAAAAAACTAATAATAAAATCTATATAAACCAGAGGTGGGGAACCTGGTCCCTCCAGATGTTGTTAGACTACAACTCCCAGTATTCCTGACCATTAGCCATGCTGCTTGGGGCTGATGGGAGTTGAAGTCCAACAACTTCTGGAAGGCCATGCCCCCTCCCTGCAAAATAAGGTAGAAAACTCTAGATAGAATGTCTACTGTGAAAGAAATGGCAAGAGACATAAGAACTACAGTAGTTATCCATGTAAAGCTTAGGGTAAACAAAATGGTTTTAACTCAGCACCTAAAAGACAATGAACTCGGCACCAAATGAATATTTCTGGGGAGGGCAGTCCACAACAGGGAAACATGTTACAGAAAACTGCCTGCCTCATGTCTGAAGGCAGAGGCTCCCAGAAGAGGGGCTCAGCAAACAATCATGAAGTATAAGCTAGTTCATGGGAGCAGGTGGACCTAAGGTACCCTCGCCTCAAGCAATTTAGAGCTTTATATAGGTTAAAACCAGCATTTTGACTTGCAGTTGCACCACAAACTGGAAGCCAGTGAAAATTTTCTAACACTGGCTACACATGCTCAGACAGGCAGGCCCTAGTTAACAATCTGGCCTCTGCATTCTCAGTCACCAGTCACCCTTGTATAATGCATTATAGTCATCTAGCCTGGATGTTACCAGAGAATGGATACATGTCTTGTGTGAACCTGGCTATTCTGCTTATAGAGACACTGGGGCGGAACTCCTGGAATTTAGCTAGGATCAGTTCCACCGGCAAGATCTATAGGCAATCTAAATACAGGGAGGTTCAGAGAACAGCAAGCTCAGCAGGGGGGAAAACAAGATAAGCATCTGAGCGCTAGTACACCAACCCTGTTCCAGCACTCTGTGCTTAGAGCGGAATGTTTTTATTAAGCCTGAGCCCCACACAGCACAGCTGCAGGCAACCAGTGCCAACTGAGAAATGGTCTACTCAAGAGTAGAGCCTTGCTCATGAGCATGCCTTTACTCATGAGAAGTCTTCATTCCTCAGGCCAGCATTTCTGTGTCCGGTATCCAGCCGAGCCTGCATGTTTAGGCACTTGTGCTCTCTGGGACTAGGTGGCCATGCAGCATCTGCCTACAAGTCCAAGATTGGGTGAAGTGTGTCTTAAGGGGAAGATATGATGGTTGTACTCGCACTTTCAAGGGCCCGGGATCCTCCCAATCTGCCTCAAGTTCCCTTGGCATGGGCAACTCCTCCACGGTGTTTGGCTGGGGTACTCCAGATCATCTTCTGAACAGGGGTCCTCCAGAAGGAGCATGGCATGGGCCCTCCACAGGAGAGCCTGATAATGCAGAGGCCCGGTCTCCCTCCCTCCCCTCCACATTTTTGGCAGAGAGAAATTGTGTGAACCAGATGTGATCTGTGTGATCAGGCTGTTCATGTACAGGAGGTTATCTGCATACCACGGGGAGGGAAAGCTTGTGCTGCGTCTCTACCACTGGCCATACTATTTCAGCACTGCCCCTGGTAAATGTATGAACTGGGACCAACCCTGTGTTCTTGGTTTTAATATATTGCATGCAAGCAGACACAATAAAAGACGTGACCACTGCATACAAACAGAAAGTAGCTTGTAATCTGTAACCCATCCAACTAGCTTGACGGCAAGATCCCAAAGGATAAAGCTACCAGTTGCTGGTAGTCATGATGGCTATATATCATCTCCAGCATCAGAGGCAGTATTTCTCTGCTTGTGGACTTCCCATAGGAATCTGGTTGACCACTGTGGGAAACAGGATTAGTTCAGTGTTTGGTCTGACCCACATGACTTTTCTTACCTTCTTATCCATACATTTCTTGAAATAACAACTTCTATTTCCACCTCAAAACCAATGTGAATGTAAGAAAGTTGTAACCTGCTCATTAGAAAGTTATATCTCTCCAAACTCTTTCCTATAGACTTTTTAATCATTGTTACCTGTCAGACTTTCTGACTGCGGTCCAGCTCAAAGGTCTTCTGTTTGCTTTTGAAGCAAAATGTGCCAATACATGGAGAAGCTTCTATCTTGTTTTTACTTCTCACACTGTCTGTTGGGGTCATTGCTTACCTTCATTCCCATCCATCACTTATAATCCATTCCTGACTTGTCAGGCAAAAGGATGAGAAGTAAAATTAAAACCAGTAAGCATGAATGAAGATCTTGGTTACAAAGAAGCAGGTGCACTTTTTTGGTGTAAAGATTAAGAAATGAGCAATTGTCTCCTCCTGAACATTTTGCAGGTAGTAATAGAAAATTATTTTGGTTCATAATAATAATAAAGTAATAATAATAATAATCCTGTAATAATAATAATAAAGTAATAATAATAATAATTTGGATAAAAATGAAAATCTAAGTCTGATGTTAGTTATTTCTAATAAGGTCTTCCTAAAGTTTTACTATAATCGAATTCTTAATTGATGTTTCACATTTGAAAAGGTTATTTAGTTGTGTTCTTCTAATTGCTACTTAATTGCCATATAAATCTAGTAAGCTTTTCACTGGATGATGGCACCCCTTAGGAGACTCAGTCCACTGAACACAGCCACCAATGTGAAGGCAGTATTGTTTTTACTCCTGAACTAAGACATTGTTGTGAATGTCAAGCTGAAATTCTAGAGAGAGGTAAAAAACACACTGATCGGTCAAATAATTCAAGAGGGTTAAAATTCTAGCTTGAAGAAAAGAATGTGGCTACAGAAATAGGTATGAGCACTTGGTTCCTCATGACTGTTAGCAAGTGTAGAATGTTGAGGTGTAATTTTGGTATCAGTGTATTATGTGATATGACACACTTTTGCAAATATCAGTTAAAAAAGAAATAAAATATGAATATAAATTGCATTAGCTACTGCTTAGATCAGGTGTGCAACAAGTGTGGCGTATGGCCTGTCAAGCCATTTCCGGCAGCCTGTCAGACCCCCCTGCATCTGCCACCATGGTGGCACTGCCTGGGTTTCCTGTGCTAGCAAGGAAATCCCTGCCTTATCTTTCATTAGAGGTTGGAGATAAGAAAGGGATTCCCTTACTAGTGCTAGCAAGGGAAACCCAAGGATTCCCTAGTTTGCACCAGCAGGGATTCCCTTCCCTTATCTCTGAACTCTCATTATAAGCCTGAAATCAGGGGTGGGCAACTTTTGGCTAGGGATGTTGGACAAATATGCAGTGGAACCAAATGAGTTTGGATTTTTATGAATCTGACCCATGGATTCCACAGTGGACTGGCTCTCCCTCATTGGGCAGATTCCATGGACTTGAAGACTGCTTTTCTAACCTTCAGGAATTTTGCACAAATTTAGTTGTTGAAAAATACACATAGAAAAATAGCTGAAAATGAGCATTTCCCCCACAGGCTAAAGCATGAAAATGCACATTTTGTGGGGATTTGCGCATTTTTGCATGTGTGAATTTGCACACATTCAGAAACAAAAAAATCCAATTCCGTCAATGGGTGTTCAATGGAATGAAAGGAACCTGACAACGCGCAAAACACAGACAGAATAGATTTTATGCAATCCATGCATCCTACTTGTGGCCCTCCAGATGTTGGACCTACAACCCCCATCAGCCCTAGCCAGCATAGCCAATGATGAGGGATGATGTGACTTGTAGGCCAAAACCTTTGGAGGGCCTCGAGTTGCCCAGCTCTGCCTTAAATGATTCATACTCTTGTATTACCTTTTTGCCTGTCTGCTTGTTTCCCCATGTCTTTCCTGCTGTGGCCCAGATCTAGGGGCAATCTACATTACAACTTTAAACTGGTTTCAAACCTGTTTTTAGTGATTACGGCTACCAAATACAGGAATTCTGGGAATTGTAGCTCTAGGAAGAGGGGCCACATGGGCAGGGGACAGGGGTCTCTAGCAAAGAATTCTCAGTACCCTCATGAAATTGCAGGATCCCTTTAGATAAACCGGTTTGAAAGTTTAAAGTTGTAATGTAGATTGGCTCCTAGTTTCTGGCTGATATAAGCTCTTTAAGGCTTGGTCTTGAGAAATGGTAAATGTATGGGATCAGATTGTAAGAGAAAAGTATCAGGGAGAACTGTAAACCTTTCTAGCAATAAGGGTGCATCCGGAGGAAGGGCTTCTAGCACTAGCAACCAGAAGATATAGTGCAGTAACGTCATCTTCTTTTCCTTAATGGATTTCCTGTGGTAATGAAAAAATGGAAGAAGTGGTGGGAAAATATGGGAGGGTTATGAGTGGTAGATGACTTTTGGACCCTGCTCCCCCCCCCCCAAATGAGGTAGGGCAATGGTGCAGTTAAAGCCTTCTTTGGAAGCAATGCAAGATTATTCAGGCAAAGGGACCAATTCCTTTTATTCCACTAGCCAGAGGAATTCAGAAAGAACACAATGTGCATTCATCTTCCACGTGTAAAAAAAATACAATTAAAATAAATTAGGACAGTGACTGAAAATGAAACTGGCAATATTGTGATATTGTGATAAACACATGGCATGGCCACACGTAGAATTCTGTATTCAGTTCTGGTCACACCATTGCAAAAAGGCTATTCTAGAAAATGTGAAGAAAGTAGGGATGTCAGAGAATTCCGTGACGGATCTCAGTGAGGCCGAATGCCAGTGCATTCGGCCCCCCGAAATCCATCGCGGAACAAAGCCCCCGCCCCCCAACCCACGAAAAACGCGCGGGACGATGTCCCCGCCATCCCCATCCCATAAAAGGCGCGCGAAATGGAGCACTTACCTGCTCCCATCCGCGCTGCTTTGCGAATGGCGGCTGTCCTGTGGCCGCCATTCGCTTCCTCCTCTTCAAGCCGTGATAGGCTATGTAAATACTTATGTAGCCTATCACGGTGGGGGGAGGAAACCTAGCATATGCAAATGGCAGTGGCTACCGCCATTTGTGTACACTGGGTTTCCCCCCCTCTGCCGTGATAGGCTACGTAAGTATTTATGTAGCCTATCACGGCTCAATACAGGGACGCAAATGGTGGTGGCTACGACAGCTGCCAATTGTGTCCCTGCAGGGCTGCCCAGGGGCTGGATGTCTGGCTGCGGGCAGCTGGCCGGAGCCGGCTGTTGGCTCTGCGGCTTGGCCGCGGATCATTGCCAGCCGGGCAGGATTCCGGGGGAAGAGCACCTCCTTCCCCACTGAGATTCCGGGGGGAGGGACAGAGCGCCTCCCCCCCACCGTGGATTGCCTGGCGCGGAGCCAGGTGGGTGTTTCGTACATCCTTAGAAGAAAGGGACAAGTTGTTTCAGGTGTTATATACTAGCAGCAAAACCCTAAACCTGGCCTGGTAGTGAATAGGCAGCCCTTTTTTACAACTAAAACAGGCAAAGAAAGTAGGCAAAAGTGAAACCAAAACCAGCACCCCAACTCCCTACATGCATTAACCATTTAGCGCACAATCCTATGCATGTTTAGACAGAAAAAACCTAAACATGCATAGGATTGCACCCCTAGTGGCTTTTCAGCCCCTTCATAGAGTGGGTTTGTTTGTTTGCTTGCTTATTTATTTATTTTCTATACTGCCCAATAGCTGAAGCTTTCTAGTCCCTGTGATATTGTCCCTGCAATGTCATACTGCATTTCATGCTCTGTTGGCACATCTACTAGTTTTATATTGTTGATTTTACCGTGGTATTTTTCATTATTGTAAATGCCTAGACAAAATTATATTTGAGGTGCTTAATAAAAGAAATAAATAATAAACTAATTCTTGTTGCTTATTCCAACACCCCTTCCCTACATACATACAGTTAACCCACTAGATCCATTTTACTCAATAGCTTACGATGATGTTCTCTTGATAAAGATGTTGTTAGAACGTTTGCTATCATATCTTCTGTAGGGCAGTACAGCAGGCCAATAAACCTCTGTTCCCGTGAATCACTTTAAAAAATGATACTTCACATCTATATGCTATTTTTCTGGGGAGTGAGTGTCCAGATCTGGTTGCCATGCATTGACTTCATTTCTTTCTTAGATGCCTTTACAATGCATTCCACACACCCTTTGCTGTGGTCTCATTCCGTATGTGGATTAACTGATTTGTTGTTCAGTCGTTCAGTCGTGTCCGACTCTTCGTGACCCCATGGACCATAGCACGCCAGGCCTTCCTGTCCTGCGCTCTCTCCCGGAGCGTGCTCAAGTTCATATGCATTGCCTCGGTGATGCTATCTAGCCATCTCATCCTCTGCCGTCCCCTTCTCCTTTTGCCTTCAGTCTTTCCCAGCATCAGGGTCTTTTCCAGTGCGTTTTCTCTTCGCATTAGGTGGCCAAAATATTTGAGCTTCAGCTTCAGTATCTGTCCTTCCAATGAGCACTCAGGGTTGATTTCCTTTAGGATGGACTGATATGACCTCCTTGCAGTCCAGGGGACTCGTAAGATTATCTTCCACTAATAAATGTATTGTTGCCTTTCCTTGTAGTCCTTTTGTCCCATCCCTGCAGGTTTTCTGTTGGCCTGTCTGTGGTGATTGCATTCCATAGGTCATCTTTGGATAGTAGCATTTCCATTTTAAATATCCACAATTGATCATTCATATTATTCAGCTTGCCCACATTATTCCACCTTTGCCCCTCTTTTTCTTTGAGGATTCTTATAAATCAGGAAAAGTAGGTAGGCAAAAATAATGTCAAAACCAGCAACTCCTACTCCCTACATGCATTAACCAGTTATTTCCCCCTCCATACTGTGGGTTTGAATGAGTGGCTGTTGCTTATTCCAACAAGAAGCAGTGCTGGCTCCTGGGTTTTGAGGGTCCTTGGGCAAGACACCCTCAGTGGGCCCCCTCCCTCAGCGAGTTCTGCCTTCTCACCACCGTTGTCATCCATTGCTCTTGTTCCTCGTCCTCTTTCTCATCATTGCTTCCACTTGCTTGCTTGACAGGCAGACAGCCAGTTAGCAAGCAGGCAGTGGCATCTCCTGCTCCTCTTTCTCACCACCACCGTTGTCTGGGTCAGAGCAAGGGGCAGGTGAACAAGCAATGATGAAGAGGAAGAGCAGCCCCCGGGGGCTCTTGTCAGCAGGACCTTGCTGGGGTGTGGGCCCTCGGCAGGTGCCCAACCAGGTCTATGCTTGATGCCAGCCCTGCTGGGCAGCAACGGTGGGAGAGGACTATTGCCCTCATGCCCTTCTTGTGTCACACCCACAGTAAGCCAAATATAATGATATTTGTATCCATCATCATTTAGAATGACTCACTGTGATTACTTAAGTTAATGAGGATGGTTTCTCTTTTTCCAGACAGCGCAATCACCTCTATTCTATGGTGTCATTCCACATTTAACACAAACAGAGTTTTGGTTGGTGGATGGCAACATATCTAATTACTATGTAGACCTACCTAAAATGATCTTGAGTTTCATCTCCAGTAATTTCCCACCTGGTGTGGTGCACCAATCACTGTTTCCCAATTTTCCTATTTGCAATGTCTTTCACTCTTTTTTAATCTCTCCTGCTCTTGACAGTGACTGACACATTTCCACATGGCCACTGAGCTGTTGGTAATATGTGTGCTCATTTTTTCTCCTCCCATTTCTCTCTCCAGAACAAGGATTTCACCTTCATTATTTCTTTGATGGCCATGACAACTTGCAGGGGAGATAGGGAGATTATTTGGAGAACCTGACCTGTCATTAAGGATGCTAGAGAAAACTGGCTTCTGTTCCTTTCCCAAAATGTGTCCTTTTATTCCCCCCCTCCTTTCCACACCCACCTTATAATTCTTCTAGTAGTAGAGCTGAACAGTCACGTCATGGAACATTGATTTTAATGGCTATTTAAATGGTAGGAATTGTGACACAAGGGATACATTTTTATTACTGTCTCATTTTGGTGGATCTTCCATAGCTTGGATAATCAAGGACTGTTAGAGAAAAATGAGGGAGGATTTGGTGACAGTGTCACATGATCGTTCAAACCTTATTATCCATCCATCTAAAGCAATGGAAGCATTGTATGTAGAGGTTCATGAATCTCCCTGTACATGGACTGTATAAGAAGTAATGCACAAAATTGTTGTAATATCCCTGTAGTGACTACTTTATTTGAAAGAAACCAAGTTATCTGAAGTATTAACGTAAGTATTTCTTAAACTTAAAGAGTCCTATGGCACCTTAAAGATTAAGGGTGCTATCCTATGCATGTTTAGACAGAAAAAATTGTAGGACTTGTGTAGGATTATGCCTTTACACATTTAATGGGGCATAACTAGGGGTGGGTGAGTGTTTATTTGGTTAGTGTTTTGATAAGAATTTATCAGAATTCATAAATGTCTTCATAAATGGGATTTAATTGTCCTGAATTGCCTGGAGAGCTTCAGCTATTGGGCAGTATAGAAATGAAACAACAACAACAACAACAATAATAGAATTTGAGATTAAAAATAATTTAATGTGGAAGAAAGCGAGACTGTCAGATTCATCAATCCCGAGCTGTACTCCTACTACATCAGACATGAGAAATCCTGCGACTATGAATGAACTCAGAAAATGGTTATGGATATGAACAGTCATAATTTGCATATGAATATTTGCTGATCCAGTCAAACTCTGGAGCATGTGGCAGTAGCTTTATATTTATTTATACATGAGTCTGTTTCACACATCCATTTTCATCACTTGATTTGGTAAATTGCCTCAATTGAAAAGCATTGTATTTGTGATGATGTGAGCTGAAATGAAACTTCTCTCTGTGGTGTCGTAGCTGTTATGGTCCATTCACACATGCAAGCCATCACTTGATGTTACAGTCATGAAGTTATGAAAAGAGAAATGAATGAATTTTGTAATCCTCACTTCTAAGAGGAGGTGAGCATTATGAAGCCCTGAATATTCAAGTCTAAGCTGGAGAAGGATCCCTGGCTTTCCTCCCATGATCACAGGCAGCCAAATCACCATCTGGACTACATGACCATCCAGTGGAGTCTGGTGGCTCCAATGTCAGTGGGTTCCAATCAGAACCAGCCAGAAAGAAGTTATCCAAGGTTCTGAACCAATTTTGGGGATAGGGCTCAGCATCTTGGATAGCTCCTCAAGAGTTCTGACTGGTTCTGACTGAAACCCAGAGTGGATTCACAGCCCCATTGACATTGGAGCCCCCAGCATCCATTACAACCATCACAAACCCACCTCTCTATGTTTCTAAGGATTGAATTGACCACTATCAGGAGCCCTCTGTGTTCCTCAACTTTTATTTTATTTTTTCTACACAAAGCAATATGGGAAACTGCGATCTCAATAAGAAGTTTGAGGGAAGGGAGAAGGGATGGTGTATCCTCTTCCTGTGGGCTGGTTTTTCTATCAAAATACTCACTCCAAACTGACCCATAGAATGTGCTCCACTGTGGTGCAAAGTGTATCCCTGACCTACTTCCTCTGTTGAGTTTGTTTACAGTTCTTCAGTGATCAGGACATGGAAGCTGTTTCCTTGCCACAACTCAGTGGCTACATTTCAAATACTGACCATGCACAGTCTGAGAAGTCAAAGCATGGTGCACCCTATGTTGTATGGAATTCAAGTAGCAGAACAGGGGTATAATGTTTCCAGGGGTTATCATGTGATCCATCTCACATGATTGTTGTGAGGATAAATGGACATAGCTGCTCTTTGTCAATCTAGCACAGAGTATAGTTTAGTGTGACTTTGGGGTGTGGGTTCTCCATGCTCTTCAGCAGAGGACTTTGCCATCATCTGCCATAGGAAATGTCGGGGATTAAAACTGGGACCTTCTGTCTGCAAAGCATGTGCTGCTCTACCACTGAGCTATAGGTCCTTTTTTAAATTCTAGAATATAAGCAGCTGCCTCATACTGAGCCAGACCATTGGTCCATCTGGCTCAGTACTGTCTGGCAGTGGCTCTTTGGGGTTTCAAGTAGAGGTCTTCCCCAGTCCTCTTACAAGACAATCCACCTTTTCCATTCCTTTTTACAGTGAACATGCTAGACATTGGACCTGGGGACCTTCTACACACAAGGCCTGTGCTCTACCACTGAGCTCTCACTCCCTCACAAGACTTTTGTCCTATAAGAGTGCAATAGAAACAGTTAATAACTAAAATGCCTCTCAATTTGTGACTAGAGCAGTATAGTACTGGCATCTTCTATTGTAAATCCATGCCCTGTTGAATTACAGATCAAAACACAGATAGCTATAATTACAGCCTTGCTGATGCTGAAGTAATTCATCTGATTTCAGGAAAGTCAAGCCAAGATGTGGATAATACCCAGGCTGTATTTAAGACCACAGATTGCCACAACTCCCATATGTCAATGACTCAGTGAATAATGTGGAGATCAAGGTGGCCTATTTAAATTTAACGTAACCTTTTCTTCTGTGGGACTGCAGGGGAAGAGTAATTGACTTAATTAAGCTTTAATCTTGGGAAATGTTGCTCTATGGTTAAGCTCTACCACAGTCCTTTTGAACATAGATGAGGCAAGAATTCCAGAATGAAGTCTCCGTAAGATATTAACATTGATTACCTATTAATCAGAGCATCCATATTAGCACAAGTGGTCTAGTCCATTAGTCAGTAAGAGCCATACCACCATCACCTTAGTTCACAATAATCACCTGCAACAATTTGTTAGGAGAGTTTCCCCTTTTCTAATTAAGCACATTATTATTATGGAAGATCCTCCAACAGCTTCAAGGGATTTTGAACCAGGCGTTCCATGTACATGAGTGGAGGCATGGCTGCTTCAGTTCCTACATTTACAATTATCTATCTATCTATCTATCTATCTATCTATCTATCTATCTATCTATCTATCTCTATCATCTATCCCCAGTGCAAAGACAGTTGGTTAATGGAACAGTTCAAAGCAGAGGGAAGGAACTTGATGAGGACACAGAAGTGCAAAGATCTGGGCCTTCAAGTGGTAATGATCTAACCACGACAATGCTGTCACTTTAACTGACACTTCATCAGATATGTTTGGTCAGTTATTGTTTGGGACTGACTCATGGACGTCAGAAATAGCCAGTCAGCCTTGGTGATTTGAAACAGCCCAGAACAATGAACCTGGAGGATTTCAGTACCAACTCAGAGACCACTCAGCCAGAGAGCCTTTTGAAAGGGTGGGGAGGGAGGGAAAGATCGGGCTGGGAAATGGCCTGTCCCATCACCTAGGCCTGTGTTGGTCACATTGGGCCACTTTGCATGATCAAACAGCCCACCATGGCTTATTTAAGCTATGATGTGTTGCAGCCTGTGCCAGTGTGTTTGTGTGTTGGTGGCCATTGTGAATATTTAAACCACGGTTGTGGCTTCTTGTGTCATGTAAACCTGATCGTGTGAAATGGGTCACTGTCTAGATCTTCAGCTTGTACCACCTTCTTTATTCCTATCTAACAAATCCAAGCCCTATCCCTCACTCCAGAGGACCACACATTCATGTTCCCCCCAACACCTCCTTCCAACCCCCTCTGCCATCTGAAAAGCAACCCCTGAAACTTGGGGGACACTCTGGAGCCATGTTTCATTAAGTGCAAGGGCTTGCTTCCAGAAGGAACAAAGTGGCAACACAAAAGCTCTTTATGGGCACATGAAGTCCCCTTTGGATCTTAGCCAAAGGCACTTAAAATCATATCCAATTTTATTCCCATATTGGACCCCACAGAAGGAAAGCTCTGAAGCTTACCCTTTAGCCTCAGTCTTCATAAGCACTCCTATGATAAATTGGGCTTGTAACTGATCTGTTTGACTTGACTAACTTCTATTTTTAAAAGGGACAAAACTTTTATTTGGGACAATGAGACATGCCAGCATGTTCTATTTCTTATGCGGGTTTCTTTTTCTGTTGTTTAAATGGAAAACTCTGTCTCCTCATTTCCATCTGCTATCTAATCCCGATTAAGTATCCTGAATTGCTCAAGGGAATTTCCTAGATTCTTGGTCAAAGTCATTGGATAGAAATTTTCTCTTTTATGGTCTACCTAATAATGAAACATTTAGATTCAAATTATCTTTCATTAGCATGAGGAATGGAACTTCTTATTAGCATACATTTCCCTGATTGGCTTTTCACCAACCAGGCCCCACCTTTGCCTTTTTGTAAGATATAGATGGGCTCTTGGGTTGGGGGAAGGGTTTTTTTTGGAGGTTTTTTTTTTTTAAAGGTCACTTCTCCCTTCTTTTTTTCTTCTTCCTCTTCAATCCCGCTTAGAATGCACAGGGCTGGATGGTAGCTGCTGCAGAGGTCATCTGTCCCTTGCCATTTTGAACAAGGTTCTTTGGAAACCAGGTAACTAATGTATATAGGTGCCGTCTTGGAACAAAAAGGTTTTCTATTTAACAAGATAAAAATAACTTCTAAAAAAAATCCAAGTGATTTGATTTCCTAATAATAGCCACATATTTATTGCACTGAAGTATGCATGTGGGTTTAAATCTCAGTACATAACTGTGAGCTTAGATGCTGTGCAGCATATCTGATCTTATACGCATAATTCAAAGTCAGGAGCAGGGATGGTGGAGAAATCCTTTGCAGACTCCGATGTGGCTGGATTCTTTGGAATGTGGCCTCCGGAGTCCGTGGCGGGATGACGCCTCTTACCTCCGCTCTGGGAGGATTCTTGCCGAACCAGCACGCCTGCTCCAGATCCTCCAGAGATACGGCAGTGGTAGGGATGTACGAAACTCACTTAACTTTTCGCGGAATCTTTCGCACTGAGGGGGGAGGCACTCCATCCCTCCCCCTGGAATCCTCGATGGGGGGGAGGCGATCTGGTCCTCCCCCCCCGGAATCCTCAACAGCTGGCTCCGGGCCATTCACAGCCGGATTTCTGGCCGCGGACGGGCTGCTGCGGATGCAAAAGGCGGCTGCTGTAGCGGCTGCCATTTGCATCCAGCCAGGCAGCCATGATAGGCTATGTAAGAATTTACGTATAATTAATTATAATTAATTGCAAATTGGAGCAAAATGAAATATGAACACAGAAAAGTCTATGTACCCTTTATAAACAGAGGTGCAGTAACATATGGCCTGTAAACAAATCATGAAGGGATTAAGAGACACCTACAATTAAAAGTAACCCAGTCAAAGTGTAATTATTGCTCAGAAAGGAAGTCTATAGCTGTTAAGTTTAAACAAAATAACATTTAAAAGTCTCTGTACACGTTTATAAACAGAGGTGCAGGCCGAAGTACAATGATATGCCAGTAACATACAGCCTATAAACAAATCATGACGGGATCTACGTTGCCATGAGTTGTGCGCACTCATTGGCAAACCTTATTGGCAAAAGTTGTTGATGGACCATAACAAGGATGTTACAGTGGCCACCCAAGAACATTGTATTTAAGCAAGTTTTGTAAAGACAGAAGACGTAACGCGATGAATGTTTCAATAACACAGTTAGTTAAGCTAAACCTTTCATTACATTTGCTTTTTCTCCATGAACTGTGTTCGTGGTTAATCAACTGGTTATTGGTAAATTGATATTTGGGGGTTTGTGTGTTAAATGTAGGGATGTATGAAAGTCACTTACCTTTTACGAAATTTGATTCGCGGTGGGGGGGAGGTGCCCCGTCCCTCCCCCCAAAATTCTGGCCGGGGGGGAGGTGCCCCTTCCCTCCTGCCACGAATCCTGGCCGGCCGGGTCTGCAAATGGCGGCGGCCATAGCCGCCGCTGTTTGCGTCCCTGCAGTCAGCTGTGATAGGCTACGTAAATCTTTACATAGCCTATCATGGCTGAGTTAAAAAACAACAACAACCACGTGTATGCAAATGGCGGCGCCCATGGGCGCCGCCATTTGTGTTCCTTATTTTGGCATGTCTAGTCTATGTAAACATTTACGTAGACTATGGCGAAAATAAGGGGAACGCAAATAGCGTAGACGCTATGCTATTTGCGTTCCCCTTATTTTCGCTGTAGACTACGTAAATCTTTACGTAGACTAGACGTGCCAAAATAAGGAACGCAAATGGTGGCGCCCATGGGCGTTGCCATTTGCGTACGCGCGTTTTTTTGTTTTAACTCAGCCTTGATAGGCTACGTAAACATTTACGTAGCCTATCACGGTATTTTTTAAAAATCTAGCCGTGATAGGCTACGTAAATCTTTACATAGCCTATCACGTTGTGTGTTTTTTTTAACTTGGAAATGGCGGCGGCGGCAGCCGGTCAGAAGACCGGCCGCTGCCGCTGCCGAACCGCCGCCGGAGCTGCTGCCGCCAGGGAGATTCGCCCAAGGTAAGTCCCATCCCGGGGGTGGCGGGGGGGGGGCAGACTGTTTCGCCACCGATTTTGGGGGGCCGAATGCGCTGGCATTTGGCCTCCCTGAGATTCATGGTGAAATTCTCTGACATCCCTAGTTAAATGAAGAATTAGGGCTGTATGTGGATGCCACATAATTAGTATGTGGCATCCTTGGCAACTACCAGGGTTCCAACATCCTGACAGAGGCTGCCCATGTATTGGACACCACTTTTTTAAAAAACCTTTCTGGCCCATGAGCTAAGCAGCACAAGGCAGCTGGGTCTGGTTGCCTTTTTAATTTCCCACAATGTCCACAATGCAGCTCTGGGGCATTGTGGGAAATCAAAATGGCAGCCCCCAGCCACCCAGAGCTTCTTTGAGCATTGCTGCTGTGTAAGCCTGCCAGGACCCAACAACAGGGGAAGAGGGCACTTTGCCCAGCCCCCCCCCCCCTAAATCTGGAGCTGGCCCTCTAAGGAATTGAACTGCCCTTCAAATGCCTAGGAGGTGGAGAGAAAAGTTTGAATGACTAACTAATTGGTTTGGTGGTGGCAGCTGTTGGGGGTGGGGTAAAAATCTAAACAGGGAATGATAGAGATTTGGAAGTGGATGAAAAGCCCATACTTTGAATTGAAACAGCCTCGTGTAGAAAAGCTCACAAACAGGAACCAAGTACAGACACAACCCTGCAAATGAGCCAGGAGAGTGTCTTTCCATATTGGAAATTGTTGTACAGTCAGTCACCAAAGCATCCAGCAAATCTGTTCAGAAAGATATGGAAGTAAAAAATAACTATTGTTTGAAGAACAACTGGTATGTGCAAGGGAGGTATGCAGTCTTTACTCAACAAGTGGAAATGGTAAATGAAGCATTATTATGTTAGGCTAGCCATGAGTTTTCAGTCTAATTAAGGTGGATTATTTTACTAATCCTTCAGGGCTTCACTCAAAGCAACATTACAAACTATTTCTGTGACATTTCTATGCAGGAGTTTTAAGTAACAAGAATGGGGGAAGTTCAGAATTTCTCGCCAAGTTGGAGTCTTGATTTGTGGACACCTAGACTGAATTCTGTAGGAGGAAAAGCAGTTTTTTAAAACCTATATGAACACGAATAAAAGCAATAAACATGAATAAAAGCAATATGAATCGAGCTAAAGCCTTCAGTTTGTGTGTGTTAAGGAGAATATCAGTATTTTCAGAATGTATATTTAAAGGTTCACCCTATTTGCAGTGTAAGTCTGGATAGACTTTGAAAGTTGCCCATAATGGGTTTTACATTTAAAGGTAAATTATTTATCTTTAACAATACTTTAACAATAATTTTAAATAAATAAATAAATAAAGTTGAAAATATAGCACCACTCTAGAGAGAACATGATTGAGTCCTCATTCTATTTCTATTCTGCAAAACTAGGTTGGATGAATTCTGTGTTGTAGGATGTGTCTGCTTCAGTTAGTGCAGCCACCTGCACATCACCAAGAAAAAGGAAATGCATCACCAAAAAAAGAGGACAAAAAAGACACCAATTTGCATAACATTTGTATATGCTAATATGTATGTAGAGTTGCAAATTTAGAAATAATTACTGTAATTTAAATGTTTATTTATTACTTTTCTATACAGCCCAATAGCAGAAGCTCTCTGGAAGCTCTCTGGGCGGTTCACAACAATTAACAGAAATACAATCTTTCTAACAATAGTTGGGAATGCTGACCAGGAGACAGTGCTAACTGTTGGTGGGCAACTTCACAGCCCCTGCTTTCCCTTCTTATGGTTCTTTTTCTTTGAACTGAACTTGGAATGGATATCCCTTCAAATAGAGGGTGCCTTGAAATAGAGGACCATCCTCTGTAAAGTAGGACACATGGCCAGCCTAGCAGTTAACTCTGTCTTTAGGGTACAGAGGTTTGTACTAGATACTGCTGAAGTTAACACTGAAAGTAGTGCTGTGTTGAAAAATTTTCCCAGATCTTTTTCAACCATTCTCATTCAATTTGATAGAAATGGAATTACTTTCAAAAAGAAATTCCACGGTGAAGAAAATTTCGGAGAAATTCTCATGGATTGGGTTTGGGTTTCTTGTGCTTACATTAAATAGGAGGTGGCCAAGCAGTGTGCAAAAGTGTCCTATTTTATATTGTACAATCATCTCTTCAGCAACCCATAGCCTCCTTGGCTTCCCACGCTTCAGTTAAAGCCCAGAGGACACCATCATGAGGTAATTCCTCCCATAGGGCTTGTTCAGATCAAGAAGTGCAGGCAGCCTGGGAGGCTGCAGAGCAATAGAGAGATGTGTAATAGAAAGAAAACACACATGCAGCACCCTTGCCCCCCCCCCCCCAAGCTCAAAAACCCACAAGAATAAATGATAAAATACCCTGTGAATGAGGTAAAATAATGGAAGCCTCTTTCATGGGGGAAGAAAACTTTCAGAAAATTGGAGGGCAGTTTTTGGCTCAGCACCAGCTCCACCTCTTCCCTGGAACTGGATACAACACTGCCCTTCTCACACCGGCATAGTTATGGATGCAAAATGGGGGCCAGCCTGCCAACACAGTTACAGTGGCAGCACAAAAACACCAAAAAACCCTAACGAGAAAAGAAAGAGGCTGTACTACAATCCTTGCCAGTGGTGAGCCCTACCTCTGAGAAATTGTTGAGAATTTTGCCACTCACTGGAGAAATTCAGTGAAATTGTCCCCCCAGCAGTTTCTCTGTCCTGAAATAGGGTGGACAATTTCAAAAGACTATTTGCACACAGCTCTAAGTGAAAGGCAAAGAAGAGGACTAGGCAATGACATTTTCCTGGAGCCAACATTATAAGCCAGTGTGGTTGTATTTCTGCATAAGTTGTATATTGTTCCTGTGAGTTATCCATATGTTTATGCATTTGTACATCTGCTGTTCAATGTCTATTGCTCTGTAATACTGGTTTGTTAGTTTTCTTAGGTTTTTGGAATGGTAGTTCTTGACTGATTTGACTTGTTCTTAACGATATATATAATTTTTATTGTTACAAGATGCCAAAAGTCTTATAAGGCAAAGTATATGTTTTAAACACATAACCCACAAACACGCTTGCGCATACACGCACACGCACAAGATTTAATTATGCCCATTCCTGAACATTAGGAATCATAAGTTAATTTTTTTTAAAGCTATAAGACCTTATGATCATATTATGCCAGTACTTTTCCAGCTGCACTGGCTGCCAGTCCATGTCCAGGCCTGATTCAAAGTGGTGGTATTAACATGTAAAGCCTTAAACGGCTTGGTTATCTGAAGGATCATCTCCTCCCATATGTACCTGTCCAGACCCCAATATCATCTTCAGTGGTCCTTCTCCAGGAGCTCCTGCCAAAGGAAGTGAGGCAGGTGGCTACCAGAAAGAGGGCCTTTTCTGCTGTGGCACCCCAGCTGTGGAACAAGCTCCCTAGAGAGGTTCACCTGGTGCCTATGTTGTTCTCTTCCTGGTGCCAGGTGAAGACCTTTTTATTTTCCCAGCATTTTAGCTTCCTAGTCTTTGTTACTGTATTTTAAATCTCTGCATTGCTGCTAGGTTTTATTATGGCTGTACTTTTATAGTGTAGTTTTAAGCTTTTATATTTTATATTTTTTATGCTGTACTTGTGGTTTTAATTTTTGTGAACCGCCCAGAGAGCTTTGGCCATTGGGCGATGTAGAAATGTAATAAATAAATGAATAAATATAAAAGTGTGGAAGGTTGACTTCATTACAAACTTATAGTTTAATGGAAAAACAATTGTTTTCCATTAAAAGTGTATCAAAAATTCTTCACTGCTGCCCCAGTAGATATGATTCACTGCCCACTCTGTATCATATCTACTACTTGTGTTAGATATGATAGAGAGCTTTTATACACCTGGCTATTAATCTACTTTTGGTTTCATCACAGAATTGAGATCTCAGCTCTATACAAACAGCTTTTCCTTTCTTACTTTTCCACTACATAACCTCTAGGTGGCACTGTGCTGTAGCGGAATAAGTTACACAAGTAGGATAATATGTTTTCTTTTGCTTTAGGAAATAGTACTCCATTTCCCGCACTCTGCCCCCACCCCCACCAAGTGCTCTTAAAAAACAGAAGTGAAACTGGAGGGTCACGACATCAACTAAAGAACTTGTAAACAACTGTGAGTAAAGAATGACAAGTGCACAATGAATGGCTCATGTAGAAAGACTGTCCCCTGAAATTGACAGGTGGAATCATTTTAGTGGGTATTATGGCCAGCCAAAGGTGGCAGTGGCAATTGCCACATCTTTGTTTCTCCCGCCTTCTTTTTAAAATTTTAACAGAGCAGGCTCACTGCAGAGTAAAGCTTTAGAAAGTCAGGCCAGCCATCCTCATTTCCCAGAGTGCCTCTGTGCCCCATGTGGGACCCAGAAGCACAGCACTCTGGGGAAATGAAGATAGTGGGCACTACCGGAGATTTGCTCCACAGTGCACCTGCTTTGTAAAAAGCAAAAACAAAGGGGAAAAAAGGAAAGTGGTTGCAGTGGCTGCTGCAGATGGGGTGCTGTTTTGGGGGCCCACCTTGGACCTGTGCCCTGCAGTCTTGCCCTAATGGTGCCACTGCTGGTGATTAATCCTAAGGTGGTATAAATACATTTTGTTCTGATGTGAACTATTCTACCCCCCCATCCCATAAATTTTCACAACAAATATACAGCCCCATGAATAACGTATTGGGCCTGGCCCTGGGTGGGAAAATATCTTGCTGGTGCAACCACTAATAACCCACAAAGTTGCTCCTCCAAGGATTGCCATTCTAAGAGGAGAGGATTCTCACGTTATATAAGCTACAGCCCAAGCAGCATGCAGATCTGATTTGTGTCACACAGTTTGAAATTGCCAGTTGAAGAAATAAGAAAGAAGTGTCGGGGGGAGGGGAACAGAGGAAGTTGTGAGAAGGAGGAGAACTGGTGTGGGTGCTAGGAGGAAAAGCTGGAGAATGATGGACATGTAATAGGCTTGCTGACAAATACTCATTTAGGATCCATTAGAGGAATAAATGTAATATGGAATGGAGGTTGCAATTTGAGCAGCTCCCAAAGGGGCTGTGTCAGATGCAGTTACATTTCAGAGGGGGAAAAATATGAGCCACCCAGTGTTTGCTTTAACATTTAGGTAGGGATGGCGGAGAATTCCGCCACAGATTTCAGTGAGGCCGAATGCACTGGCATTCGGCCCCCCAAAATCCATGGTGGAACGGCCTGCCACCCACCCGCCCCCTGCAGTTCCCCCCTGGGATGAAGCGGATGCTGGGGTGGATGCTTTGGCGGTGGCAGCTCCAGTGGCAGCTCCAGCGGCAGCTCTGGAGGCAGCGGCAGCAGCAGCTGGTCTCTTAGCTGGCTGCTGCTGCCGCAAATGGCGGCTGTCGTAGCAGCTGCCATTTGCGTCCTGCCAGGCTGCCATGATAGGCTACTTAAGTATTTACGTAGCCTATCACGGCAAAGAGCAGGGATGCAAACGGCGACCGCTATGCCCTTTGCACCGCTGCTCTTTCCATGATAGGCTACGTAAGTATTTACGTAGCCTATCACGGTAAAGGCAGCCATGCCGCAGAGTGGAGCTGGCCAGGGAGGATTCTGGGGGGAGGGACGGAGCGCCTCCCCCCCCATGGATCCCCCACTGTGGAGCCAGGTAAGGGATTCGTACATCCCTACATTTGGGATGCTTTTATTAAAACCTCTAATTTTGCTGCTTCATGAATTGCCAAAGGCTGGGATGGGGGGAAGTACCTGGGAAATGGCATTAATTTCTTCCCAGCCTGCAAAGTGGCATTATAAAGGCTGCAGCTCCCAAAATAAAAACCACTCAAATTCCATTTAATATAGCAGGCAGCTGCAAAGGCAGTGGCCTGTACTCGTGGCCAGAATTGTGACCCTGTGTTGCCCCTACAGCAGGCTCTGAACTCATAATTTAGAGGTGCCAAGATAGTGATGAATCAGATACAGGTTTACTGGTAAAGGAGTACTTTATTGAGTAACTTACACCACACAGGCGTACCCAATGGTTGGATCAGATAGCTTCTCTGAACCCCGAGCCATGGGGTACAATAGGTTTTATAGCATACATGTTAGCCATAGGGATATATGAATCCCTTACCTGGCTCTGCGCAGGTGCATCTGTGGTGGGGGGGAGGAGCTCTGTCCCTCCCCCCGGAATCCTCTCCGGCTGGCTCTGCTCTGTGGTGGCTCTGCAGAGCCACCGGCCAGGGCTGGCCGCAGCCAGAGTTCCAGCCACGGCCGGGCTGCTGCGGCCGCAAATGGCGGCCGTCGTAGCGGCCACCATTTGCGTCCTTGCTAGCAGCTGTGATAAGCTATGTAAGTATTTATGTAGCCTATCACGGCAAAGAGCAGGGATGCAAATGGCGGCCGCTATGCCATTTGCACCCCTGCTCTTTGCCGTGATAGGCTACGTAAGTATTTACGAAGCCTATCACGGTAAAGGCAGCCATGCAAGTACGTAGCCTATCATGGCTGAAAGGTCGCAAATGGCGGCCGCAGCAGCCCAGCCGCCACCGCCGGAGCCGCCGCCGCCACATCCGCCCCAGGTAAGTTCTGTCCCAGGGGGATTCTTTGGGGTGGCAGGGGGCAGGAGGCCATTCCACCACGGATTCTGGGGGGCCAGATCCTTTAGAATCTGGCCTCACTGGAATCTGTGGCAGAATTCTCTGCCATCCCTAGTTAGCCATGAGACAGCATAGCAGCAGCAAGTGCCCCCTAGTGTTCATTCCCAGCATAGACTAACAGCACTTGGTCCTCAGCACAGCCACCTGTAGCTTTAAGGTAAACAGCCTCTGCTTCTCAGGCACAGCAGTGATAAGCCACTCTCCTCATTAGCAAGGAATGTGCTAGGAGCTGCTTCTCACCCTTTTTACTCATCTGGCTACATCAAGAGGCCTGTTAAGGGAAACAGCAGCCCTCTGACCAAAGCCAGAGAGCATTATGGATCTAAGCCACTCTAAAACTCCTAATAGCTTGGTTCAGGCCTGGAGCCTTACAGACCCCTTAATTGTTCTACTTCCCAGAGATCTCTGTGGCAAGAGAGGCAAACAAGGTGACTGGGTCTACCCATGTAGCAAAATCAGGTGTTAGAATGTGGAGGAGATTGAAAGAACGATACCACTTCAGACTAGTGGATGTATCACACACACCACTTTTGAATGCTCCTCATGTACAAAGCACTAGGGCTGTGCACGGACCTCCCACTTCACTACAGATGCAGCTTTGACCTTCTGAAGCAGCTCCGCTTTGCTCTGAACCAATTCGGACCCAATTCGCTTTGCTTCGGATCCGAAGCAAGATTCAGATATCCAAATTATTTGGATTTGACATTTTCCCATTGACTTGCATTGGAAAAGAGAAATGACCATAATGTTTCAGTTTTCATGATAAATACATGAGATTTGGGGACCTCTCAGCCCCCATGGAGGGGATTCCATCTGCCAAATTTCAGAAAGTTTGGCCCAGTAGTTTTTGTGCTAGGCACAGATGAAATGGGATGTTCTCAGAAACTCAAACCAAAGGTCATAAAGGTAATAAAATCAGTGAAGTTAGGTGTTTAACAATAGCTTCAGCTATTGGGTGGTATAGAAACAAACAAATAAACAAACAAACAAGCAAGCAAGCGGTGATTAGGAGGAGGCTACTATCCCTAATCTCTGCTGCAGGTTTCTTTGAAATTCAAATAACCCCTCTCCCCAAGTACTACTAAATTTGGTAATCTGGGGCCAGATAAAGTTGGCATCCAGGCTGTGGATTGCCACATTGCCATCTTGGACTTAAGGGATGATTGATCCATGAAACTGCCTTGTGGTAAAAATTTGCTGGATTTCTAAAGTCTGGTCAACTTAATGTGCCTAGCTCCATCTTTTCTAAATCCATATAACTTCCTTCTCTCTCTCAAGTACTCTGTTTGATTGTAACGGTAGGGATGTTGGCGAAATCTGCAATGGATTCAAGACCCTGAAGATGCCTCATATTTGGGCTTGCTTGCTTTCCCACACAGTGGAGTATTATTTAAATAATAGATGTAGTGCTTTGCCCACTGTATTTTGAAATGTGGATGTGTGTAGTGCTTTGCTTGACCACAACACAAGCACACACATACAGAGACACACACACACAGACACACAAGAGCAGAAGGAAAGCAAATACGGAACTACCTACACAAGTAAAGAAATGGGTTTTTAATTTGTTTTGTTTTAGGGAAAAGATATAGAGTTCAAAAATGGGAAGGGAAGGAATACAGGAATTTAGAGGGGTGGGGGTGTGGGGAGAGCCAAGAAGAAGGAAAGGAAGGAAAGTACTTTTAAAATACTTTAAGGTTTTTTTTGTTTTTTTTTAAGGACTAGCAAGAAAGACAGGAAAAACTACAAAGAAAAAGTTGAATTGAGAATAGTGGCAGGGGGTGGGGGCAAAGAACAAAGCAAGGAAAGGAGAAAAGTAATGTTTTTTTTTAATTATGTAGAAAAGAAAGAAAGGGAATAGTTGAACTGAAAAGGGCTGGGTGGGAAAGAATAAGAACAAAGCTGCAGTGCAACACACACACCACAGATCTAGCCAACTGACACAGCTCGCTCTAACTGGAACCACCAGCTCTCTCACACACAATGAAGCAAACGCAGGCTGATCTTCAATATAGCCAATATTTCCCCCCTCCTCCACCACTGTCACTGATTGGAGATTACGTTCAGCCCTAATTTGGCAACTAGAGTTGCAGTTCTCCTCCTCCTCCTCTCTCCTTTCCCCTCCCTCCTCCCCCCCGATCTTTCTCAAGTTGATACATTTTAGAGACAGGCTGTCTGGGCTTCAGAAGGCATCAGAATAGCTCTGCATCTCCAAGGCAGACTGAGATGCCTTGCCACTGCCAGTGACCTGCTCTGTTTTGGAGTGCCTCAGTGCTGGTCTGATTTGCTTCAGATTGCACCAAGGCACACCCAAAGCACCCTGATTCACTTCGGGATTCAGATTCAGCACCAAAGTGTTGCACAGCCCTACAAAGCGCACAAACACCTCTGTGATGGTGGAAAACAGCAGAGCGCTGGGGTGGGGTGGGATGGGGTTGTAGCCCATGCCTTTGCCTACTGCAGCAGTTTCCTATTTACAGATTAACATGGGGCACTTTTTAAAAAGTGATCCCCCTCCCCATGTGCCATCTGAAGTACAGTTCATTTGATCACATCAGTCTGCTGTATGTGTAAGACAAGGCCTGTGCAGGATTGCTGGGAACAGAAAAGCAGGGGGAAAGCCTAGATATATGATTAGTAATTCAAGATAACCCCTACAGTCAGTGGTCTATCCTCTGGCACCCTCTAAGGTAGATTACTGCAATGTGCTGTATCTAGGGCTGCCCTTGAAGATGCTTTGGGAACTGCAGCTAGTGCCGAATTTGGCAGCCAGGTTACGGACTGCGGCTAGGTGATGTGAACATATACGTCTGGTCCTGTCTCACCTACACTGGCTGTCAATTTGTTTCTGGGCCACATTCAAAGTGCTGGTTTTAACTTATAAAGGCCTTCATAGCTCAGGACTCTAGTTCCTCAAGGACCACCTCTCCCCTTACCTAACTGGTCCCTGAGGTTGGTTTCAGAGGCCCTTCTCTGTATGCCCCTCCAAGAGAAGCTCAGGAGGGTGGCAGCTTGGGAACTGGCCTTCTTTGTGATAGCGTCATGTTTATGAAATGTTCTTCCCAAGGAGAACATGTCCTCTTATCAGTGCTCGGTGAAGACATACTTCTTTTCCGAGGCAGATGGACATTAGCTATGACCCCATTTTTGTGGGCTGCTTTTCTGGTGTTCATTCTAGGCTGTGAGGGTGAGGTGTGTGTGTGGGGGAGATTTTGTGTACTGTGGATGCACACTTTTAGTATTGTGTTGTTTTTACATTGTTTTATTGTGTTTACTTGTACTACTGTGCTATTATGCTATAATAGTGCTATAAGCCAGGAAGCCTCTTCAAAAAAAAAAAAGGGGGGGGGGGAGCCAGGAAGCCTCTTCAAAAGGAGGGGGGAAGCCAGGAAGCCTCTTCAAAAAGGGGGGGAAGCCAGGAAGCCTCATCAAAAGGGGGGGGAAGCCAGGAAGCCTCGTCAAAAGGGGGGGGGAAGCCAGGAAGCCTCTTCAAAAAATATGGGGGGGGGGAAGCCAGTGTGAATGAGGTGACACTCCCTGACCCCTATAAAAGCTTCCAGGTCAGGCAAGCTTAGTGGTGTGAGCAGCAAGGAGACTTTGTGTATTCTTTCCAGCCTCTTGTTAGGAACTGGATCTGATAATCAGGTATGTCTGGCACTGACAATTTCTGCTGTCAGGAAAAAGAGGTGATGCAAATAGGATAGGAAACATGAAACGCACACCATTCAGTGCCCCCAACCTTTCCTACTTCAATTGTCACATACATGAACAGACAGGAAATAAAGCAAAGTAAGAACCTCTCAGAGTATGTTTACATCACCCCATTCTCCTGATATCTCCAGACTTTCTTGAACTGTTTCTTTTAAGATTAATATAGAATAACGTCCTAATAAATAGGGAGTGCAGTGGCAGCATGAAAAGGCATCTTCTCGCTATTCTGCACCCTTCACTACTTGGTTTTGAAGGAAGAATCAGTATTTCAGCTAATCAAGCTTGCCCATTTTGCTGCCTTCCCCCAGGCAGGCACTGTTGGTTATACTGATGAATGTGAGGCTGCATTTGCTGATGTTGCTTAGGGTGAACGTGTATCCAGCATAGATAAGACAATGGCTTCTGGTTCATCCATGCCAATTAGAAATAGCTTGCATTTGTCAATGTTACTGTACTTGCTTGATGATGTTCTAGGACAAGAACAGTGAAATCTATGGCTTTGCTTATGTCAGCTGCAAAATACAACACAGCAGCATCCCTGAAACGTTGCAACGAATCTCATGCTTTAGGATGGTTTAAGGGAGCATTGTTCACTGGGTGGCATTGGACGAGTCACTCTCTCTGCCACCACCACTCTGCAAAGCATCCCATGGCAATGACCTACTTAAATCTTGGGGTACCATTTCCTCCTGGAAAGGGCCATTCAGGTTCATAATGAACTAGACCACTTGCAAACAAAGACTCCTGTAATAACGTCTATGGAACCCACAACAATGCTATATGCTATCAAATACATCAGACATACAGAGTACAGGATAAACAATATTCTGGCTCTAAGACTGGAGACTGACAACAGTTTCTTTCAGTAGGTTTGTTTGGTGGTTTATTTAAAGTATTTTTTATCCCACTCCTCAATCAAACAGGGCTCCCAGAGGAGCAGTCAGTAAAACAAGACAGTCTGCAGGCTTACGGTCTAAAAAGACATGACACACAAGGAAAAAGGGATGAGAAGGGAAGAAGAAGAAAATATTAAATTGTCTTTTAACAGGGCTGGTGGCATTGCTCTGCTTCCCCCTCATCTAGTGCTTTAGCATATTTTATTTATTATTACTTTTTTCTCCTGCCGCTTTTCCCCTTATGAGAAGCCCACCTTCACATATTTCACCTCAGTAATCCTTAGAACAGCCTCGTAAAGTAGGCACGTACTTTGATCCCTTAAAGGTATTGGTGGGGGAGGAGGGCTCGACAGGAAGCGGCTTACCAAAGTCCACACAGTAAGTCATGGCAGATGCCAGATTTGAACCAGGGGTTTCTTGGCTCATAGCTCGGTCTCATAAGGGAGATTCACAAGATCCTCACACATTGAAAAAATGCATGGGGTGGTGGTGGAGCCATGCAGATTAGCCCTACCCTTGGCTACTGAATCCTGCGGTGGATTTCCCATGGGAAAGAGATGTATGTGTGTACTGATGCAGACACTGATGTACACACGTAGAGCTCTTCCATGTGAAGGCGGGGGGAGAGACTCTGATTTGACTAGGCCCCCTCCTGTGTGGAGGAGCTCTATGCATGTACATTAGTATGCTGGTGGAGTCCTTTCCTGTGCCAGCCAAACCTACAGATGGCAGAGGTATTTCCACTGTGAGCATTGGTAGGTAGGGGATGGAGTTAGCTCATGCAGTCCTGCCAGTGGTACAACTAGGAAATTTAAGACCCAGGACTTATTTATCTTATGACAGCTCCCCTGAGATGGCCTTGTATATTATTCAGTTGTGAAACACTGAATATTTGTCTTCCCCATCCAACTCCCCCCTCCAACCACTATTCCATGCTTTAAAGCTGCTTCTACATTCCTGATATGTTAAAGCCAGTGTGGCGTAGTGGTCAGAGTGTTGGGCTGGGACTCGGGAGACCTGGGTTCAAATCCCCACTCAGCCATGAAGCTTACTAGGGGACTTTGCGCCAGTTACTGACTCTCAGCCTAACCTACCTCACAGGGTTGTTATGGGGATAAAATGGAGAGAAGGAGGACCATGTAAGCCACCTTGGTCCCCTTGCAAGAGGAAAAAGGTGGGTTATAAATCATAGAATCATAGAATAGTAGGGTTGGAAAGGGCCTACAAGGCCATCGAGTCCAACCCCCTGCTCAATGCAGGAATCCAAGTCAGAGCATCCCTGACAGATGGCTGTCCAGCCTCGTCTTGAACGCCTCCGGTGTGGGAGAGCCCACCACCTCCCTAGGTAATTGGTTCCATTGTCGTATTGCTCTAACAGTCAGGACGTTTTTCCTGATGTTCAGCCAGAATCTGGCTTCCTGTAACTTGAGCCCATGATTCTGTGTCCTGCACTCTGGGATGATCGGGAAGAGATCCTAGCCTTCCTCTCTGTGACAACCTTTCAAGTACTTGAAGAGCGCTATCATATCTCCCCTCAGTCTTCTCTTCTCAAGGCTAAACATGCCCAGTTCTTTCAGTCTCTCTTCATAGGGCTTTGTTTCCAGTCCCCTGATCATCTTTGTTGCCTTCCTCTGAACCCTCTCCAGCTTGTCTGCATCCTCCTTAAAGTGTGGTGCCCAGAACTGGACACAGTACTCCAGATGAGGCCTAACCAGTGCTGAGTAGAGGGGAACTAGTACTTCCCGGGATTTGGAAGCTATGCTTCTATTAATGCAGCTCAAAATGGCATTTGCCTTTTTTGCAGCCACATCACATTGTTGGCTCATATTTAGCTTGTGATCGACAACAATTCCAAGATCTGTCTCGCTTGTAGTGTTGTTGAGCCATGTATCTCCCATCTTGTAACTGTGCATTTGGTTTCTTTTTCCTAGGTGCAGAACACGGCATTTATCCCTATTAAATGTCATTCAGTTGTTTTCTGCCCAGCACTCCAGTCTATCCAGATCACTTTGAATTTTGTTTCTGTCTTCCAAAGTATTAGCTATCCCGCCCAATTTTGTGTCATCTGCAAATTTGATCAGCATTCCCTGCACCTCCTCCTCCAAGTCATTAATACAAATGTTGAAGAGCACTGGGCCCAGGACTGAGCCCTGCGGTACCCCACTTGTTACCTCTCCCCAGTTTGAGAAGGTCCCATTGATAAGCACTCTTTGAGTCCGATTCTGTAGCCAACTGTGGATCCACCGGATCGTTGTTTCATCTAACCCACTTTGAGCTAGTTTGCTCATCAGGATATCATGGGGCAGTTTGTTGAAAGTTTTGCTGAAGTCGAGGTATATGATGTCTACAGCATTCCCACGGTCCACAAGGGAGGTTACTTGATCAAAAAATGAGATCAGATTCGTCTGGCAGGATTTCTTCTTGACAAATCCATGTTGGCTTTGAGTAATCACTGCATTGTTTTCAAGGTGCTTCCAGATGGATTGCTTTATCATCTGCTCCAGAATTTTCCCAGGGACTGATGTCAGACTGACTGGTCTGTAGTTCCCAGGTTCCTCCTTTTTACCCTTTTTGAAGATAGGGACAACATTAGCCCTCCTCCAGTCATCTGGCACTTCACCTGTCCTCCATGATTTCTCAAAGAGAATAGACAGTGGTTCTGAGAGTTCTTCTGCCAGTTCCTTTATTACTCTAGGATGCAGTTCATCTGGCCCCGGAGATTTGAACTCATCCAAAGTAATTAGGTGTCCCTTGACCATATGCCTATCGATCTCAAGCTGCAATCCTGCCCCTTCAGCCTGTACTTCGCCTTTGCCAGGGGGGTCATAGACCCTCTTTTGGGAGAAGACTGAGCCAAAGTAGGAATTGAGCGCCTCTGCCTTTTCTTTGTCATCTGTTATCATTTTGCCATCCTTATTTAATAGCTGAACCACCATTTCTTTCCTCTTCCTTTTACTATGCACGTAGCTGAAGAAAGCCTTTTTGTTGCTTTTAGCATCCGTCGCTAACGTCAACTCATTCTCAGCTTTAGCCTTCCTGATGCCATACCTGCAATTCTGTGCTACCTGCCTGTACTCTTCCTTTGTTACTTGGCCTTCTTTCCACTTCCTATATGTGTCCTTTTTTGTTTGCAAGTCATTCCTAAGCTTTTTGCGAGGCCACACTGGCTTCTTCTGTTGTCTTCCACCTTTTCTTCTTGTTGGAATTGTTTGTAATTGTGCCTTGACAATTTCCTTTTTTAAAAGCTCCCACCCATCTTGGACTCCTTTTCTTGTTAGAGTCGCTTGCCATGGGACCTTACTCATCATTGTTCTGAGTCTATTAAAATCAGCTTTCCTAAAATCCAGGGTACGCATTTGACTACACTCGGCTTTTGCTTCCCTTAGAACCAAGAACTCAAGTACAACATGGTCGCTTTCCCCCAGAGTTCCTGTAACTGCTACTTGATCCATTAAGTCATCTCTGTTGGTTAGGATCAAGTCAAGGATAGCCGATCCTCTAGTTTCTTCCTTTACTTTCTGTAGCAGGAAGTTATCTGCCACACAAGTCAGGAATTTCCTGGAGGGGCCATGTTTTGCAGAATTTGTATCCCAACAAATATCAGGGAAATTGAAGTCTCCCATTACTACTACATCATGCTTCCTTAAAACACTGGCTATTTGCTTTTCAAAAGTTTCATCCTCGTCTTCTCCTTGATTGGGTGGCCGGTAATAGAATCCGACCATCAGGTTCCTTTTATTCTTTGCTTCATTTATTTTGATCCAGATGTTATTGATGGGGCAACCAAGCTAATCCTCCTGTAGTTCTGTGTAGAGATATGTATTTTTCACATACAGTGCAACCCCACCTCCCTTTCTGTTTCTCCTGTTCTTTTTGAACAAGTTATATCCTTCAGTTGCTGTATTCCAGTCATGAGAGTCATCCCACCAAGTCTCAGTTACACATATCAAGTCAGAATTTCCCTCCTGTATTAAGAGTTCAAGTTCATTCTGTTTGTTTCCCATACTCTGGGCATTAGTATGTAGACATTGAAGACCATGTGCTTCATAGTCTGGCTTTCTTCCTACATGTGTCTGAAGACTGGGTGCTATTAGAGCTGTTCTCTCCGTTGCAGTGCATGAGCCTACGTCCATTGTTACCCCCAACTTTACATCTCCCTTCCCCGTAGGATTCAGTTTAAGGCCCTCCTGATGAAGTTCTTCATGCTGTGGCCAAACACATTCTTCCCATCCTTTGTAAGGTGCAACCCGTCCCTTGCCAATAGCCCATCTTCCAGGAAGTATATCCCAGAATTCAAATCTCTCTCGTCAGCACCACCTTTGTAGCCAGTCATTCACCCAGAGTATTTTTCATTCCCTTTCTATCCCTCTTCTAACTACTGGAAGGATGGATGAGAAAACTATCTGGGCCCCAAAGTTCTTCAGTTTCCTTCCAAAGCTTCAAAGTCTGATGTGATTTCTTCGTAGCTCCGCTTGGCGGTATCATTTTCCCCACATAGATGAGAAGAAAGGGATACCTGTCAGTGGGCTTTATGAGTGCAGGCAACCTTTCAGTCATGCCTTTAATCCATCCTCCTGGGAGACAACATACCTGGCGAGTCTACGGGTCTTCACAACATACTTGGGTCTCAATGCCACACAGCAAGGAGTCTCTCACTACTACCACTCTTCTCTTCTTCTTCTTGTAGGCCTGGGTTTCATCGCCTCTGTTTGACTGACCTTCAGCCTCTTGCTCACTCTCATGTAGGTTCCCCTGTGATTCTTCCTCTGCAGGCTGTCCTCCAGTCTCATCCGCAAGTACCTGGAATCGGTTCCACAGCTCCACTGCTTCCACTGGTGCAGAGTGGTGTCTAGTTCTTCTTCTCCTAACTGTCACCCTTTTCCAAGGAGTATCCTCTACTCCATTTTTCTTCACCTCAGCATTTCCCACTTCTGCCTCATCTTGCTGTTGCTCTTCAAGCTTCTGGTCTTCCCTTTGCTGCTGTAGTTCACCCATTCTGTCCAAGAACTCTTAGTGTTCTCTTATTCCCCAGAGGGTCGACATTTGCCGCTCCAGTCCACTTACTTTTTCTTCCAGCAGTGTGATCAGCTTGCACTTGTTCGAGGTGTAGGCCATGTTGTTCTCAGGCAAGAAAACAAACACTGCACACGCCTTGCAGGTCACCACCACTGGAGAGTCTTGTCCTTCCATAGTCTGTTTTCCCTTTTTGTGTCTAGCTTTGTGATTGTTCTAGACTAGCCTGTGCCTGCTCCTCTACTCAGTAGAGGTTAAAAGCAGAGTCCCACTGGTGTGGAAGTGTGTGTTACAAGACAAATAAATGAAAAAAAAAGTTAGTTAAAAAATAAAAAAAATGTTAGGGGCCTCCCCCTTGACCTCCTCTGCTGAACTCCCCTGGCCAACTCCTGTTTGCTCCCCCTGTCCGCTCGCTCTCTGGGAGCTTGCTTGCTTCTGTTGTCCCTGGACCAGCTGGAGCAGCTTGTTCTGCTTTGCTCTGCTCTGCTTAGCTGGGAGGCAGGAAACAGACTGAAGCTTCCCGCCCACTCAGCTGCTGGGAGTACTCAGGCCACACACCCCCAATTCAGTTGGAGCTAGGGATGGCGGAGAATTTCTCCCCAAAACTTCGGGGGGGCCAAACGCCAATGTGTTTGGCCCCCCGAACAAGTTTCGGGGAGAAATTCTCCGCCCCCGCCCCCCGCACCCCCCCCCAGGACGGGACTTACCTTTGCCGAATGTCCCTCCCGGTGGCGGGTCCGGCCGGCGGTTCGTCGGGTCTTCGTCAGGGGCGGGGGCGGCAGCCGATCTTTCGACCGGCTGCCGCAGCCGCCATTGCAATAAAAGAAAAAAAAAACGCCCCCGTGATAGGCTACGTGACGATTAACATAGCCTATCACGGCTAGATTTGCAAAGTCAGCCGTGATAAGCTACGTAAATCGTCACTTAGCCTATCACGGGTGACTTTAAAAAAAAAAAAAGCGTGTACGGATAATGGCGGCCCCCATAGGGAACCGCCATTCCCATTCCTTATTTGGTCGCTGTAGTCTACGTAAATGTTTACATAGACTACGGCGAAAATAAGGGCAACGCTATTTGCGTTGCCCTTATTTTTGCCGTAGTCTACTTAAAGATTTACGTAGACTACAGCGACCAAATAAGGAACGCGAATGGTGGCTCCCTATGGGGGCCGCCATTTGCGTACGCACTTTTTTTTTTTTTAAAGTCACCCGTGATAGGCTACGTGGCGATTTACGTAGCCTATCATGGCTGACTTTGCAAATCTAGCCGTGATAGGCTACGTTAATCGTCACGTAGCCTATCACGGGGGCGTTTTTTTTTTTAACTGTTTAGTTCGCGGCCGGGCGAGGCGAGGCGCCTCCTCCCCGGCCTGAATTTCGGCCGGGTGAGGCGGGAAGCCTCCCCCGAATTTCAGCCGGGCGAGGCGGGAAGCCTCCCCCCCGGCCTGAATTTCGGCCGGGCGAGGCGGGAAGCCTCCCTCCCCGGTCTGAACTTCGCAGGGGGAAGAACGAAGCGCCTCCCCCCCACCGCGGGAAATCTTCGAGGACAGGTAAGTGACTTTCGTCCACCCCTAGTTGGAGCTCTCAGAAGCACCTGGTGAGCTCACAGCCACTCAGAAGGATAAAGGGCAGCCCCTTGGCTTCCTGCAGCCCACTTACCTCTTAATGTAATTACAAATGTTGTAATAACTAAATAAACAAACAACAACAAAACTGTTGCCAACCCTAATTTTAAAAGACCACCAACAACATTCTCTGAGTATATGCAGTTTTGCATTTTAAACTCACTTAAATCATAGCACCATCATAACTACAGGAATAAAATGGGTTTAGCTTCTGTACTTGCCACTCTCTGGGTGGTCATTTGGGGACCCCCTTTGGCTCCAAGGTCCAACCCTTGCTGTACCACTGAGCCCTGCGAACCCCCCCTCACATGTGTGTGGGTCATGTGAACCTCCCTTTAGCCATCTATGCTTCCGTACCTCTTGCATTTCATTGCCATTGGCTGCAACACTCACAATTTTGACCCCTCTATATCCATAGACATCGTTAACTGCCTGCTGAGGATAACACTTCATGCTGTCTAATGAAATGGCCCCCAGTCTATGAAAGCTTATTATGCCACAGTAAATTTGTTTTTGTTTTTAATTTATTAATTATATTATATTTTTAATCTGCCCAATAAAAATCTTCTCTGGGTGAAATGCACACAGTTAAAAAACTAAAGTACCAGAACAGTTAAACATATAAAATACAGTACAAATATTAAAAGAATACAATACGATACAATGAAAAAGAATAAATAGCACAGGAACTAATAAAACAGCCATAAAAATCTAGACATAGGTCTCTAAAATGCCTGGGGGGGGAGGGAAGAAAAGTCTTTGCCTGGTGCTGAAAAGATAACAAAGTAGGCACCAGGCAAACCTCTTTGGGGAGTTTATTCCACAGAGAAGGCTCTCTCTCTCTCTTGTAGCCACTTGTCTGTCTTTCTTTGGCAGGGGGACCCTGAGGAGGGCCTCCAAAGATGACCTAAGGGTCCAAGCAGGTATATGTGGGAGGAGATATTCCTTTAGATACTCTGGATACTTTGTTTTTAACAAAGATACTTTGATTTTAAGGTGCCACAAGATCCCTTTCTGTCCTTGCTGGAACAGATTAATATGGCTTCGCCTTTGGAATACAGCTCATATGACAGAGTCTGCAACAATCTGCAAAGCCTCTTTGGCCAGAGACGATAGTGAAACAGAAGAATGAATGAACACACCATGAGCAACAATGATGGCCATATCATGCCACTCTCAATATCTGACGGAATGTCATGAGTCCCCAGCCTAATTTTGTTCCTGGAGATGGAGGTTAGGAAAAACAAAACATCTTTTGGGGAAGGGAGAGCAAACTTGTCTAGAACTGGAAGCACTTGCAAAAGTCTTTTGAAAGGCAATGCATTTATATGTTATTTTTGTAGTGACTCAAGTTGAACTTGAACACCTGCTTAAATGCTCTGCAAAGCTGTGGTCCAAGTAAAGACATTTTAATACCAGAGAACATGAGAGGAGGGGAAATTAAGAGATTATGTCTCATGAACCTCCTGGTGAGATGATCAGCTTTGAATACTGCCAAAATATTCGTGCTAAATGCTAAGTTCCATAGGAAATTTAGGGGTAAAATTAAAATGCCAGCCTTCAAAGCTTTGTTGCCAGCATGGGTTTAAATGCTTTGCAAATGTAATTAAACTGTGGCAGGAGCTTTGATGCCTTGCATCGGTCGTCATGCAGACCAAGGAAGCCCACTGAAGCCGCAGCATTTTGGAGGAGACTGTCAAGAATTCGGCAAAAACAAATGTAAATAATGCTGGAGTTTTCTGGTTAATGATATTTCCGAGATTGCTGTATTGTGTGCAATGGTAGAGAAACTGTTTTCACTGTATGAAATGAAGGTGAAAACAAAAACAAAAACACCTATGTTCATTCTTAGATTTCCTAATAAGGGACCATTTTTCCCCCATAAAAATTTTGCCCCCATAAATTACTTCTTTGATACTTTAAAAATTAGAATTAAAAGAAAATAGATCAGAAGGGGGAACATCTGGATGCTAGAGATACTGTGTTGGATCCAACTCTGACATAAGCGGAAGTCTGCTTATGAAATGGGACTTCCACTTGCCCAACAGGACTTCCCCATCCTCTCCTTTCCCCCTGCAGAACTCCTACGTGCACCCCAAATTGTTCAAGGCGGTCCTCCAGCCCTCCAGAGCAGAGGGGGGCTCCAGGGAGAAAGGGGAAATCCGTTCTTCCAGTGGTTCCCTTCCACTGATGAACAACACCATTGGAGACAACCTATTGTAATTTTCTTCTTGTATTGACTAACACCTTCTATAGAGCTAGGTGGCTACAGTATTTGCCATAGTGGCAAATAGCTAAAGCACCCATTCTTAAATGCTGATGTGTCCCTTTCCAAAGGATGTGCAGGCAATTGCAAAGAAGGATGCATTCTATTCCCTGCTTACAGATTTCCAGTCTAGCCTCATCATCAGTCTCAGTGCTAAAACTTGGAAAGGGAACTTATTATGCACACACAAACATCCTGAATGGGTTGATACAGAACTTTTTTTTAACTTTTCACCTGCCGTACAACAGCACCAGTTAGTGGGCCAGTTTGCATGTCACAGTAAATCACCATGGGTTATACACATGGGGCACTATATCATGCAACTATGGTCACTAACGAATTTGCTCAGAAGGGCCATAGCTTGGTGGAAAGTCTCAGGTTCATTCCCTGCCATTTCCAGTGAATAAGGGTTTTTGGATAGCTGGGAAAGAACTCTGCTGAAGAGACTGGAGAGCCACCACCCATCAGAATAAATAATACTGTGATAGATAGACCAGTGGTTTGACCCAGTGCCCCAGTTCAGAAGTAAAGGGAAACTTGTGATGTGTGACCATGCCCAAGCCACAAACTAATGTGCTCCCCCCCTTTCCTTTTCTGTGCAAAATATTGAAAGCTTCCATTTCTACTTTTAATTAAACTAACTACAGTTACCTGTGATGACTGAACACAGGGAACTGTGGTTTGTTTAAATGATGGTTTGATAACAAGCCATGATCTGTAACCAACTTTTGAACTTGGTTTGTTCTCGCTAACTAAACCAAGAGTGGGGAAACTGTGGCCTTCCAGATGTTGTTGGACTTCAACTCTCATCAGCTCCAACCAGCATGGCCAGTGGTCAGGGATGATGGGAGCTGTATTCCATCAACATCTGGTCTGTTGGTGGACTACAGTTCTCCTCTCTTAGTTTAAATAAACAAGATCTCCATGTTTGGATGTGATGGGGAGTGTGTGAGCAAGAGGCTTGGACAGGCAGAGAGAGAGAGAGAGAGAATGGGGCAGAGAGAAGGGGGAAGAGAAAGAGAGAAGGGGGAAGAGAAAGAGAGAAGGGGAGGAAAAAGAAAAGAGAGTATAGGATGGATAGATGGACGGATGGAGAATGTGAATGGGTGTGTGTTTGTGTGAAAGAGAGTGTAGGGTCACTTTGGCCCCACCCATTTCTGGCACTGGCCCTGCCCACCACTGACATGTACCTCCAGGAAGTTTCCGATGAGGCAATGTGGCCCTCAGGCCAAAAAAGGTTCCCCTCCCCTGACATAATATCTGAACTGGGCCAATATAAGGTAGCTTCATCTGACAGCAGCCCAACACAGTCCTGATCTGAAGATTGTATGCCTGTCATTTGCATTCGTACTAAAGTGGACAGGAAACAGAGCAGCTGCAAGTCATTGCACTCTGAACTGTCCTTTCCCCATGAGGTACAAGCAAACCTACAAACATGAATTTTTCACTGGGTTGGAAGAGCAGCAGCAGGCAGTGTCCCAGTGCCCTTGGTCTAGTCCCTTGTTTGAAGGATCAGGAACTTATTCTTATCTTGGTTGAGAGCCTTTGGCAAAGAGACTGCCTTGGCCCTGGTTTCTGTATGCCTGCATTCTGTCTGTGAACTCATTATGGGGAGAGATCATCTCATTGCATCTATTATATACTAAAGCAGTCATCATCTTTCTGGCCCTATCTCTGTTTCTGTGTGAAAGCAAAGAAATGAAAGGTACTCTGCACTTTTGGAGATTGTTCTGCTTTCTGTTTATTTATTTAGTTATGGTATAGGCCTAGAGTTCAGAATGCAGCAGAAAGGAAAGGGAACTAGACTGGATATAGTTTGCCAAGCAACCACGCATGGGTTAAGCAGTACGACAACTTCCACTGGAACTTATTATATCCATTCCACACTGAAATCAGGCTGGAAGTGTTTTGAAGTTTAGAGAAGCAGATTTTTAGCATTTGGCCATTCAAAATTTGTTTATAGCATTCCTCATCCACTTTGTGCTTTGGTTGCTGACAGTTGTTAAGTTTTGAAGTTCTGGGCACCATTCATTGGCTGGCATGCAACACATCACAGACAGGGGAGTCACATGCGAAATACCAAATGCTGCATCACCCAAACAGTGACTCATAAAGGGCTGCCATCCCCTAATTTGGATTCATTCAGTTCTACGGCTGTGCCAAATGTTCTCATTTCCTTCAAGTTTGCAGGGTGTGTGGAGGGCAGAACCCTCCCCCCAAAGATTGGGAGGGGTGGGAAACTTTTTTTTAGGGGGGGAGGACATCCACAATGGTTGTCAAGTTGGCTGAGAGCTCCTTTATTTTTTTCCTTTAAAAACCCACTCCGTGCAATGTTAAGGCAGCGACACAATGGCATCAGGTAGTGTCATTCCCAGGAAAGGGCATATTTACTCAGCCATTTTGAAAGCACTGGGTGAAGAGCTGAGCTGCATGGTGCTTAGAAATGGGGTGAAAAATAAAGGAGCACTTGGCCACCTTATGCAGTTGTAGGTAACCCCCTCCCCACCATCTGAGAGTAAATTCCATTCATGCTCACCCCCATGAAGTATCAGAATTTCTCTATCCTGCCTTCATGGGAGGAAAAGCTTCCACAAAGTTGGGGAGGGGACCTGCACGCAGTCCTATTTGGTTTCTCATCTCCTTCTCCCTATCCCAGATTTCTTGCTTCTGCCTCTAGCCCTCTTCATGTGTCACTTGCATGAAAGGGGCATCTTATGAGTAATGGGGAGCAGGGACACACTTTTGTCCTGCCTTGGCTTAAGGCATACTGCCTGGCCTTGCATAGAGAGATCCAGACATCAGTGCGGTCATCTGCAGAGGGAGAGCCATCACATGACCAACTGATTGTGTGTAGGCTTCTGCATGATCAGGACACCTGATCATGTGGGAGTCTCAATCATGCAGAAGTCTATCTGCCCACATGAAGGCTTTCCCTTTGCAGACCACACTAATGTGTGGACATCTGTAGAAAGGGCCAGGCAGTGTGATTTGGAACTTGTGGGGCGTGGTATAGAAGAAAATCCTATGCAAAGAAAGAAATAGAGGATCCTATTGAGATGCTCACCTTTGCATAAAAGTTTGGCTTAGACAAGCCTTCCCTAACCTGGTGCCCTTCAGAGATTTGGGACAACAACTCCCATAATCCTTGACCATTGGCCATGCTGGCAGTGTCTGATGGGAGCTGTAGCCCAAAACATCTGAGGGCACCAGGTTGAGGAAGGGTGGTCTATATTATTCTTGGAATGTATTCCCCTCATATAACATTACAAATATGGTCCTCACCTTTTACCTCAACATAGGACACATCTTTATATCTCCCAGTACAGCCGTAGCTCCACCTACCTTATTCCAGCCTCGGCCCTGTTGTCTACTGTCACATGCTGGGAAGAGCAGGACTTCAGATGTGCTGGTCAGTAGGTGAGGGAAGGTGCAAAGGAAAGGACCAAGAAGAGAATAGGTAGGAGGGACCATGCCTGCATTTTCTCCCACTGCATTGGAAGATTTAAATATACATGTCCAAAATGACAACACTAGTTACAAGAGAGTTTTGGAAAGTAACTAGTGCGTCTTATGTCAGAAATTGTTGTTACATCCCCAAATGCCTTTGGCAGTAAAGTTTAAAAGAAGGTAATTCGTTTCTACATAAATCTGAGCTTCAGATCATTTTCTTCTTCTCATCGAAGACTGATTAAACTTCATGAGGTTTGATTGTTTTTTTTCCTGCAGGTTCCAAAGGAAGCACATTGTATCTTGCACCATTTCCCACTGCTTTGACACGGCTGGCATAACAGTGACATAGCCTCTCCACAGAGTTGCTTCTGACACTTTCATCTATGCTGATGCTTTTCAATGCCATCTCCATAGAGCAGCCTTGATGTGGTGGCTTAGTTTGCTTATAAAGTCAGCAAATCCCATCTCCATGGATTTACCACTCAAAATGCTTGTTGTTTCTGCAGTTTCCCTTTCCTCCCTGTAGCTACTTGTCTGTAAGACTCACACTGATGCCGTCACAATAATATTGGCTGTTTATTCAATGGAAGTATTGGTATTGAGTGATGCCAAGTTGATTCTTGTAGGGCATGCTTATGGAAAAAACTAGCAAAGACAATTTGTGTTTGTAGCTTTGCTTGATACTCTTTTGATTCTTTTTATACAGTTTAAGGTGTGCAGACTTGCTCTTCCTTTTGAGAGTGATCTGCTTTGCAAGGACTTTAGTGTGGTGTCCTTTCATTCCAGCTCTCTGCTTGTGGTGTACTGTAAACTGAATTCTGTGGGCAGAACCTGGTGCCCTCCAAATGTTTTGGACTGCAATTCCCAGCATTCCTTCCCATTAGCCATCCTGGGTGGAGCTGATGAGAGTTGATTTCCAAAACATCTGGAGGGCTTCAGGTTGGGGAAGGCTGCTGTAGTGTAGGACAATGTTGTGAAGATCCTTCCTTGGACAGTTGGCTTGAACATCATGACATGCTCTTACAATCCTTTGTTGTTGTTTTATGACTCTTCTCATTGCACAAATTAATCAGGACAATCAGGATTTCTGTGTAGCTGCTGACCTGGATAGAAGGTCTCACCTGAGGGCAAAATATCTGGATTAGAATGGTCCTCTTGATGTTCTTCTGAACCTTTTAAGTACTGTTCCTAAGTGAGAGGTTGCATAATTTTGCCTAGGTGCACACATTACAATGGAAATGCAGCAAACCTGGTTTTGTTCCTGTACATACACACACTTGTGAAGAGGCCCTATTGAATCCAGTGGGATTTACTTCAGAATAAACAGAGAAAATCAGACTGCCCAGCACATATTAGCAGCAACTTTCATCTAACCTCAGAATTCTTTCAAAGTACTGGATAGAAGAGGGGATCCTTAGGAGCAGCCCTTTTAAAAATCTCCTACAGCTTTGTGCAGAATGTGGAACAAAATTTGTCCCTGAAAATCTTAGCTTTCTTTAATTTTCTTTTATGGTTGTGACACAAGGTTTGTATCCAATGTTAGTCTAATTTAAATCCCATTCATTTCAATTGGTCTGCTCTAAGTAGGACTAACTAAGTAGGACTACCCACTGTTTGGAAACATGTAGGAAGTGTCCACAACATATTCACTGGGTGGAAATTCTCTGCCCCATTCCAGTTACGTTTTCCAGTTTACCCGGTGTTAACATCTTTCTTCCTCTTTGCTTTTGAGCCCACACCAAATGCTGACCTCCCTTGAAAAGTGCTCATTGTCCATGTTATAGTGTATGGTAGCCAAGGCAGGCTACTGTAATGTCAACAAGATCATTTAGATAATGCAGAGGCCTCTGATGCAATCCCTCCATGTCCAAATAGGAATGGAGATGGCTGGCTGAGTGGAGACTCTCCAGGGTCTTCAGCCTAGATGGTCAGAATCTTCCTAGCCAAGTTGCTGGGGGAAGAGTGATGACATTATCACAGGGGAATGCTGGGCCCTGAGTAGTTTTGCTGGGGAGAATCTGTGTCCCCCTGGGTGAAGAAGTTAAACATTGTTCATTGAGAACATACTGATCTCGTAAGCTAAGCAGGGTCAGCCCTGGTTAGTGCTTGGATGGGAGACCACCTGGGAATCAGGCTTCCTGCACTGAGCAGAGGGTCGGACTGGATGGTCTTGTAGGCCCCTTCCAACCCTATGATTCTATGTCTATGTCTATGTCTATAACTTGGATTTCTGCCAGAGTTCACTGTCTCTGACTCTGCAAGGGACCTAGCAAACAGCCTTTTATTGTGTCAATGGCCCCACTACAAAAGACTTTGGCTCTCATCACCACATGTGTAAAAGGAGAAAGCGACAAGGAATTGAACATGCTTGTGCATCCTTCCCAACTGGCATGATACACACCTTCTTTTTTACTTTGGCATCTGCATCTGAGTACTAAATATTCCTTGAGAAATTGTCCTTACAGTCTCTGTGTGTGAAGTTGGATGTCCCACCAAGTTCAATGGGGTGTACTTCTACCTACTGAGTGCACAGGGTGACAAGCCATAGTCTTTGATATGATTGCCCCAAGGATTGCATTTGAATAATTACTTCAGTGATTCAATTGCAAAGGATAGTCACTGATGCCTAACAGAACCAATTCAGCCTGCATAAAATAACAGACAAAACCTCCACAGCAGATGCAACTACAGCTCAGCTCCACCCCCTCCCACCCCCTGGTGCTAAGAACAGCATTGTTGCTATTTGTAGTTTAATCAGCAGCTTGCTTAGTTTGAAAAAGAGAAGAGGGGTTTTTTTAAGCATCTGGAGAGCAAATTTAAGCCCAAAGCAGAATCGGCAAGTTGAGTTGATGGGGTCGAGCACATTAAAGATATTAGCAGGATTAAAGCTCTCAGGGACAAAACGCTTGGCAGATTTTTATTAAGATGGAGAGAGATGAATAGTGTGAAACTGGGTGATCATACATGTCATTTCAACAAAGAGGGCATTAAGAAATGGAAGCAAACATCATTAGTAGCTAGCTGAAGAACAGTCTCATCTTCGTACATAAATATTTTAGTTGGGGAGTTCGTTAATGGGAAATGTATATGGTGTAGGTGTGTGTAGGTGCAGGAAAATGGAGATGCAGCATTGATCCTGAAGGCATCTATTTGGGGAAGGAGGAGAAGGAAGACTATTTGAATCTACAAGATTTGCATCTCATTTACACCAGTTAAATCTAGAGGCAGCGAGGCTGGTGTATATATGGCAGATATAGAGTATGAAAGCCCGAGGGCTGTTAGAATTAAATCTCATAGGATCCAAAGGTCTGACGGTTACAGCAGCTGTTGGAATCATCCAGAGGCTCCTGAACAGGTTGTCTTGGGCCTGTTTTGAGCTGAATGGAGGATCTACCAAAACAGATATAGAGTACATGGAAGGAAATAAACCCACAAGTGGTGGTGGGGGGCAGGGGAGAAGAGGAACAGTGAGTTCAATGGGGCTTACACTCAAGTGAGTGTGCATAAGAACACAGCCTTCAGGTTTTCTGGACCTCCATGGCAACGTATGCACCAAGGCAAAAGTAGCTCTTCACCATCTCTGCCCATCCATCTTGGCTGACTCTGCCTCACTGGAAGCTGAGCCAGTCCCAGGCTTCCTGCAGTTACCTCAAAACTGTCTGCCTTTTCCTCTTAAAGGGCAGGTCTGTGGTGATGAGTCTATCCTACCATGAAAAGACTGACATAAATGGGCAAACAGGACCAAGCCTAGATCGGCCTCTCACTGGATTACAGATACAAAGCTGAATATCAGCTTGGCCATATAGTAGGTGTCAGCCAGACATATTCTGGTGCCCAAAGCCAGAAATACAAACAGCACCCACCTGCCGCTAATGATCATGGGGTCAGTCTACCAGGGCCACCATGCTTTTGCACAGGTGCCATCTGCTTCAACATGGTTTCCCCAGGAGAACTTCCTGGCAGACTTGTGTAGAGTATTAAGGTCCGCCTTAATGTCCCAACCACTGAGGCCTAAGAAGCTGAGGTTGATCGGTTCTATGAAGACCTACAACACCCTCTAGAACTAACATCAAAAAAAGATGTCCTCTTCATCATAGGGGATTGGAATGCTAAAGTAGGAAGTCAAGAAATCACCGAGATAACAGGCAGGCATGGCCTTGGTGTACAAAATAAAGCAGGACAAAGGCTAATAGAGTTTTGCCAAGAGAACACGCTGATCATAGCAAACACTCTTTTCCAACAGCACAAGAGGTGACTCTACACATGGACATCACCAAATGGTCAATATCGAAACCAGATTGATTATGTACTTTGCAGCCAAAGATGGAGAAGCTCCATACAGTCAGTAAAAACAAGACCTGGAGCTGACTGGTTCAGATCATGAGCTGCTTCTTGCAAAATTTCGGCTTAAATTGAAGAACGTACGAAAACCACTAAACCATTCAGGTATGACCTCAATCATATCCCTTATGAATATACAGTGGAGGTGAGGAATAGATTTAAGGGATTAGACCTAAACAGAGTGCCTGAGGAACTATGGACAGAGGTCCATAATATTGTTCAGGAGGCAGCAACTCAATCCATCCCAAAGAAAAAGAAATGCAAGAAAGCAAAGTGGCTGTCTGATGAGGCTTTACAAGTAGCTGAGGAAAGAAGGGAAGTGAAAAGCAAGGGAGAAAGGGGAAGATATATCCAACTGAATGCAGAGTTCCCGAGAATAGCAAGGAGAGACAAGAAGGCCTTCTTAAATGAACAATGCAAAGAAATTGAGGAAAATAATAGAATGGGAAAGACTAGAGATCTTTTCCAGAAAATCAGAGATCTCAAGGGAACATTTTGTGCAAAGATGGGCATGATAAAGGACAAAGAAGGCAGGGACCTAACAGAAGCAGATGAGATCAAGAAGAGGTGGAAAGAATACACAGAAGAACTATACAGGAAAGATCTTAATGTCCCTGATAGCCATGATAGTGCGGTCACTGAACTTGAGCCGGACAACCTCGAGAGTGAAGTCAAGTGGGCTTTAGGAAGCATTACTAACAACAAAGCTAGTGGAGATGACAGTATTCCAGCTGAGCTATTTAAAATCCTAAAAGATGATGCTGTTAAAGTGCTGCACTCAAGATGCCAACAATTTTGGAACACTCAGCAGTGGCCACAAGACTGGAAAAGGTCAGTTTACGTTCCAATTCCAAAGAAGGGCAATGCCAAAGAGTGTTCCAACTACCGTACAATTGCGCTCATTTCACATGCCAGCAAGGTGATGCTCAAAATCCTACAAGCTAGGCTTCAGCAGTATGTGAACCGAGAACTACCGGAAGTACAAGCTGGGTTTCGAAGAGGCAGAGGAACTAGAGATCAAATTGCCAACATTCACTGGATCATGGAGAAAGCAAGAGAATTCCAGAAAAACATCTATTTCTGCTTCATTGACTACTCTAAAGCCTTTGATTGTGTGGATCACAACAAACTCTGGCAAATTCTGAAAGAGATGGGAGTACCAGATCACCTTACCTGTCCCCTGAGAAACCTGTATGAGGGTCAAGAAGCAACAGTAAGAACTGGACATGGAACAACTGATGAGTTCAAAATTGGGAAAGGAGTACGACAAGGCTGCATATTGTCGCCCTGCTTATTTAACTTATATGCAGAGTACATCATGAGAAATGCCGGGTTGGATGAATCACAGGTTGGAATTAAGATTGCCGGGAGAATTATCAACAACCTCCGATATGCAGACGATACCACCCTAATGGCAGAAAGCGAAGAGGATCTAAAGAACCTCTATTTGAGGGTGAAAGTGGAGAGTGCAAAAGCTGGTTTGAAACTGAACATTACAAAAACTCAGATCATGGCATCTGGCCCCATCACTTCCTGGCATAGAGAAGGGGAAGAAATGGAAGCAGTGACAGATTTTATTTTCTTGGGATCCAAGATCACCGCAGATGGTGACTGTAGCCATGAAATTAAAAGACGCTTGCTCCTTGGGAGGAAAGCTATGGCAAACCTAGACAGCATGGTAAGAAGCAGAGACATCACTTTGCCGACAAAGATTCGTATAATAAAGGTATGGTTTTCCCAGTAGCAACGTATGGCTGTTAGAGCTGGACTATAAGGAAGGCTGAGTGCCGAAGAATTGATGCTTTTGAACTGTGGTGCTGGAGAAGACTCTTACGAGTCCCCTGGACTGCAAGGAGGTCAGATCAGTCCATCCTAAAGGAAATCAACCCTGAGTGCTCATTGGAAGGACAGATACTGAAGCTGAAGCTCCAATATTTTGGCCACCTAATGCGAAGAGAAAACTCCCTGGAAAAGACCCTGATGCTGGGAAAGACTGAAGGCAAAAGGAGAAGGGGATAGCAGAGGATGAGATGGCTAGATAGCATCACCGATGCAATGGATATGAACTTGAGCATGCTCCAGGAGAGAGCGCAGGATAGGAAGGCCTGGCGTGCTATGGTCCATGGGGTCACAAAGAGTCGGACACAACTTAACGACTGAACAACAACAACCCTTAATGTAATGAGGTATTAAGGTCTGCAACCTTAATGGTGTCAAAATTCACCATTTTACCTTGCCCACTGTTGGGCTACCTCTCAGCAGGCATTCCCCACATAACAGTGGTAAGACTTGGTTGTCTAAATAATTAAATGCTTTGCAACGCTAGTGTTTTCCTCAGCAGTTATCTTGATAGAGCAGGTGTATTCAAGCTAAGCCAAGGACTTATTTAACTTTATTTACTGAAAACTTTACTCCACCGCTTCCAGAACTTGCAGCGGCTTATAAACATTTTGAAACATGAAAACCTACAAAATTCGGAGAGGAAATGTACACTGTGTGCTGAGGTGGGGAAAGAACAGAGGGAAATGTGCGGAAGGAGGGGAGGAGAGAGAGAGAGACAGAGAGAGACAGAGAGAAAGAAAGAAAAAGAAAGAAAATCCAGGGACTCTTCCTATATACTATCCACAACTAGGGTCACTTGTTTCAAAAGGACCATAAATCAGAGCTCATTTCCCTTTTCAGAAAAGAGATATATCTTTTCATGGTCTTGTTCATCCAGCAGCTCAACTTGTAGATTCTATTTGTATGAGGCACTGGAGAAAGACTCTTTGGCTTGTTCCCCATGTTTAAAAAATGCTATGCGAGACGGGGCCTATGGAAATAGAACTGAATGCCAGTACGTCATGCTCAAGCAATCTGTCTGCTGCAAAAAGGGGTTGACAGATTGTGAGTGGGACACACATGTGTACAGATTGCACACACATAGGTCTCAGATTTCACAATACATTCTAAGCATTGCTGTGTGCGCAGAGAAGTCCAAGACTAACTACTATGTTCCTCCGTGTGTAGACTCTGCAAGCCTGAGGCCTGTGCAAGCCAGTCCTAGGAAGATCCTAAATATCTTTTGAAAGCTTGGTTAAAAAGCCCAAATAAACCCTCAAAACAGTAAGGCATATTAAAATCCCTTTGGGACAGAGCCTTCGTCGCAGTTCAGGTTTGTGCAAAAGTTACATTTTACTCCTTGCATGCTACGAGAGGGTAACTGCAGCCTACTGCTAGAATAATGCGAAGACAGATGGCCTTAGGGTAAAATGAATGCATTTCAGGTTAAATGCTGCTAAAACATAAATGTGTGTACAATCCATTAGAGCTGGGTGGCGAGAGTGAAGTGTACCTTACTTGAGCTCTGTTCAGTAAGGTGAAAGCTGTGTTCATCACAGCCCAGCAACATTGCTTTCTTTGGATGTGCAGCAAAACATTGAAGATTTCAAAAGCACAAATCCAAGTCAAAAATATGCTGTTTAAATAGTGAATCAGGAATGTTTGAACTATAAACCAGTGACTTCAATTATTCCATTCTTTTGTTAATAATACAATTTTTAAAAAGTTGCTTGCCTGTTTTCCAGTGTTTGTATTTAAAGCTCGTAACAGATAATACAAAGCTTGTAACAGAATTGGGATGCACATACCTTTATGTGCATCCCAATTCTCCAAGTGCTGAGAGGTTCAGGGGGTTCTACTTATTGGCATATTGTAATATTTGCATTTATTTACAAATATATAGGTTGAGCATAGGTGGAGGCCCACAGCTTAAAACATTCAAGCAGACCAGCTCCATTTCATCTCCGCTCCATTCCTCTGATATTAGTCTACTTGTCTTGGTCTCAAAACGATTGCTTTTGTACAGGCACACAGCTGGATGACATTATCCCCAGATAAGGAGGGAGGAGGAAGACATGTTGCCTTTTAGAAGGAGTCCCTGGCTGTTTTCTTAGCACTTTGTTAAAGCTAATCGCCTTGACAATGGGAGTATGGAGTATAGTGGGCAACTTAGATCCTTATTTTATTTAACAATAGGCTGTGCCAGGCCAGATGATGTCCCTGGACCCAAACCTGCCTAGCATGTTTAAGCCCTCCCCCCTCCACTTCTTAGAATCAAGAACCATGAAGTTGGAAGGGATCCTGAGAGATCATCTAGCTCAACCTCAATCTCATAACAATATATATCTTTAAAAAGAGTCGTAGGCAATATGATAGAGCCACTGATGTCATGGTATACACACTCATGTCTTTTGTCCTGAAATTGTGGCTGTTCTAATAGCTTTTAAAAACAAACAGGTTTTGTAGTGCCTTTAGTTTTAGACTTGGACATAAGAATATTTGAGAGGTTGTACTGTCTTTTCTTTGTTTCATATTTGAAGGTTTTTGTGTGATGTTGTAAGGTTTTGTATGTACAGTTGTTAAGTATGTTTTAACAAGGCCATATTTAACCTTAGTGTATTTTAATTAATGATTTTGATTGTCCTGGGATCATTGGATTAGAAAGGATTAAAACTATCAGGACAAATGACTACTTTAAGGCCTTTACAGATTAAACCACATCATTCAGTTTATCATAAACCACAAGCAAATCTGAAGAGTTGTAAAAGGTGTTAATAAACATGATCACAATAACCCTATCACAAAAGTCTCAGAGACAGGAGCTGTCTTTTACTACTTGCATAGGTAGGTACTTCCATAGGTAGGTCTAGGTTCTCTCCCGAACTCTGCCCCACTGCTCTTGGATGTGACACTCTGTGGGAATGGATCCATTACACATGAGTTTGCCTGTCCTTTTGGATTTACCTGCCATGTTCTCTACATCTCTACCTGGCTGACAAGATTCCTTCAGGGACCTTCATCTGCCAACCCCCTCTTCACTCAGATACTTGTGAGTCTACTCTAAACAACAAAAGCTGCACATACCATTTCCTAACATTACCAGAGAGCTTCGGCTATTGGGCGGTATAGGAATAAATAAATAAATAAATAAAATACCAAACTATTGGCTCTTAATCTGAATTGGGACATCTAACTGCTACCACCATCTATATGAAAAATATCATTGAGAGAAGCCATGGAAATAGGAATTTTCAATCAAGGATTTATTTCCCCAATTTGGGTTAGTCTCTTGCATTGGGTACCCGATGCTCTAAGAATAAAATAATATATTCACACACTGTGGGACCACAAGTTTAGGGGCAATGATTTAAAGTAATTCCTTTTAACCAGCATAATACACTTGCCAGAATGATTTCCCTTATCATTATAGTCATGGTCTTAAAATGACAGTACATCAAGGCACACCTCAAATTAACTTGGCTGAAATGTTCACTATAGCCAGGACATGCAATAAATAGCTGATGCAATACCGAGGGGAAATTATTTTTCAAGTGACACCTGTCCCAGGTGCAGCAGGCATAATTTGCTGGCCAGGTACTTGAGGACATTATTTTTAGTTAGTTAAAGGAGGTAATGGCAGCTAGCAATAATTCTTGGGGCTTGATATGTCTGACCCTTCTTGGTTTTTGTACAAGGATGTTGGACAATGGAAGTCTGGTACCGATGATAAAATGGCAGAAAAGTTTGACTTCTGAAACCATGGGTCGTCTCCAACACTGTCATTCCACGAACTCAAATACCACTAGCAGAGCTCTACTGAATCTTTCCATTGTATAAGCAGTTGCCCATTCTGCTTTTGCAACTAGTTTGTGCAGCTGGGTGCACAGATTGTGCACCCAGGTGCACAAGTGGTCGTACAAACGTAATGCGCAACTGCCTGCACAATGGGTTGCGCAACCTGTTGTGCAATGGGTTGCCCAAGCATGATGTACAACTGGTTGCATCACTGGTCAGACAAGGGGTTGTACAAGCATAATGTGCCACCAGTTGCACAATGGGTTACAAAAGCAGAATGCACAATCGCTTGCACAACTGTGCTTGTGCAAACATAGCTTTAGTTGGATTATCCTCTTGTGCATAGTTTGGAAACCAGCTTCTGCTAGCCCAATGTCATTTGCACTAACAGAATGACCGAGTTGGATACTGCCCTCTGAAACAATGGATGTATATGGACAACTAATCACCAAATGGTAGCTTACTTTGGTATGCAAGATGGCTATATATTACCTCTATTATCAGAAGTAGCATGCCCCTGTATATCAGTTGCTGGGGAACACAAGCAGGATGGTGCCATTTCACTCTTGTCCTGCTTCCTACAGGACAGCTTGTTGGCCGCTGTGACAACAGAATCCTGGACTACGTAAGCCTTTGGTCTGGTCCCGATTGGCTCTTCTTATGTTCTTCTGCATGTAACCACTTGGGAAGCAGATTGTACGGGTACATGCAGATAACTATGTTATCACATATTTTACTGCACACATGTGGCAAACTCTCATTACACTTAGCAGGTGATACAGAAAGCCAACCTACCCCAGGGTAACAGACCCTACCGAACAATTATGTGCACAGTGTAATAGATTAACACTTGGTTAAAGGCTGTTTGTATTCAACTAAAACAAACAAACAAATAAACTATCTTTAGAATAGTTGGGGGATCCAAGGACTTAATTCATTTTCAGACTGAGGTGAATAAATATAAGGTAACAGCAATTTTCAATATGCAACAGAGGCAGGCTGTTGTGCTGATATCTTCCCAAACACCCTTGCAGAATGACTTTCAAATGAACGCATTGGAAGTGAGTGGCTGGGAAAGGGGAGGAATGTTCCTCTTTCTTAAGGGACAACTGCAAGTGGGCAGGTGCACCGTGAACATCTCTTAAGGCTGGGGTGGGCTAATATTTCTCTTACTGGATTGAGAAGAATTTGTAATACTTCCCTTGTAGCAGTTGATTTGGCTTGCTTTTGGGAGCCATGGGAAGGTTTATTTAATTTTTTTTAAAGCCTATTCCTTTTTATCCTACAGACATAATAGACAACATGATTTTTTTTTTGGGGGTAGCATACTTTTGAACTGGTGCGAATGTTTATGCATAGAGGATCCTGTCCCATAGTAGAGTGTCAGATTATACAAAACTATTTTAGCAACTCAGTTGCATGAATTAGCATAATTCAGAGTGTGGGAAGGATGGAGCTTCTATTATCCTACTTCTCTAATTTGTAAAGGAAAAGATCCATTGTGTGTGCAGTGTGTGTGTGGGGGTGAGTTGATGGGATATTGTTTTCCCTCTAATGTTTTTTTTTGTGAAACTGGAAAATGCCTTAATAAACAGTTAAAAAAACACCTGTAAAACGTAGGCCAAAATTAAGGACAGAGTTTATATATTTGTTATTTTAAAGATTTGCATCCTATCCTTCAAAATGTTTTTTCCAGGGCGGCTGACATGACCTAATAAAAGCACTGATATATTTCTTTAAAATACAGATAAAAACAACTTTCAAAAAGTTAGGCGCTGAGGGATTAGAAAATGGAGAGGACTGATAAAACAAGAACTCCCAATTTATCCACTGGCAACAAGCTAAGATCATCCATAACCTGTACAGTTTGATGACCAACAGCTTACAACTGATGGATCTATCTCTTATTATATGGCCCAGCGGTCAACAACATGGCATCCAGAGGTACACCAGCCCCTTCTGCTCCCCTCCTGACTGACACCACTTCTCTTCTGTCGCTGCTACTGCCTACCTCCGCACTCACCGCAGTGAGGAAGCATGAAATGGGCAGATCAAGAGATTTATTTCCCAGTCTGCTGACATCTTTCTTCCTCACTGTGGTGGAAGTAGGCTGAAGCAGTGGTAGAGATGGGGGAAAAGGAAATCCCAAGTGAGGGAGAAGGAGAAGCATGGCAATAGGTGACGGAAGCATCAGGGAGTGGCAGAAGCAATGCGGGGAGAAAGAAGAAAGAAGAAAGAATCAGTGGAAGAGGGAGGAGGAGGAGGAAGGAAATCTAGGGAAGAGGAGCAAGAATCATAGAATCAAAGAATAGTAGGGTTGGAAGGGGCCTACAAGACCATTGAGTCCAACCCCCTGCTTAATGCAGGAATCCAGGTCAAAGCATCCCTGACAAGTGGCTGTCCAGCTTCATCTTGAATGCTTCCAGTGTGGGACAAAAGACAGTCTCCTGAAGAAAAAAAAAAAGAGAAATGTGCCCGCAGGCCTGGAAAAATAAAAGTCATGTGTCTATGGGCCCCAAAAGGTTGTCTATCCTTTTTCGGTCCTACAGGGCCAATACCTTTGTAACAGGAGGCATGAAACTGACAACCTCATGTTTGGTTTTGTTGCACTGTTCATGTTTGTTTTATTTTGCAATTATGAAATAATAGTAATAGTAATAATAATGAATCAGTGACTGAAACACACCTAACATTGTGCTGGATTTGAACCTTAATCTTTAACTTCTCCTTTTACAACTGATAATTTGTGTTGTTTTTCTATTTACTTTTTCTGATTGGTTTGATATATGCCAATAATACTGCAAAGTAAGTGCTAACATTTTCCCTGTAATTTCCCATCCTTTCCCTAAAACAGAGTTCCCAGAATGCTGCAGCAAACCGAGCTGTGACCTCTGTACAGATGAGAGGGAATAAAATAAGTTGGGATGTCCTTTGAATGCCATCCATTTGTTTTGCCAAAAAGAGACATCCCTCATAGTAAATTGTGCTGATCTGTGACCTTCTCTCTCCTCCTTGGCAGAAGGAATACAATGTAGTATAAATTCATCTTAATGGCTTGGAGTAATCAGAAGTTCAGATCAACACAAAGGCTATATTGATAAAGGTTAAACTGACACAAAAGTACATGGAGGACACAGTGAAATTGGAAAGCCAAAGATTTTGGAAAATGAGAGCTTTGAGTTACTGGAGTTTCTACAGTACTAACAATGTAGAAATATGAAGTAGCCTTATACTGAGTTAGACCATTGGTCTATCTACACCAGGGGAGGTGAACCTCCAACCCATGGGTCTAATCTGGCCTGCAGAGGTTCCACACCTGGCCTGTGGAACCTTTCTGGATTCTTCCAAGAGGTGGGACTTAGCCTCTTAGCTCTGCCCTCTGGAGGAATCTTACCTGTTATCACAGATGGGAGATAACAGCAGGGATTCATGTGCATGAGAGCACTGCACAGGGGAATCCCTGCAGTTATCTCTAATCACAGATCAGAGATAACAGTGGGGGATGTGAACGGGGCACTCAAACATGCAGCACTTTCCCAACTGAAAGGCAGCAGCACACAGGCGAAGCATCCTCAGGTGAGAAGGTGGCTGGTGCACAGGTGACTCCGCCGGACTGCATCTCCTGGTCTTATTTCCAATCTGATTGGAGATAACAGTGGGGATTCCACCACAGTGCAGTGCAGAGGAATCCCTGCTGTTATCTCACTGGGATTATGTGCTCAATATCTTCTGTCTCCTTACATTGACTCTGCCAAGGCAAAAGGTAAATGAATATTATTTGATGTTAGCAAGCAAAGTGATATGTCTGTCTTATGTGGTTCTAATAACTTCCCACTCCTGATCTATATTAAGGATGCTTTCTGTTTTGAGTCCTTTCTTGCCCAGAGATGTATTTCTGCCCCCCCCCCACGTAATGAACTGATGTACTGAGCCATCATATGGTAGTTCAGATAGAGCAGATTATAAGTTTAATACTGGCTTGATGTAAAGCCCATAACCATATAATAAAATGATCTATCTATTAGCGGTCTCCATATATTTACCATCGCTCTGTAACATCTATTATGTTAAGCAGTGTTCCCCGGAAATGCCAAGATAATTTTGTCCCTTTTCTTCAATTAATATATATGAAAACATGAATGTAATATAATTACTGCCTGTGTCATGTGGGACATATGTTTAGGTAACTGATAGAATTAAATTAACAAGATGAAATGCTTCAAGTAGCATTCTGTGACCTTGGTCCTCAAACGCAAATTAAATTTACAAGATGGAATGAGTTTCTAGATGGAAGTATATATCTATATCTATCTCCATAACTGAAAGATACATTGTTTCAGCTGGCATACTTGAGTTACACACATATGAAGACCAAATATCTAGACCAATTTCTGTGTATTCCCAATGCCATAAGTAGGCAGCTTGCTATTAGTTCACTTTCAAGATATGTCCCCAAGGTCTAAATGCATTTATCAGAATGTGGCTAAGAGTGCTTTGTCACACTACTCTTTCAATGCATGCACAAGGGTGATGGAGGTGTTAATTCTCTGGTAGTTATGGTGCACAATGGCGGTCATTACAGATGAGTTGCTTGGATTATGAATGGAATATTAGCCTTACTACTTTTCTGTCCTCCTGAGCATCTACAATATACATGCCACATGAAGAGAAGATTGGACGATATGTCTGAGACCCCAAATTATTTATGTATCTATTTACTGTACTTTTAAACCACCCAATAACCAAAGTTCTCTGGGCAGTGTATAATACATTAAAATACAGTACAAATATTAAAACAAAAAATAAAACGGCACAAAAAAACACAAAGATAAACCCAGCAACAAAAATTTACAACAGGATAAAATCAGCAAAAGAATAAAGTATCAAAAGAACTAAAAACAGTTCTTAAAAAGCCTGGGAGGATAAAAAGGTCTTCACTCAGGCCCACAGAATCCACAAGGTAGGTGTCAGGCAAGTCTCTCTGCGGAGAGCATTCCATAAGTGGGGTGACATCACCGAAAATGAAAAGGCCCTCTCTTATTTGGTGGGATCACCTGGAGGAGGTCGTCAGATGATGACTTTAGGTAGATAAATATGGGAGGAGATGTTCCTTCAGGTAACCTGGCCCCAAGCTATTAAGGGCTTTAAAGATTAAAATCAGCACTTTGAATTGGGCCTGGAAATGGACTGACAGTAAGTACAGAATGGAGAAGTACTGGCATATTGGCTAGCCCAGTGTCTAGCAACCGTATTTTGAATAGGGATGTACGAAAGTCACTTCCCTTTTCACAGGTGTGATTCACGGTGAGGGCAAGGTGCTCTGCACCTCCCCCCGAAATCCTAACCCGGCCGGCTCTGCTCCACGGCAACTCTGCAGGGCCGCGGGCCGGGTGCATTCTCAGGCACGTGGAGCCTGAGGACGCAAATAGCGGCGGCTATGGCGGCCGCCATTTATGTTCCTGTTTTTGTCCGTGATAGGCTACATAAATATTTACATAGCCTATCACGGCGAAAGACAGGGCGCAAATGGTGGCCGCTACACCATTTGCGCCCCTGTTTTTTTGCCGTGATAGGCTACATAAATATTTACGTAGCCTATCAGGGCTAACACAGGGATGCCATTTGCGTACGTAAGTATTTACGTAGTCTATCCTGGCCTAAATGGTGAAGCGAATGGCAACCGCAGATGCGGCTGCCATTCGCAAAGCAGCCACCATTCGCAAAGCAGCGCGAATGGCACCAGGTAAGTGCTCCGTTTTGTGCGCCTTTTGTGGGGTGGTGGGGCGGGGGGCTTCGTTCTGCCACGGATTTTGGGGGGCCAAATGCACTGGCATTTGGCTTCACTGAGATCCATGGTGGAATTCTCTGACATCCCTAATTTTGAACTAACTGAAGTAGAGCTGTGCACAAATGGCCTCTCAAAATTCTCCAGCCTATTAATGAGCAGAGAAATTGGGGAGGGGACACACAGTTTCATCAGATTTCTCCTAGGAGAAGAGAAATTCTTCAACAGTTTCTCACAGAAAGTGCTCACTATTTGGCAAGGGTTGTAGCACAAGTTCTTTATTTTTTCCTAAGGGTTTTTGGTTTATTGCATGCTTGTGTAAGTGGCAATCATACAGTCAGGACCAGAAATATTGGAACAAGGATAACTGTTTTGGCAGTTGGCCTCTGTACACCATCACACTGAAGTTGAAAGGAAACACACCCAGATGGGAGTGAAGTAGGACTTTCAGCTGTAATTCAAGGGGCTTGGCAAAAGTGGGGCACGAACCATTCAGGAAGTACAGCCAGTGGCATACACATACCCCCATCATTGGTGGCTCATAATTAATGGAACAAACCAACATCATTTCATACTGAAGGATCGCGTTTAATACCTGGATAAAAATCCTTTGCAGTCAATGACTGCCTGAAGTCTGGAACCCGTGGACATGACTAAATGCTGAGTTTCCTCCCTCAAGATGCTTTGCCAGGCCTTCACTGCAGCTGCCTTCAGCTGCTGCTTGTTTGTGGGTCTTTCTGCCTTCAGTCTTGTCTTCAGGAAGTGAAAAGCATGCTCTGTTGGGTGGAGATCAGGTGACTGACTTGGCCATTGAAGAACATCCCACTTCTTTGCCTGGAGAAACTCTTGGGTAGCTTCTGCTGTATGTTTTGGGTCATTATCCATCTGCAATATGCAGCAGCGTCCTATCAGTTTGGCAGCATTCAGCTGAATCTGAGCAGAAAGTATAGCCCTATATACTTCAGAATTCATCCTGCTGCTTTGATCAGCAGTCAGGTCATCAATAAACACCAGTGACCCGGTTCCATTGGCAGCCATACATGCCCATGCCAGAACACGGCCTCCACCATGTTTGACAGATGATATGGTATGCTTTGGATCATGAGCTGTTCCTTTCCTTCTCCATACTTTTCTCTTCCCATCATTCTGGCACAAATTAATCTTGGTTTCATCAGTTCAAAGTATCTTATTCCAGAACTGGACAGGCTTTTTAGGTGTTTGCTGGCAAAGGCTAATCTGGCCTGTCTGTTCTTGAGCATTACCAGTGGTTTGCACCTTGTTGTGAAGCCTCTGTATTTACATTCATAAAGCTGTCTCTTGACTGTAGATGTTGACAATGACATGCCTATCTCCTCAAGAGCATTCTTGACCTGGCTAGATGTTGTGAAAGGGTTCCTCTTCACCATGAGCAGAATTCTGCAGTCATCCACTTTAGTTGTCTTCTAGGCCTTTTGCTGTTGCTGAGCTTGCCAGTTAATTCCTTCTTTTTCAGGATGTTCCAAACTGTTGTGTTGGCCACTCCCAGTGTTTTTGCTGTCTCTCTGATGGGTTTATTTTGTTTCCTCAGCCTAAAGATGGCCTCCTTCACTCGCATGGACACCTCTTTGGACCTCATGTTGGGAGTTCCAGTGAACAGCTACCAGATGCAAACGTAACACTCAGAACCACCTCCAGGCCTTTTATCTGCTTGATTGGTCATGGAAACCAGGAAACAGGCCACACCTGGCCATGCAGCTGCTTCTCAGCCATTCGTTCCATTACTTATGAGCCACCAACAATAGGGTGTGTGTCCTGACTTCGCTCCCACCTGGGTGTGTTTCCTTTCAACTTCAATGTGGTGGTGTACAGAGACCAACTGCCAAAACAGTTATCCTTGTTCCAATATTTCTGGTCCTGACTGTACCAACTGTGTTGAGGCTGCCACTTTTCTGAGGCAGAATTTTTAATTTTTTTTGCTGGTAGTTTTGAGCTTACCACTGCGAGGTGACCAAGGGTGCTGTGTGTGTTTTCTCTTTTTATTACGCATCTTTCCATTGCTCTGCAGCCTTCCAGGCTACCTGCACTTCCTGAACTGAAAGAGCTCCATGGGAGGAATTGCCCCATGATGTCTTTAACTGAAGTGCAGGAAGCCAAGGATGCTACACTCCTCAGCCACCTCATAAGTAAGGTAAGCACAAGAACCCCAAACACAGCCATTGAGAATTTCTCCGAAATTTCTTCACCTTTGAATTTCTTTTCAAAAGCAATTTATTTTCTATCAAATTGAATGAGAATGGTCGAAAAAAAATGTTGGAGAAATTTTTGGCACAGCGCTATTTTCAGTGTTAACTTGAGCTGTATCTGAGTTTCTGGACCATTTTCAAAGGCAGCCCTGTGTATAATGTGTTGCAATAATCCAAAGGGGAGGTTACCAGAGAGTGAATAACTGTTGCAAGGCTATCTCTGTCCAGGTAGGGTCATAGATGGGATCAGCTTCAGCTGATAAAAGGTGCTCCAATCCACCAAGGCCACTGTGGCTCTAGTGGCAATGATGGATCTAAGAGCACCCACCAAACTATGGACTTGCTTCTAGGGATGTCAGAGAAATCCACTGTAGATTCAAATAAGGCTGGATTCTTTGGAATCTGGCCTGAGGAATCCACAGCAGATTGGGACCACTTACCTCCGTTCCAGGAGGACTGGAGGCGGAACAGCTCTTGGCTGCTTTTTGCCAGCCAGAGCCATCCACCTCCTCCCTGTCCCTGCCAATCTCCATGTCTTTTCTTAAAAAAAAAAAAGGCGATCGGCAGGATGTGCCCATAGACTTAGATGCAAATACAGTCGTGAATCTTGCATCTAAGTCTATGTGTCCATAGACTTATATGCAAGATTCATGGCTCTATTTTGCATATAAGTCTACCGGCGTATCCTGCCGATCACCTTTTTAAAAAAGAAAAAAAAGAAAAAGACAGGGAAATCAGCAGGGACAGGGAGGAGGCAAATGGCTCTGGCTGACAGGAGGGAAGGAAAGTGGTGCCCAAGCCGGGTCCCCCCCCCCGGACTCCTCATGGACCGGAGCCGCTCCAGAGGATTCTGGGGCAGGGGGAGGAATGGATCTCCTCCCCCCCGATTCCCCACCGGAACAGATGGTGGGGAATCCATACACCCCTACTTGCTTCTTTAGGGGGAGAGCAATCCCCTCTAGATCAGGTTGAATGCCACTTAAAACTGGACAGATAGACCACCCACACCAAGTATCTCTGTCTTGTCTGGATTGAGTCTCAGTTTATTAGCCCTCATCCAGTCCATAACCCTGCCCAAGTACTGTGTCAGGAATCCGTCTTTCACACACACACACACACACTGGTATGCTGGCAAAGAAACACAAACAATGGTGAGGTATTTTTTTGCAGCTGATCAAGTGACACAGCCCAGCTTCTCAAGCCATGTGGTAAAAGCTGAATGGTTACAACCTTCATAAATCAGATAGCAAAGCAATGACTATTGGTACATTGCTTAGTTCAAGAAACAGTCTCAAGGCTAATACTACACATATCAGAGATTACTTCCAACAACAGATTTCAAATTGGGATCTCTATGGTTTAGAATATGTGGTCAGGAGTCAGGATAAGCCCAGGTAATCATAGACAAAGGTTTGAGAGAAAGTTCAAAGGTAAATCCACATGGGCAGAGATCAAGTCCAATGTTAGGTTCTAAGCTGGAATCTCAATGGTGCAGATTTCAGGCAGCCAGAAGTCTAAGGATCATGGTAAGTCTAGGCATTTCAAGGCTAACATGGGTCCAAGATTCATGATTCAAACAGGCAAGGAAACATTATGGGCTTTTAAGATGACATTCCCAACACAGGCTTACCAGCCCTTTGCTCCAGCTCCCGTTATCAATTTAGAGAAAAGTCTCAAGTTCATGATTTTATACACTTGGACATCCGGCCCTTATAAACTAATGGGTCTTCTGTTTCTGTGTTTCAGTCAATATAGAGAGGTATGCAATCCACATTGCAGAGTCAGCTTTCTGGTTTTGAAGCAGCTGACTGAGAAACTCTTCCTTCACTTTTCAAATCCTTCCAGTTGCATGGAATGCTGTGAACATGCAGGGGTGGGCAATTTGTGGCTCCCCAGATGTTTTGGCTTACAACTCCTATCATCCCTCATCATTGGCCATGCTGGCTAGGACTGATGGGCATTGTAGACCAAACATCTGGAGGACCATAAGTTGCCCATGCCTGTTTTAGAGTAATCTTCTTACAGGGCATTTCTACACTACTTACAAATATTGGCTTTATACCACTTTAACTGTTTTGGCTTCTCACAAAGAATCCTGGGAACTTTAGTTTGCTGAGTGCTGAAATATCTTAGGTAGAAATCCTTAGCTTTCACCCTCTGCCCTGGTCATAAAAGTGTAGTTCTCAAGGCTCCCTGGAAATAAGGATTTGTTGTTAAAGTAGTGTAAAATATCTTTGGTTTTGAATCTAGGATAATAATGATTGCTTATGCTCCAGGTATATCAATACTACAGCTGCACAGGTTATATCGCTGTCCTTGGAAATTCTTTAAGGTACAGATGAAAAGGAGTTTTTGTATGAGAGTCTTCAAGAGGAGCCATAGAAGCAAAAGTGAGCACTTTGATTGCTGGCAGAGTTATGATCCTCAAATTACACTCAGCTGCCCTCAATAAATATACAAGAACTCGGAAAGAGCAGCTGTGGAAGGGTTGGTTTGTCCTTAGGCTGGTATTTCATGATATTTTAGGAAGCAAAGGTAAATGTGAAAGGGCAACAAGAATATTTAGTCATCCAAAATTTGTCTTAGCATTTACATCAGACTGTGCCAGGAAGTGCTAAAGAAATCAGTTTATTCCCCACCCATAAAGATGTATGTGCCAAAGAGAGAGATGGAGAGGGAGGGAAGGGAAGCTTTTAAGAGGTAATGGAAAATATTTAGAGATAATGGGAAGGAAAGGTGAAGATAGCATTTAATAAATAATTAAAATGTATTTATTTATTATTAAAATTTTAAAGAAAGGAATAGGAATGAGCACATCTGTTACACTAGCCAGTGTCTTCCTGTAAATATATGAACGTGATACAGCCAAAAACTAAGCACTTGTCAAGTTCTATTGATTTCTGTTTCAGAATTAAGTGTGTGCATATATCTTTAACAGTGCAATCTATACATGTTTACTCAGAAGTAAATCCCACTAGCCTAGAAATATTTTTTAGATCTTTTCTGGTTCTCCCTATCCATGGTACTGAAAGTCCAGCAGGGGAAAGGGACAGCTCCAGTGCTGACCTGCAAATATTAATTCAAACTTCTGTAGAGGGCCCCCCTTGCACACAGCTCTTTACACAGACAGCTCTCTAAACAAAATCAGAAATCCTACGAAGGCCCTTTTCAGACATTTAAATGAAAATGTGTGAATCAAGGGTGGAGCTTACCTCTACCACCCTGTCCCCAAACATGTTCAGTATCCACAGATACTGAGAGCATTTCTACACAAGGCTTTTATTGTTCACTTGTGATTGGTCACTCACGGCTTTTTGCGGGCCCTGTACACAATGTTGTCAATCTTCAGGGCCCCTCCTGTCCCTTCTGGCGATTATAGTCACTTAATTCTCTATTGGGGCAATGTGATAAGGGACTTCAGAGTGGAATAGCTTTCTGGTGAAATTCTGGAATCATGCTATATTGCAGCGCCATCCAGTGGCTGTACAAAGGAACATACAGAACTTGCTCAGAAAGAAAAACAAACAAACAAGCAGATGAAGCCATGTGAGAAGGAGCCAATCTTAATCTCGCAAGGAATCTGGAAGCAGAAGCCCTGGTAAGGGTGTGGGATTTTAGCCTGGTGTAGAAATGCTCTGAGGGCCTAAAAAGGCTCTCTATATTTGTACTATGCATTTGGTAATCTCTTGAATTTCAGATCAGCAACATTTGGAGGGCCATACTTTCCTCATCTCTGCTGTCCAGTCCCCTTTTAAATGGGACTGGACAAATCAATGAGATTAGGCCTATCAATTGTCAAGTTATTAACCATGATGACAGTAAAGGGGGTGGAGGGACAGTGGGGTGGAGGTGGTATCATGGGGCAGTGGCTGCTATCATGCTGTCCTTGTGGGCTTCCTGACCTGGAGGCATCTTGCTGGCAACTGTGGGAAACAGTATGCTGGATGGGTTGTCTAATTCTAAGGTTTTTATCATCTCTACATGGAATCATAGAATAGAATCATAGAATAGTAGGGCTGGAGGGGTCCTATAAGACCATCGAGTCCAACCCCCTGCTCAGTGCAAGAATCCAAGTCAAAGCAACATAAGCTATTTGGCTGGTAAAGTAAAAAACAGAAAGAACTTGTTCTTCTCACCCAACTACCATTGGCATCTGTGATACCTGGACTGGTTCATACATGAATGTACATCACTTATTCCTCTACATATCTGATAACAGTAAATCACAATAGCAGAAAAAACACTGCAAAATGCTGTTGGGGGAAAAGATTTCCCCCCTTCAAAACTGAAGGAAGAAGGAGCATTAGGCTCTTCCTACATAAATATCCTTAACCATAGCAGATGAAAGGCAGTGACAATTACCGGTCCAGAAAATGGGTTTTTATATAATTATCCTCCATTTTAGACACTCATCCCAAATGCAGAAGTTCTTTAAAGTGGTCTGGCAAAGATAATCCATTAATTCAACCATGCTGGAAACTTAACATTTTTTTTCTTCATTAGCAAGTTCAAAATTGCATTTTATTTCCATTTTGATGAGGTTTTTATGAGTTTGAAGAGATGAAGTTGAACCCCATGAGCTTAATGAACCCAGGAAAGATCGCAAGATACAGGATTGAATTCCATGAACCATGAGGAGTTTTAGTAAATTAATTAAATTTAACAAAAATAATGAATTATTTTCCTCTCCCTCTGCTGGATTAAAATTGCTAAAATTTTGTTGAAAAGTTAATTTGATGCTAAAAAACTTTTCCTTTTGAATTTACTTTGCATTGTTAGTGAACAGTCTTTTCTGAAAAATATAGCATGCAGTCATAAAGATATTAGAAAATCTGGCATTTTTTTTTTAAAAAGTATGACATATTTTACATTTATTCCTATGAAAGGATTTCAACTGATTTTAATATTTTGCCCTCATTCTCCCCCCCCCCCCGCCACCCTGAAGTAGGGGACAGAAAACTCACTGGAGATAGAAGTTTTCTGTTTTTGTATAGTTCACTGGTTCATACATGCATGTACATCACTTATTTCTTTACCTTTGATAATTGTACACTTGATGTCTCATAAGTGTGGAATAACTCCACTGAAAAGCATGAGAGTTCTGCCTGCGACTGTCCATTTACACATGTAGGTCATTGCTGGTTGATCAAGTGATGGACATATATTTATGGGCCATCTCAAACAGGACACCATCCATAGAACAAAGTGAGAAGACCCATGTAATATCCTAGGCAACAATATCCATATCTGGAATTGTGAGCTTTCTACATGAGACTGTTAGGGTGAAATCCTGTCTAGATAGGCGGCCACCTCTGAACTCGGAGGCAGCCACCTATCCAAAGCAGGGCAGGAGAAGCACAAACGGGATCGTTCTCCTGTCCTGCTTTTTTGGCTAGACAGCCGATAGCGGCTGTCTAGTCATGGGAGCACAGAGCAGGGAAGGAAGCTGCAGTATGACACATTGGATGTGTCATACAGGCAGTTGCGCTCTCCCCGCCCTGGAACGCCCCCAACCACACCCCTTTCTGGCCACTCTGCACTCCTCTTGCGAGCCCGGAGGACAGGGCTGTTCCACACTGCCTCCAAGGCAGGCTCTGAGGTTGGTTCCTGGAAAACAACATATCCTATGGCTGTCTAGCTGCTGTCTAGAGGCCATAGGATTGCTTCCTTAACTGTTGGATCTGTTTTTGGCTTTGTCGCAGAATTGTGATCTGAGCTTGACACAAAAAGCTTATCCTTTCGTGCTACATAACTGCTAGGTGGAGCTGGGCTATAGCAGAATAGTGGAAATACACCAGTAGAAACATCACTTTCAGAAATAATTACCCCAATTTCCCCATTCTAAAAAAACCCAGGCAAGTGCTCTGAAAAAAACAGAAGTGAAACTGCAGGATCATGACTTTGTCTAAAGAACTCGTAAACAACCATGACCACGAAATCACAAGTGCATAATAAATTCCTCGTGTAGAAAATCTCTAAGTAATAAAGGGAATAACTATCATTATGGAAGAATAATCTTCACTTCTCCCATATCAACCTGCCCATTCACTGAGACCTACAAATCATGGCCTCCTGGTTGTTCCATTGCCTGCATAGGTAAATCTGATGGCAGTGCGCAAATGGGTCACAAGGGGGAGGGGAATGTTGCATGGCCTGATTTGCTCTGCTGTTTTATACTCCTGGCTGCTTAGCCAGGGGACTATCTGTTGATGAATCCGGCTTTATTCAGCTACTTCTGCTAATGGATTGGTTGGGTGGGGCATAACTCAGCAGCAGAGCACATGTTTTGCGTGAAAAACATCCTAGGTTCTGTCCCTGGCATCTCCAGTTAAAATGGGCCAGGTGATACGTAATGTGAAGTCTGCCACAATCCCAGGAGAAATGCTGCATGTCAGAGTAAACAATACCGTTAGTTGAACAAATAGACTGACCAGGTAGAAGGCAGCTTCCTATCTTCCTGACTGCCTCTTTTCTATATCCCTTCAGCCCATCATGATCTCTAAGGCTAGTGGAGAGAAACTCCACTTAAATCCATTGTCTCTATGCTAGAGAGGTGTTCTCAATTATTTCTGCACAGCTTTGTAATACCTGTTCTCTTGAGGGTCACCAGCACTTGAGTCAGAGTTTCTAGATTCAATGTAAAAAGGCTATTTGTGTCTGCATTTATAGTAGGGATAAGGGTTTATGTTAGCAGTACATCTTCATATACTTTTTACGGCAGTGATAAATTGTAATGTTTTTATATCTGATTTTCTATTTATTGCTTAATGTATTATTTAGGTTTATAAAGTCTGTTATAAAATAGTTTGCAGTCATTCACCGCTTTCTTTTCAATTACAAATGTCAGGTTCCAAAGAAGAAAATATACATGTGTGGGAGAGAATTGTGAGCTCATAACTAGTAACTACCAGTTTTCTTCCTGGTTTCATTGCAAGCAGTTTTTTTCTGCTGAAGAGACCGGCTATTGTGCACCTTAGGATGGGTTTGCTTGCCTCTTCACCATGTAGGGTAAAATCATGAAACAGATCATTTGTGTGGGTCTCTCCTGTCTCTGTATGCCTCCTCTGGAGCCTGGCTAAAATATGGGGAGATTCTCACAATGCTACTGATAATCAGAGTTCCTGGCCCCAGCGCCTGATCTAGGCTGGTAGACTATGGGGACACTTTGCACATGCTTCTGGAGGGAGGTGGGCCTAAGTCCTTACATCTGGATGCTGCTGCTGGCACAAGGGTGGGGCACTGGGCATAAAAGCCCATCCTGCCCAGTGTCATCTGGATCTTAGCGTACCTGAAGAATGGGGTTTACCATGAAATTGGGACTGCCATGCCAAATAATAGGTCTGTAAAGCTCCACGACAGTGAGCTACAAGACAAAGCTTGCCATTTTGCAGACTTAACATTGTCTCCGTACCAATAACATGGGGTTTTTTTTGTACTTAGCATATGTTTTCAACTCTGGAAGAAATGCTTTATTATTGTTGACTAGTGATACTATGTTCTTTGGGGGGAAACCTATCATAAACAGCAAAGGAAGTTTCCTGTAGTGTTATAATGTTCATTTGTTTGTTTTAAAAGGGAGATAATTAAATGTCAAATGCAGAAGTAGAAATTCCACAATCTTTTTAAAAATTCTGATGACTGAATGCTGAACAGTGCTTAATTTGTGTGACTATCAGTGCACGAATTTTCTGTAAAAAAATACGAGTTTCAGAACTCTGGTATTCTGTCTTTACATTGTGAATCTTGAACCTGACAGGTTTTGAATTTATGCAGAATTTAATTTGGGAACGGTCTATATCTCAGTGACAAGCGCACCTGCTTTGTATGCAAAAAGTCCCAGATTCAATCCCCAGCTTCTCCAGGGCCCTATCACCATGACAACAGAAGGAGAAGGAAGGAGTAGCTCACCTGCATTTTGGGAGGAGCCGCTTTTGGTCCAGGCAGGGCTCCACAAAGGTGTACATCGCACCATTCTAAGTGGCTTTGCATAACTTACTTCTGGGTAGGGTGGGGTGGGGGGTTGGAGTCAACGTCATCTCAGTGGCAGGGGCTGCTCAGCCAATAAGAGAGGCATCCCCCCCTCCAGGCTCCGTAAGGAAGGTGCGAAGTAGTTACTTCCCCTTGTGTGCATTTGTAAGACAAGCCACCCAACAAGCTCCAAGCCTCATTGAACACAATGGGTGTTACTTCTGAGTAGACACACATATGCTTGTGCTGGGAAAGGTGGGGGCAGCTCAGGGATGGGAAACCAGCCACCTTTCTAACCAAACCGATACTGCGCAGGATCTCTATAGTGAAGCTGTGAAATAGTTACTTCCGAAGGCAATAAAGCAAACAATGAGGTTGTTCTCGAGCCTCGAGGTTGTGCCTTACAGTGTTTCGGGAATTTGTGCTTTAAACTGTGCCATTTCAATTGAGGAGGATCTCTGTAAATTCAGATGTGTGCATTCAGGGGATGCACCTCATTGAGCACAATGGGAGTTGCTTCTGAATAGGTACTAATTGGTTTGTGGAGGGAAGAGAAACACACAGGAAACACCCCTTGACTGGGGTCTTGGTGAAAAGCAGAGCCCTGGGCAGGGCTAGCATACCCGAGGTCAATGCGGGGGTTGGGGCACACAGCAACTATACTGGGGAGAACCCGACTAGAGGAAAAGAATCGGACTTTAAGCAGTCTCAGGAAATCTGGTTTTCCCTGATAAGCTCCGGGGTGGCTGCTGAATGGCCACGACATCATGTATCCCGACCTCAACACACAGCCAGCTTGGAGTAAATCGCTGGTGGACCACCCCCCAGGTAGGGCTGGGAAACAGTCTTGCCTGAAACCCTGTAGAGCCACTGCCAGTCACTGTCGACAATACTGGGCTATTGTAAGTATTGGGGATTCAGTTTCATACTGAAAATTGACATCCATGTTTCAGGTGAGATTCCTACAAGACATATTCACTTGAATCATCTGTGCTCACATCTTCAAAGGCTGGAATGTAGCAAAAAATGACATATTACACTCAAGCTATAACATAAGCTAGAAACTGCAGCCCAAGAATGGGCCGGCTTCTTCAAGCCAATATGAGATGTTCAACCTCCTCAAACATCAACCCACATCTTCTGGACTCCTGTGACATAGGTAAACTTTTTCCTGGTAAGGGGATAAATGGAAGGAAAAGCTGTACTGCTCGATTGTGTCCTCCAGCTACCCTTTCTCACAGATGCCTGTTTCTTGGCAAACTGCTCACTCTGTCCTCTTCCTTCAGCCTCACCCCACTGTGCCATTTTTTTTGTCTCTCTGCTTCCTTACTTCCTGTGACCTCTTCCTGCTCAGTCCTCATCTTGTCCCAGTTAGCTGCTCTTGTTCCTAGATTCTGTATGAGGCTTTAATCCCAGTGTAACAAACAGGAGTCTGCACCTCCAACCCTGTCTTGTCTGCAAGACACCCTTAGTCGTCTGTTTCAGTGGTAGAGCTGCTGTCACCCATGAGATTAATCTCTCCTATCTGGGACACAGGGGAATCTGGGCGTATAGATTGTATTTATGGAAAATGATAGGCCCCTTTTCCAGCGTTCCTTTAAACTCCTAAAAAAACAGGTTAGCATGTATGCCAGGGTGCACATTGTGCGCATGTGTGCGTGTGTGCGTGCACGCGCGCGCGCGCACACACACACACAGAGACTGGGAATAATGAAGGGATTCCCTTGCTAGGGAACCCACAGGCACTGATGGGAAAGCATGGGAGGGCTACAAGTTGAAGACAACATCTGACCCCCCCCATTCCATGAATGAGGCAGGGTGATCACACAATAAAAGGCCCATCTGGAAGCACCCATTGAATTGTATGAGGGGTGTGTGTGTGTGTGTGTGTGTGTGTAGTCCAGACATCATCTTTCACTTGTTTTCCCATCACTTCTTCTGTGTGTGTGTGTGTGTGTGTGTGTGATAGTTGGGGCCTGGAGTATGGCAGAAAGCATCCTCTGCCTTGCTTTGTAAGAGTTAACATAATTACCAAATCATACACAAGACAGGATGAGCTTACATATGCAAAACAAATGTTATGGCAAAGAGCTAATCCTTCTTGTCACATCAGGCTGTCTGAATGCCATTCTTAAGTCACTATCCAAAGTGCTAGGTGCAGAAGTGAGGTCAGAAGAAACCTAACACAATGTGACTGATGCAGGTTGAGTGACTGAGATGACATGATGCGTTGCAACACAGCATAGCTGAAAGTAATGTTTTTAAATTGACTTTCCCAAACCACTGCTTTATTTGTCACAGACTTAGCAATTCATACTGAGATAAAGACAGTAAATAACATTATAGGTCAGATAAAGTTTTGGAGGGGCTCATCCGTGGATGGCTTTTAAGTCCTTGAAGACCTAGAAGAGGATGGAGATTTCTTCTTGGATGAAGCAACACCAAGTTATAGGTTATGGGGCTTTTGTGGGGGGTGGGGTCCTTTTCCTGTGTAGATTTCTTCATGACCTCCTGTACAAATTACTTTTACTGGTATGATTTAATTTCTCAACAGTTTTCTGGGGGAAGCCATGATCTGCTCAATCTGTCCAGTATCTATTGCAACATCTTAAAACCCTGGAAAGGAAAGGCAGGTTCTGCCAGGAAAATCTTCCTCATTAGGTGATACTGAAAGACTTGTACTGTCTTCCCCTGGGCCTGCAAAGAATTGCAGGCCAAAGTTTTCTTTATTTATTACATTTATATCCTACCATTTTTCCTCCTTAAGAAACCCAAGGTGGCGTACATAGTCCTCCTCCCCCTCCATTTTATCCTCACAACAACAACCCTGTGAGGTGGGTTGGGCTGAGAGTCTGTGACTGGCCCAAAGTCACCCAATGAGCTTCCATGGCTGAGTGGGGACTAGGACCCAGATCTCCCAACCCCCAGTCCAACACTCTAGCCACTGCACCACACTGGCTTAAGAAAGGTCCCCAACATTCTGTGGTTGGTAGGCAGATTTGGAATTTTGAAAATGTGATGTGGGAGACCTCACAAAATGGCTGCCATTAGGGAACTTGCCCATTCACAAAATGGCTTCCATGGTGGGTGTGGCCAGTCACAAAACATCAGAAAGTGAACCGGTGAGGCTGAAATAAAAGTAACTTGCCCAGGTACCTAAGTACTTGGTGGGGTTTGAGTTCCAAAACACAAGACTGCTCTTTTGAACCCACAGTTTTCTGCTCCGACTCATTTCAGAGAAGGCAAGCTGGTGATGCTCAGAGAAACACATACAAACAGCACAGGCAAAACAGCCCCCCCCCCCAGGATGTTCAGTATCATCCCCCAGCTTACCTTTTTTTTCTGGGCTGCTGGACCTGCTTCAAAACAAACAAACAAAAAGCAACCCAACATGTTTATGTTCTAAGAAAGCCTCAGGGGCCCAGAGGCATTCTTGGACATAAAGATGATTCTGAAGGCTGGCACTTCATTTTGCAGCATGCCAGCCTCCCATTTAAATAACAATGTTTTTTAAGAATCAGGAGGGGCAGGGTGCCAGGTGGGCATCAATGGAGGTGATTGTGGGCCCACTGGTGCCCATGAGTAGCACATTGGGTACCCCAGCCACAGTAGAATGTCATGTAAAAGGCTCTTCTGCCTCTTCACCTTGTGAGAGCATCTTGAAAGCGGCATGGTTCTATGTGGCAACCTGGCAAGGCCAGTGTGGGGTGCTGTGCTGGCACTGTGGCTGGCTCCTGGCAGGATGCTATGCACATAGAATTATAGATCATTTGGAAGGGACTCTCCAGTCAATGCTATTCTTTTTCTGCCCACCTATAGTGGCTTTTCTCAGCCTGGTGTCCTCTAGATGTTTTGGACTTCAGCTCCCATCAGTCCCAACCAGCATGTCCAATGGATGGTCAGGAATGTTGGGAGATGAAGTCCAAAACATCTGGAGGGCACCAGACTGGGGAAGGCTGATCTATGGCATACAGATCATAAGCAAAAACACAGATGCATTGGAGAAAGGTGCTTACATGGCGGAATGACTCATGCAGGAAGCCATGAAAAGTTACAGAGGCATGAGTTGTGGTTGTGCAGATTCCTTCTAAAAGTGGGTGTAGGTGACACTGAAATCATAGCATGGCTGGGTGGAAGGTGGTGCTGACTGCTTCTCCCACCTGTGATTTATATCTGAAACTGCTTCTCTCCAGCTGTTTTTTCTGCTGGCAAGGGCTACTTTGAGACTCATCGAGAGAAATGGTTGTTTCAAGGAGGGGAAACATAGGTGGGTTAAGGGCACAGGACCACCTCTCATGCATGTGCTGAGCTTTAAAGGTCTCCTCCCTCCCACTTAGAGGAGGTGTGGTGTCACCCACATGGTTCAGGTTGCCACAATGTCTACTTTGGCCCTAAATGACACACTGGAGGAGGAGCAGTGACACTGCATTGGCATGAGCGTTGTTTTGCCTGACTCTAAGTGCTCCAGCTGTGAAATGCTTAGCAACAGTAGGGCCATTATACAACAACAAAGTATATCACTTGAAAATAGATGCTTTGGCTATGATCGAGTGATCTTCTGCAATCAAGTGCACCTACAACTCTTTGACTTCCTGAGCTGACAGTAGGAATCCCTGCCTGAGCTGACGGAGGTGGTCTCGGACTTGGTGTTGAGGATCCCTAGGATGATGGTCCTGGGGGATCTCAACTTCCATGCTGAAGCCGCTGAATCTGGGGCAGCTCAGGACTTCATGGCTGCCATGACAACCATGGGGCTGTCCCAACATGTCATCGGCCCAACGCATATAAAAGGACACACGCTTGATCTGGTTTTCTCGACTGGGCAGGAGGATGGGGATCTGAAAGTGGAGGAATTAACATCTGTCCCTTTGTCATGGACAGATCACTTCCTGCTGAGGTTTAGACTCCTGGCAGCCTTCCCCCTCTGCAAGGCTGGGGGACCTATTAAAATTGTCCGCCCTTGGAGATTAATGGATTCCGATGGATTCCAGAGGGCTCTGGGGGACTTTCCTGCTGGTATGGCTGGTGCTCCTGTCGAAGCCCAGGTCACTCTGTGGAATGCAGAGGTGACTCGGGTGGTTGACATGATTGTGCCCAAGCGCCCTCTCCCTCTGAGCAGAGCCCGGCCAGCTCCTTGGTATACACCTGAGCTGAGGACAATGAAGCAAGAGGGGAGACGGCTAGAACGCAGGTGGAGGAAAACTCGTGCTGAGTCTGACCGAACACAGGTAAGAGCCCACTATCTAGGGGTGGACGAAAGTCACTTACCTGTCCTCAAAGGACGTTCGCGGTGGGGGGGAGGCGCTTCGCTGCTCCCCCCGCGAAGTTCAGGCCGGGGGGGGAGGCTTCCCGCCTCGCCCCGGCTGAAATTCAGGCCGGGGAGGAGGCTTCCCGCCTCGCCCGGCCGTGAATGCGAAAGTTAAAAAAAAACAAACAAACGCCCCCGATAGGCTATGTGACGATTCACGTAGCCTATCATGGCTAGATCTGCAAAGTCAGCCGTGATAGGCTACGTCAATCATCACGTAGCCTATCACGGGTGACTTAAAAAAAAAAAAAAGCGCGTACGCGAATGGCGGCCCCCATAGGGAGCCGCCATTCGCGTTCCTTATTTAGTCGCTGTAGTCTACGTAAATGTTTACATAGACTACAGCGAAAATAAGGGCAACGCAAATAGCGTTGCCCTTATTTTCGCCGTAGTCTATGTAAATCTTTACGTAGACTACAGCGACCAAATAAGGAACGGGAATGGCGGCTCCCTATGGGGGCCGCCATTCGCGTACGCGCTTTTTTTTTTTTTTAAGTCACCCGTGATAGGCTACGTGATGATTGATGTAGCCTATCACGGCTGACTTTGCAGATCTAGCGGGACTGCTGACTGGACTTACCTTCGCCGAATGTCCCTCCCGGCGGCGGGTCCGGCCGGCGGTTCGGCGGGTGTTCGAGCGGGGCGGGAGCGGCAGCCAGTCTTTCGACCGGCTGCCGCCGCCGCCGCCATTGCAATAAAAGGAAAAAAAAAAACGCCCCCTGATAGGCTACGTGACAATTAACGTAGCCTATCACGGCTAGATTTGCAAAGTCAGCCATGATAGGCTACGTCAATTGTCACATAGCCTATCACGGGTGACTTAAAAAAAAAAAAAGCGCGTACGGATAATGGCGGCCCCCATAGGGAGCCGCCATTCGCATTCCTTATTTGGTCGCTGTAGTCTACGTAAAGATTTATGTAGACTACGGCGAAAATAAGGGCAACGCTATTTGCGAAAGACCGGCTGCCGCTCCCGCCTCGCTCGAACACCCGCCAAACTGCCGGCTGGTCCAGCCACCGGGAGGGACATTCGGTGAAGGTAAGTCCCGTCCCGGGGGGGGTGCGGGGGGGGGTTCGGAGGATTTCTCCCCGAAACTTGTTCGGGGGGCCGAACACGTTGGTGCTTGGCCCCCCGAAGTTTCGGGGAGAAATTCTCCGCCAACCCAACTATCAAGCCTACTCTGTGGCGGTGAGGGTGGCAAAGAGACAGCTCTTTTCCATCAGCATTGCATCTTCTCAGTGTCATCCAGTGGAGCTTTTCCGAGTGGTTCACAGCCTGTTACATTCTGGGCCAGGGAGAGAGATGGTGGAACCCTCGGTAGCATGCTGTGACAAGTTTGCACTAGGGTTGGCGGAGAATTTCTCCACGAATCTTTGAGCGCCGATGCATTCGGCCCCCCGAAAGTGTTGGGGAAATTCTCCGCTGGCCCCCCGCCCCCCCGGGATGGGACTTACCTTCAGCGAATGTCCCTCTCGGCGGCGGGTCCCGGCAGTGGTTCGGCGGCGTTTGGTCGGGGGCGGGGGCGGCGGCCGGTCTCCCGACCGGCTGCCGCCACCGCCATTGCAAAAAAAAAAAGTAAAGTAAAAAAACAACAACACACACCCGTGATAGGCTACATAACGATTTACATAGCCTATCACGGCTATATTTCCAAAGTCAGCTGTGATAGGCTACGTAAATCGTCATGTAGCCTATCATGGGTGACTTTGAAAAAAAAAAAAAAGGTGTATGCAAATGGCGGCGCCCATGGGGTGCTGCCATTTGTGTTCCTTATTTTGGCACATCTAGTCTACGTAAAGATTTACGTAGACTACGGCGAAAATAAGGGAACGCTATTTGCATTGCCCTTATTTTCGCCGTAGTCTACGTAAATCTTTACGTAGACTAGACGTGCCAAAATAAGGAACGCAAATGGCGGTCCCCATGGGAGCCGCCATTTGCGTACGTGCTTTTTTTTTTTTCAAAGTCACCCGTGATAGGCTACGTGACGATTTACATAGCCTATCACGGCTGACTTTGGAAATCTAGCTGTGATAGGCTACGTAAATCGTTACGTAGCCTATCACGGGTGTGTGTGTTTTTACTTTTTTATTCGCGGCCGGGTAGATGGGGCGCTCCTACCTGGCCTGAATTTCACTGGCTCGGGATGGGGCGCCTCCCCCCCAGCCTGAATTTCGGCCGGGTGAGGCGGGGCGCCTCCCTCCCCTCGCCTGAACTTCGGGGGGAGAAGCAAAGCGCCTCCCCTCCACCGCAAAGCAAGCTGCAGGACAAGGTAAGTCCCTTTCGTCCATCCCTAGTTTGCACGGCACTTTGAGGATAAAGTCGCTCAGATTCGTCATGAATTGGACACCACCATTAATGCAGTTCCATTGGTAGAGGTGTTCAGAGCACCGTCTGGTCCAGTTTTATTGGATGAGTTTCAGTTACTCAGGCCTGACGATGTGGACAAGGTGCTTGGCCAAGTCCGATAGACCACTTGTGTGCTTGACCCTTGCCCTTCATGGCTTATTAAATTAAACAAGGAGGGGATGTCTGGCTGGGTCCAGGAGGTTGTAAATTCCTCCTTGAGAGAGGGAGTGGTGCCTGCTGCTTTAAAAGAGGCGGTAATTAGACCACTCCTGAAAAAGCCTAACCTGGACCCAGAGGATGTGAACAATTATAGGCCAGTGGCCAACATCCCCTTCCTGGGCAAGGTGCTTGAGCGGGTGGTTGTAGGACAACTCCAGGCACTGTTGAATGAAACGGATTATCTAGATCCATTTCAATCGGGCTTCAGGCCTGGTTTTGGAACGGAAACTGCCTTGGTCACCCTGTGGGATGACCTCTGCCGGGAGAGGGACAGGGGGAGTGCAACCCTGTTGATTCTCCTGGACCTCTCAGCGGCTTTCGATACCATCGACCATGGTATCCTTCTGGATAGGTTGTCTGGGTTAGTAGTTGGAGGCACTGCACTACAGTGGTTCCACTCCTACTTGGATGGCCGATTCCAGAAGGTGGTGCTGGGGGATTATTGCTCTGTGCCATGCCATGGCAATTGTGCCATGGGGTTCCACAGGGCTCTATTTTATCCCCCATGCTGTTTAACGTCTACATGAAACCGCTGGGGGAAGTTATCCAGAGGTGTGGGCTGAGGTGCCATCAATATGCGGATGACACCCAGCTCTACCTCTCTTTCTCATCAAAACCAGGTGAGACAGTGGCTGTTCTGAATCAGTGCCTGGGCATGGTAATGGACTGGATGAGGGCCAATAAACTGAAACTCAATCCAGACAAGACGGAGGTACTGTTAGTGGGTGGTTCGTCTGCCCGGCTAGGTGATATTCAACCTGTTCTGGAGGGGGTTGCACTCCCCCTAAAGGATCAGGTTCGTAGTTTGGGGGTGCTCTTGGATCCAGAACTGTCACTTGAGGCACAGGTGAACTCAGTGGCATGGAGCACTTTTTATCAGCTTAGGCTGGTATATCAACAGCACCTTATCTGGACAGAGATAGCCTAGCTACAGTTATCCATGCTCTGATAACTTCTCTCATCTGGATTACTGCAATGCGTTATACGTGGGGCTGCCTTTGAAAACGGCCCGGAAACTTCAGCTGGTCCAAAATAGGGCAGCAAGATTGTTAACTGGGACTGGCCTGCGAGCTCCTATTATGCCAGTACTTTTCCAGCTGCACTGGCTGCCAGTCCATTTCCGGGCCTGATTCAAAGTGCTGGTGTTAACATTCAAAGCCCTTAACGGCTTGGGGCCAGGTTACCTGAAGGATCGCCTCCTCCCATATGTGCCTGCCCGGACCTTAAGATCATCGTCAGCGGCCCTTCTCCGTTAGCCCCTGCCAAAGGAAGTGAGGTGGGTGGCTACTAGGAGGAGGGCTTTTTCTGCTGTGGCACCCCGGCTCTGGAATGAGCTCCCTAGTGAGGTTCGCCTGGCACCTACATTGTATTCCTTTCGGCGCCAGGTGAAGACCTTTTTATTTTCCCAGGCATTTTAGCATTTTAGCTTTCTAAATTTTTAGCTTTGCTGTTTTAAGTCTGTGTTTTAAACTCCTGCACTGCTGCTAGGTTTTATTGTGGTTGTATTGTTATATTGTGGTTTTAATGTTCTATATATTTTAAATTCCCCTTCATGGATCACTGCCTTGTTGTGGCGAAGGGGCTTGCGTAACTCAGTGAAGCCATAAGCTATGCCGTGCAGGGCCACCCAAGACGGACAGGTCATGGCAGAGAGTTCTGACAAAATGTGGTCTACTGGAGAAGGAAATGGCAACCCACTCCAGTATTCTGGCCAAGAAAACCCCATGGAACGTATCACAAGGCTAAAAGAGATGACGCCGGAAGATGAGCCCCTCAGGTCGGAAGGTGTCCAATATACTACTGGGGAAGAGCAGAGGGTATTTCCAAGTAGCGCCAGAAAGAGTGAAGCGGCTGGGCCAAAGCCGAAAGGACACTCAGCTGTGCATGTGTCTGGTGGTGAAAAGAAAATCTGATGCTGTAAAGAACAATATTGTTTAGGAATCTGGAATGTCAGATCAATGAATCAAGGTAAGCTGGAGGTGGTCAAACATGAGATGGCAAGATTGAACATCGACATCTTGGGAATCAGCGAACTAAAATGGACAGGCATGGGCGAATTTAATTCAGGTGACCATCATATCTACTACTGTGGGCAAGAATCCCTTAGAAGAAATGGGGTAGCACTCATAGTCAACAAAAGGGTGGGAAAAGCAGTACTGGGGTACAATCTTAAAAATGATAGAATGATCTCAGTACGAATTCAAGGCAAAACATTCAACATCACAGTAATTCAAGTCTATGCCCCAACCACTGATGCCGAAGAAGATGAGGTTGATCGGTTCTATGAAGACCTACAACACCTTCTAGAACTAACACCAAAAAAAGATGTCCTCTTCATCATAGGGGATTGGAATGCTAAAGTAGGAAGTCAAGAAATCACCAGGACAACAGGCAGGCATGGCCTTGGTGTACAAAATGAAGCAGGACAAAAGCTAATAGAGTTTTGCCAAGAGAACACACTGATCATAGCAAACACTCTTTTCCAACAGCACAAGAGGCGACTCTACACATGGACATCACCAGATGGTCAATATCGAAATCAGATTGATTACGTCCTTTGCAGCCAAAGATGGAGAAGCTCTATACAGTCAGTAAAAACAAGACCTGGAGCTGACTGTGGCTCAGATCATGAGCTTCTTGTTGCAAAATTTCAGCTTAAATTGAAGAACGTAGGGAAAACCACTAAACCATTCAGGTATGACCTCAATCATAACCCTCATGAATATACAGTGGAGGTGAGGAATAGATTTAAGGGATTAGACCTGATAGACAGAGTGCCTGAGGAACTATGGACGGAGGTCCATCACACTGTTCAGGAGGCAGCAACTCAATCCATCCCAAAGAAAAAGAAATGCAAGAAAGCAAAGTGGCTGTCTGATGAGGCTTTACAAGTAGCTGAGGAAAGAAGGGAAGCGAAAAGCGAGGGAGAAAGGGGAAGATATATCCAACTGAATGCAGAGTTCCCGAGAATAGCAAGGAGAGACAAGAAGGCCTTCTTAAATGAACAATGCAAAGAAATTGAGGAAAACAACAGAATGGGAAAGACTAGAGATCTCGTCAAGAAAATTGGAGATCTCAAGGGAACGTTTTGTGCAAAGACGGGCATGATAAAGGACCAAGAAGGCAGGGACCTAACAGAAGCAGATGAGATTAAGAAGAGGTGGAAAGAATACACAGAAGAACTATACAGGAAAGATCTGAATGTCCCTGATAGCCATGATAGTGCAGTCACTGAACTTGAGCCGGACATCCTCGAGAGTGAAGTCAAGTGGGCCTTAGGAAGCATTAGTAACAACCAAGCTAGCGGAGATGACAGTATTCCAGCTGAGCTATTTAAAATCCTAAAAGATGATGCTGTTAAAGTGCTGCACTCAATATGCCAACAAATTTGGAACACTCAACAGTGGCCACAAGACTGGAAAAGGTCAGTTTACATTCCAGTTCCAAAGAAGGGCAACGCCAAAGAGTGTTCAAACTACTGCACAATTGCGCTCATTTCACATGCCAGTAAGGTGATGCTCAAAATCCTACAAGCTAGGCTTCATCAGTATGCAGACCGAGAACTACCAGAAGTACAATCTGGGTTTCGAAGAGGCAGAGGAACTAGAGATCAAATCACCAACATTTGCTGGATCATGGAGAAAGCAAGAGAATTCCAGAAAAAACATCTATTTCTGCTTCATTGACTTCGCTAAAGCCTTTGATTGTGTGGATCACAACAAACTGTGGCAAATTCTGAAAGTGATGGGAGTACCAGACCACCTTACCTGTCTCCTGAGAAACCTGTACGAGGGTCAAGAACCAGACATGGAACAACCGAGTGGTTCAAAATTGGGAAAGGAGTACGACAAGGCTGCATATTGTCACCCTGCTTATTTAACTTATATGCAGAGTACATCATGAGAAACGCCGGGTTGGATGAATCACAGGTCGGAATTAAGATTGCTGGGAGAATTATCAACAACCTCCGATATGCAGATGATACCACCCTAATGGCAGAAAGCGAAGAGGATCTCAAGAGCCTCTTGTTGAGGGTGAAAGTGGAGAGTGCAAAAGCTGGTTTGAAACTCAACATTACAAAAACTCAGATCATGGCATCTGGCCCCATCACTTCCTGGCATATAGAAGGGGAAGAAATGGAAGCAGTGACAGATTTTACTTTCTTGGGCTCCAAGATCACCGCAGACGGTGACTGTAGCCATGAAATTAAAAGACGCTTGCTCCTTGGGAGGAAAGCTATGGCAAACCTAGACAGCATAGTAAGAAGCAGAGACATCACTTTGCCAACAAAGGTCCATCTAATCAAAGCTATGGTTTTCCCAGTAGCAACATATGGCTGTGAGAGCTGGACTATAAGGAAGGCTGAGTGCCGAAGAATTGATGCTTTCGAACTGTGGTGCTGGAGAAGACTCTTACGAGTCCCCTGGACTGCAAGGAGGTCAAATCAGTCCATCCTAAAGGAAATTAACCCTGAGTGCTCATTGGAAGGACAGATACTGAAGCTGAAGCTCAAATATTTTGGCCACCTAATGCGAAGAGAAAACTCTCTGGAAAAGACCCTGATGCTGGGAAAGACTAAAGGCAAAAGGAGAAGGGGACGGCAGAGGATGAGATGGCTAGATAGCATCACCGATGCAATGAATATGAACTTGAGCACACTCCGGGAGAGAGCGCAGGACAGGAAGGCCTGGCGTGCTATGGTCCATGGGGTCACGAAGAGTCGGACCCAACTGAACGACTGAACAACGACAACATATTTTAAATTGTTTTATTGTGTGTTGTTTGGTTTTAATTTTTGTGAACCGCCCAGAGAGCTTTGGCTATTGGGCAGTATAGAAATGAAGTAAATGCAATAAATAAAAAATAAAATAAACCACCCACTGCGGGGTTCCATGGGGTACACCCTTTGGCTCCTCTGCTTGTGAAGGACTGTTGTTTTTCTGTTCCTAAATTGAGCAAAAAGGAGGAGTGGCAGGTATATGGATTACAACATTGGAAAGAAGGAATTACCAAAAATTGGAGACTTGCAAAAATGAGTGGCAAAAAATTAACTTGGGCTTCTTTAACCTACCATTTGATTTCTAACGGTTTACCCTTTGAGTGCTTCCAGACTAGGGTTTTATTGAGCCATCACCCTACCGCATTTATATAACTTATATGGGGAGGCTCCAAACAATTTCATCTTCTGCTTGTAACCCTCCTGTGTTTTCCCACCCCTTCTTCCATCTTCTTACTGTGGAAAAACTGATGAGGAGAAATAGAATAACTGCACAAGGCCATCTCATTGGTAGTGCGAGGAGCCCTCCATCTGGAAGCATCCTTAGATGTCTGCATTCCCACACCACACGCACAGTGCGGGCTCCAGGTTTCTGAGGGCCCTTGGGCAAGGTGGCCTCAATGGGCTGCCTCCCTCAGTGAGCCTGCCTTCTCACCCCCATTGTCACCAGCTGCTCTTGCTCCTCCTCTTTCAAAGCATTGCTACCACTTCCTTGCTTCTCAGGCAGGGAGTCAGTGAGCAAGTATAGTGGCCTCTACTGATCCTCCTTACCACTGCTGTTGTCCAGGCCAGAGTGAAAGCCAGGCAAACAAGCAGGTTGCAAGGGTGAAGAGGAGGAGCAGGTCCAAGGTGGGTCTTCTCAGTGGGCCCCTGTTCGGCCCTGGGCACTCAACAGGTGCCCTACCATGCCTACTCTTGACACCAGCCGTGTGTGTGTGTGTGTGTGTGTGATGTAAAACACCTTTACCATTTCCCTTCTATTGGTTGCAGTGGGTGGGAAATGATATACACCAGCTCCAGGACTGGTGTAGATTTCCTTTGATTCCAGGGAGGTGCCATGGGAATAGGAAGGTATGGATCCAAGTCTTCCCCAAACCTGCCCCTGACATGCCCACAAGATGTCCCCTTTTGTCTCTACCAACATTGGAGCTCCAACTTCAGAGAGGCAAGGACCATGGAAGTTTCTACAGCAGCTCCTCCTCTGAAGTCCGATCTCTGGTATTGGGGAGTATTGGGGGTGTTGGTTGTGATCCAAACTGGCTCCAGGGTTTTCAGGGCTCTCTTGGGCAAGACACCTTCAGTGGGCCCCCTCCTGCAATGAGTCGACCTTCTCACCACCATGGTCACCAGCTGCTATTGCGCCTCATGCTTTTTCTCATCATTGATAGCACTTGCTTGCTTGACACGAAAAGAAACGGTGAGCAAGTGGGCACTGGCATCTCCTCCTCTTCCTCCTCCCACTGTTGTCTGGACAGAACAAATGAGCAAACTGTAATGGTCAAGAAGAGGAGCAAATCCAGAGGGCTCTTGTCAGTGGGCCCCTACTGGAGTGTGGGGTCTCAGCAAGGGCCCAAGAATGCCCACCCTTGATGCTGGCCATGCACGCACACACTGTTATCTGTTAACATAAAAGTCATAAACTTGGTACGTGGGTAACTTTTATTATTTTTAGCTTTCGAAGGGAACCCAAACTAGCAAAAGCTGGAAATAAAATGATGGGGGCAGGGAGGCTTATGATGCTTAGCATCTTGCAGATCACAATCAGTCAGTCAGAGAGTGTTAGCAATCCAAAATATTCAGCCATCGTACTGCAGTGAGGAACAAGACACTCCCAATATGTCAGCAGAAAAATGATTGGAATATTTCATTTCACTGTAGTTTTAGATGAAAAATTGCCTGGTTTTTCCTCCTCATGGAAAGCTTCTTATTTTTGCAGTCTTGCAGTTTCTCTTTTTGACCCTGATTGGTGTTTAGGCCTCCTCAACCCCACGTCCAATTTTTGTTTTGCTTTTGTTCCCTTCCCTTCCCTCATTTTGTACCTTTTCAAACCCTTATCTGTGGCAAAAATTAAATCTTGTGGATATGAACTATGATGGAAAAGCTCTGTAAGTCACAGACATTATCAGAAAGTGTGCATAAGAAACACACTTGGAACACATTTCTTCCCTTTTATTTTAGAGGTGATTCTTCTCAGATCACCCTTGTCTGGCAAGTAGGGATATACGTAGGGATGTCAGAGAATTTCTCCACGAATCTCAGGGAGGCCGAATGCCAGCGCATTCAGCCCCCCGAAATTGGTGGAGAAATTCTCTGACATCCCCCCACCCCATCCCCCGGGACAGGACTTACCTTGTGCGAATGTCCCTGGCAGCGACGGCTGCGGTGGCGTTTCGGCAGCGGTTCAGCGGCGGTTCGGCAGCGGCGGCTAGGGATGGACGAAAGTCACTTACCTGTCCTCGAAGCTTGTTCGCGGTGGGGGGGAGGCGCTTTGCTGCTCCCCCCGCGAAGTTCAGGCTGGGGGGGGAGGCTTCCCGCCTCGCCCGGCCGAAATTCAGGCCGGGGGGGAGGCTTCCTGCCTCGCCCGGCCGAAATTCAGGCCGGGGAGGAGATGCCTTGCGTCGCCCGGCCGCGAACTCAAAAGTTTTTTTTTTTTAAAAAAAACGCCCCCGTGATAGGCTACGTGACGATTAACGTAGCCTATCACAGCTAGATCTGCAAAGTCAGCCGTGATAGGCTACGTTAATCGTCATGTAGCCTATCACGGGTGACTTTAAAAAAAAAGAAAAAAGCGCGTACGCAAATGGCGGCCCCCATAGGGAGCCGCCATTCACGTTCCTTATTTGGTCGCTGTAGTCTACATAAATCTTTACGTAGACTACGGCGAAAATAAGGGCAACGCAAAAATAAGGGCAACGCGAAAGACCAGCTGCCGCTCCCGCCCTGGACGAACACCTGCCGAACCGTCGGCCGGACCCGCCGCTGGGAGGGACATTTGGCAAAGGTAAGTCCCGTCCCGGGGGGGGGGGTGCGGGGGGGTGCGGAGAATTTCTCCCCGAAACTTGTTCAGGGGGCCGAACACGTTGGCGCTTGGCCCCCCGAAGTTTTGGGGAGAAATTCTCCGCCAACCCTAGCGACGGCCAGTCTTCTGGCCGGCTGCCGCTGCTGCCATTTCCAAGTTAAAACAAACCAACAAAAAAAAGTGATAGGCTACGTAAAGATTTACGTAGCCTATCACGGCTAGATTTTTAAAAAACACCGTGATAGGCTACGTAAATGTTTACGTAGCCTATCACGGCTGAGTGGAAAACCAACAAACAAACTGCGCATACGCAAATGGTGGCGCCCATGGGCGCTGCCATTTGCGTTCCTTAATTTGGCACGTGTAGTCTACGTAAACATTTATGTAGACTACGGAGAAAATAAGGGGAATGCTATTTGCGTTCCCCTTATTTTTGCCGTAGTCTACGTAAATGTTTATGTAGACTACACGTGCCAACATAAGGAACGTAAATGGCAGCGCCCATGGGCGCCGCCATTTGGTACACGCGGTTCCCCCCCCCCTCAGCCGTGATAGGCTACATAAACATTTATGTAGCCTATCACGGCTGACTGCAGGGACGCAAACGGCGGTGGCTACGGCCGCCACCATTTGCGGCCCGGCCGGCCAGGATTCGGGGGTGGAGGCACGGAATGCCTCCCCCCTGGCCAGAATTTCGGGGGGGAGGGACGGAGCGCCTCCCCCCCACCGCAAATCAGATTTCGTTCAAGGTAAGTGACTTTCTTAAATTTCGTTCAAGGTAAGTGACTTTCGTTCAAGGTAAGTGACAAGGTAAGTAGACGCTATGCTATTTGCGTTCCCCTTATTTTCGCCATAGTCTACAAAAATGTTTACATAGACTAGACGTGCCAAAATAAGGAACGCAAATGGCGGCACCCATAGGCGTTGCCATTTGCGTACGCGCGTTTTTTTTTTTTTTTTACTCAGCCTTGATAGGCTACGTAAAGATTTACATATCCTATCATGGTATTTTTTAAAAATCTAGCCATGATAGGTTATGTAAATCTTTACATAGCCTATCACGTTTTTTTGGTTTTTTTTTTTTTTAATGGAAATGGCGGCGGCGGCAGCCGGTCGGAAAACCGGCCACCGCTGCCACTGCCCCACCTCCGGAGCTGCCGCCGCCGCCAGGAGGATTCACCCAAGGTAAGTCCCGTCCCTGTGGGGGGGCAGGGGGGGCAGACCGTTTCACCACCAATTTCGGAGGGGCCGAATGCGCTGGCATTCGGCCTCCCTGAGATTCGTGGCGAAATTCTCTGACATCCCTACTGGCAAGTCCTAAGACGGTCCATGGATTGTTCTTTTGGGGATATACATAAATACATTAACAACTGAAGAAGAAGCATGCCAATAAAGATGAGTGATGATTAAGAAAACAACCAGCAAGGATTTTGAGACTGAAGTCAATGAAGAAAGTATCAGGGAAACAGAGAAACTAAAAGACAGCAGACAAGATTTTAGACACTGCCAAAGAAAAAATTATTTTAGCAAAAGTATTTTAACTGATCAGCAGCAGCTGGTCTCTAACAAAATGAATTTTACTTATCTTTAACTTGCAGCAGAGCTGACCTCTTACAAGAAATTCAGCTTTGCTTTAAAAACTCAGCTCTTACAAGCCTTTTCTGCAATCCTGTGCACAGCTTGGCTTCTAAATACAATTGAAGCTAATCATCAAATTGACTGTGCCTGGTACTGTAACTCTTGTGCTTAATTCAATTGACAATAAAGCTGAAGCATGGCGGCGTGTGGTGGTGGTGGTGAATTCTCAAAGAAAGTCTTCTAATGTGAATTGCTAGCAACATTTCTAATTTGTATTTTCTTAATACACTTCCTCCTGCCCTCCACTATCCCAATTAATTATGAGTACTGGGAGGGGTGTTAAAGGAAAGGTGTAAAAGGCACATTGATTACTAGCATGGCAGCCTTAAAAAGTAATGTGCAGAGCAATCCTGTGGTCCCTGGGAGGGTGCCCTAAGGACCATGGGATATGTTAGTGGCCTCCTCCCAAAGCTGTAGACGCTCCCATGGCTTCGGGAGGGAGACTCTCAATTCCAATTCCCACCTGCCCCCTCACAGCCACTGTGGAAAGAACTGTAATGGCTGCTTCCAGAAGTCACAAATGACTTTGGATGATCTCGTAGATGTCAAAAACTGGGTGTTCCAGTGGGCGGGGAAAGGAGGGGAGAGGAAAAGCGGGGATCTGTTCTATCCTGTGGTCCCTCCAGCCACAGTCCTGGCCCTGGCCCCAGCAGTGCAACCTCTCAGAGGCCCACCTAGAGGAAAAAATAAATAAGTAGGATGGAGAGGCAGAAATTGTCTCTTTTGCTCCTCCCACCCTGCCAGCAGCAATCTGACAGGGATATGAATCTCAGAAGCCTCTGACATCGGAGGCTCCTGTCTAGCGGGTAGCAGTCCCATAGGATTGCACCCTAACGAGACTTAAGATTCAAGGGCAAACTCCATCAATGTTGAATTTCAAATATGCCTCATCTATTTCTTATAAAAAACTTCTCTAAGCTTTAGAATGTGAGAATTTAGAGAATGTTGGAAGTTTAAATCCTGAACTTTTGCTTAATCACAGATACATGCAGAATTTTGTTTGAGCTCTAATTCAGGATTGCCATTTAGAAACTGCAGCAAAGACGTGTGTGGCTGTAACACTTGCCTGTTAAATTAATCTATGTGTTTGCAGTGTTAGCCCAGTTAAGATAGGGTTAATACCATGTTAGGGAGGGTGTGAAAGGTGGGAGGGGCTGGTGCGCATGGGTGAGAGGATTCTGCAGTTATAGAAGGAGAGAACTAACAGTCAGACTCTAGATAGGGTCTTAGGGATTGAGGAATTTATGTCTAGTAAGTGGGGTTTGGGGAACAAGATTTAGAAGGGGTAGAGGAAGTAGGTAGGTTAGGACCAAGCATAGCTTGATTAATAATAATATATAACTCTTTTGTGTTAAATAAATTTTTATTTGTTTTTAACTACAAAATTCTATGTGTTGGTTTGTCGTATTGCACTACCATTAGAAACCATATTTCCTTGTTACTTCTCCTGTAGTGGGTAGAGGGAGCCACTCAGGCATATTGGGTGCCTCTTTAACCCAGAGAAAAAAGGGGGCTGATGCTTTATGTGTCAGTGAGGACAACTGACCCAGCGGAACAGCAGATGTCCTGAGCGGGTTTTTTCTTCTCATTTTCATCAGGTGGAAGCTGGAGAAGGTAGAACCCAGGGAAGGAACGTCACAGTGGCATTTTGAATGGAAGTGGTTGGAGGAAAGCTCTGAAGGTGGGGACATGTTTTGCATAAAGGAAGTCCTAGGTTCACTCCCAGGTTCAGTCCCTGGTGTCTCCAGTTAAAGGATCTCATGTAATGGGGGTGGGAATATTGGAGGGCTGCCAGCAGTCAGACAAAGGTGGAAAGTAATACTCTAGAATTAGAATAACCAATGGGCTGGCTCAGTTTGAGATGTGCATACACTAAGTTAAATTCAAAAGTTACTTAGATATACCTACTTATTCTAGATTGAGGGCCAAAACTTTAAATCCATATCTAGCAGCTCCCTGCCCTCATTTTTGCTCTAGAATAGGTGCAGTCCTCTCTCCCCAATCCAGATCTTAAAAGGCTTCCTATCCTCACACTATATAATTTAGAAAATATGCAATAATGACATTGAGAATGTGTCAAGCCCTAGTTTTAATGGACAAGTTTGATCACCTGTAAGGCCATACAAAATAAATTGATCCTTGTTAAGCCAAAATCCAGAGAAATTGGCAAATTTTTAAGGCATGCCATTGCCAGCTTGTTTTCCTTTCTGATATTAAAGCTATATTCGGATGTTCAACTCTTCTACCTCTCATGGTCAGTATCTCAGTGACAGAGCGTACGCTTTGTATGCAAAACGTCTCTGGTTCAATCCCTGGCATCTCCAGGTAGGGCTGGGGAAAACCCAGAGATCTGCTACTTGTCAGGCAACCTTTTTGGGTCCATGAGCACATTTAACAATTTGAGAACCTGTCCTGGGCACCACAAAATGGCTGTCATGGGAGGTGTGGTTGGTCACAAAGGATAAGTAAACACCAGTGGAGGCGGATGGTTGCGATTTTGGTGGGGCTATGATTCCATTCTGCGATTCAGTCAGAACCAGCCAGAACTCTAAGGAGCTATCCAAGGCACTGAATATGGGGATATGGTTCAGTTCCTTGGGTAGCTCCTTTGACTCTTCAGCTCCAGTTCTGGCTGGTTCTGACTAAAATGCAGAATGGATTCACAGCCCCACAGAAATCGGAGCCACCAGCCTCCACTGCACTGTAGACAATATCAGGCTAGAATCTGTTAGCTGCTAGATAGATCAATAGTCTGAATGGGCATAAGGCAGCTTCCTATGTTGGTTTGGACTCTAATTTGCTCTTCTGCTTGTGCAAGGGTGTGTGTGATTTCCACTGACTCACCCTCCATCTGCCACCCTCTGCACCATACCCCACACTATTCCCACGGGTCTCCCAATCATCTGAAGCAGATTGTGGGGGGCAGGGGACACAGGAGGCTGCCAAAGAGAAGGGAGGAGCAGGAAAGCCCCATCCCATGAATGGAACACTCTTGTGTTCATGGAAGGGATTAGGGTCAAATTTTCCATCAAAATTCAATTAACACAATCCTGTTGAAGAATGGGAGCAACCTTACAATGAGAAACCATATGTAGACCCACACACTGTCCCCTTATTGTGTTTAACTGTGGCTTTGCTATAGAACTAGACTGAGTTGGTCAAATAAATAATATCACTCACTTCTACTTAATGTGCTTGAGCTGGTGTGGCTATGATTCCCACAGGGGCTGGTCACAATTCAAAGAAAACAGTCTCTATGAGTTAAACTCCAAGGGGTCATCTTTTAAAAATATAACTTCTAACTATTGCCCTTCATTAAAGCTTGCCTAAGGATGAAATCCTATGCATGCTTGCTTGGGAATAAGTCCCCTTGAACTCAATACAGCTAAGTTCTGATTAGACGTGTTGCACAGTTATTCTCATGCAGATATTCTGGGGAATTTAAAGCAGATAAAAGGGTATAGTAATGCGAACATATCTTGATGCATGCCTACATCTCAGATCCAGCCATTTCATTTGTTAAAAAAGTGGAGTTGTTTACAAGTGATAATAAGATTGAAGTAAAATAAAATAAAGTAAATTGCCAATGACTCATTGTACACACACCTCCTTTTTTCCTTGTTGAACAGTCACATTTATAGCTTTGCACATGAAAATTGCTGTCATTCCCTTTTGAATCTAATGTGGCAGGATAAGGAAAGGACTGTTAAGGACTTGACTTCTGAATGCAATGTTCTTTTAGAAATGCGGGGGATGTTATGAGGATGCCAGCAATAACATACGATTGCTAATGCTTTCAAATACCTCTCCCTGGCAGTTATAGCCTTGCCGTTCTTATTTGCAACACACACTAGATTATCTGTGTTCCGTTTATTGCAACCATGCCACTCACCACGAAAACTGGGCTCCACTCTGCCCTTTTTACAGTGTTAGGATCAATGGGATGTAAACTGGGCCTGAAGCTGTAGAAATGAGGTCATGCCATTCAGGATGCCATGACATTGCAATGCTCTTATGATGTGTCAGGTAGTGTGTGTGTGTACAAGATTCAGATGAGGTGGGCTTTTACTACCTTATTTGATTCTGGCAGCGTATCTTGGCCTGAAATTCGGTAGATGGGGCTTCCCACCAGTGCTGGCTCCAGGGTTTTGAGGGGCCTTGGGAAAGACATTCTCCATGGGTGCCCTCCTTCAGCGAGGCTCCCTTCCCACCACTATTGTCACCAACTGCTCTTGCTCCTCATCCTCTTTCATGGCTGCCACTTGCTTGCTTGACAGGAAGAGATGAGAACCAGTGAGCAAGCAGGCAGTGGCATCTCCTGTTCCTTGTTTTCACCACCACCACCACTGTCTGGGCCAGAGTGAGAGGCAGGTGAATAATAGGGCTTTGCATGGACCTCCCGATCTGCCTTGGAGGCTGCTGCAGGGCTTTCAAGGTGGGCCCAATCCGCTCCAGGCTGATTTGAGGGGCCCCACAACCTGCTGCAGCCTCTGGAGCTGAAGTGGGATTCGGACATCCAAATCCCACTTCACCCCCCCCCCCCCGACGCACCACCCATCTCCCAGCTCCTTACCTGGGCCCTCTGGATGCATACCACCAGCTGTCTTGTTGTTCTGCGGGGGAGCTGGAGCTGGAGCTGCTGTGAGGGGAGCCATTGCCGCCTCCGGCTCCTGGCCCCACTGGATGCACACTGGCAGCTGCTTGTTTTTTGGGGGAGGGCAGTTTTAAAATGGCAACTCCCTGTATTTCCAGAAATAGATCCTGCAGGATCTATTTCTGGAAATACAGGGAGTCACCATTTTAAAAATGGCTCCCCCTCCCAGAAGAACAAGACGATTGCTGGTGCATGCCCAGAGGATCCAGGTAAGGAGCTGGGGGGTGGACGGTGGCACGGATGGGCTGGGGTTCTGGATCACTCTGAAGCGCACTGAAGCACTTTGGAGTGACCCGACCCACTTCATGCTTGGGCCTCAGGCTGAAGCAGTGCACAGCCCTAGTAAATAAGCAGGTTGCAGTGGTGAAGAGGAGGAACAACTCCAGGGGGGCTCTTGGCACTGGTCCCCTGCTGGGGTGTGAGCCCTTGGAAGGTGCCCAACTATGCCTACCCTTGATGGTGGCCCTACTTTCAACATAGCTACAGTTCTGTTTCAGGAAAAGCTGATCTGTTGAATTTCTTCCACTTCAGCAACTTTTTCCAACAGCTAAATGTTTTTTCTCCTTCACCCCCACTCATCCCCATATAAAATTAGGATGATACAAATATGGACCTACACTATGGGATTGTTATTGTAAGGATTACTGAGGTCCTGGCCTGGTTCAGACCCGGAAATGGCCTGGTTTGTAAGGAGTGGTTTACCACCATTTCCCAGTTTGGCCATCACAGGACACTGTGGTTTAACAAGCTAGGATCAAAGCACCGAAGATGGGTACCTGAGGGGAAAGGGAAGGACAGAGGTGAGGAGGGAGCTTCTTCTTGAGCTGATAAACTATGATTCATCAGCATGAGATCATGATGTCTGAACTGGGCCGCTGTCTGTGAAGCTCTTTCAACATTAAAAAAAAAGGAGGCTACATAGATAATAATTGCTACTATTATTTTGTCTGGATAAGAGATGGATGGTATACAGTGGCCTGTATGGAAGACTGCAAGTATTCATTTGCTGCAGATTATATCTGCAGGCTATGGGCATCATGAGTTAATCCCCCTGGTCTCTCACTTTCTGTGCCCAGTGCCCAGTAAAGTGTCCATATGGGAAATACTTACTCCTGCTCCACCCCCAAAATTAAAACAGCAAAGAAGCAATGAGAGAAATTCCACTGCAGACATGGCTCGCATCCTTTCTATCAGCGCCAAATGTCTGCCAATTTGTTCTGTTTAAATAGTTGTACGGTATAGGAGGCTGCTATGGTACAAGAGCATTACATTCTATCTCCATTGCCTCTTCACTGTTCTCTTCTTAGGGCCAAAATGGATATTACTTTAAATTTGTGTCTAGCATCTACTCTTTTTTCATTTTTACTCCAGAGTAGGTTCAGGAGGAATCATCCAGACTGAGACTCTAACGGGTGGGATAGTGGGGTTTGTAAGATCCAGACTGGGCCCCTGCACTACTCTAGAGTAAAAAATGAAAGATGTAGTGTGGCCATGTGTCCTCTTTTACAGAGGACAGTCTTGTATTTGAAGGGCTGCCAGAGGACTGTCCCCTATTTTGAAGATGTCCTCTATTTGAAGGGCTGTCCAGTCCAAGTCTGGAATAAAGACAAAGAACCATCAGAATGTAGAGCTGGGCCTTGAAGTTGCCCATCAACAGTAAGCGCCTGGATAGCAGACTGAGCAGACACATAGGCCACCTGGATGCAGTCTTCCACACTATGGTGAGATGTGCTGTGTTTCTATTTTGAGATTTTTTACCCTTCAAAAAGGGTAAAAAGGAGGAACCTGCGAACTACAGACCAGTCAGTCTGACATGAATCCCTGGGAAAATTCCGGAGCGGATGATAAAGCAATCCATCTGGAAGCACCTTGAAAACAATGCCGTGATTACTCAAAGCCAACATGGATTTGTCAAAAGCAAGTCCTGCCAGACAAATCTGATCTCATTTTTTGATCAAGTAACCTCCCTTGTAGACCGTGGGAATGCTGTAGACATCATATACCTCGACTTCAGCAAAGCTTTCGACAAAGTGCCCCATGATCTCTTGATGAGCAAACTAGCTCGAAGTGGGATAGATGAAACAACGATCCGGTGGATCCACAGTTGGCTACAGAATCGGACTCAAAGAGTGCTTATCAATGGGACCTTCTCAAACTGGGGAGAGGTAACGAGTGGGGTACCGCAGGCTCAGTCCTGGGCCCAGTGCTCTTCAACATTTGTATTAATGACTTGGAGGAGGAGGTGCAGGGAATGCTGATCAGATTTGCAGATGACACAAAATTAGGCAGGATAGCTAATACTTTGGAAGACAGAAACAAAATTCAAAGTGATCTGGATAGACTGGAGCGCTGGGCAGAAAACAACAGAACAACATTTAATAGGGATAAATGCCAAGTTCTGCACCTAGGAAAAAGAAACCAAATGCACAGTTACAAGATGGGGGATACGTGTGGCTCAACAACACTACAAGCGAGACAGATCTTGGAATTGTTGTCGATCATAAGCTGAATATGAGCCAACAATGTGATGTGGCTGCAAAAAAGGGAAATGCTCTTTTGGGCTGCATTAATAGAAACGTAGCTTCCAAATCCCAGGAAGTACTAGTTCCCCTCTACTCAGCACTGGTTAGGCCTCATCTGGAGTACTGTGTCTAGTTCTGGGCACCACACTTTAAGAAGGATGCAGACAAACTGGAGAGGGTTCAGAGGAGGGCAACGAAGATGATCAGGGGACTGGAAACAAAGCCCTATGAAGAGAGACTAAAAGAACTGGGCATGTTTAGCCTTGAGAAGAGAAGACTGAAGGGAGATAGGATAGCGGTCTTCAACTACTTGAAAGGTTGTCACAGAGAGGAAGGCCAGGATCTCTTCTTGATCATCCCAGAGTGCATGGGCTCAAGTTACAGGAAGCCAGATTCCGGCTGAACATCACGAAAAGCTTCCTGACTGTTAGAGCAATACAACAATGGAACCAATTCCCTAGGGAGGTGGTGGGCTCTCCCACACTGGAGGCATTCAAGACTAGGCTGGGCAGCCATCTGTCAGGGATGTTCTGACTTGGATTCCTGCATTAAGCAGGGGGTTGGACTTGATGGCCTTGTAGGACCCTTCCAGCCCTACTATTCTATGATTCTATGATTTGTAGCTATACATATAAAGTAGCATATGCAAATTTTATGCAAATTGGTGTCTTCTTTTGCCCTATTTTTTGCTGATGCATCTCCTCTTTTTTGCTGATTCATAAGTGGCCACCCTAAAGTAACTTGTACACACAGATTTAAAGTAACATCTCCTTTGACCCATAGGCCCGATTTAGACACGATGTAGGCTATAAGGAAATCGCTTGACCGTTAGCATTGCATGCCAACTTGGCTATGTTTAAATGCATGTACACACGCAGGCCTATTTGCATGCCATGAAAGCGTGCCAGTGACCAGTGGATACAGGGAGTGTTTGCTGCTGGCATGCTAACATTACGCATAAATAGGGCAGTGTATGTTCTTGGTGCATTTAAATAAAACTGGGCATTCATGGAATGCTTGCATGGGGAAGGATTTATTACATCCTATGAAGAACAGACCAGGTCTTATGAGATCCTATTTTTGTATTTGAACATATTCTAGGCAAAATTAGCAAACAACTTCAAGCAGCACCCCAGCCCTGACAAAGTGCTTCATTTTGTGTTTTCAGTAGACTGGTAAAAAAACCCCAGCTTTACTTTTTCATGCTTTTTCTGGTGGTGTGTCTGGTTTTTGACATTTTGCTGTTGTCTGGGTTTTTTTAATTGTTTGTTTCTGTGCTGTTGCTATTTGGGTTTGTTTTGATTCATTGTCTTAATGTTTTGTACTGTTTTAATATATGATTTGTGCACTACTTGAGGACCCTACATGGGGTAGAAAAAGTGGAATCTCAAATATTCATTTTTTTTTTTAATCACAGCATATAGGTATACTGTGATTTTAATTTCATTTATTTACATTCATAGGATAATTCAGATCCCCACTTTTCCTGTTGTGTTGCCAAGAGACAATGGTTCTTTTTAGGGTTCGGAAAACAATGAACACAGTAATGGGTGAAGTTTAAATATGTTATTAAGCAGGAGCAAATTAACAAAGCAGAAGAAAGCAACACACTACAGAGCAAGATTACAAGCTTATGTCCTGAAGTTGCTGGGGGCTCCAGCAAAATATGGCAATGGATGTAACTCCAACACCAGCCTCTCATAAGCAGCACCTTTCTGGGTCAGTCTATGTCAAGATGCCCCAAACTCTAGGGATGTTTGGATTTTATACAATCCGTTCCGTCTGCATTTTTCCAATTGTCAGGTCCCTTTTGTTCCATTGTCGGCTCATTGGCAGAACTGGTTTTTTCCCAATTTCCCACATTTGCGCAAATTTGCATTTGCACAAATTTGCACTTGCAAAAATGGACAAATCCTCCCCAAATGCATAAATCCCCCCATAATGTGCATTTTCATACTTCAGCCTATGGGGAAAATGCTCATTTTAAGACAGAGTTTTTGTTTTACGTATTTTGCTATGACTAAATTTGCATAACATCCTGGAAAGTAACAAAAAAACCCAGGCCCACAAGTCCTTAGAATCCATGTGACTTGGGAAAAGCCGTTCTGCTGTGGAATCCATGGGTTAGATTAACTAATAGGGAAGTACGAAAGTCATTTACCTTTCGCGGATTATGTTGATGGTGGGGGGGGGAGGCGTTCCCTCCCTCCTCCCGGAATCCTGGATGGGGGGGGAGGCGATCTGTTCCTCCCCCCCAGAATCCTCCGCGGCTGGCTGTGCTCTGTGGCAGCTCCGCGGAGCAGCCGGCCAGGCCCAGCCAGGCCAGAGCCATCCGCAGCCGGATTTCCAGCCGCGGAGGGCTCTGGGTAAAAACAACAACAACCGCGTATGCAAATGGTGGTGGCTACGGCTGCCGCCATTTGCATTCCTTATTTTTGCCGTCTTAATCTACGTAAATATTTATGTAGACTAAAACGGCGAAAATAAGGGGAACGCAAATAGTGTAGCAGACGCTATTTGGATTCCCCTTATTTTCGCCGTCTTAGTCTACGTAATTATTTACATAGGCTAAGACGGCCCAAAATAAGGAACACAGATGGCGGCAGCTGTAGCCGCCGCCATTTGCATACACTTTTTTTTTTTTAACCCAGACATTTTAGGCTACGTAAAAACTTACGTAGCCTATCACGTCTGTGTAACCCCCCCCCAAAATGCAAATTACGCTGCAAATGGCGGCGGTGGCAGCTGGTCGGAAGACCAGCCACCGGAGCCGCCGCCGCTGCCCGGAAGATCCGCCCCAGGTAAGTCTCGTCCCGGGGGGGGGGGATCGGTGGGGGGGCGGGGGGGCAGGCCGTTCTGCCACAGATTTCGGGGGGCCGGATGCACTGGCATTCGGCCTCACCGAGATCCGTGGTGGAATCTCTGCCATCCCTAGATTAATAGAAATTTGAATGGATGTGATTCTGTTGCAGATTCCTCTGACTTCCCAACCCAACCCAACCCAACCCAACCAGGAGCGTCTTAGGGATTCCTATATACTATTATGCTCATAGTAACCATTCACCTACCCTGGCCATAGTCCAATGATTTCAAGAATGTTTGGCAGTCACCCAGCATTGATAACTCCATTCCAGCCACTCTGACTAACCTTCAGATCTCACCGGAGGCTTATTTACTAGCCTCTCAAGGTGTTCAGTCTCAAACAGATAATTGGTCCTGGGAAGAAGCAGCATAGCTAACCATTGAAAGCAACAGGCTGCACCAGAAGTCTAGACATGAGAAGGAGTAATTTGTTGTATGCCACTCAGCTGCTCAAAACAACAACTGTTTTTTGCATTTGTGCTACACCTACCATACAGAGGGCTTTCAGACTGGCTTATGAATCATGTATTAAAACACATTGGGTTATATGCAGACATACTCATGTGTAGAGTAGACCCACTGAAATCAGTGGGAATTAAGTTAGTCATGATCCTGCTGCTTAGAGCAGAATGGAAACATACTCTGGAATTTGCCATCAGCCAGAGGACCCAGGATCACTGGGAGGCTGCACCCCTGCTACCCAGGAATAACATCAAGCCAGGGGGAGGCCAACCTGGCCCATCCATTGGTCAGAGAAGGAGCTGTTGCAGGGAGCTCGCCTCCCCCTCCCTGCCAGAAAGAACACTTGGCTCCAACTGACAGTTGCCCTGGGACTGCCAAAGTAAGGGGAAAAGATGTTCTCGCCCCATCCATGAGGACTCCCCTCCTCTGAGGAGGAACTTGGCTTACCTGAACTCAACACTCTTCTTCCCTCGAGAATGATCCAGAGGAAGTGTCTCAGGAGGAAGTTGGGCATGCAGCTAAAGAGGAGGCAGGCCCGTCTGGAATGTTGGGTGGGGGCCTCCCTCCTCTGCCTCCTTCTTCCCAGGGTGCAATGGACTCTGAGCCAGAAATGGTGCGACCATCCATCCCTCATGAGCAACAATGTATGAAGTATAGAGAAGAGTCCCAGCCCCTTAGGAGAAGCATCAGGCTGCGGTCAAGGAATTCAGCTCTGTGAGGCCTTCTTTATATAGCTCGCTTCACCAGACAGCTCCTTCATGAGTTGCAGCTGGGAGTGGGGCATGTCCTGGCTAGGACTGTGTGACTGAATAAAAAGCTGCCAGACAAGCAGAACAGGTTGTTGGAAACAACATCCCCATTTGCTCCTGGTAGACATGTGTGCACCTTGATCCTGAACTCCTGGCTTTGAATTGGATTTTGTGTATGACTTCAGATTGATCCTGACTTTGCCTTTGCTTCACCCTTGTTTGGATACTGTACTTGGAACTGTGCCTTGCATGGATTTTGGACTGTCTAACAAACTGTTTTTGGTCTTGTGTCTTATCGGCGTCTGTGAGTACAAGGAGCCTTAAAGTGGCTATCTTAATTAGCTACTCTGCTGGCAGGGCTCCCAGCAGGAGTAAGCAGCTTGTTTTGAAAACACACACAGTGACAGGGCACAGCCTAAGGAACAAGAGTCTCATTCAGACAACAGCACCAGCAGTAGAAGAGCCTGGCCCAAAGTGCATTTAAATGCGCTTAGAACTCACTACCTTGTTCTGGCCTTGGGGCTGAAGTCCAAGGCCCTGCTGCTGAGGGACCTCCCAAATGACTACCCAGAGTGCAGAAGATGATGAGGGCAGCAGAAGCAAACTCCACTTTATTTCTGTAGTCATGATGGTGCCATGGTTTAAGTGTATAATGTGGAACTGCACACCCTCAGGGTATTTTTTAAAATCAGGTTGGCAAATCAGGAATGTAGAACCAGTCATAAAACATGGAATGGGAGAGGGACAGAAATGCTAGTTGTATACTTGACAATAGCATGGCCATCTAGAGGCCCCCCATAAGACCAATAAGTCTAATGCAACAACTGTGCCCATTTCTATAGACATCTGATCTGGCCACGGTCACACATGACCTCAGTTACATCCCGTTTGGACTACTGTAATGTGCTCTACGTGGGGCTGCCTTCAAAAACTGTTCAGAAACTTCAGCTGGTCAAGAATGCTACAGCCACTGTTGACCAGAGCATAGGGATGTCAGAGAATTCCGTCATGGATCTCAGTGAAGCTGAATGCCAGTGCATTTGACCCCCCGAAATCCGTGGTGGAACGAAGCACCCCACCCCCCCACCCCGCGAAAGGCACGCAAAATGGAGCACTTACCTGGTGCCATTCACGCTGCTTTGCAAATGGCGGCCGCATCTATGGTTGCCATTTGCTTCCCCATTTAGGCCGTGAGAGGCTACGTAAATACTTATGTAGCCTATCACAGCTAATGCGGGGACGCCATCTGCATCCCTGCGGAGGCCGTGATAGGCTATGTAAGTATTTACGTAGCCTATCTAGGGGTGGACGAAAGTCACTTACCTGTCCTCGAAGGACGTTCGCGGTGGGGGGAAGGCACTTCGCTGGTCCCCCCGCGAAGTTCAGGCCGGGGGGGGAGGCTTCCCGCCTCACCCCGGCCGAAATTCAGGCCGGGGGGGAGGCTTCCCGCCTCGCCCGGCCGAAATTCAGGCCGGGGAGGAGGCGCCTCGCCTGGCTGCGAACACGAAAGTTAAAAAAAAAAAAGAAGCCCCCTGATAGGCTATGTGACGATTCACGTAGCCTATCACGGTTAGATCTGCAAAGTCAGCCATGATAGGCTACGTCAATCGTCACGTAGCCTATCACGGGTGACTTAAAAAAAAAAAAAAAGCGCGTACGCTACTGGCGGCCCCCATAGGGAGCCACCATTCGCGTTCCTTATTTAGTCGCTGTAGTCTACGTAACTGTTTACGTAGACTACGGCGAAAATAAGGGCAACGCAAATAGCGTTGATATTGTAGCCGTGATAGGCTACGTGAATCGTCACGTAGTCTATCAGGAGGCGTTTTTTTTTTCTTTCATTGCAATGGCGGCGGCGGCAGCCGGTCGAAAGACCGGCTGCCGCTCCCGCCTCGCTTGAACACCCGCCGAACCGCCGGCCGGACCAGCCACCGGGAGGGACATTCGGTGAAGGTAAGTCCCGTCCTGGAGGGGGGGTGCGGGGGGGTGCGGAGGATTTCTCCCCGAAACTTGTTCGGGGGGCCGAACACGTTGGCGCTCGGCCCCCCGAAGTTTCGGGGAGAAATTCTCCGCCATCCCTAAGCCTATCACGGCAAAAAAAAGGAAACGCAAATGGCAGGCGCCATAGCCACCGCCATTTGCGTTCCTGTTTTTTTGCCGTGATAGGCTACGTAAATATTTACATAGCATATCACAGCAAAAAAAGGGAATGCAAATGGCGGCCGCTGTAGCCACCGCCATTTGCATTCCTATTTTTTTGCCCTCAATGGGGGGGGGGAGGCAATCCGGTCCTCCCCCCCAGAATCCTGCCCGGCCGGCTCTGCTCCATGGCGGCTCCGCAGAGCAGCTGGCCAGGGCTGTCCGCAGCCGGATTTCTGGCTACGGACTGGCTGGTGCGGACGCAAATGGCAGCCACTGTAGCGGCTGCCATTTGCATCCAGCCAGGCAGCTGTGATAGGCTACATAAGTCTTTACGTAGCCTATCACGGCTGGGCAAAAAAAAAAAAAGATGTACGCAAATGGCGGTGGCTACGGCGGCCGCCATTTACATTCCCTATTTTTCGCCTTTTTAGCCTACGTAAATATTTACATAGGCTATTATGGTGAAAAAAAAAGGAGAATGCAAATAGCGTAGTGGGCGCTATTCGCGTTCCTTTTTTATTCGCCGTTTTAGCCTACGTAAATATTTACGTAGACCAGGATGCAAAGACCAGGATGTAAATGGCGGCCGCGGCAGCCAGTTCAAAGACCAGCCACTGTAGCTGCCGCCATCTGGAACATCCGCCCCAGGTAAGCCTCATCCCGGGGGTATCCGTGGGGGGGCAGGCTGTTCCGCCATGCATTTCGGGGGGTCGAATGCCAGTGCATTCGCCTCACTGAAATCCATGGCGGAATTCTCCACCATCCCTAGTTTAATCAGTTTTAATTGGTTCTGTAAGCCGCCTTGAGTGCCAGGTTTTGGTAGAAAGGCTGGGTATTAATAAAATAAATAAGTAAGTAAATAAATATGACCAGGGTCTAAAATTACATATCTATACTACTGGATCCTGAACAGTTGCTAGACAGGAGTAGAAAATAGTTGGCAAAATGGCCTGATATAAGGCACCTTGCTATGCTGAATTTGGGATTGCTGGGAAGAATCAGCCAAAGAAGCCTAGACATCAACTAAAGAAACAACATCTCTGTTATGTGGACAGAGATTGTAGGTATTTATGAGAGATTAAAACAGAAGAACTAAATTATTTCTCGGAATTATGAGCATTGTTTGGGGAAATTGGAACCACCATCAGTGCCAACATGATTAGGTGGAAATTAGAGCAGCTCATAAGCAAATATGACCAAATGCGTTAGCATTGTTTACAAATATTTAATGAAATACATTTTTTTACCTATTCAGATTTCCTGAGAATGCATTGAGTTTGGGGATTTGGGGGGAAAAAAGTGAGATGACCTATGGATTTAATAAAATATATGCTTCTTTCCTTCTGGTTGATTTAAAAGAGCTATTTCCAAAATGTGCGGTGAATAGTTTTAATTAACACATCAATAAGATCCGCTTTAGCAAGGGGAAACTGTGGAACACGGACTGAAATTAGAATTGACTGAAGGTTATAATTAATTGGACTAGCTTGGAAAGTCCCTGAGGGATTTTGGACATTTTGGGCTTCATTTTGGGGAGGACAAAAATTACCCCCCTAGATTTTCATAGAAGAGGGGAACTTGCCTTGAATAGGAGGGGGAGGTATGTATATCTGCAATATATGTGTTATGCACAGTATTTGCTTTTTGTGGGCTATAGATGCTGGGGTGTTGCACTGATTGCACCCTCCTCCAGCCCACATGGCAGAGAAGTAGGATTAGCATGGCTGTTAAGACAGTCTGGTCAGCTTCCTGTTAAAATTCAAACATCCTGACATTAGAAGATGTTCTACAGTGGAACAGTCTGCCTTAGGAGGTGGCAGACATTCCTTCACCAGAGGTATGTAAGCAGAGGCTGGATAGCCATCTCCCAAGGAATGTGTAGCTGTCATCCTGCACTGCAGATTCTGCACTGAACAGGAGTTGGACTAGTTGACCTCTATGGTACCTTCCAATTTTCTATGATTGCCAGTCCCACAGTACAACCTGTATTGTACACCACCCAGAGAACTTTGGTTATTGAACTGTTTTACAGTACATTAAATAAATAAATAAATTTATGGTTAAGAAAAAATTGAAATAACGTGGCAGTTTTTTTGTAGAAATTCCCAATTTATTGAGCAAGAGAGTATACTTGGAGACTTGAGAGGCTACATCATTGCTAAAACAACTGTATATGGGCTTGTTGATACATACATTTATTTGTCTTTATGCACCACATCTAAAGCAAGTCTGATTTTTTTTGGTCTTCAGTTGCAAAAATGACAGAGAATTCCTATGGAGTTTTGCGGGGGGAAGAGTCACTGGCAGAGAAACTAGGGTGGCCATTTATGAATCACCAAAAAAAGCAGGGGCAGAGAAGAGGACATCAGTTTGCATAAACTGTGCATATGCTAATTTATGTGTATATATGCAAATCTGGAAATAATTATTGTAATTTAAATAGAAACAAAGTGCATCTTTCCATAGTGTGGAAGACTGCGACCAGGTGACCTGTGTGCCTCGCTCAGTCTGATGTCCAGGTGCTGTTGATGGGCAACTTCAAGGCCCAGCTCTTATGGTTCTTGATCTTTAAACAGGAGGTGGATTGGGCAGCCCTTCGAATAGAGGACACACTCAAAATAGAGGACAGGCCTCTCTAAAAGAGCACACATGGCCACCCTAGGAATCCCACTTACCCAACCTTGCAAGTCTTGCCTTGGGAATTGTGGAAGGTGTGTGTGTGTGTGTGTGTGGAGTAATTTTCTTCTTCTCTTTTTTTTTTGTCTTGACTAATCCTTTTTAAAAATATCCCTCCCTCAAGCATCAACCATGGAAGAATGATGGTGGTGGAACTTTATGTTGCCTCAAGGAGAAGGCCTCGAGCAGTGGATCTTGTCTGACTGTAGCTCTCCCTCTCCTTGGGTGGGAGGGATCTCTGCAACATCGAATGGCCAACAGCCACCCTCTCCTGGAGCTTACTCTTGCTTTGTCAAGGGAATTTATCATATGTGGGAATTTCAGTTCAGTGCTCTGACCTTGATTGACACATCTGCTAGAATCCTTCCCCAAACTGAGGCATTTTCTTTATGGTTTTATTGAGACATAAAGAAAATGCTTCTGTTTGAGTCCTGAAGATGGTTACACTCTAATGATAGCGATTACACTTTTTTTTTTCTAGGCTGGGTAGTGGCTACCATTTTAATAAATATTTTGCTAAAGATTTTGTTTTTGTTTATTTCTATACCTATTAATATACCTCCATTAGTAGACACCTTAAGTCTGAACTCCTGGCAAAACTGATATTTGCGTTGCCCTTATTTTTGCCGTAGTCTATGTAAATGTTTACGTAGACTAGACGTGCCAAAATAAGGAACGCAAATGGCGGCGCCCATGGGCCGCCGCCATTTGCATACGCGCTTTTTTTTCCCCCAAAAGTCACCCGTGATAGGCTACGTGACGATTTACGTAGCCTGTCACGGCTGACTTTGGAAATCTAGCCATGATAGGCTACGTAAATCGTCACGTAGCCTATCACGGGGTCTTTTTTTTTTTTTACTTTTTGTTTCACGGCCGGGGAGACGGGGCGCTTCTCCCCAGCCTGAATTTTGGCTGGGAGAGGCGGGAAGCCTCCCCCCCTTCACCTGAACTTCGGGGGGAAAAGCGAAGTGCCTCCCCCCCACTGCAAAGCCAAGCTGCGAAAAGGTAAGTGACTTTCGTACATCCCTAAGTTCTAGCTCTGTTTCCTCAGCTTGTGTTCCTTCATCTTTGCTCCTGCCGTCATCCTTGATTTATGACCCAGACTGTCTATGACTTCATTTTATTGCCTGCTCCCTGGAACTCTTCAAACGCTTATCACCTTTTGGGATTCCTGACCCTTGGCACGCTTCTTGACCATGCTTTTGTCTTGTCCTTGGCTTTTTGAACTCCATTACTACAACCCAGCCTGTGGGGGCCTTCTGATTTGCTGTCATCTCAGAGGGGCATTGTCAGAGTAGGACACAAAGTGCCTCTAAAGGGGATCATGGTGTTCACTTCTGCCATGGGGTTGGATCTGGAGTGTCCCTCCTGAAAATGGAAGGGCTCCTTCCATTCATGGAAGGGCCAGAGATCCAGCAAAGGCTCCCATTGGAAGCAAGGGTTTTTTTATTTTTGCTGATTCCCCCATCCCCTGTGCCACCTCCAGAGCCACAGAGAGCACAGGAGGGTCCAAGGGGAAGAAGAGATGGGCAAATATAACCTCCTTCCTCCAGTGGGAGCATTCCATCAGCAGAGCGCTGCTCATGACAACTCTTGTTCACTGAGCACGAGGAGTCCCAGTGACAAAGTGTCTCAGCCCCAGTGACAAAGCATCAAGGTAAGAAGAAATCTTTTAGCACACACACAAGTTAAGCACCTGTGAGAGTTTAGTGAGGAGGCCACTGCAGTCAACTCTCCCCACCTTCTCCTAATAAAATAACTATAAATATGTAACTGTAACTAAATAACTATAAATGAATTCCCTGCCTTCTCCTAATAAATAACTTAGTTTCCAGGTAAACAAACCCAATAATAACAATAAAAAAACAGATACGAAGGTAGAAAGCTAGCAGGGTTGTAGGGGCTATCCAGTGTATTGCATGTCTGTCTGTCTGCCAACTGGACAGAAGTTGTGGGCGTGTGCTTGGTGCAATGAACTCCTGGCTCTCAGAGAACAAGGCCTGACCCATAGGGGTAGAACCCAGACTTTTTATTGATGGCATCAAGAGACTGAGAAAAATGTCCCTCTTTTAATGAAGAAAAAGAGACAGTGCAAAGTAGTTTACTAAATTTCAGCCTGGCATTTAAACCTACTCATGTGATTCAAACTCATTTACTTCCCCTGAAGGTTTCTGACAAGAACATATATTTCCCTGGAAAATGTAGCATGCTAACACCATTGTAAATACAGCCCCTGAAAAATCGTCCTTTTATTTACATTATGATTTACCAGGCCCAGCACCTTATCAATCTGGGCTCATTGCAGGATCCCTACAAGGCTGAACATGAATCAGTTCTTTTTTCTTCCATGTGCCTTCTCAGCTACCTTATGAGAACCACATTCCTACCAAGGCAACTGCTGTTAAACTTCAACTTTTCTACTTTACTATAACCAGCGGTTGCAAGGAAAGAGAAAATGAAATGGTGTGTTGGAATTTAAAGGTGAATAATGATGATGATGGTGCACAATTGTATCCTGCCTTTCCTCCAAGGAGTTAAGTGAACACACATGGTGTTACCCTATTTTATATTCACAGAGATGCTGTGATGGAGGGTATTAGAGGGAGCAACTGGTCCAAAATAACCAAGTGCACTGAGTGAATTGATCATCGCTCCTCCCAGTCCAGGTGCGACATGCTAGTCTAGCTATCCACAACTCGATGCCCTCCAGATGAGTTGGCCATGCTAGCTGGGAATGAAGGGAGTTGCATTCCAACACATCTGGAGGAGTGCAGCAATGCGAGGAAGGCTGCTTTAATCCCCACACCTCACTGGCAACCACACCCTACCGGACCTGTGGTTTACAGCAGCCAGCCTTTAAATCAACATATGGTGAAATCCTAACTATACATGTCTACTCAGATATAAGCCCCACTGAGTTCAATGGGATTTACTCCCAGGTAAGTGTTTTATAGGATTGCAACCATAGCATCATAATTGAAATGGATATGAGCCTTTTGAAGGATGGGACTATGAATTCAATAATTTCTAACAGAGTTTTGTTTTTAAAACACAGGTGAAGCCGTATGAGGTCATAGTGGGATCAAGGAGGGATCCATCAACTGCAAGACATATACAAGCTCTGTCTCACAAGAGGACAGACAGAGCAACTTAGCATTAAAGGAAGTTGAGATTTGATGGCACTCTGAGTTACTTGCACTTTCCCTCTGAGTTTTTCTTTGCTTGCTTTTCTTTTTTTATTGACTCAGGGAAGTTCAAGCTGTGTTTACTCTGTTTTTGACCACCACACTCAATGTTGTTGCTTTTATACAATTTAACGCTTGGGTTGGCCAGAGCAGAGATGGGCTGAGAGACTGGCCTATAAGGGTCACACACAAGGCCTTGCTGGAAAAGGTGGCTGAGAAAGTCAGCACATAAATGAAATGGATGTGGGGGAAATATAAACCTTAGAAACAAAAGAAAGCCCAACCTAACCATATAACCTTCTCAGTCCACCAAGTGCGATCCATGCACAGAAACAAACACCAATGCTTTCTGTGCCCTCAGCAATATTATCAAGTCTAGAGGGGCTTTGAGATTCTCATCCCTCATATGAGTGGTGAGGAACCTGCACCATTGGCCATGCTGGCTTGGGCTGACAGGAGTCCCGCAACAGTCCAACAATGTCTGGAATGCTACAGGTTCTTCACTACTGCCTATAGCCTTTCTGATATCTCTTCTGATTGCCCCACCAATGTCTTAATGGCTCACAAGCATCTGGTCAATGGAATAAGCTAGGGCTGCGCATGATCAGACTTGGAGGCCGCTTCGGGGCTTCTGAGGCAGGCCTGATTCAGCTTGGGTTGATCCCCCCCCCACTTGCTTCAGCGTATGAAGCCGAAGCGGGATTTGGACATCTGAATCCCTCTTTGCCCCCCCCACATACCGCCCAGCCCCCAGCTCCTTACCTGGGTCCTTAGGCTTGTTCCATGTGGGGGTGGGGCCGCTACCAGGGGAGGCACTGGCAGCACTGCTGGGGAAGCTGCCGCTGCCACCAGGTCCTAGGCCCTCTGGACATGTCCCAGCAGCTGTCTTGTTGTTCCGGGAGATGAGGGGAGCCATTTAAAAATGGCTTCCCCCCTCCAGAACAATAAGTTGGCTGCTGGCATGTGTCCACAGGACCCAGGTAAGGAACTGGGGGCTGGGTGGTGGCAGTGGTTGTGGTGTGGCAACTGGGCTTCTGGATCATGCCGAAGCACACTGAGGTGCTTCGGAGCAACCCACTTTGCTTCAGGCTGCTTTGGGCCCCTCCACCTCACCTCTGAGGCAGCCTGAAGTGGCCCGAATAGCCCCGCTTTGACTCAGAGCCGAGCTTCATGCGAAGCAGTGCACAGCCCTAGTATAAGCCATTCTGTTTCCTCCCCTCACTTTGATGAGGAAAGGAATATTTAAAGACGACCTGAAGGGGCAGCTAATGAGGGTCCCTTAGGACATATTTAGTGAAGGAGCTTCCTGTGCTCCTGCTTGGATATCTTAGTGCACAAGCAAGGAGCAATACAAGTGAGGGGGGTGGGAAGGGTATCACATTGTGTTGGATTTTGTGCATATATAATCCATCACTGCAGATCTTTCACAGTGAAATCCTATACAACCGGGGTGCAGAACCCTTGACCTGTGGGCCTCATCTGGCCCGCTGGGTTCCTCAATCTTGCCCATGGAGTTATGGGTTCCTCCAGGTGGCAGGGCTTGAGAGCTGATGGCAGCTGAAGTCCAAAATAACTGGAGGGGATCAGGTTAGGGAAGGCTGTTCTTGAGACATTGCTTCACTTCCCCAGGTGCTAAGTGGTTAGATGCCCTCCTTGAGTCCCATTTCCTTCTTCCTAATGCTGCATAAGCAGCGGCAAATTTTCATATCTTCGCAAGCAATCCAAGTCATTGCTGCTGGGCTGGCCTAAGAGGTTTTGCTGCCTGAGGCAAGGGACAAGATGGCCACAGATTCCACATACAGAAGCTAGCCGGACTGGCAGGACAGTCTCGCTTCAAGACAGCAATCTCCACACCTAAGGGCAGCAGTCTCCCCAAGAGAGGGAAATGGCTCGGCAGGGGGGGGGGGTCCAGGAAGAATGACTGTGGGTTGCCACCACTGCCTCCCAGCATCTGCTCCCTGAGGTGATTGCCTCACTTTGCCTAATGATAGGCATGCATCGCTGCCATAGAAGAGGCTTGGCATGTCGAATTCCAGGGTCCAATGGGAGGACTCATCTAGATCTTATTTTCAAATGGCAGGTCCTGTCCTACAAGACATAGGATTCCCTTCAACAGCTAACAAGCCTTTAGCCAGAAAGCCATAAAACTGCAGCAGCCCGAGCTGGTCAGACTGCAAAAGCATGCACAATATTTAACAAGCAGCGAGCTTCAGGGCTGCGGTTACTATTCATAAAAACCCTCCACCAAATTGATTTTAGCATGATTAAACTTTTCTTTACCTTATTTCACAGTCCATTTCAAACGCTGTATTTTCCCCTTAATGGCACAGGGAAATCTGAGCGTTAATAAAGCACTGCAGCATAAAATTCAAGGCAGCATATGGCAGCAGGGATTGGAAATCACTGTCTCACAGAAACGGGGAATGGAAGACATCACCTCCAAGATGAAAACAGCCAAGGCGGTGCCTTTTATTGGAACCAACTTTAGTTGGTTGCAGAACTCTTCAATGGGCCCTTGAATACTTGATTGCCCTGGATGAAGAGTGTTGTGTGACTAGAAAGCCTACTGTCACCAAAAGAAAGAAAGAAAAAGATTTCAATCATGTAGAACAGCCTCTTAGGGTACAATCCCATGCATGTTTAGACAGAAAAAAACATGGCTGGCTGGGGCATGCTGGGAAATGTAGGACTTTTTTTCTATCTAAACATGCATATGATTGCACCCTTAATGACCCTCAGCTGAATATGTGAGTTGCTCCTACTAAGAAATATGGTGCTTGAGGTTGGAGGGGCCATGGCTCAGTGGCAGAGCACCTGCTTTTCATACAAAACATCCCAGGTTCGATCCCTGGCATCTCCTGGTAGGGCTAGGAAGGAATCCTGCCTGAAACCCTGGAGAGCTGCTGCCTCAGTGTCAACAATACTGGGCTAGATGGACCCATGATCTGACTCAGTATAGGCAGCTTCTTGTGTTCCTAGGTTATAGGTCATATGAGAACTCTGATTGTGGTGTCTGAGCTGTGCATATTGCAGATGGGCAGCTGTAATAGGGATGTACAACACCCCGCTGACCTCGCTCCGCTGGGTTCCGCTGGGGGGGAGGCACTCCGTCCCTCCCCCTGGAATCCTCGCTGGGGGTTCCGCGGAGACGCCGGCCAGCTCCGCCAGCAGCCAGACACCCGGCTGCTGGCTAGCAGAGACGCAAATGGCGGCTGCCGTAGCTGCCGCCATTTGCATCCCTGAATTCAGCCGTGATAGGCTACGTAAAGACTTACGTAGCCTATCACGTCTGGGTTAAAAAAAAAAAAATGCGTACGCAAATGGCGGCAGCTATGGCCGCCACCATTTGCGTTCCTTATTTTTGGCTGTCTTAGTCTACGTAAATATTTATGTAGACTAAGACAAAGACAAGAAAGGGGAACGCAAATAGCGGATGCTATTTGCGTTCCCCTTTATTTTTGCCGTCTTACTCTACATAAATATTTATGTAAACTAAGACAGCCAAAATAAGGGGGAATGGAAATAGCGTCCGCTACGCTATTTGTGTTCCTCCTTATTTTTGCCGTCTTAGTCTACATAAATATTTACGTAGACTAAGACGGCCAAAAATAAGGAACGCAAATGGCGGCGGCCGTAGCCGCCGCCAATTGCGTACGCGTTTTTTTTAAAAAACCCAGACGTGATAGGCTACCTAAGTCTTTACGTAGCCTATCACGAATGGGGGGGGGGAAACAGACTGCAAATGGCGTCGGTGGCGGCAGCTGGTCGGAAGACCAGCCGCCGCCGCTGGAGCCGCCGCCGTCCGGAATATCCGCCCCAGGTAAGTCTCGTCCCGGGGGGGGGGGGAGATCCGCAGGGGGGGTGTGGCAGGCCATTCTGCCACGGAGTTCGGGGTGCTGAATGCACTGGCATTCAGCCTCACCAAGATCGTGGCGGAATTCTCTGACATCCCTAAGCTGCAAACTCCAGCAGCCCCACCCCGCAGTGACATCTACACTTTCAACAGACTGGAGGAAAGGACAGCCTGGATGCAAAGAAGCTGTGGCTACCATATGCATGGCTGGCTTATGAGTGAACTACCCTTTGATGGCTCATTGCTGCATGGGGGAATGAGCCATCATTCATTGGGGAAGGACCATGGCTCAGTGGTAGAACACCGGCTTTGCATCCCAGGTTCAATCCCCGGCTTCCCCAGGTAGGGCTTGTAAAGAATCCTGCCTGAAAGTCTGGAGAGCCGCTGCCAGTCAGTGTCGACAATACTAGGCTAGATGAACCAACAGTCCAACTTGGTATGAGGCAGCTTTCTGTGTTCCTGTGAATGTGTCAATGGACTCCAAGAAAGGGCATCGTATTTACGCTGTTGGGGAATGATGCAAACATTCAGTATTTCAATATGCAATGTGTGATTGCTCGTTCAGATGTGCAAGTCACCCTGGGATGCTGCACTTGCCAAATGATGAGTCTGTCTGTGTGAACCAACTCAGTCTTCAGAAAATGCATGTGTACTATCCTCCTCCTAGGTGGCCTGCTTCAGAATGCAGGCAGCAGATTGCATTCCTGAAAGGCTCTCTTGGGTCAAGCAGCCCTAGTACGTGGAACACTAGCCTGTCACAGAGGAGGGTTCTGTCCAAGCCTGATCCATTTGGGTTTAGTGCTCACAAACAGAAGGGAACAGCCACAACACACAGCCATTGGTATCTGTCATAATTTGGGGAGGGACCATAGCTTAGTGGTAGAGCACTTGCTTTGTATGCAGGGGGTCCCAGCATCTCTAGTTAAATAATCAGGTTTCAGGTGATGGGAAAGAGCTTTTTGTGGCTGAGAAACTGGCTCCTACTTAGAGGAGACGATATGGGCTAGATGGAGAAATACTCTGATCTTGTATAAGGCAGCTTTTTATGTACCCAGGGATCTGAGGATAAAACTAGTCCTTACTCTGGTTTGACTTTTTAACAATGGTTTGGAGTTACCCATTTCAGTTCTGCGAGTGCTGAACAATGCTTTCTTCTAAAAGGACCTTCACTCCCACGGAGTCTGCGAAACCTCATTGCACAATGAGATACAAGAGGTTCAGGCTCATAGGACAATCTCCCTCCTGATAGGCAATAGAAATTGGTTCACTTTTATCATCTCATCTTCTAAACGGTGTAATTTTCGAGGAAGTGTCAAGGTTATTTTTTAAACTTATTTTAAAAGCTTCAGTTTCCTTTTATGTTCTTTGCTTGTCTTATAAAATATGCAAAAGGCCTCTGGTGGTGAACTCAGCTTGGATTTGTCTGTGTGCCTTGATTAAAATATTGTGTTTATGGAGCACGAGGAAAATGGCCATACGCTGTTAGGGCGGATCCATGCTGATGTTCTTGCAATGTTAATAATTAAACAGGCCTTTCAAATGCTTCATTTAAAAATGACAAAAGTGTTGCAAAATGATACAAAAACAAAACTTAAGGTGGCAAAGAAGTCCTAATTCTCTGATTATTGAGCATATTCCTTCCTTCCAGTTGCTTTAAGACAGTAGTCAAATAAAAATGGCTCGAGGCTGTAATTAGAAGCACAAAGCTATCTTACTGGGAGATGGGACGGCAGTTTAGGTACACTCTAGTTTCATTTTGGGTGGGTTTCTCAGATGACCAGAATTCAAAGTATGTGTGTGTTTTAATGGCATTAAAAGGATAGCACACAAATTGCAATTAGCACGTGTGAAGTGAAGCTAAAGAGGCCAAACACAAATGCAGGAAATTAACACCTTAAATTAATTCTCTCACAACAAGACTGATGGCTCCCCTTGGTAATCCTGCAGCAGAACTAGTTATGTGCATGGCTGTGCCTTTGTGAGATATTTTATACAACAACAAGCATCCTTTAACATCTTAGACAGGGATGATACATATACCAAGAATCAGAGCTGGAAGCCCTGGGACTAAATCTGACCTTCAACTAACCTCCCCACCCCTGCCCCAGAAGCCCAGTGTACTGAATAGTAGGTGGAAGGGAAAATAGGCAAAATAGTGTGCCCAAACTCCTTTTTGCCTTTCCCTTCCTGTGGCCTTTTCCGCTGCCACCAGGTGAAAATCTTTCTTTTTCTGATTAAAATCAGCCTCAAAACTCTCTATGTAGCAGGTATCTAGTTTAGGTAGTGTGGTGGCTGGCTGTTAGACATGGGGTTGGTACCCACCTCCCTCACTGCCCAAAGAGATCACAAAGTTCCAAGAATGTTTACATTTGGCTGAAGAAGAACGTCAATAGGAAAAAAAAATCTGAATACGCTCTCTCTCTCTCTCTCTCTTTCTCACACACACACACACACACAACACAAAAATGATATGTGCAGTAGGGACATAAAAACAACCAGGGAAAAGCATATCCAGCTAACCTGTGTCCCTGTTTTATCCAGGTCCCTTATCCGAACAATACCTTACTGCCATTCTCAGTCAGTTCTGCAGTTCCAACAGCTCTGATTCTTTCTTTCCTCTAGGACTCTGGCCTTCTTTCTTGTTCATTTCTCCAAACTAAGTTTCTGTTTCCTGAATTAAAACTTCCCCCTTTTCCTCGGAACTTCAGATGAACTGTGTAATCTCCTGCTTTTTGAGCACAAGGTCCTGACCTCTACATTCTAACTAAACATTTGCCCTCTACTAACTTCTTGGTTGAAACTGACTAGCACACACACGTGGGCACACACACAGAGAAATTTAACCTCATAATATCCTAAAATTCAAACTGAATATAAAAATGGAAGACAGTTTTGTTCTTTCACACTCCCATTGGTTTGACCCTTACACAACCATTTTTATGTTGTGATAGCATGAGCTGACTTTGGTTAAGATTAGATTTTTAACCGGTTAAGCTCATCATAGGAAGGAATGCTCCAAAGACATTCAACACCTTCTGGCTTAGCCCATTTTTCATAGGGTTTCCAGAATGTCTTGAGCTTGAATTTCACTGATATTTTGACTTGAGTCAGGACATCACAACAGCAATCCACCACAGGGAAGTCCTCTGAAAAAGTCAGTGTAACCACCATTGAAAGAATGGTTGTATGAAGATGTTGGAGTATCAGTGGTGCTTTGAGTGGGCAGAGGATGAGTGCCTTTCTCATCCCAGCTACTTCTGTCTCTCTATGATTCCTAACCTTCCACTATCTACTACCTACAAATATTGTAGTGTGTCCCATTCTTCCTTCCCCCCCTTCACTATTCTACAATTGCCCTGCACTTTGAATAATGTTCCAAAGCTAGCATGAGTGTTACTACAAACTTTTAGCATTCGGCAGATGCAACTTGCCACCCCATGATCCAGGCAAAAATGAGCACTTTTAAGTCCCATTGATTTTAATGGGAGAAATTTAAGCACGTGCTTAACTCTTCAGTACAATGTGACCTCCAAGTTTTCAACTTTGGCTGGATTGTGTTATCCTACATTGTTATCCAAAATCTAATGAAATCAAATACGTTTGATTAAATGTTCATCAAATACATTTGATGAAATGTTTTCTGGATCTGATGCAATAAACTAGTGCAGCCTTGCACATTAGTTCACATAAGATAGTAGCCCATAGAACTGGGCATTTTTCTAAAGGAACACGATACAGCAGGCTTAGTCTGGTTAGTGCCTGGATGAGAGACAGCCTGGCAATTCTATATATGTTTCTTTGAGTTCTATCATGGAAGAAAGGAGGGATAATTTTTATTATTAATATATACAAAACCAGACAATAACAAGTCAAATAAGAAACAGCTTTTTTAGGAACAGAACTTCATAAGCAGCACACTACAACCAAGCAAGCCCTCTCCCTAGTCACCACTCACCTTGCTTGAGATGGTGAAGGCACCCAGAGGAAGGTCTCCAAAGATAATCTCTATGCATTGGAAGGTTGTTTTGAGTGGAGATGATCCTTTATGTGCCAAAGTCTCAGGTCAGGGTAAGCATCAGAACACTGAACTGAGCTCAGATATCCTCATTATTTTTATGTCAGGGTTCCACTTATGACCTGGACACCCTGAACAACCCCATCTCTTGCCTCCTTAAGAGTCCCACCTTCCTTCTTTTAAACTTCCCCTTCCCAGTAACCTGGGTTTTAGGCTGTAGACACGGGGTGACTGACACTCTAGACACAGATTTTAACCACAACAGTTTACTAGTAGATTAAAAGTAGGGATGTTAGAGAATTCCGCCACGGATCCCAGGGAGGCCGAATTCCAGTGAATTCGGCCACCCGGAATCCATGGTGGAACAGAGCAACCCACCCCACCACCCTGCGAAAGTCCTATGAAACGGAGCCTACCTGGCTGCGGCTCTGGTGGTGGCGAGTCCGGCGGCAGCGGCGGCTCTGGCGGCTCCAGCCACTGACGGGCTGCGGCTGCAAATGGTGGCCGCTATGCCGGCCGCCATTTGCGTCCCTGGCAAGCCGTGATAGGCTACATAAGTATCTACGTAGACTATCACAGCTCAGAGCAGGGACGCAAATGGTGTAGCCGCTAGCATTTGCGTCCGTGTCTTTAGCCATGATAGGCTACGTATATATTTACGTAGCCTATCATGGCAAAAGACAGGGGCGCAAATGGTGTAGGGGCCACCATTTGTGCCCCTGTCTTTAGCTGTGATAGGCTATGTATATATTTACATAGCCTATCATGGCTAAAGACATGGACGCAAATGGCGGCGGCTATGGTGGCTGCCATTTGCGTCCCTGTGCAGCCCAGTGGCCGGATGCCTGGCTGCGGGTGACCCCGGCCAGTGGCTCCGTGGAGTCACTGTGGAGTGGAGCCGGCTGTGGAGGATTCCAGAGGGAGGGACGGAGCACCTCCCCCTCTCCAGCAGATGCTGCCACCGGAACATAGGGGTGTACGAAACCCCGCTTACCTGGCTCTGCCGGGTTCCGCAGGTGGGGGGAGGTGATCCATTCCTTCCCCCCGGAATCCTGCCCGGCTGGCTCTGCTCTGCAGCCAGGCCACAGAGATGCCGGCCAGGCCAACCCGCAGCGGGGCCTCCAGCCGCTGCTGGGCTGGTGCGGACGCAAATAGCGTCCTGTGTAGGGGATGCCATTTGTGTCCCTACACCAGCCCGTGATAGGCTACGTAAATATTTACATAGCCTATCACGGCTAAAGCAGGGACACAAATGGCGTCCCCTACACCATTTGTGTTCCCGCTTTAGCCGTGATAGGCTATGTAAATATTTGCATAGCCTATCACGGCAAAAAAAAAGGGAACGCAAATGGCAGCCGCCATAGCCCCCACCATTTGTGTTCCCTTAGTTTTGCTGTGATAGGCTACGTAAATACTTACATAACCTATCATGGCTTCCGCAGGGACGCAAATGGTGTCCCTGCGTTAGCCGTGATAGGCTACCTAAGTATTTACGTAGCCTATCACGGCTATATGGAAGAAGCTAATGGCGGCCACAGATGCAGCCGCCATTCGCAATGCAGCGCAGACGGCAGCAGGTAGGTGCTCCGTTCTGGGCTCATTTCGTGGGGTGGGGGGGGCTTCATTCCACCATGGATTTCGGGGGGCCGAATGCACTGGCATTCGGCCTCACTGAGATCCATGGCGGAATTCTCCGCCATGCCTACTGGAACAAGGTAAGGGATTCGTACATCCCTAATTAAAAACAAACACATTACAGGCAAAGGTATTTAAGCAATAGCTGAGTGATACAAAAGGCCTTAAAAGAAAAGAAAATTTGCAAAACGCAAATTCCTTTATCCTAGTTGTCCTTAGGCTGCTTCTTTCTGCTCACTCTTCAGACTCTGCCTTCACTTCAAGCTCTAGCTGTCTCTCTGCTCTTACTGGCTCTCTTGCTCTCCTTATATACCCTCCTGCCTCAAAACTGAAAGTACTGCTTCAGACCTGAAGAAATGAAACTTAAGTGGAGAAATGAAACTGACACTTAAGCAGAGAAATGAAACTACTCCTCTCAGGGTTACCCCTCCCAACAGAAAACTCCAGGTCTCTAAGCCTGACCATTTCCCCCATTGCCTCTGTAGGTATCAAACCTTCACAATTTATATCTCACTATTTTATTGGAAGCTTTTAGTTTAAGTTGAATCTTCACCAGGTACTCACCGGATGGAAACTTACTTAGCTTTATCTATGTAAAAGCATCATATGCCTCCAGAAGAACATTCTTTTCTATAGAACCTTTGAGCATGCATACTGCTGTCTAACATATTATTTATTGGCAGGGTCATTGCTAGGGGCAGGGGCCATGGGCCCCTGACCCAGAATCTTTTCCCCACAGCCCTGGGTCTACCAGAGCCATAAGTTTCCATTGGTGCCAATTGAATGTCCCCCCCCCCAAGCTTAGCTGTCATGCGGGGGGGGGGATTTCCTGGAGGATAACAGTTGGGAGGGAAGGATTAACCCTCCCCTCCTTGTGCCTTGTCTCCCCACCCCCCAATCCTCCACCTAACAATTAAGCTTGAAAAAAACTTGTGCTGATGCTAATGGAAAGATTGGGCCCTCAAATTTTAAGTCCCTAGCAGTGCCTTTGTTTATCATCATCTGTATCCTTGCTAATGCTGAAATTCAGGGACTTGACTAAATGCATCCAGAATTCTTCAGCGTTGAACAGGTCTTATGAAGCTGTATCTTCCATACCTAGCATTCAGTTCACTGAACCACCCTAGATCTCCTCTTGTGTACCTTATACAGCCAAAGCAACTTCAAGATGGCCCCATAGTCAGCCATGTGGGAACCTGATTAGGTCATGCAAAAGGAACCATTGTGACAGGTAGCATGGTGTCAGTGCATAGGTAGCACAGATGAACGGCAGATACTAGCCGAACTGATTAAAAATTACCCAGAATTCCTTGGGAGTGATTACATTCCATGTTAAACTCTCAAAAGTAATCTTCTTACTCTCCTTTTTTGGGAGAGGGGGAATGCTAACAATGGAAATGTGATAGCAGTGGCAAGAGTGAGCAGCATATGATTACTATCAGCCCCACACAGTGGAGGGAAATGTGGCTGGTGCGTTTTGTTTGAGTTCAGCTGTTTTTGTGTTCATTAATATGTATGTTGCAGGAAGCTGATTTGGAATGGTACCCAACAAGAATATCTTATAAGCCTCAGTTACCAAGCTTTCCAAGCTGCCATCTGGAAAGAGGTGAAGGATTAACATTTTAAAAGAGAGTGTTTCTTCAACAAATTTTCATTCAAGCTCTTTGCACTAATATCATCAGCGTAAATGTCAGGAGAGAGAGAATGTGGGGACACAATTAACTTTAAAAATGGTCTTCTAAGCTGTCGAGGAACTCTCCCCTCCCCCCAGAAGCAGAATATTTTCTCATTAGGTGAGAAGTGAGTGGACAATCTACAAGGAATCCATGGTTTCTACTACTGCTCTCAAGAGTGAATTTTAAGCCTGAAAACAATTTCTGTGTGCACCTTTGGAAGGAAGAGAGAATTGGAGATTTGAAGGACAGCTAGGATCATTGTGAGTTTTCAGCAAAACTAATGCAAAAGAATTGATTCAATGGGATCTGAATTTCATGTCATTTGGGAAAGTTGGGATTTTAACAAGAGAGAAATGGAGGTGGGGAGAATTTTCTTGTAGGATGAAATCTTCCCTATCCGCTGAAGTCTTGGAAACAAAGTACTAGGTCAGTGGGACTTAATTCTGAGTAAATGTGCTGAGCCCCTGGTTGTAAGTTAAAATCTGCTACCATGATGTACATGATGAATGGATCTATGTTGTATGCGTGTTGCTTTTTTTGCATGTTTGTAACTAGCATAAGTTAATTGGTGTTGTCTGTTTAGGTAAACACTGACGAAGGAGATGAGTTAGGAGAGATGTGTGAGCTATCATAGATAATTTAAGTAGCTGTTCATATCACTGGTAATTCTGATCACCTCAGCTAGGGATGCCTTGCAGGCACCCTAGAAATAACCCAGTGAACATTTGTTTGTGTATATATCAGGCCCCCAGTCTGGCAAACTGACATGGGGGGCAGGACATGGGTGCTGGTAGCCCCCAAAACAGCAGGAAGATGGGGCAGAGGGTGGCTTTGCCTGCTCTGGAGCACCTGGTAATCCTCATCGCCTCAGCTAAGGACGCCTTGCAGGTGACCTAGAAATAACCCAATGAGCATCTACCTTTGTGAATATCGTTGCATGCCTCATATTTCCTTGAGCAGTGAGAAGTTCCTGGACAGAACCAAATTGAGTTTGGTTTCCTCAAGAAGAGAGAGCACTTGAGACTTCTGGTGCTTTTATAGTATTTGCACATATACAAGTAGAGTGTAAGTGGAGGCACACCTACAAGCCAAAAGATCTGCTACCCCACATGAGATCCTGAGAGGGACCTACACCTTCAGCTAATTCACAGCTCTGCCTCTTCCAAACTCCTCTTACAGACATACACACGTGCACGCACACACACACTTTTTCTTCTTCCAAAGCATGGAAGGGAGATCTCCAGGTATCAGGTGAACATCTCCTGACAACTAGTTTTCATTGACAAGACATCAAACAACCATTCTGGAGTGTTAAGTAGCAAGCTACCTAACAAAAGGCCAGAAGCCCATAATATGTTCCCTATGAAAGGGTTTCAGCATGGTCAGAAATGAGGACAGAAAGGAACAAGTGATCATTGAGTGCTCCTTGGTCAGAATCCCACCGGGTGGGAAACTGTAGTGTGAAGAAGGCAATGCATGGACACAGCTGGAAGCTGTTTCTGTGCTTGTGGACAGGCCTGGAGTCAGCAGCTGGCACCTTTGGGCAGCTGCCATGGCCCACCAGCATTGATGCCTGCTCTGGGAATGAGCCTACCCTCTCAGATTTGGGCTTACCTAGTGACCGTGGCAGGTGGCATTCATTCATTTATTGCATTTCTATACTGCCCCATAGCTGAAGCTCTCTGGGCAGTTTACAGAGGTTAAAACATTAAAATACAATATACATTATGTAAATGTACAATATTTGAAATGTCATAAATGCCGCAGAGCACTGTGGGTAATTAAAATGGTGGGCGGCTCACAACATGCTGCTGCAAATTACAGTGCTGCTGCTATTGCCACTGATAAATCTGCTAGGCGGTCTTAATAATGGTGGAGCCCCCCTTCCCCCCACTGACACTTTGCCAGGGCCCATCTCAAACTTGAAATCAACCCGGATTGTGGCTGCATTTCTCCTGGTCATCACCACCACAGGAATGGCTGCATCTTCTGTATGAGGGATACCAGCCAGATACGCTTGCCTTTCTGCATGCAGGTATATGACCATCATTTGTGCTAGCATAAGCAATAACTATGAGTTCATCATTGTATGGAGAGAGAAATAATGGATTGAAAAAGCCACTAAATTATTAATGCATGTAGGAACAGGGAGTTGGGGTCTTGTTTCTCTCTCTCTTGTTGTGTAGCCTTTTCTCTCTGTGTTGATTTTGGTTTCACCTGCTTGCTTTAGCTCTAACAGGAAAATGCCTGATCAGCTTAAGTCAAAGGGCCTCTTTAAAGCTTTCAGTGATTTCAGCCCTATGTGTGGTTGGACAAAACTATCTCTGTAACAATGTGGTGGGGGGCTATTCATGTGGTGGGAGAAACAGCATGTATCAAAGCAAGCCTTGTATTTTGATTGCTCTCTGTCGCTTCTGCATCCTCAGTTTGTGGTCTCCTTACAGAACCAAACTAGACAGTGAACATAAAAGGGCAATGACAAAAGTTTTTAGATGAAGCATCTAATGGCAGTTTCTACTTCTCTGCTCCTAGTTAAACACAAATACACCACAGAAAGCTTGTGTGAACCATGGGAGCTCAGCAAACTCTAAGGAAATAAAAGAAACTAACTCAAGATTTGTCGCATCTGCCTGGTTTTTGCCACAGAAGTTTACGCAGACTCAGAAATAGCCACATTCTGCTGGCTAGGATGCATTCAACATTAATGCTTTTGTACATCAATATTCCATTCCCTATTTCCCACGGGCAGAGAGAGGGCTGAGAATGTTAGTTGTGTGTGTGTGTGTGTGTGTGTGTGTGTATGTCAGAGAGAGATTGGGGTGGGGGAGCTTATTACTTTTAAACAAGCTCTTCTATTTCCTGTTAGTGAATGACAGCCAAAGAGTTTTCTAACTTGCCATATGGCAGCAGCTGCATTTGCAGCACATGTACATTATTGCCTTTAAAAATGGAGGAGGCCATTAGGAATAAAGAGACATAAACTACATTAGAATGCGAATGACTCATAAAAGGTACTGTGGGAAAACTGGACAGAGGCCATTTGCAACGTGAAGGAATGGAAGAGATTTGGGGTCTAAGGGCCAAACTACACATTACTTTAAAGACAGAGCTAGTGGCTATGACTTTTTTTCCTTTTACTTTATATACAAGGGGCACAATTTGGATTGAGAGCGTAGCATTGTGTATGTGCGTGTGTGTGTGGTGTTTTAGGGGGGCTTTAACCCTTTGCTGCCCACTACAATCTCTATCCAAATTGGGGGGGGGCATGCCCCCAATATTCATTTCCCAAAAGTGATCCGTATGTTTTTATTGCTCACTTTTCATCAATATAGATTGCAGGGATGGAGCCCCAACCCGGATTGAAACTTCAGCAGGGAACAAAGGGTTAAAGTCCCTTAGTCCAACGCAATATGACCTCAATCCAGACTGGTTCCCCTATGCTTCTTTAAACTAAAAGAGAAAAAATAGACATAGCTGTCAGCAGGACTGGTGTCAAGGGCAAGCATGGTTGGGCACCTGCTGAGGGCCCAAACCCCAGTAGGGGCCCACTGACAAGAGCATCCTGGGGTTTTTCCAACCTGCTTGTTCACCTGCCTCTCACTCTGGCCCAGACAGTGGTGATAGTGAGACGTAGATGCCACTGCCTACTTGCTCACTGGCTCTCAGCCTGTCCAGCAAGCAGTAGCAATGATGAGAAAGAGGATGAGGAGCAACAGCAGCTGGTGACAATGGTGGTGAGAAGGGAGACTCACGGAGGAAGAAGGCTCCTTGAGGGGGTCTTGCCAAAGGACCCACAAAAACCTGGAGCCAGCATAAGCTGTTAACTACATCATTAAAGCAATGAGTAGTTTGACCCCAGCTGGTGAGCCAGTGTGAGGCAGTGACAAGAGCTTGAGTATAAGAAATCCAGGCTCAGTCTGCCACTCACTGCTATGAAGCTTACTGTGTAGCCTTGGACTGGTCACTAGCTCTCAGCCCTAACCTATCTCACAGGGTTGTTATGAGGATACAGTGCTGCTCGGAGCTCCTTGGAAGAGCCACCATTGGCCATGCGGACTGAGAATGAGGGCAGTTGCAGTCCCACACTTCTGGAGGGCACCAGGTTGAGGAAGGCTGGTGTCAACTAATCAGCACTACACGCATATCATTCAGGTGCAGTGTTGACTCTCAATGTTCACAGAACCACTGGCCTTTGCATATTCCTTTTGGATACTATCCACACATCTCACAATTGAACGTGTGAATGTTTCACTACATCATAGACCCTATTTTAAAAACAAGGTCCTAGGAAAAATGCTCACTTGCACATTTCAGTAGAGCCATCCATGGCAACAACTTGTTGAGACAAATGTACACAGTGTGCAAAGAACAACCAACACGGGCCACTCCCTCCCCCCAATCCATCCTGAATAGATACACTTGGGTATATGCATTACCTTAATGCAGGTGTCCCCAACCTGGTGCCCTCTGAGTTTGCTGGTTTTGAAATAGCATGATTCTCAGCCAGCATGCCCAATGCATTTGGAGGATGCAGGTGGCGGAAGGCTGCATTAATGGATAAAGAGACAGGAAGCAGGCAAAAGGAATGAGTGATGTGGCACACATAAAAAAAAGATCATGATAAAAGTGGGGTTTATAGCTAGATTTCTGTCTATGTGCATTTGTGTATCACTTTCTTGACCTCTGCAGGAAGTTTGATTTATTAGAGTTATATACTTCCCAACTGACAAATGCCCTGGGAGTGGTTTATGATCATAAAAACCCTAAACAGTAAAATAATAACCAACATGATTGCCATTTGAACTACACTTATGCATATTCTGGCTACACTTATACTGGAGGGACCGTAGCTGAATGGTAGATCACCTGCTTGGCATGCGGAAGGTCCCCAGTTCTCAATCCCTGGCATCTCCAGGTAGGGCTAGGAAAGAATCCTGCCTGAAACTGTGAAGAGCTGCTGCCAGTCAGTGTCAACAATACTGGGATAGATGGACTCAGGAGCTGGCTCAGTATAAGGCAGCTTCCAATGTTCCTATGATTTCCAGATGTTTTCAGTGTGGGTGATACAAGTCAGTTGTACATGTTTAAACAAGCTTCAACTCAACATTATTCCATGCTAACTTGGGCCGTGTTTCCATGACAATGGAAGGAGAAGCTAATGGAGAAGTACTGGATTTTTTAAAAAAGGAATTCACTTTGCTGCAAGCAGGGCTCCATGAACAGATTCTCCGCAGCAGTAAAGATCACTTCATAGAACATACTTCCTGGTGGGGTTGGGGGTTGGAGTGAATGTCATCTGACTGACAGGGGCTGCTCAATGAATAGGAGAGGCTCCCCCCTCTCCTCCTCTCTCTCCTTTCCCCTGAAGGTCCAGATGCACCTGCATTTCAGGAGCAAGCCTCATTGAGCACAATGGAAGTTACATAAGCTTGTGCTGGGCGGGGGGGATGACACAAAGACGGAAACCAGCTCCCATCGTAAACTGCAGGACCTCACTGACCACAGTGGGAGTTACTTCTGTGGAGACAGTAATGGGTTTGTTTTGGGAAAGAGAGCAGTAAACACAAAGACAGAAACCAGCCCCCAGTTTAACCCGCATGATATCTATAAAGAAGCTGTGAAGTACTTACTTCCTAAGGCAATGAATTGGAGCCTGAAGATCATGCTTAATTGCACTTAAGCCTCATTCAGCACAATGGGAATTACTTCTGAGGAGACACCAATGGGTTTGCTGTGGGAAAGCGAAGGAAACCAGCCTCTATTTTAATGCACGGGACCTCTATAAAGAAGCTGTGAAGTAGTTAGTTCCTTAAGGTAATGAATCAGAGCCTTGAGATTGCGCTTAATTGCACTTAAGAAATTGGGCTTTAAAATGATGGGCTTCTCTGTTATTTCTGTGGGCATTCAGAGGGCAAACCTCATTCAGCACAATGGGAGGAAACACCCCTTAACTGGGGTTATGGTGAAAGGCACACCCCTGGACAGGGCTAGCATGCCCGAGGTCATTGCGGGGGTTGAGGCACACAGCAACTATACCGTGGAGAACCCAACTTAAGGAAAAGAATCGGACTTTAAGCAGTCTCAGGAAATCCAGTTTTCCCTGATAAGGTCCGGGGTGGCTGCTGGATGGCTGTGACGCCATGTACCCATAATGACCTCAACACGCAGCCAGCTCGGAGTAAATTGCTGGTGGAAACACCACCCTGGTATTGTATGAGATGAGTACTGTATCTTTCCAGAACCAAGAGGATGTTCACGTTTTTCAGACTAAATCTTCTGTGTGTTTACTTATGGCCAAGTAGTTATAAATATCTTTATCGTACAATTTTAGTGTATCATGAAAGTTTACTTTTTTTGTGTTGAGATTAATAACGTAACATAAAGTCATGTATCTTTAAGGGCGTCCCATAGCAGAAGAGCTGTCTGAGAAGAGGCTGGGCCAGAAGGCCTGAGATTGAGTGCTCAAACTAAGTTTGCAATCTGAACCAAATGGGCTCCTATTTTTTTAGTAATGCCAAGAGTTTGTGCAGTCTGGCTGTTGCTGTTTCTTTGTGGATTAGTTACATCAATATATGCTGATCCCACTAATCAGATATCATTTGGTGAATGGGGTGACCAAGGTATTATGTTGGCTGTATGATGTCACAGAAGGCAATTGAGACTAAGAGCAAGATTTTTTTGTTTGTTTTAAGAGGAAGAATTTATTGACATGGCCAAAAATGTTTCTAAATCACAGAGGCTGCAATCCTATGCACACTTACCTGGGAGTAAGCCCATAGCTGAGCTGCACAAATTTCTGGTTAGTTCTGTTAGTAACTAGCACTTTTCAAAGTGCTTTGGAGATTTTATTTCATTGATCCCCAGAACAACCCTGTGAAGAAGATATGTTATGAAGGAAGATTCATGTCAAAATACGGAATTGAACCTGGATTTTCTATATGCACATCCCACACAAACCACAGTATCAATGTGCATGCCAGTTTAAAGTGTTTAATAGAAACATCTCTCCTATTTTCAGATTTTTTCTTTCTTTCCGCAACCATGAGGACTAGTAGCTTGAATGCTGAGATGGTCTCTCATCCTAGATCAAAGGGGATATCCTGTAATTTGAAGTCACTATGTTCTTGGCACACCTTGCTCCTTTGATGTAAGGAACCATCTAGAAATTGCCCATTGTGTTATTTGTGATTTGTCAGACAGATTCTGAATGGAATGTAAGTTCCAAATTAGTGTGGGATGGAGTCTCCTTCACAAACTCCATTAGTTTCTTCCTTGTTGTCTGTTGATGCATTTATGGAATGAGCAATGTTGCTGCCTCATTGCTGTGGTTGAATCACCAAGGATGTGTGCATCCTATGCAAAACTGTGCATCTGTCGTGAGATGAAAGGACTCTCCAGAGAAAACTCTGTTGCTTCAATAAGGGACATGGCACATTATATTCCAATATGGGGATTATAAATGGCCATGAGATTTTCCTATCTCCCCTCTGAAGGAAGTTAACCCAAATGAGTTCTCCCAAGCTCTCTTGATGACAAACTCCCTCGGTACTCCCTCAGTAACAATTTTGCTCTTGCAAAAACAAAGCACAACATATATTGGCAAGGTTAAACACTGTGGGAGGGTTCTGTGAGGAATGTTGCTGCTGTTCACACAAGCAACTGCATCAACTCCTGCTGCATCAACCCCCACAGCGATAGCTCTGCCAAGCTCTGCTTTGTGAACTATCCCAGGGTGAAATTAATTTCCATATTGGCTAATGAAGTACATACAGGCATTTGCAATTACCATTCATTTATTAAAGAGACATTTGCATCAGCAGTCATAAGCATCATTACAACCCAGAGGGAACTTGTTGAATGTTAAGTGTCCTTACACCCGAGAGGGAACTTGTTGGAAAGCCTGCGATGGACAGGGAAGAACAGCTAATTATTGTCAAAGCACTTGATATGAAAGCTGCCCACTCTCTTTCTAGGAGTTGGGGCCAAAACAGGGCTGTGTTTAATTAATTGCTTCATACTCAGATAATGAAGCGCCTTATGAAGATTCATTAAGGTACTCCTGATTATGGCTAGGATCAAAATAAATTTGACACTAGTTCTATGAACCCAAGGGGGATTTAGATTTGTTTTGCTCAAACAGCCCCCCCCCCCCCCGCATGGCAAATTGCACTGCAAGGTGGCTTTTTGCTGGTCGGTATCTTTCAACCTAACCTTACCTATCTACCTACCTACAAATGAAATAAAAAAACCATAAAGCACTTTTGATTGCTCCCTCAAATAGCAATCTCAGGTGGTGAGTGCCCAGAGGACTGTAGCCAAAAGATGGCTACTGAGAATCAAGAGGGAGGGAGACTGAGGCTGAGAATCAAGAATCAGCATGGGTGGGGAAACCCTGAGATTTGTAGAAGTACAGGAAAACTTCAAAACAACAACAACAACACCCTGAAGGGGCAGCCCCCCCTTAAAAAAACAGTCCAATGAGACTGTGCACATTCAATACATAGGAAATTTTGGAAAAGAAAAACAGACATCTGGTGTGTGTGTGTGTGTGTGTGTGTGTGTGTGTGTAATACCCTATTTGAGCTCCTTACAGCCATGAGTAATAATGCTTATGATTGCTGATGCAAACGTCTCTTTAATAAATAAATGGGAATTGCAAATGTCAGTATGTACTTCATTAGCCAATATGGAAATTGCTGAAAGGAGCTCAAACAGGGTATTCCAAACAGGGGTCAGCAATGTTGTGCCAATGGGTACACTGGTGCCTGCCAAGTTCTCCCCCCCCACAGTCTGCCCACACCTTTGCACTGCCCTCCACTCAACTCCACTGCCTCTTCATCTCCCAATTTCTTGCTTTTTCCTACCTCTGTTGAAGACAATGGAATGATTGTTGACTTTAATAGAGATAGGGAAAAGGGTGCCCTGCTGAAAATTGGTTTGGGGTGGAAGAAGCCCACCTTCCACCACAGACCATTGGGGGCAACAGGGTCCTTGAAGGTGGGTTGATGTCCCCTTCTCTTCAGCTGTTTTTAGGCAGGGGACCCTTTTCGCTACTTCTATTAAAGTCGATTGAGCAAAATTGCACCATTGACTGTAATAGAGATGGGGACAAAAAACCCTGCCAAAGAACTGATGAAGGGAGGCAAGAAAAGTGAGAATCCAGAGAAGGGAGCACTCCCAAGATGGCTATTTGTGGTAGTGCCGGGGACACATTTTCAAAATGTCATATATACTGGTGGGCCCAAAAAAGTTGTGTACCGCTGGCTTCTACTACTCTGGAGGAGGGCATGGCTGGCTGACAGGAACCCTGAACAGAAGCACTCTTGCAAGGAAAGGAAGATACACACACTGCAGGTCCCACTTTTAATATTTTACTTTGAACTTGTAGGAAGTTTGTGCCTTGAAAATTTTATAGCCTGGGCGTGAGTGGTTCGAAGAACAAAAAAAAAACAAAAATTCCACTGGGCTAGCACAACCCTTCTGCATGAGTTTAAGCAGGACTTTGGAATCCACCTTGTGTTGAGTTTTCTTTTTAGTTGCTTTGTTTCAGATCATATACACAGAACATAAGAAGAGCCATGCTGGATCAGACTAAAGGGTCCATCTAGTCCAGCACTCTCTTCATATAGTGGCCAACCAGCTGCCCACAGGGAACCCACAAGCAGGACATGAGTGCAACAGCACCCTCCCACCGATGTTCGTCAGAAATTGGTCTACATAGGCATACTGCCTCTAATACTGGAGGTAGCATATAGGCATCAGGACAAGTAGCCATTTCAAGCTGTATCCTTCATGTATTTGTCTAATCCTCTTTTAAAGCCATCCAAATTGGTGTCCATCACTAGGAAGTCAAGTCAAGTCATCGTTTGGAATCAAATAGAATATCCCTTAGTCTGCAAGATTGGGTAGAAGGAGAACCTATCAATTGTTCTCTTGTTGCAGGTTCATTTTCTATCACTGTATTATTTTTCAGAAATCTTCAGCTGGCTGACATATTCTAGAAATGTACCCAATTTTCATCACAATAGTTTTGGGAAACCAGTTCAGGTGGATGGGTAAACCCCCTGTCACATTTTTTAAAATGCCAAAGAGTCTTGAGGCACCTTAGAACAACCTTTTCTAACCCAGTGCCCTGCAAATGTGTTGGATTATATTTCCCATCATCCCCTGCTGGCTGGAGCACCAGGTTGGGCAAGGCTGCCTTAGGCAATGTCATGTTTTATTCTGGCATAAGCTTTTGTGGAGTAGAGCACATTTCATCAGTTGCCGCTGGAAATCATCATATTTTAAGCACTCTTTTGTTCTGAACATATTGATTTGAACATGGGGAAACTGTGATGCTCCTGCAGGGTGGCTTTTGGTTGAGTCGATATCTACCAACCTAACTTAAGCTCCCAACAAATGAAATTAAAATACTTCATCAATTTGTATAATATTTTATTTTGATTATGCAGTAATGCAAAAGAGCTAACAGTGCTAGATCAGGCTCCAGTCAGAGGAAGAGGAGAACAAGCCAAGTCAGTGGAAAACAATCATTGCTAGATTGGAGAAAGCACAGAGGTTCATGGTGAACACCTTGCGAAAAGAGTGGAAAGATTTCCTCAGGGGCAAAAACCACACTGAAAATTGCTCCTTTAGAAGCAGAGCTGTCAAATAGCAAAGCTCCCTTGCCATTAATCCAGGGCATGGTAATTAATTCTTTCATTAGGGGTGTCTAATTATATTCAGTCAATTACTCTGTGCCACTGTCCTTGCTTCATGCTGTTGAAGCACCATGAGAAGGAACTCTGAACAATACCACAGTTATACTGACTGTGTTCGCACATCACGCTAAACCATGGTTTATTTTAGGGCTGTGCACGGACCACCTGCTCTGCTTCAGATGCCACTTTGGATCCTCTGAAGTGACCCCTATCTGCTTCAGACTGATTCGGACTCCCTGTGCTTCAACTCAGATCTGAATCCACAGCGAGATTTGGATATCCAGATCACCCGTTTTTGATGTTTTCCCATTGACTTGCATGTGAAAACACAAATGGTCATAACGTTTTGAGTTTTTATGGTGCAGACATTAAATTTGGGGACCTCTCCACCACCCCGGAGGGGACTCCACCTGCCAGTCTCAGACAGTTTGGCCCAGTGGTCTTTGTGCTAGGCAGAGTTAAAATGTGATGTTTTCCACAAAAACTCTCAAAGCAAAGAGAGTTTTCCTGTTTCATAGAATCATAGAATAGTAGGGTTGGAAGGGGCCTATAAGACCATTAAGTCCAACCCCCTGCTCAATGCAGGAAACCAAGTCACAGACATGTGTGAATCCTTGGCCCCTCCCAGCCCCCCGCGAGGGCATCACACCCACCAAAGTCCAGGCAGTTTGGCCCACTGGCTTTTGTGCTAGGCACAGGTGAAATTTGATTTTTTCCACAAAAACTACCAAAGCAAAAAGCTATAACTTTTCTCTGTTTCCACAGATGTACATGAAACCTTGGCCCCTCCTAGCCCCCCTTGAGGCATCACACCTGCCAAAGTCCAGGCAGTTCATCCCACAGGCTTTTGTGCTAGGCACAGGTGAAATTTGATGTTCCCAGAAACTCAGATCAAACTCAGAAGGGATAGTGTGCGGAAGTGGAAGTCACTATCCCTAATAATCTCTGCTGCAGGTTTCTTTAAACTGAAAAACAACCCTTATTCAGAAGAATCACCAGCTCAGCCTCTCTATGGCTGAGCTGACATTACCTGACAGGCAGGCTGGAAGAGGTTTTTTTTTAATCTGCTTTTGTTTATTTCTAGCACACACTAAATGACTATTTTGTATGTATGCTATATTTTAATGTTTGGGGTTTTTTTGGCCGCACCACTCCTGCCAAATTTCAAACAGGTTTTAATTAAAAAACCTGATTCTAGGGAACTGAAGGAACTGAGAGTGTAGCAAGTGCATATAATTGTCCAATTTATGCAGTTGGTGATCTCCGATGACCTCAGGCTCTCAGTGGTCTTCTGACAGAGGCAGGAAGACAGAGCAACTCTGCCAGGCAGGACCTGTGGTAATTCTGTAGCTACTACATGCCAACGAGCGCCTCTATAGAGAAGAGCTGCCTGGGGAACGGCCCTAGACCTTGGGTTTTCTAAATGAAGTAGCTACGAAAGAAAGAAAGAAAGAAAGAAAGAAAGAAAGAAAGAAAGGGGAATGAATGGTCCAAAGTGGCCTTGCCCACTAGGGCATACTGTGTAGGGAAGAGCAGCATGGGGCCGCAAACCAGACAACACCAGAGCATATTGTGTATGGAAGAGTGGCCTGTGGCTAGAAAGGCAAATACAGAGTCAAGCCCACCAAAAAGGCATGTTACTTTCTAGGGGACGACTGTGAGGGGTGACTGTGGTATTTCTGCCCTGGGGCTGACAGCAAAAGCAAATGAATGACAGATACAGAAAGAAAAGTCCCAACATGCCAGCAGCACCTTGCCCATCTCTGCCCCTGCCAACACCCTGCAGATGCTTCATATTGGGCTGGCTTGTTTTGCCACACAGTGGAGTGTTATTGGAATAACAAGTTAATTAATATAAATAGTATTTGTATAGTGCTTTCACCACTGTCTTGCGATGTGGACATATTGCTTTGCTGGACCACAGGAACACAAGCACGCACGCACACGCACTCAGACACACAAGAGCAAAAGAAAAGCAGAACTACCTAAGCAAATAAAAGGGTTTTTTTAATTTATTGTTTTATATTTAATTTTCTTTTAGGGAAGGCAGGTAAAGTTCAAGAAATACAGGAGGACGGTGAAGCTGATAAGACCAGAGCCAAGAGCAAGCAAAGAATAGAAAAAAAGCCTTCTTTAATTATGTTTTAGGAGGATCAAGACAGAAAAGAAACAGACTGCTCACTTCAGAAGGGTGGGGGGAAGCCAAACACGAAATGTGTAGGGTGCTATAATATCCCTTTATTTAAGAATTTAGAAAGAAAGAAAAAACTAAATGGTTGACTATTAATTAGAGGGCAGGGGGAGAATGGAGGAACATGCCCAGAAGTCAATGTTTGTTTTTAAAAATCAGAATAAGACTGTTTTTTAAAAAATCTAGAAAAGGCAGAGTTGAATGAAAAAACAACAAGGACTAGAACAAGCAGCAGTGAGGTTCGAACTTAAAAAACAAACATAGCCTTTTCTGGAGTCCCCAGGCGACCACCTCACCTCACTCAATGAACAATGGAAAGGTGGCGGCAGGGGAGCATAGCAACGTGCGAAGAAAAGCTATGTTTTTTTGAAAAATCTCCACAAGACAGAGTGGAATGAATACACAGAATGAATGATTTGGAGGAAGAAAGAAGTAGGACAAGGTAGCTACAACAGGTGCAAAAAACCAAACAGTCCCAAAGGGACAGCTTGTGGAAGGAGCAAAGGAAAGATCCCACAACAAGCTAGCCTTTTGCTTTTAAAAATCTAGGAAAGCCTGATAGTAATGGAGAATGAAGGAATCTAAGAAGGAACTGCAATGACTGCATGCATGCACACACCCCAGATCATCTAACCATACACCAGACCTCTCCCAAAGAAACAGCTCGCACAATAAACCACTGCAGCCTTTTGCTGAACTATGTATATATACCCCCCGCCTCCACCACTCTCTCTGATTGGAGACTGCTAGCATAGGTACAGCCCGAGAGTTCGCATTCACATTCCCTCCTCCTCCGCCACTCACCTTCCCACCTTCCCCCTCCCTCCTCCTCCTGCCCCTCTGTGTGAGCTTTCAGAAGCTGAAACATTTTGGAGACAGCCTGTCTGGCCTTCTCAGGCATAAGAAGAGTTCTGAATATACGGAATGGAGGAGGCGCTTCTCCTCGGGGTGCCTCGGTTCTGCTCTGATCTGCTTCGTATCATGAGGAGGATCCTCTGAATCAGCCCACTTTGCCTCTTTATTCAGGCTTCTTAACAAGGCGGTGCACAGCCCTAGTTTATTTCACTCCCCAGTGTTTGTCTAGCAGACGAAAGCATGGTCTGTTCTCTCATTCCCTGGATTTTTTTCTCCCCTGCTTCCTTCCCCGTATCCTGAATGCCTTTGTGGCACTGTAGTACTGGCAGGACTTCACCACATCAGCTGCCTGCTTACCATTGGTCTGTTCTGTACATGGGCCATGGAAGAGTCATTGGTTGTTCCTGGCACCACTTATACAGTAGGTGACTGAAGAAATCTCCCTTCCTTCATCCCCAGCCAAAGTGCTGGAAACCTTCCTCTCAGAGAACATTAACCCTTCCTCACTGTGGTGAAGTTCTTGACCTCCAGAGATCGGGTAGGTGGTGTGAGCACTTTGCAAACAGGAGAATTGTGTTTTCAGGGTAACCTCTGGAAGTCTAAAGCTCTTGGCATGTGCAGTTTGATAATGAAGTGCCCTGCTCAGTAACTAGTCCTTGAAAACTTCCCCAGCATGGTCAGGAGAAGTGCTGAGCATCAGGTGATGGAGGGGAGCAGATCTAACTAGCTGGCATTGCCCACAGACACAGAAACTAGAATACTGTGCAAATAAATGACATTTATTCTTATTATTCTTATATTTATTAGTCAGTGAATTGTGGGATAAACTGAATGGGGATATCCTGTTAGTGGCAGATTGGTGGGGTTTTCCAAATTAATTGTCATATAATTATTGAACAATCTTATGAAGGAAAGGAACTTCACATTATTTCCACATTAATGAGCCATAGGCCATGCTTATCTTTTAAAATGTACATCTGCCAGGGGAAAGAAGTACAGAAATTAATGTCACCTTGCCAAACCAATCAGTTTTCCTTTTAAACATCAAGCCCAATCCCATTGCAGAGTTCCCAGCCCATATTTCTTCTGCAACCAATAAACAGTTGGAAATATTTTCTGCCAGTATTTACATCTAAGTCCAGTGATGTTGCAGCTTTTGGTGTAAATGCCCACCATGATGGATGCCTCCTGACAGCAAAGAACACCTATCAGTGTTGAGTGATAAACTACAGGTCAAAACAGACATTACTTTAAATCTATGTCTAGCAGCTACATCTTTTTTCTTTTTTCTTTTCTATTTTACTCCAGACTAGATGCAGGGGACATGATCTGGATTGGGACCCTAGGCTGGGTGTGTGTGGCTTTTAAGATTTGGATTGGCCTCCCTGCACTTACTCTAGAGTAAAAAAGAAGAAAGGACATAGTTGCTAAACACAGATTTAAAATAATGCCATATCATTCCACACTGAACATCCTGTTGGTCAAAATTTAAACTGGTTTCGACTTCTTTTCATCTTTGATTAAATTCGTATATTACGTGCCCAACATGGATCCATCTGCTATCTGATGTCTTGGGCTGTATATCTGGTGTATGCTTTTATTTCCAGAACTTTAGAGGAGGTTATCTAGGCCACTCCATCCTTCCACATGGTGATACTTCACAGATCAGGGTGTTAACTGCTGTACATGGGTCATAAAGTTGATTCCATTTCCCATAAACACTGGCCATATGGTAGACATATTTTCCCCTCAAACTTTGAGTTAAGGTGTCTTTGCTTTTTTCTGGTTTATTTGAAGTCTTCTCTAGGAGTCCAAACTGTGGATGAATGTGGTACTTAGGAAAGGTTTATGATGGGGCCCACAACTCCATTCCAGATCCAAGATGAATCCTCACATGACCCATTCTTCCACAAGCAAAATTCAATCCAAACTTCAAGGAAAAAAGTTGGACACACACTCAGTAGTTCTGTGAATCAGCCCAAAGAGGTGCACACATCCTGAGCTTTTGGTTTAATGTACACTAGATAGCGAACACTAGGGGCTTATTAATTCACATTAGCTTCAAAGGCTAAATCCACTCAACACTTTCTCAGCCCATGTTTTGATTTTTGTAGTTAACCTGTGGTGAGACCCCCCCATAGAAATCCATTTTGTAAATCGAAGCTAGAGGCTTAGATTCTTGGCCTTTACATCATTACTGTTCCTGTGGTAGATAGACTACATTGGTTAGAATTGTTCATATATGATCATCATTTAACTTCATTTCATTTGCTTTCTCATTATTTTGTGTAGTTCTATATCCCTTTCTACATGGTCTGCATGGAACAGTAGATAACGTTCAGAAATAAGGTTTGCAAAAATAGCATTAGAATATATTTTTTCTTCTCATAAACATGCTGATTTTATCCCCTTACCACTCTTAGAAACATATTGGTAGGGAAGAACAAATCTGTCAGTTCTGGTTTCTTTCAATTTCTCATTTTTCTAATCTTAAATTAGGTTCATCTTGAACCTTGAGAATGTCTCTAGTCTTAAATTTGGTTCATGCAATGAACTGAAGACTTAACAACTTATATTTGGATATCTGGTCTGCTTTTACTGAAGTTTATGTGTAATCTGTTCTTTTTCTGTCTCCCCCTCCCCTGCCCCATGTTGTAATATTTGAAACTGAGGACTTCAGAGCATGTTGTTATATTTTCAATTTTTTATTTAGTTTGTTTTGTTCTATTAAAACCCACAATAAAAAAGTGATTAAAAATAGTTTGGTTCATCCCAAACTTGGAGAATATTTTTAAAAATTGCATGAAAATTTACAAATATTTTTGTGCACACTTCCCCTAATACATGCATTTTATATGCATTTTTGCCTAATATACACATTTTTGCAAGCAATTTTCCTAATATAATGCATTTTTGAATGTTATTTTATCTAATTTATGCATTGTGGGATGCATCTTTTGTTTGGAGAACTCCACTGCAAAAGTAGAAGAAATACAAATTTTGAAGGATAACTGCATTTTGGTTCACATAGTATTTTAAAAGTGCAAAATTAGGTAAGTTCACATTAAAATGCGAACTGAACAAATTTCTCTCCCACCCTTACATACTGATTATGTAGATTTTAAGTAGTTCTGTTACTATCTAATAGAAAGGAATTATACACAAGCCCACTTGTTAGCTTGCTCCGCTCCGCTTTGCTCCATGTTTCTGCTTATCTAACTTATTCTCTGACATAGGTGCTTTGCCATGCTCTTTTCTTTAAACCAATTAATTGAGAAGATTGAGATGGGAAGATGGCCAGACTCATTCTGAAAGGAGATACATTAAAGGGGCCATGAGCTTCCCTGAATCAACATGGTATAAAGGAATATAAAGAAAGACAGGTGTCACTTAAAGAGAGGTAAAACTGCATTGAGTTCACTTCATCAAAGGGCATCATGGAAAACTAAGGCTGCAGTCCTATATCCACTTACCTGGGGGTAAGCTCTATTGAACTCAGTGGCATTTACATAGGATTGCACTGTAAATCTCTGACTTCTTGACTGTCTACATAGCAGAAAGGGGATTTTTTGAAATAGGAGGACATTTCTAGGTTTCCCATACCCCCCCCCCCGCCACCGCCCCTTCAGTGCTAGCACGGTAGCACCATGTTTTTAAAGCTTGTTGTGTAACAGCTGTATTTCCCAATGAAGGAATTCAAAAGTAAATTATTTCTATTGAGAGAAGTGACAAGCAATATATGATGATGCTATCGATTTTTGTAAATGTTAAAATGTTTCAGCTGATGCTGTACATAATGGGTGGGGTCATCCCAACCCTTAATCCAGTCAAGCCTTGTAAGAACTCACAACTCTGTGAGAAAATGTTTGCAGCTTCATCAAAGCCTATGAGGTGGGTTAGTCATGTTTCCTGGAGCCTAGGGAAAGGGGGAGAAATTTGTTTGGTTTGTAGTTTAATGAAAACTTAACTAATTTTGCACTTTTGAACCAATATGCAAACTGAAGCTCAGTTATCCTCCAAAATTTGCACTTCTCTGAACTTTGCAATGGAGTTCTCCGGTCCCAAAATCCATCCAAAAATATGCATATTAGGGAAATGTGCACACAAAAATGGACATATTAGTGAAAATAACATTAAAATGCATTGTATTAGGAAAACTGCATACAAAAATGCATGTATTAGGAGAAACAAATACATACATTGAAAACATTTTTATATAAAACATTCTCAAAGTGTGGGATGAATTGAAATTAAGACTGAAAGAATGAGAAATGGAGAGAAACTGAAATTGACAGATTATTCCAACCCTACCAAGCCTCTGGTTGGGCAGGCCTGAATATCTAGTACATTTTATTCCTAACTTCACTTAGAAAACCTTTGTATTAGGGCTGTGCGAGGAACCCCCTGACTGGCCTTAGAGGCCGCTTCAGGGCTTCTGAGGCAGGCCCACCCTGCTTCAGGCTGCTTCACGTCCAACTCAACCTGCTTTGGGGTTCAGGGCTGAAGCAGGATTCAGGGGGCTGAAGCAGGCTCTTCCCCCCCCCCAACAGTCCCGCTGCATGAGCCCACTGCACCTTATCTGGACCCTGTGGACACGTGCTGGTGGCCTCTTCAAGGGAGTCACCATTTTGGCAACTTCCTCTATTTCTTGAAATGGAATCCTGTGCAAATGGCAAATGGCCAAAATGGCAAGTCCCCTGAAGAGGCCCACAGCTGTGTCTCGAGGGTCCAGGTATTGAGCAGGGGGCTCATGTGGCTGAGCAGCGGGGTGTGGGGGTGGGCCAGGCGGAGGGTGGCTGAGCTGCCAGATCTCTCCACAGCATGCCAAAGTGCTTCGGAGCTACCTGACCCACTTCGGGTAGCCTTGGGCAGATCCCGACCCCTTCGGGAGCAGCTTGAAGCACCCCGAAGATCCCCACTTTGGCTCAGAATTGAGCTCCACAGCCAAAGCGGTGCAGAGCCCTACTTTATATCAGGGCTCAAGTGATGAATGAATGAATGAATGAATGAGCAAATAAATACAAATATCGCTTCGAGCCCACCTCATTGGCTCAGATAGCAAGTTGCCTCAGCTTGGAGGCTCAGACTGATATTGAATTTCACCTTAGAACTGATGATGTTTCATTTTTTTTAAAAAAAATGTATTTATAGGACATGTATACAAGTTCTTAAGGCATCATGCAATATATATATATATATATATATATATACATATATATACACACACATACATACACACACACACACACACACACACTACAGTTCAAGATCTAAAAACCCAGCAGTAAAACAAACATGATAAATATACAGAAGCAAATACAAGACCCACCAAGAAAAAAATACAATACAAACCTGACAGAATACAGAAAAATAAATAAATGAGGAGCTAAAACCAGCCAAGAAATAAAGCAAGAGTTAAAACTGCCAACATGTATGTGGGATTAAAAGAGCAAAGATTTAAAAGGCCTGATAGAACAAAAATGTCTTAATCTGGTGATGGAAAGAAAACAATGCTGGTGCTACTAGGTGAATTTCCCTTGGGAGAATTTTCCATAACTGGGGACCACTGCTGAGAAGGCCCCTTCACTAGCAGCAACCCTCTGGATTTCAGAATGACAGAGCATTTTATGAAGGTTCTCAGTAGATGACCTTAGGGCACAGGTAGGCTCATATGGGAGGTGTTCAAACAGATACTGCGGTCCCAAACTAGCACTTTGACTTGGGCTCGGAAATGGGCTGGTAGCCAGTGCAAGCAAGATACCATGAAAGCTTCAGAGAGGTCAACGAGAATCAATATGGTTGCACCACACATCTCTCTCCTGACAGATGCCGTCTCACAAGGGTACCAAGGCTGTTTTGATGCCAAATCCAGACCTAAACGCCAAAAGAAACGGACACAGAAAATCAGTCTCATCCAAGAGAGCCTGGATTTTGTCCACCACTACACACTCAGTCACCTTGTCCAAGAAGGGGACATTCACCACTGGCCTATAATTATTGAGATCTTCCTGGTCCAACAAAGATTTCTTCAGGAGTGGTCACACTATCATTTTGTCTGCTGCTGAGATTTTTATCTGAATGTGCTGATGTTATTATAATATTGACTTTGTTATTTTTGTTTAATCTTATATTGTTTTATGGATTATTGTAAACTGCCTTGGGATGATACTTTTTATTCTGAAAGCCAGTTTGACAGTCCATTCAATAAATAAAAAAAATTAAAATAGGCTCAGGCTAAATGTGGGCCCACCCCTTTCTTTTTGAGGGTGTGTGAGGGAGATAGAGCCAGAGAAAAACAAGGGGCAGGGGAAACACACACACACACACACACACACACAGAGCGCCAAGTAATACAAGCAGTTACTGGACAGTGGATGGCTGTGGCCTATCTGAGGAAGTAATTTGTGTCAGGCAATAAATGATTGATAGCCTTAAAGCCGGAGAGTGAAAGGAAGGCATTAACAGAAAAAGAAGGCTGAGGGGCCAGGAAGGAGAGAGATTTTCAGTTGTTTAAGGGAAATACCGTATTTTATTCCCACAGACACTTACAAAATAGCAATTATACTGGGCAAATCCAGCTATTTATAGATGCCTAACCACTCTTCCCCGGCGCTAATGCACCTGCTCTTCAGAATGAATGACAGTAAGGCCAGTGAGGGAAACAGCAGTTAGCGGGTGCAGCAAAGCATATGATACTTGTCAGGCTCAATCTGGCTGAAAACTCTGTTCTGCAAGCTCTTCTTGAAGCAGGCTCCACTGCTGAAAGGTAGAAACTCGGGGAGATGGAATGCTCAAAATTGTCCAAGCAAGAACAGGCCTCATGTGGTGTAGAGAACAGGATTGGCTGTGAACCATCTGACATATGCAATATATAGATGTTTAAACAGTGAGAAAAGATAATGCCATTCTTCTTACCTTCTTCAAAGCGTGTTATCCTCATACCGAACTTACGAAACTGCCAGAATTCCCTGCTTTTGGACGTCAGGCAGGCACCAGTGTTGTGTTGCTTCTGGCGCCTCCTGAAGACAATGTTATTTCAGGAGGCCTTCCTTGAGTGACCAGTTTATTAAAACTTGGTTTGTCAGAACTCTGTTTCTTTTAGAAAATATTAATTATTTTAACATGGTGTTATTATTCTCTTATCCTGTCTGCTGTTCACCGCTCTGAGATCTTTGGATGTGGAGTGGTATACAAATATTGTAAAGAAATAATGTAGAGTCTAGCAGTTAGATAGGGTGGCCATATGTCCCACTGTACAGAGTACAGTCCTCTGTTTTGGAGAGCTGGCATAGGATGGTTCTCTATTTGAGGGATGGACAAATTTGTCATGTTTGCTTTCTCCTGCATTTATATTTTTAAAACTCAAGTTCTTTCTGTTCCGAATATGAAATGTGTGGATTTGTGTAAATTCTTATTAAAAATGAATTGAAATGAAATTCTCACCCATCTGCTCCGGCCAAATTCAATAGGTACAACTATTCCCAGCACGGAGAGGACCACGATGTACCTGTCTACTGTATAACTGTTAATGATGAGGAGCCTGTCAGAAAAAAAGAGGTGGGAACCCTAATTCAGCAGTAACATGGTTGAATACATAGGGATTCAAATCCAGACTTTTAAGAACTATGTATGCCAAGGCCTGGGCCTGGATGGATGAATCTGTCAGTTTCTGTTTCTCCCACATGGAGATGCTTTAAATCTCACATTCTTTCCATCCTGAATATGAAGAAATTTATGAATTTTGGTAAATTCTTAGCAAAAAAGAAACTGAAATGAAATTCTCACCCATCCCTGCTCTTACCAGTTCTTACAATAAAAAATCTGGGACCAGGGCAGAAGGTTGAATCCCTCTGGGTTAGAGAGATCTAAGCTGAGAGTGGGTCTGGGAATGGAGGCAGGGCTGAAGTCGAGATGTGTTTTTGTGTGTGTACAGGGAAGGGGCAGGCATCTGGGGGCAGGGCCAAGCTCAAGTCCACCGCAGAATCATTCTGTTCTATCACCAAAGGTGTACAGTTTATATAAAAAAATGACAGCTGAAAGGAAAACACTAGCATTGTCTCTTGGTTTTCTTTTTTCTTCAAACAACTGTCTGGAGAGAAAAACAAAAGCAACAAAACAAATAGGAAGGTAGGCCAATGGCTTTTATAAAAAGAATGGTTTTCAGTTGCCAGTTTGTCCTGTCATTTAGACTGCCACGTGAAATAAGAATAATGAAGAGGGATGAAGGGACATGCAGTTCATTTTGTGAAAGGAATAAGAATGAGTCATTATTGGGTGGTGAGTTGTTGTTTTTACTCCATTTGAGGGACAATAAAAAGAAGTTTGCAGGTGTACTGAGAGGTGTCTCTATCTGTTACAGCGATGTGGCAGATAGAAAACTAACTTGGACACTTGCTGGGGCAGAGGTGGGCTCATTTATGCACTCCCACTGTGTTGGCCCTTGAAAGCTATTTCAACTTCTTGGAAATGGCTTTCTTTCCACTTGACAATAAAGAAGAAAAATCGGCCATTTCTTACAAGAAGGGAGGGAAGGAAATATTTGCTTTTCCTGAGCAGTAAAAAGGAAGGAGGATTTGTTTAAGTGACTTTTAGGACAGCAAAGGACTTTAGAATAAATCATAGAGTTGGAAGGGGTATATAAGACCATCGAGTCCAACCCCCTGCTTGATGCAGGAATCCAAGTGAAAGCATCCCCGACAGATGGCTGTCCAGCTTCGTTTTGAATGCCTCCAGTGTGGGGGAGCTCACCACCTCCCTAGGTAATTGGTTCCATTGTCGTGTTGCTCTAACAGTCAGGAGGTTTTTCCTGATGTTCAGCCAGAATCTGGCTTCCTGTAACTTGTGCCGATTATTCCACATCCTGCAGTCTGGGATGATTGAGAAGAGATCCTGGCCTTCCTCTCTGTGACAACCTTTCAAGTACTTGAACAGCACTATCATATCTCAGTCTTCTCAAGGCTAAACATACCCAGTTCTTTCAGTCTCTCTTCATAGGGCTTTGTTTCCAGTCCCCTGATCATCTTTGTTGCCCTCCTCTGAACCCTCTCCAGTTTGTCTGCATCCTTCTTAAAGTGTGGTGTCCAGAACTGGACACAGGACTCCAGATGAGGCCTAACCAGTGCTGAGTACAGGGGAACTAGTACTTCACGTGATTTAGAAGCTATGCTTCTGTTAATGCAGCCCAAAAGAGCATTTGCCTTTTTTGCAGCCACATCACATTGTTGGCTCATATTCAGCTTGTGATCGACAACAATTCCAAGATCCTTCTCGCTTGTAGTGTGGTTGAGCCACGTATCCCCCATCTTGTAACTGTGCATTTGGTTTCTTTTTCCTAGGTGCAGAACTTGGCATTTATCCCTATTAAATGTCATTCTGTTGTTTTCAGCCCAGCACTCCAGTCTATCAAGATCACTTTGAATGTTGTTTCTGTCTTCCAAGGTATTAGCTATTCCTCCCAATTTTGTGTCATCTGCAAATTTGATCAGCATTCCCTGCACCTCCTCTTCCACGTCATTAATAAAAATGTTGAAGAGCACTGTGAGCTGAGCTGTGTGGTACCCCGCTCATTACCTCACCCCAGTTTGAGAATGTGAATGTCCCACTGATAAGCACTCTTTGAGTCTGATTCTGTAGCCAACTGTGGATCCACCTGATAGTTGTTTCATCTAGCTCACTTTTAGCGAGTTTGCTCATCAGGATATCATGAGGCACTTTGTCGAAAGCTTTGCTGAAGTCAAGGTATATTTTGTCCACAGCATTCCCACAGTCCACAAGGGAGGTGACCTGATCAAAAAATGAGATCAGATTCATCTGGCAGGATTTGTTCTTGATAAATCCATGTTGGCTTCAAGTAATCACTGCATTGTTTTCAAGGTGCTTACAGATGATTACTTCATAATCTGCTCCAGAATTTTCCCAGGGATTGATGTCAGACTGACTGGTCTGTAGTTCCCAGGTTCCTCCTTTTTACCCTTTTTGAAGATAGGGACAACATTAGCCCTCCTCCAGTCATCTGGCACTTCCCCCGTCCTCCAGGATTTCTCAAAGAGAATAGACAGTGGTTCTGCGAGTTCTTCTGCCAGTTCCTTTATGACTCTAGGATGCAGTTCATCTGGCCCTGGAGATCTGAACTCATTCAAAGGAATTAGGTGTTCCTTGACCATATGCCTGTCAATCTCAAGCTGCAATCCTGCCCCTTCAGCCTGTACTTCGCCTTTGCCAGGGGGGTCATAGACCCTCTTTTGGGAGAAGACTGAGCCAAAGTAGGAATTGAGCACTTCTGCCTTTTCTTTGTCACCTGTTATAGTTTTGCCATCCTCATTGAATAGCTGAACCACCATTTCTTGCCTCTGTCTTTTACTATGCTTTTAGCATCCCTCGCTAACCTTAGCGAGGAAAGGAGCATTTCCAAGAAAGATCATTGCAGATATGTTCGGGGGTTACATCACCCCCAAAGAGGGTATCTAGAAATGATTACTATAATTCAAATAGAAATACAATAAATCTCAGCACAGTAGGGTAGGCTGACCAGGTCGCCAGTGTACCTGTTCAGTCTGCTGTCCAGGTGCTAACTGTTGATGGGCAACTTCAAGGCCCCTGTTTGCTCTTCTTATGGTTATTTAACTTTAAACTGGACTGGGCCTGGACAGGCCTTCAAACAGAGGATGTCTTCCAGTGGAGGACTGTCCTTTGTAAAGTAAGCCATACCAGCAAACTAGTTGTATATTGGTGATCCCTAAAATCCTGACATTGCAGAATCGATGCTTTCTAAATGTGTATTCATATCAGTGAATATGTGCTACCATCTCATGTCACCCCCTTCATGAGAGTTCTTCAAGTTTCCATTCAAAGACAATAGTCTCATAGCCATCAAGTATCACTGTTGATCAGTGGTAGATGCAGAAGTTCCCAGGTTCACTCTTGGACATCTTCAGTTAGAAGGACCCAAGTTGCAGAGTATGGAAAGTCTACCACTGGTGGGCCCACACCATCATCAAGGGGGTGCATGGGACCATCCTTTAACATGCAGCCCAACAAGGAACATAAGGAAGCACCAGTTGGTGGAACTAGTACATCCATGAGTAGCCGAAACACGGGGCCATCACAATGTGTGCAACGTAATTGCCCTTTTCTGCAAATCTCAATAGCCATGGGGAGGCAGTGGTTCACAAATGGCACCTTCATGCAATCTCCACTGGATTCACTCCCTCCTCCAGCACTGCACACTCCACCAGGTTTTCTCAGTAAATCTATGCATCATGGACCTTACTCTCTCAAGAGCTAAATTATGCTTTATCTATCTGACTGAGGCTTCAGTCCTATACAAACGTACCTGGAAGCAAGCCCTATTGAACTCAATGAGACTTACCTCTGACATTTCTAGACATTTATTGGATGCACTATTAGTAGTGTTCAACCTGTTTAAACTGCATTTCCCTGCATTTGTAGCCTGCCATCCTCTGTGTCTAAATCCATCTGCTGTAAGCTATTATGTGGTGTTTTATTGTTTAGTCAAAACTCCAAAACTGTCAAAATGAAGAAAAACTCATTAGCATATCTTACATTTCCAATCCCTTCTATTTTTTTCCCCATTAATCATGTTTTCCTTTGCAGGTGAGATCTTGTTTTACCTTGTTATCAGTGAAGCAAAACACCGTTTATTCTTTTTTTCATGCTACATTTGCTTTCTTCCTGCTCACATGAAGTCTGTTGCATTTGTTTAATGATAATGCATAGGATGATGTTGGGCACTCCTAAGATGGAGTGGGAAAGGCATCAAAGCCTTCATATACATGCAGCAATTTGGAGTGAATTAAGACTGTTTCCTATCATTGCATGTTCCCAGTTGTATATGTGTGATGTAACTCGCAGATCTTCAAAATTAACACACACAGGTTGGGGAACTCCTGCTGCAATCTTCTCCCCTCAAGCATTTATTGAACATTTGAAAGAGGCTTAAGAAACACACCTGTGCCCATTCTAGCATAGAGTTGCCATATTTTCATCTAGCAAATTATGGGCAGTCCAGCTCTATCAGTGGGGCAAAATGAGTAGGAGGACACCAAACTAGCATGGAAATCTGGGCTGACCTTTTTTAAAAAATTAACATTCATTTTAAATGGGTGCTACAAAATTATTCAGCCAAACTTTTCTGGGCTTATTGCCATAGGAAAAACAGAATGGCCAAGTGCAAGAAGGAATCTGGGCAATAGCCTTTTTTTTTTAAAGAAGCCTTTAGTCAATTATCTTCTTTGCATTGCAGAGATCAACCATGAATATATGATTTATAGAAAAGGGCATATTTTGTGAGATCTGTGTGTCAGTGAGTGCATTCTTTCACAGCCAGTTTGGTTACCAAGGTTGTGCACTGCTGCTTTCCTGTATTTTAATCTATGCCATAGATCACAACATCTAGACTACTATTGATGTCAGGTTTTGCTAAAATGACTACAAATTTTCATGTTGTATTAGTCTTCCTACACTCGGTGTATATTTGCTGTCCTACTTTATTAAATTACACTTAGATTTTGCAATAACTTCCCCCTAAAGTATACATGCACATGCACACACCAACCATTGTCATTGCCTTTTCTTTGCAGCAACGATCCTCAAAAATGGATACCTTTGCATTTGCCAGGGTAGGGTTGCCACTGGATCATATTTTTATAGACTGTTAATATTTGAGATACAATTAACATGGTCCATTAGATGATGAAGACTGAAGTGAATGGCAGTGGTGGAAGATGCTAATGTTTACATCCCATTTGTTTGAATGAGGCCACAACAGAAGATGTTCCCATGATTGGACTGTGTTCATTGTATCAAATTCCAAATGTCTGATATTTTGATAATTTCTAATTATCTAGATTCATTTTTTTTAAAAAATATTTTGAATAAAATATCTGATGGTCCTTGATCCTGGGTTGGATCCAGACTTAGTTATGCTTAGAGTATACTCATTGAAATCAAGGAGATTAATTTAGACATGACTATCTTAAGTCCCATTGATTTCAACTTCAAGCATGTTTAAGTCTGGATCCAACCCTTTATGTTTAGGCTTTTCAGATTCAACTAGAACCCTTTCTTTAAAACTTAATGTTCCATTGGACAGAGCCAAAAATGTAGCGCCAAAATCAGTGTTGCGTCACTTCTTTATGTTAAATGGATATATATTATATTATATTATATTATATTATATTATATTATGAGAAATGGTGGGGAAACATGGTAGAGTTAAGTGGAAGAAAATGACATTTGACCCCTGCAAAAAAAAAAAAAAATCCATACATGAGACAGGATGATGCGGCCATAAAAGCCTTGTCTGGAAGCACCTGTAGTGGTAGCCATTTGAATGTATAAAGGGATGGATGAGGGATGAGTGATAAAAAGGAGTGGTTTGTAGGGACCACAAACCAAGGAGAAACTAGCAGGAAAATAGGGTTTGCTTTCCTACCATTCACTGTTCTTGTGATAAAACCTGCTGCAGTTGTATATATTATTACAGGATTCCTATCAGATTTCTGTGAGAAGAGCTATCAGCATGGGTAGCAGTTTGAACCTATGCCATAGATGAAGAAAGAGGCAGCAATAGCTGAGTCGCGGTTCTGTAAGCATGTTTAGTTGCTGGCTGGAGGTGCAGCGTAGGAGCAGTGGACCTAGGCTGTCTGTCGGAGAGCTTAACAGTAGTGTAGTGGAGCAGAAATTCAAAGGAGTCCAGCTCTGGGACATTTTTCAGAGCAGGAGGAATGGCATCATATGTTGGAGCACCAGAGTAATTAATGGACCCTCCTTGCTCTGGCAAGTGAATGAGGTGATAACAAGGCATTCAAATTTTACTATTGTTTTTGACTGATTAGTGATGATGAAGTCATAGAATGAGAAAAATAATCGAGGGATCTATCTTCACAGGTAATTTGCTGTGTATTGGGAACATTTGGAGGTCTTTTGTGGCACGTGATGTCTGCAGCCACCCTGGAATTTACCTGTGGGGAAGCTGCATTGATTTTGCAGAGTGCTTTTTCTCTGTAAATGGACCAAACCCAATGCCATGAAAATCCGGGTAATACTCCAACATGCTTCTCATTCCATTGTTGTTAAGATCCCCTGCCCCCCCAGCAAAGCCTGGATATTTCTTTCCTCCTTTTTGATGGGGTTCCTACTTCATGCTAGCAGTTTACATATCAACATTTGTTTTCAAGATTTTTTGCATTTCTAATTAAAAAGTGAAAAGTTGCATTTCAGCTGTCTGAAGATCATTTGTTAAAGCTCCATGAGTTTTATAAGCAGTCCGAAGTAAGCACTACTGAATTCAATTGAGCTTACTCCTAGGTAACTTAACTATGCATCAGATTGCAGTCATGCTTCATAGAATCATAGAATAGTAGGGTTGGAAGGGGCCTACAAGGCCATCGAGTCCAACCCCCTGCTCAATGCAGGAATCCAAGTCAGAGCATCCCTGACAAATGGCTGTCCAGCCTCGTCTTAAAGGCCTCCAGTGTGGGAGAGCCCACCACCTCCCCAGGTAATTGGTTCCATTGCCGTATTGCTCTGACACTCAGGAAGTTTTTCCTGATGTTCAGCCGGAATCTGGCTTCCTGTAACTTGAGCCCATTATTCCGTGTCCTGCACTCTGGGATGATCAAGAAGAGATCCTGGCCTTCTTCTCTGTGACAACCTTTCAAGTACTTGAAGAGTGCTATCATATCTCCCCTCAGTCTTCTCTTCTCAAGGCTAAACATGCCCAGTTCTTTCAGTCTCTCTTCATAGGGCTTTGTTTCCAGTCCCCTGATCATCTTTGTTGCCCTCCTTTGAACCCTCTCCAGCTTGTCTGCATCCTTCTTAAAGTGTGGTGCCCAGAACTGGACACAGTACTCCAGATGAGGCCTAACCAGTGCTGAGTAGAGGGGAACTAGTACTTCCCGGGATTTGGAAGCGATGCTTCTATTAATGCAGCCCAAAATAGCATTTGCCTTTTTTGCAGCCACATCACATTGTTGGCTCATATTCAGCTTGTGATCGACGACAATTCCAAGATCCTTCTCGCTCGTAGTGTGGTTGAGCCACGTATCCCCCATCTTGTAACTGTGCATTTGGTTTCTTTTTCCTAGGTGCAGAACTTGGCATTTGTCCCTATTAAATGCCATTCTGTTGTTTTCTGCCCAGCACTCCAGTCTATCCAGATCACTTTGAATTTTGTTTCTGTCTTCCAAAGTATTAGCTATCCCTCCCAATTTTGTGTCATCTGCAAATTTGATCAGCATTCCCTGCACCTCCTCCTCCAAGTCATTAATAAAAATGTTGAAGAGCACTGGGCCCAGGACTGAGCCCTGCGGTACCCCACTCGTTACCTCTCTCCAGCTTGAGAAGGTCCCATTGATAAGCACTCTTTGAGTCCGATTCTGTAGCCAACTGTGGATCCACATGATCGTTGTTTCATCTAGCCCACTTCGAGCAAGTTTGCTCATCAGGATATCATGGGGCACTTTGTCGAAAGCTTTGCTGAAGTCGAGGTATATGATGTCTACAGCATTCCCACGGTCTACAAGGGAGGTGACTTGATCAAAAAATGAGATCAGATTCATAAATCTATGATTATGATTTTATTCATAATTTTATTCATAAATCATAAAGCTTCATAAACGTAATCGTGAGATTTTAGTAGGGATTTGTTTATTTGTTTTGGCTGTCTGTGTTTTATGATGGAATTTTAAACCAGACTGTTAGTTCATTTGAGTATAAATATTAGAAACATGGTCTCTCTTTCTCTTTCTCTCTGCCTCTGCATGGCTATGGGGGTTGTCATGATGCGCTCCTGCACTTCAACATCTACCACTACCCCACTGGTGTTTAAGCTGTGCCTCTACCTATGCTCAACCCAAATATCTGTAAATAAACACAAATATTACAAAATGCCATTAAGCCTCCAAACCTGGCTACGCACTGCATCCCAGAAACCTCTCACTTGCTCAGAAAAGTGGGGTGAGTGTAACAATACTGGTGTATTAGGGATTTTGTTATATTTATATGTATATAAATATCACAAATAAATACATAAATACTGTGCATAGCAGGCATTCGTGTGGCTATGCAGAACAGGTGGATAAAGAAATACGCGTGAGGGTATGTTGAAGGAACCTGCGGGGTTTTCTGAACTCTCCATTTCTTCCTCTTTCTTAATTTTCCATGAACACTAAGGACCCTTTTCTTTGCAAGACCATTCAAAGAGATGAGACATGGAACTGGCAAATGAGGTCATTGCACAACTTGGTGTCCCACCTCAGGTATATTATTTGGCTTCTGCATTGCATTACAGATCCATCAGCCTCAATAGTGTCTCCCTAAAGCAGATGGAGCCTGTCTTGGTGATGACAGCTTGATCCGTATCTCTTTCACACCTCTTGAGGGACATTTTTTTTTTTTTTACATGCAATAGGGTTTCGGTGGGTTTTTTTTAATCAACTGCCTTCCATTTTATATGCTCAGCTAAAAAAGTTATTTGATTTTTTGCTATTGTGATAAGTAAATATGTCACTCACTGTGCTGAACATCTGAGAAGCTAGAGATGTAAATATGTCATGGCTGATGTTGCAAGCTTCAACAACCTAGCCAAGGATGAATTACGTATATACTTTTTTTCATTCCCTTTTGAAGAGCTTGGCAACAAATCCTAGCCTTATGGACATGAGAAGACAAAACCTTACTTGAGCAAATGAACCTCCAGATTGGTTCACACACGTATATTTTTTATCATTGATGCCTGCCATATCAAAGGATAACATCCATGTTTGAAAGACTCATTGCAGATCAAATACTACACATAACTTCAGCTCATCTCACAACATTTCTTATGTGGCTGCTGCCAGGGCCAGGCTGCTTCAAATAATGTATGTAACTTTGGCTCACCTTGTTAGTGAGCCAAAGTTCACAGTTCGCATGGCAATGTATCACCCAAGTGATGCCCATGATGCTTGGCTAGTGCGGTATGTGATCACATGATCATCCTTCGCCACAGCCCTATGCAGGCATTTACCTGTATACGTAAGGGCTAAAATGGTGTGGTGGGGGCTGGTGTGCACTCACAATTCCTGCCCCAGTGCCCCTGGTGTGCAGGCTACATGAAAAACCCTTCCTGGGTGGAGCAGGACAGAAAGATCTGCAAAGGGTTTCTGCTTGCATTCAGCTGCATGCAGTTAGATGCCTCCATATAATCAGGAACCCTTCTTCTGATCATGCTGAGGTTTCTATTCATGTTCAGCTGAACATGAGTAGAAACCAGAAACCCTTTGTAGACCTTCCTGCTCAACAAAGGAAGGCCTTTAGGGGAGCCTGTGTATCCGGGGACAGTGGAACAGGGTTTCCATCCATACCTCTGCCCCGTTATGCAGGTTTAGCTCACACATGTGCCTGAATAGGGCTTATGTGGCCAGTGATTGCATAGATGACCAGGAACAGGATGAGAGTAGCCAGGGGAGGGCAGCCACCACATCACTCCAAGTAGCTGCTGAAACAGAACTCTCAGAACAAGGCTACACAGTAAAGCTATGAATGAGCAGAGACTTTAATTGACATCTGCCAGATGCATTCTAAACCCAAGACATGAATAGTTTCTAGGCACCCCTATCCCCAACCAGGTTTAATGGCAGTTCTGCCTAGAATCCCCTGTTTGCCACTGAAGCCCACCCAGCAAAGCCTCCTTTTCCTTTGACCTAGTAAACCTAAGCCATTTTCCTTTAAGTTAGTTTAACAAATCGTGTTCTTCATTCTCTTACAATTCCATCATAGACACTTAAAATTGTCTCCAATGGCAATGTATCGTAAGAATGCTTTGCCAATATTTCCAACCCAGAAAAGCACTTAGGCTCTCAGCACTTGAAGGATGGACAATTTTCTGGGTTTGTCTCCATCACTGTCTTTTGTTCTTGTGTAGACATTGGCGTTGCTGATAGGGTGACACCTTGCGATCATGTAAGCCCCTGTCTGCATGTCTTTGTCAAGCCCTCAGGAGTTGCCATATGGAGTGATGCCTTGCCGTCATATTTCTTCCCCTCCTTCCCTTTTCACGCTTTAAAGCACACACAAGAGACAAACCATTTAATGATCATGCTGTAAAAGTGATGTTTTGGAATGGAATCAGCAGGAAAATGAATGTGGTAAGAATGTAGTTAATGAAACTTCCTGGCAAAGCCATAAATGAACCTGATTTTCTGGTTGTTTGTCATGATGACAAAGGCAGAACCAGACTGCAGGCTCCTGCTCTCCCAGTTTTCTAGAATGGTACACAACTGGGGCTGTGGGGAGCAGTGCCAGCCCAAGACATCTTGCTGCCTGAAGCATTGTCCTAGTGATGGACATCCACCCCACCCCACCCCACCTAGGGCCAACACTTTGAGGACACCTGCTGAGCCATTCAGACACTAGTTCCTGCCTTGATCTATTCCCCCTCCAGGTGACAACTGAACTGGATTGTGTACTTCCTCCTGCTACATGATAGCATCAGCCTCAGTGGAGAGTGGTCTGGATAAAAGCAAGTGCCTTTCCTTCTAGGGATACCTCAGAGGTGAATCAGGTGAGCTTATTGAATGACGGCAGAACAAAACATCAGGGCAGGTATGCATCTTCCATGCATCCATCTCAGTAGTGGGTGGCATGCAAATGTATACAAAATTTACCTTGCTAATAATATTTGGCATTTTTTTTTTTTAAAGTGCAGGTTTCTAGCCCTTATGGTTGGAGGGAAATGTTTGAATATATGTGCAGAAAATATACTGGGCTACATCCAATGTCACGTGAGTGGACCTTAACTCGTGCAATTGGGCTTCCTCTTCCTCTCCTTTCTCCTTCAGCCCCCAGCCCCCCTAATCTGCTCTCGAAGTCCCTGTATGTATGGGGGACATATTGGGGGGGGGGTAGGGGGAAGGGCAAATCCATTCCAACTGTTGAGTCCATTCTACTGGCAGGCAAACACCATTTGATACAACCCACAACGCTCAAAAACTAAGGGAAGTAATAGCATATGACTTTTAATTGGAAGCTTTATTTTGACCTAGCATAAAATAACAATGCCACATATTGCAACCTGGGTAAAAGCATCATCGTGACATGCACTGTGTCAGTAGCACAGGAAATGAATACAAATAGACTTATGGCTCTCCAGAGACCTGTTTTGAGAGTATGATTTTTCTTGCCAAAGTGGAAAGAAATTGCTTTTGGCATCTCTATCTTGCCAAAATTGAGGTAGTGAATTGGAGGTAGTCCATGGATTTCTTTGCGTGTTGGTTTTTTCGATGATGAAAGTGCAGCTCTTAAAGATTATAGATATGTGATGTGGGTTTACTTTACTCAGGGCCAGGAAGTTGGCAACAGTTCTTACTTATGGATTAAGAATATGTGAGCCCTATGTAGAATGGACAGATTCAGTAGAGATTAGAGACCTTGAAACTTCAAAAGAAATTGTTGAAAGGGAATTATTGTGGGTACAGCTGTTTTCACCCCTGCAGCAGCTTTGTGAAATGACCATTTTACCAGATATATAGTTTATTTATTCATTTAATATATTTATATGTTGTTTTCTTAAAAAAAAAAAAAGTGGCTCCAAAGTGGCTCACAACAAAAGTCACCCAAATAAAATGATTGAAAACACCATAAAATCTATAATTTGACACCAGCCTGACAGCATAATCATTTTTTGTTTAAATCCCATGAAGACTGCTAGATAAAAGCAGCAGAACCACAGATCATCTGCTTAAAACAATAGAGAACAAAGATGCATTTAACCTTTTGCCAAAATACAATATGAAAACATGATATTTAAAAGGCCCTGCTTTCTAAGGGCCAAAACAGACATTACTTTAAATGTGTGTCTAGCAGCTATGTGTTTTTTCCCCATTTTTACTCTAGAGTAGATGTAGGACACCCAATCTGGATCAAGACCTTAGCGTGGGGTAGCAGGGGGCTTTTCAGATCTGGATCAGGGATTTCATTTTTATTCAGCCTGCACTGGTAGAATAAAAATGAAAACAAGACAGAGCTGCTAAACACACATTTAAAGTAATGTCTGTTTTGATCCTAACATATGTACCTAACTACAGTACAAGTTCATGTGCCCCTCATTTTCATCTTGGCAAGCATATCCTTCTGAAGTTATTATTTATTAAGGAATTGAGCCCTGTTAACATAACTTTGTTTACTCTGCTAAATGGAAGCCCACAATCATTCCTGATTAAGTTCAACTTCTCACCCCTTTCATAGACAGTGGGAAGATGATGCAATGGTAAAGATAATCTCTTGCTGTGGTCTGTCTGGAATTATTTCACCCCTATGGAAGAAGAGCAGCTGTTACAACGGAGCTGCCAATGCATCAATCACGCTATGTGTAATCTTCCTTTCCTAGCCCTGTTCTGAAATGCTGCTTTATCTTTCAAAGAGTTGGTTCCTCTTAAGCTTAGCTGTAACTATGATGGCAGGATAGGAAGAGGCCATGCACATGGGTTCTGCTCCTGCAGATAGCAGATAACGGATGTACTTGGTGCCCCATCCATCATCTCTCTTGAAAGCAGACAATGCTGAGGACAGCATTTTTCAGAAAACAAAAGCAAACAGCCCCAGAGGAACTCCCAGCCAGGACTGCATATAAGTTTTAACCAAGATAAATGAATGCACCAAAGCAAAGCAAGTTTGATTATATTTAAATTCAATTTTAGCTGAGGGGAGATTAGTTTTGAGGCTTGCTCATTCAAGGAGAAAAACAAAGTCCCCCCTCCCCTTTTTCTGTCATATCAGTAAGATGAATCTATGCAAAATGCAGGGTTTGGGGTTTCTCTTTGAGCTTTCCCTTTGAGTTCTAGACACATCTGCAAACCGTAGTGTTGAGCATTCAGTTTGAAATAGACTCCGAAGAGTGAAAGTCCATGATGGTGTCTCCATGACAATGGAAGAAGAAGCGAATGGTGGCTTACTTGGGTTTTTCAAGGAGCCAGCTTTGGTCCATGGAGGGCTTCACGAGTGAGTGCACCACATGAGTATAAGTTGCTTCACAGAACATACTTCTGGGTGTGTTTGTGTGTGGAGTGAATGTAATCTGACTGGCAAGGGCTGCTCAAACAATAGGAGAAGCTTCCCCGCCCCATCCATGCTCTCCCCCCTTTCTCCTTCAATAAAACCACTCTCCCCCTCTACATTACTTACTCCCTTAAAGCAGCAATCATTACAGGAAGGAACACAGTGTTCTCTCTGCCTTGAACCTGCTGAAGCTGTGAACAATCTCCTTCTCTCTCTCCCCACCCCCCCGCATTATTTACTTCCTTACTTCCTAAAGCAATAAAGAACATAGAAACACACTTTTCTCTCTGTCATGTTGTGATCAATCAAAGCTTTGAAGCTTTGACATTAAGGCTCCTAAATGCATTATTTTGATTTATGGGGTCTCAGTAACTTCAGGAGTGCACATTTCAGGAACAAGCCTCATTGACCACAATGGCAGTTACTTCTGAGTAGACACACATATGTTTGTGATGGGAAAGACAGGTATAGGAAACAAAGGGATGGGAAACCAGCCACCTTTCTAACCCGATGCAGTGCAGGGTTGGATGTAGGGATATACGAAAATCACTTACCTTTCGCGGATTATGCTGATGGTGGGGGGGAGGTGCTCCATCCCTCCCCTCGGAATCCTGGATGGGGGGGAGGCGCTCTGTTCCTCCCCCCCCCGGAATCCTGTCTGGCCGGCTGTGCTCCGCAGGGATTCTGTGGAGCCACCGGCCGGCTCCACCAGCAGCCGGACATCTGGCCGCTGGCTAGCAGGGACGCAAATGGCAGTGGCTGTAGCCGCCGCCGTTTGCGTCCCTGAAGTCAGCCGTGATAGGCTACGTAAATGTTTTTTAAAAATTTAAATCTTAATGTAGACTAAGACGTGCCAAAATAAGGAACGCAAATGGCGGCAGCTGTGGCCGCCGCCATTTGCGTACGTGCGTTGTTTTTTTTTTTTTTTAAGTCAGCCATGATAGGGTATGTAAACATTTACGTAGCCTATCACGGTTTTTTTTTTTAAACCTAGCCGTAATAGGCTACGTAAATTTTTACGTAGCCTATCGCGTCTTTTTTTTAAACTGGAAATGGCAGCGGCAGCAGCCGGTTGGAAGACCGGCTGCTGCAGCTGCAGCCGCCGCCGCCGCACTGCTGCCGGAGCCGCCGCCAGGAAGATCCGCCCCAGGTAAGTCTCATCCCGGGGATGGCGGGGGGGTGGCAGACCGTTCCGCCACTGATTTCAGGGGGCCGAATGCGCTGGCATTTGGCCTCTCCGAGATCCGTGGCAGAATTCTCTGACATCCCTAATTGGATGATCGAAGATGGAAGGAGTTACTTCCGAATGGCAATAAAGCAAACAATGGAGAATTGCAGCATTGAGATTGTGCTTTACAGCCTGTAGGGAATTAGTGCTTTAAAGTGTGCTATTTTGATTAAGGGGGATCTCTGTAAGTTCTGAAGTGCGCATTCAGGGGACAAGCTTCATTGACCACAATGGGAGTTATTTTTGAGTAGATACACGTATGTTTGTGCTGGGAAACACAAGGATGGGAAACACAGGGACAGAAAGCACCCCTTGACCGGGGTCACAGTGAAAGGCACACCCCTGGGCAGGGCTAGCATACCTGAGATAGATGCGGGGGTTGGGGCACACAACAGCTGTACCACAGAGAACCCAGCTTAAGGAAAAGAGTCGGACTATAAGCAGTCTTATGAAATCAGTTTTTTCTGTGATAAGTTCCAGGGTGGCTGCTGGATGGGCACGGCATCATGCATCCCTAACAACCTCCAAACACAGCCAGCTCAGAGTATGTCACTCGTGGAGACACCCCCCATGTCAGCCAGACCTGTGTTTGGTTTTGTGGGAGGAGAATCAAAGCTGTGAACATATTCACAAGTTGGGAGGTGCAGATGTGTTTGTGCATCTAGGCATATTCAGGATTAACCTAGAAGTGCATTTTTTCCTTTCTTGGTTTGTTGGTTGAATAAAGGGACCCAACAGTAATCTCTTCTAACCTTCCTACCCAAAGGCAGGGTCACCCCACCTGACCAGATGAGCCTGCACTGCAGAATTTGTGGTTTTAATGTTCTATATATTTTAAATTGTTTTATTGTGTGTTGTTTGATTTTAATTTTTGTGAACCGCCCAGAGAGCTTCGGCTATTGGGCGGTATAGAAATAAATAAATAAATAAATAAATAAATAAACAAATAAGAATTTGGAACAGAGTGTAACAGTTAATCCAGTTTACTTCCTGCCCCCTCCACCTGTGTCTCATCATTATTCAGCAAGAACTAATGAAACATGTTCTATTGAAGACTACAGCCACATTCCTACTAAGGTGCACAATACCCTTGGTTTTGAAAGTGCTTTATTCAGTGGCATCATGGAACAGGAATGTGGGGGAGTGCAGCTTTTTTCACAGCAGGAGTGATGATGTCATCTCCTGAAGCAATATTTGCTGGTGTTGTAAGCTTGGAGGGTTGGAGGACAGGTCTGGCTTGGCACATGATCCCTTTGTTGGGTGGTTAGGCTTAGACAGTGACAGGTCTAAGGTTACCCAGTGAACTTAATGGATGATCAGGGTCTCCATATATATCTACATCTATACGCGCGCGTGCGCACACACGCACACACACACATACACACACTACTTATTTGGACTCTCCATTGGTGTGTGTCTATGGAGGCTGTCATGATGAGCTCCTGCATTTCAAAATTTACCACTACACCACTGGCTTTATTATCTTTATTGTGTTTGCCTTTCGTACTTACTACTGCTGTGAAGCAGGACTCTTGCTATTCCCATTTTACAGATGGTGAACCAAGATTGAGCGATAGTGGCTTGCCATGGAAGGTAATCCAGGTGATATTTCTGGTTAAAGCTCAACTTTCAGTCCAAGAGTTCACACTGGCTTTCATTGGTACCGTTGATTGTAAGCTGTTTGGGTAGAAGCCATGGCCCATGTCACATCTCTGTTCCATGCAGCACCCAGTATAATCATGATGCTATATGAATCTCAGACAGATTACTACTTTACTATAAGTAGTAGTAGTGATAGTAGTAGTAGTAGACCATCTGGGCTGGTTGGACGGCAAGTAACGAATTTTAGCAATAAGGAATCTTAAAAAATGCAAATACGGGGTTGGTTGACAGTTCTTAAGCATCCATTATATATACATAATTCCCTGGAGAGAATGTAAAGGCCATGGACAGACAGTAACCATTTTGATCACATTGATCTAAATAATCAGATTGTCATGAAGTCTCACAAACAGGGTTAAGGTTGGCATGGAACTACATGAGGCTTAATTTTATGTCACACTGTTGTCCTAATATATCAGTTGATGATGAGACAGCATAATGAGGCATTCACTAGATTTTTGATCATCTTTATTCAGAAGTACTTCCAGGTCAGGACTGAACCTTACATAATTGCCTATTCCCATTCTTTTCACACCAAAAGTTGATTCCCCCCCCCCCATGTAATGAAAAAATGTCCTTCCCATGTACTGTACCTAAGGGCTATTTTGTTTATTCCCCAGACTTTGCCAAGGACAACTTTAAAATGTTGTTTGTACTGGAATTTAAATAAGTATGGAAAGTTTGAAGCTTAACAGATTCTCTTCGGAGTAGAAACTTGAGCTGGATATTTGGAAAGATTAGATGCTTTAGAGTGGTGGCTAGGAATGGGGCTTATAACTTTGTAATGTTTAAGTTCATAGATAAGGGCCTTTCCCCACTCATAGCACAATATTCTGCCATTTTTTATTCCTTCAAAATGAGGGAGCATAAGCTTGAACTACATCCTTTCTTTCCAAAATAAAACTGAATTATTTCTCTCTTTTGTAGTAGCAAAATGTAATGGAAATAAGATTTTCTGTTTATATTAAATTAGTATGCTAATAATATAATATACTATTAATTCCTAGCTGGGTAATAATCATTAATAATAATGTACTGCATAATTTATTGCTTAAGGTCCTTCCATAATATTTGTTTAAAAGACTAACGATAAAGAGCTGCCCTGTTCATTTAAATCTTGTAGAAAGTGCCATGTGCATAATAGGGTCGCATGCATAGAGCATTTTCCAGCATTGATATGAATGAGGCAGCCCCTAGCCATGTGGGTCTACACATTCATGCACCAGAGCATCTACATGAATGCTTAAGGCACTGGTTCATGGCTCTGTAAAATAGCTATCAAATAGATTGCATTTGTAGTACCATAGAATCATAGAATCATAGAATAGTAGGGTTGGAAGGGGCCTACAAGGCCATCGAGTCCAACCCGCTGCTCAATGCAGGAATCCAATCAGAGCATCCCTGACAAATGGCTGTCCAGCCTCGTCTTGAAGGCCTCCAGTGTGGGAGAACCCACCACCTCCCCAGGTAATTGGTTACATTGTCGTATTGCTCTTATAGTCAGGAGGTTTTTCCTGATTTTCAGCCGGAATCTGGCTTCCTGTAACTTGAGCCCATTATTCTGTGTCCTGCACTCTGGGATGATCAAGAAGAGATCCTGGCCTTCTTCTCTGTGACAGCCTTTCAAGTACTTGAAGAGTGCTATCATATCTCCCCTCAGTCTTCTCTTCTCAAGGCTAAACATGCCCAGCTCTTTCAGTCTCTCTTCATAGGGCTTTGTTTCCAGTCCCCTGATCATCTTTGTTGCCCTCCTCTGAACCCTCTCCAGTTTGTCTGCATCCTTCTTAAAGTGTGGTGCCCAGAACTGGACACAGTACTCCAGATGAGGCCTAACCAGTGCTGAGTAGAGGGGAACTAGTACTTCCCGGGATTTGGAAGGTCTGCTTCTATTAATGCAGCCCAAAGTGGCACTGGCCTTTTTTGCAGCCACATCACATTGTTGGCTCATATTCAGCTTGTGATCGACAATAATTCCAAGATCCTTCTCGCTTGTAGTGTTGTTGAGCCATGTATCCCCCATCTTGTAACTGTGCATGTGGTTTCTTTTTCCTAGGTGCAGAACTTGGCATTTATCCCTATTAAATGTCATGCTGTTGTTTTCTGCCCAGCACTCCAGTCTATCCAGATCACTTTGAATTTTGTTTCTGTCTTCCAAGGTATTAGCTATCCCACCCAATTTTGTGTCATCTGCAAATTTGATCAGCATTCCCTGCACCTCCTCCTCCAAGTCATTAATACAAATGTTGAAGAGCACCGGGCCCAGGACTGAGCCCTGCGGTACCCCACTCGTTACCTCTCCCCAGTTTGTGAAGGTCCCATTGATAAGCACTCTTTGAGTCCGATTCTGTAGCCAACTGTGGATCCACCGGATCGTTGTTTCATCTATCCCACTTTGAGCTAGTTTGCTCATCAGGAGATCATGGGGCACTTTGTCGAAAGCTTTGCTGAAGTCGAGGTATATGATGTCTACAGCATTCCCACGGTCTACAAGGGAGGTTACTTGATCAAAAAATGAGATCAGATTTGTCTGGCAGGACTTGTTTTTGACAAATCCATGTTGGCTTCAAGTAATCACGGCATTGTTGTCAAGGTGCTTCCAGATGGATTCCTTTATCATCTGCTCCAGAATTTTCCCAGGGATTGATGTCAGACTGACTGGTCTGTAGTTCCCAGGTTCCTCCTTTTTACCCTTTTTGAAGATAGGGACAACATTAGCCCTCCTCCAGTCATCTGGCACTTCCCCTGTCCTCCATGATTGCTCAAAGAGAATAGACAGTGGTTCTGAGAGTTCTTCTGCCAGTTCCTTTATTACTCTAGGATGCAGTTCATCTGGCTGTACCATCATGATCAATGGCATTTTATTTACCTGTTTGTTTATTATATACATTTATATTCTGCCTTTTCTGCAAGGAGCTCAAGATGGAGTACATAGGACCATATGAAACTGCCCTTACACTGTGCTAAACCACTGGTCCATCTGACCCAGTACTGTCAATACTGACTGGTCTGGCAGCAGTTCTTAGGGGGCTTCAGACAGGATTCTTTCCTAGCCATACTTGAAAAAGCCAGAGATTGAACCTGGGACCTTCCGCATCCAAGCATGTGCTCTACCACTGAGTTATGGTCCCTCCCAGTTTATCCATTTTATCCTCACAACAGAACTATGAAGTTGGTTAGAGAGAGAGAGAGAGAGAGAGAGAGAGAGAGAGAGAGGCCCAAGATGTCTCATTGAGCTTTGTGGCTGCGTGAGATTTGAACCTAGGTTTCCTTAGTCCTAGCGCAACATTCTAATCCATCCTTCCCCATCCTGGTGTTCTTCTCCAAATGTGTTGGTCTATGACTGCCATCATCTCCAGCCAGCATGCCATCAGAGGTTGATGACATGTTTAGTCCAACACACCTGGAGGAGACCAAGATAAGGGAGGCTGCTCTAAGTACCTTCTCTGGGTGCCCCCATCAAATGAAGTGAAGTGGGTGACTACTAAGGAGAGGGCCTTTCCAGTTCTGGCACTCCGGTTGTGGAATGCCCTCCCTGGAGATGGTGCCTATGTTGTGATCTTTTGTGTTCTGCGTTGTGACCCTCTTAGTTCCCCAGGCATTTTCGTCTTTCAGTTTCTGTTGTTTTTAAATCTGTTACTGTAGTCTAAATCTTTACACTGCTGTTGGTTTTATTTTGATACTGTAGTTTTAAACTTTTAAAGGTTTAGGGTGCAATCCTATGCAGATAGGCAGCCACCCCCGAACTTGGAGGCGACCGCCTATCCAATGCAGGGCAGGAGAAGCACGGAGATGATCATTCCCTCCACACTTCTCCTGCCCTGCCTTTTCAGCTAGACAGACATTGGATGTGTCATACAGGCATTTCTATCCTCCCCACCCTGGAATGCCCGCAGACATGCCCCTTTTTGGCCGCTCCGTGCTCCTCTTGTGGGCACGGAGCATGGGGCTTTTCCACGCTGCCCATGAGGCAGTGCAGAAGTGGGGAAGGTCGGTTCTCCAGGAACCGACCTTGGAGTGTGGGCTCTGAGGTCAGTTCTTGGAAAACCAGATATCCTGTGGCCATCTAGCCACTGGCTAGTGGCCATAGGATTGCTCCCTCGTATTATGTTTTATCACACTGTATTTTATGGTTTTAATTGTTGTGAACTGCTAGGAGAGCTTTGGCTATTGGGTGGTACAGAAATGTAATAAAATAAATAAATAAATAAATAAATAAATAAATAAGAAATACATTACATTGTATCTTGCTGTTGCTGTTGTTGTTGTTTCTATCCTTCCTATTTACTAAGGGTATTCAAGATGGCTTACAGTAGTCACATCAATAAAATTCACATCACAATTCCAAGAAACAATAACAAATTACAGTGCAGCTTTGGGCACAATCCTATGCATGTTTAGACAGAGAAAAGGCCTACAGCTCCCAGGCTGGGGCATGCTGGAAGCTGTAGGCCTTTTCTCTGTCTAAACATGCATAGGATTGTGCTCTTAAAAAACCAGTAAACAGCAATATAGGTTAGAACAGCAGACTAAAACAGTAGCACTAATAAGACTGTCCACAGAAGCCTGCTGAAATACATGGTTGGGTGACTGTACATGGACATAGATGGGTACTGATCTAAAACAATTACATGATCCAACAGGACCAGCTCAGCTTTGCACCTGCGATCTCACGTGCTGTGGCATCCCATTCCTTTCAATTTCTACATGCTTCCATTTCATGATATGGAAAGAGCAAGGCATGTCCGAACTGGGCAGAGGGGCAATATGGCAACATCATTATCACATGACACCCCGCTGACCCTATACCAGCTTCGAAGCACTTTGTTGCAACTGGAAACAATTGTGTTTCATCTTTACCTCACTGAATGCTGTAAATAATGGTTGCCTCTCTTCTTTATTGCAAACATTTTCAATATTGGAAAAGTGCATGCATGCCCGACCTTAATAATCCTTTCCATAGACTAACTACATCCTGGTTTAGTTGATTTTTATGTCAACTACTCCTTTTACGTCCAGGTCTTTTATTGCCTCCATTGCTTTTCAGTTTGCCTGTTTCCTGTTATTGTATGAAGCAGTGCCAAATAAAGCAATATTTTTTGTTGTAATATTTCCTCTCCGTGCCAGACCATTGTGTAGTTAAAGAAACGAGATTAAAGAAATGTGACAGAGCTGTTGTGTTTAATCCCCCCCCCTTCAAATTGTACCTTGGACATAGTTTGGATCTTATCTGCTGCCTTTAACAACTGTCTGTTAAATTACTCCCTGTTGCAGCTGTTCCATGTGGTGAACAGCCTGATGAATCCAGGCTGTCAATCCTTATCCAAAGGCTGCATCACAAGGTGTCCTCCCATGAATCCCCCCCAGCAGTCAGTTTCCTTCCCTGGAACCAGATATTATTGGGTCCTTTGGAGAAGAGCTGCTCAGAATGTTGCCTTGTCCTGATCAGGTCTGGCTGTGACTCACACAATGCCCAAGCATAATTTCTTTCAGCCCAATACAAACCTGTAATACAAGCTCTTCCCGACACTTTCTCTGTGTTTTGACAAGTTGGAGAATTCATTGGTGGTCTTTAGGGTTCTTTGTTTCGTTTCCTTTGTTTAAGTGACTTGCATTTCTGGCTGGCTGTATTTATCGGTCATGTATGTACGTATATGAATTACACATGAGTGCATGCAGAGACAAGGGCCTTTTAGACCCTGCTCCCTGTCCCTGAGATCCAATGTCAGTTCTTCTGTGCATTCCTGAGCTCAGAGGCCTACCTCATTTCCTCATGCATGCTTTGGGGCTTATAAATCCTGTCAGCTGCACTGGCTTCCAGTGTTCCTGGGATCTCAGTCCCTGATTAACACGGTGCTTGGCCCAGCCTCATGCTGTCACATCCTGTTGGCTCTTCCTGCCTATGCTTATAGGAAATGCCAGCATGAACTAAGGAACTTGGGGACTTGTAGTTCCTGAGTTAGCACATAAAACAAGGAGACATACATCTGCCTTCCCATCTATAAATCACCCCTTCTAGAGGAAGTAGCTCACTCTTGATAATATTACTGGTCCTGATCTGACACTGCTCTGATTATCTAAAGAAATTTTCTAAGATCTTACAAGACCTGGACTCTCAATATATATACATAATACAAGGAAATAAGTTTGCATATATACTATCAAGCTTGATCTACAATTTAGTCTATCCCCCCACATCCCTCATGGTAATGGGCTTGTAGCCCAGCCCAGTCCCCTGTAGATCTCTGGGCCTTGGTAAAATGTACTTGATTCCCATTTAGGGTGGCCACTTAAGTGTCACCAAAAAAGAATACAGATTTCCATAAAATCCTTCTATCCTTTATTATGGTTCTTTATCTTTAAACTGGACTTGGACTGGACAGCCCTTCCCCACACCATGCTTGAGCCTTGGGCTTTGGGACTTGGTCCAACCTGATTCCAACCCCATTACAATGTCAAAGGGAATGAAATGATGCACTCCTGTGCAGTGGGTGTGTATCTGAGATTGCTGTGGATGCTTCATTCATGCATGATGTGTTTTGGACTGATGGACAAATAAAAATGCGTGTTGTGCTTTCTGTGGAATCAAAGAATGGATATGAGATACATCACACCAATGTGATTGGCTGGTGTGAGAGCCAACAGAACTGTGAAACAGTTATCATTTATGTGCTTAAGCTTGAGTCCCAAATCCAATTGGAAATGTTAAATGATCATTATAGTAAAAAAGAATGCAGAATCCTGCTGATTTATACAATTTTGTCTTTATCCATAATTATGGTTTAGAATTAATTGAATAGCCTGGGGCTTTTTTGTACTGCATATGCTAATGATGTCTAAAAATGGTTCTCCCTTCCTCCCTCATGTCTGTATTAACTTATCTAAGAAATGGCATATTGCTAAGATCTGCTGTCAAGATTGCTGAGCTGAGCAGCTTTAGAATTCATAATTCAGCCTATGCATGCCTGTGTGTGTTTCCAATCTGTTTAGGTTTTATTTTATTTTTAGAGACCTTTCAGTCATTAATCCAGGAGCACAATGCCAGAAATGACATTTAATATGGACATCCACTGAGACTTCACATTCACATGTTTGGTTCTTATATGCCTGTTGTCTTGTCTCGAACGTGGCTTGTGACTTGTTTGTGAAAACGAGTAGATGTCAATTCGAATCAGATGATTTAATTGCATGTTTTTTATTTAGCACATTTGCATCCTACCCTTCTTCCAATGAGCTCGGGGTGACACACATTGTTTTATCCTTACACTACCTCTGCAAAGGAGGTTCTGCTAGGGATGTACGAAAGTGATGTACCTTTTCGCGGATTCTGTTCATGGTGGGGGGGGGAGGCGTTCCGTCCCTCCCCCCGGAATCCTCAATGGGGGGGGAGGTGATCCGGTCCTCCCCCCCGGAATCCTTGACGGGGGGGAGGCGATCTGGTCCTCCCCCTGGAATCCTTGACGGAGGGGGAGGCGATCCGGTCCTCCCCCCCAGAATCCTCAATGGCCAGCTCTGCTCTGCGGCGGCTCCGCGGAGCAGCCGGCCAGGCCAGGGCCGTCCGCAGCCGGATTTCCGGCCATGGTGGCTGCTGGGTAAAAAAACAAAAACAAAACAGCATACGCAAATGGCGGCAGCTACGGCCGCCGCCATTTGCGTTCCTTATTTTTCGCCTTCTTAGTCTACGTAAATATTTACGTAGACTATTACAGCAAAAATAAAGGGGAACGCAAATAGCGTAGTGAGTGCTATTTGCGTCCCTTTTTGATTTGCCGTAATAGTCTACGTAAATATTTATGTAGACTAAGACGGTGAAAAATAAGGAACGCAAATGGAGGCGGCCATAGCTGCCGCCATTTGTGTACGCCATTTTTTTTTTTTTTTACCAGGATGTGATAGGCTACTTAAGTCTCTGTAAAAAAACAACAAACTCAAATTACCAGACTGCAAATGGCGGCGGTGGCAGCCGGTCGGAAGACCAGCCGCTGAAGCTGCCGCCACCGAAGCCACCGCTGCCTGGAACATCCGCCCCAGGTAAGTCTCGTCCTGGGGGGGATCCGCGGTGTGTGTGTGTGGGGGTGTGGCAGGCCGTTCTGCCACAGATTTCGGGGGGGCCGAATGCACTGGCATTCGGCCTTACCGAGATCCATGGTGGAATTCTCTGACATCCCTAGGTTCAGCTGAGAGAGTGTACTGGTCCAAGGTCACCCAGTGGATTTCATGGCTGAGAGAAATTCAGCCCTTGTTAAACAATCTTTTCATGATGTTAAACTTTCTACATGGAGCCAATAAATATTATCTCTGCAAACTCTGTACTCTTCATCATGTGGTTGGTAGCTGAATGCAAAAAGGGGGACAAGAACATTCCCTTCTACATTCAAAGATTATTTGTTCCTTCCATCTATAGCAGCTGTTTACTGTACTACAAAGAAATAAGCAGGACTGTTATTTAGAACAATTTTTAGATACTGGCACACCTGCCAACTCCTGTAAAAGGGTTGGATGCTGAGCATAATCCAAGTCTGTGACAAACCCCTACTTCTGATAGTGATCCACAGTGACCCCTAGAGGATCTGGTCAGTTGGCATCCTACTGGGGATGGCATCCTACCTGAATAGTTTTATCTAGCCTTATCTCACTTCTTTGTCCTCCAAAATGGGAACAAAATTTTAATCCCTTTTCTTGAATAGTCTGACTGGTTACAACCACCTTGGGTTTTTGAGTTACAAGTTAGAGTTGTTAATAAGGTAGATCCAACCACTAGGTAGTTTTCTGTTTTGCTGGCTAGACCACTGATGTCAGAAATAGAGGCTGTCATGTTATTAGACAGACCATCCATCAGTCTCTGCAAAGGGGCTAGCTTTTACTGAGCAGAAATCCCCATAAAAAAGATCCCCATAAAAAAATCCTGACCTCCTAGCTGAGCAGAGCAGAGGAAGCTGCTCCAGCTTGTCTAGGGGTGATACAAGCAAACAAGGTCCCAGAGAGTGAGCAATCAGAGCGAGTGAACAGGGAGAGCAAACAGGAGTTTGCCAGGGGAGTTGCAATGGAAGAGGAGACAAAGGCAAAATGGTGAGTGGTCTGGAGCAAGCCCAGGGGACTGTCCTTTCCATTCTGAGTTGCAGTGTGCTCACCATGTGCTCCTGAGAGCTCCAATTGAACTGAAGGGGTGTGGCCTGAGTACTCCCAGGAGCTGTGTGGGTGGGTTGGGGAGTTTCGGTCTGTTTGCCGCCTCCTAGTTGAGCAGAGCAGAGCAGAGGAAGATGCTTCAGCTGGTCTAGATGCTATACAAGCAAGAAAGCTCCCAGAGAGCGAGCGATCAGAGCAAGCGAACAGGGAGAGAAAACAGGAGTTTGGCAGAGGAGGTCAAGGGGGAGGTCCCTAACAAATTTTGATTTCAATTTCTTTTCTTCTAACACACACTTCCATACTAGTGGGACTCTGTTGTTAACCTCCAGTGAATACAGGACAAAGCACAGGCCAGTAGGAGTGTACGAAACCCTGCTTACCTGGCTCCACCGGGTTCCACAGGTGGGGGGAGGCGATCCGTTCCTCCCCCTGGAATCCTTGACAGGGGGGAGGTGATCCATTCCTCCCCCCCGGAATCCTGCCGGGCCAGGCTGCAGAGCTGCCGGCCGGGCCAACCCGCAGCGGGGCCTCCAGCTGTGATAGGCTACGTAAATATTTACATAGCCTATCACGGCTAAAACGGGAATGCAAATGGCATAGGGGACGCCATTTGCATCCCTGCTTTAGCCGTGATAGGCTACGTAAATATTTACGTAGCCTATCACGGGCTAACATAGGGATGCAAATGGCGTCCCCTACTCAGGACGCCATTTGCGTCTGCACTAGCCCGGCAGCAGCCTCCGCCGCCACCTCTGCCGCTGCTGCCACTGCTGGAGCCGAAGCTGCAGCCGGAGCCACAGCCAGGTAGGCTCTGTTTTGCAGGGCTTTTGCGGGGTGGAGGGGCAGGGGGGTCCATCCTGCCATGGATTCCGGGGGGCTGAATTCACTGGAATTCGGCCCCCCTGGGATCCGTGGAGGAATTCTCTAACATCCCTACAGGCCAGTACCATCAGAAAGCTAGAAACATAAAAGGAATAGAAACTATTCCTGCAGAGGCTGTGATACCTGCAGAGGCTGTGATAGGCTACGTAAATATTCACGTAGCCTATCACAGCTAAAAAAGGGAACGCAAATGGTGGCCGCCGTAGCCGCCGCCATTTGCGTTCCCTTTTTTTTTGCCGCGATAGGCTACGTAAATATTTTTGTAGCCTATCACGGCTGAAGTGGAAACGCAAATGGCATTGGGGACGCCATTTGCGTCACTACTTTAGCTGTGATAGGCTACGTAAATATTTACATAGCCTATCACGGGCCGGCGTAGGAACGCAAATGGCGTCACCTACACAGGACACCATTTGCATCTGCAGCAGCCCAGCAGCGGCTGGAGGTCCCACTGTGGGTTGGGAGATTCCGTCGAGGATTCTGGGGGGAGGAACGGATCGCCTCCCCCCACCTGCAGAACCTGGTGGAGCCAGGTAAGCGTGGTTTCATACACCCCTATAATAAGTTAGAAGAGGGATAGAAAGGGAAAGAAAAATGCTCTGGGTGGTTCCGACACAAGAGATTTGGTTTCTAGGACCACGGGCTATACTTCCTGGAAGATGGACTGTTGGCAAGGGACAGGTTGCACCTCTCAAGGCCTGGGAAGAATGTGTTTCACCACAGCATGAAGAAGTTCATCAGAAGGGCTTTAAACTGAATCCTATGGGGGAGGGAGACTTAAAGTTGGGGGTAACAATGGACGAAAGCTCATGCACCACAACAGACACAACAACAGCTCTAATAGCTCCCAATAATAGTCTTCAAAATCATGTAGGAAGAAAGCCAGCCTATAAAACACATGGTCTTCGATGTCTATATACTAATGCCCAGAGTATGGGAAACAAACAGAACAAACTTGAACTCTTAGTAAGGGAGGAAAATTATGACTTGATAGATGTAACTGAAACTTGGTGGGATGACTTCCATGACTGAAATACAGCAATTGAAGGATATAACTTATTCAGAAATATCAGAAGGAACAGAAAGGGAGGTGGAGTTGCACTATATGTTAAAAATACATATCTCTGCACAGAAATACAGGAGGATGAGCTTGGTAGCCCCATCGAGAGCATCTGGGTTGAAATAAATGGCGCAAAGAATAAAAGGAACATGGCAGTTGGAGTCTACTACCAGCCACCCAATCAAGGAGAAGACAAGGATGAAACTTTTGAAAATAGCCAATGTTTCAAGGAAGCACGATGTAGTAGTAATGGGGAACTTCAATTTCCATGATATTTGTTAGGAGACAAATTCTGCAAAACATGGCCCCTCCAATAAATTCCTGACTTGTGTTGCTGATAACTTCCTCCTACAGAAAGTGGAGGAAGGAACTAGAGGATCAGCTATCCTTGACTTGATCCTAACCAAGAGAGATGACTTAGCAGATAAAGTAGCAGTTACGGGAACTCTGGGTGAAAGTGACCATGTTATACTTGAGTTCTTGGTTCTAAAAGAAGCAAAAGCTGAGTGTAGCCAAATGTGTACCCTAGAATTTAGGAAAGCCAATCTTAATACACTCAGAACAATGATAAGTAAGGTCCCATGGCAAGTGACTCTAAGAGAAAAGGAGTCCAAGATGGGTGGGAGTTTTTAAAAAAGGAAATCCTAAAGGCAGAATCACAAACAATGCCAACAAGAAAAAAAGGTAGAAGACAACAGAAGAAGCCAAAATGGCTTCACAAAAAGCTTAGAGATTACCTGAAAACAAAAAAAGCACACATATAGGAAGTGGAAGGAAGGCCAAGCGACAAAGGAAGAGTACAGGCAGGTAGCACAGAATTGCAGGGATGGCTTCAGGAAGGCTAAAGCTGAGAATGAGGTGAGGTTAGCGAGGGATGCTAAAAGCAACAAAAAGTATTTCTTCAGATACGTGCATAGTAAAAGACAGAGGAAAGAAATGGTGGTTCAACTATTCAATAAGGATGGCAAAATGATAACAGATGACAAAGAAAAGGCAGAAGTGCTGAATTCCTAATTGTGAACCTTCCATGCCGCTTGACTTCCACAGTTTGCGGCCAATGCTCCGTTCCACTGTTGACAAGCCCCCGGAATTCTCCTCTCTTTTTTCCCTGCTCCGAAAATTATGAAGATAAATCCATATCGACAACCGTAATTCCGGTGCCCAGCTGACTCTGTGAGTCTGCATAACGTCCGTAAGAATGGCTATTTTTCGTAAATATTTACTTTTTTAAAAAAATTGAAATCCTCCATCTCTGTTTACTTTCAGCCAAAACACTTCCTCTTCCTAGGGGCTTCCCAAAAGAAGGCTGTCTTAGGTGTGCCTGAGCGATAAACTATTTGTTTAAAGCAGCACTGTTTTAAAGAAAGAAAAAACCTTTTAAAATGACCATGCCGGTCCTGGAGTTGATCTCATCTCATCTGAACTCATTTTTTGATCAGGTAACCTTCTTTGTGGATTGTGGGAATGCTGTGGACATAATATACCTTGACTTCAGCAAAGCTTTCGACATAGTGCCCCATGATATCCTGATTAGCAAACTAGCTCAAAGTGGGATAGATGAAACAACTATCAAGTGGATCCAAAGTTCACTACAGAATTGGACTCAAAGAGTGCTTATCAATGGGATTGTCTCAAACTGGGGAGAGGTAATGAGTGGGGTACCGCAGGGCTCAGTCCTGGGCCCAGTGTTCTTCAACATTTTTATTAATGACTTGGATGAGTAGGTGAGGGAATGCTTATCAAATTTGCAGATGACACAAAATTGGCTAATACCTTGGAAAGCAAAAACAAAATTCAAAGTGATCTTGATAGACGGGAGCACTGGGCTGAAAACAACAGAATGAAATTTAATAGGGATAAATGCCAAGTTCTGCACCTAGGAAAAAGCCCAAATGCCCAGTTACAAGATGGGGGATACGTGGCTCAACAACACTACAAGCGAGAAGGATCTTGGAATTGTTGTAGATCACAAGCTGAATATGAGCCAACAATGTGATGTGGCTGCAAAAAAGGCAAATGCTCTTTTGGGCTGCATTAATAGTAGGGGTGTACGAAACCCCACTTACCTGGCTCCGCCGGGCTCTGCAGGTGGGGGGAGGCGCTCCGTCCCTCCCCCCAGAATCCTGGCCGGCCAGCTCCACTCCACGGCCAAGCCGCAGAGCTGCCGGCCGGCTCTGACCGCCCACAACCAGACATCCGGCCGCTGGGCAGCCCTGCAGGGACGCAAATGGTGGCTGTCGTAGCCGCCGTCATTTGCATCCCTGCAGTGAGCTGTGATAGGCTACGTAAATATTTACGTATCCTATCACGGCAGGGGGAAAACCCCAGCATATGCAAATGGCGGTAGCCGCCATTTGCATACACTGGGGTCCCCCCCCCCCGCCGTGATAGGCTACGTAATTATTTACGTAGCCTATCACGGCTGAAGAAGGAGGAAGCGAATGGCAGCTGCAGGATGGCCGCCATTCGCACAGCAGCGCGGACGGGAGCAGGTAAGTGCTCCATTTCGTGCGCCTTTTGTGGGGTGGGGGCAGAGGGCACTTCGTCCCGCACGCCTTTTGTGGGTTGGGGAGGCGGGGGCTTCATTTTGCGATGGTTTTCGGGGGGCCGAATGCACTGGCATTCGGCCTCACCGAGATCCGTTGCGGAATTCTCTTACATCCCTAATTAATAGAAGCTTAGCTTCCAAATTGCGTGAAGTACTAGTTCCCCTCTACTCAGCCCTGGTTAGGCCTCATCTGGAGTACTGTGTCCAGTTCTGGGCACCACACTTTAAGAGGGATGCAGGAAAACTTGAGAGGATTCAGAGGATGGCAACGAAGATGATCAGGGGACTGGAAACAAAGCCCTCTGAGGAGAGACTGAAAGAACTGGGCATGTTTAGCCTTGAGATGGGAAGAGAAGGCTGAGGGGAGATATGATAGCGCTCTTCAAGTACTTGAAATGTTGTCACAGAAAGGAAGGCCAGGATCTCTTCTCGATCATCCCAGAGTGCAGGACATGGAATAATGGGCTCAAGTGACAGGAAGCCAGATTCCGGCTGAACATCAGGGAAAACGCCCTGACTGTTAGAGCAATATGACAACGGAACCAATTACCTAGGGAGGTGGTGGGCTCTCCCACACTGGAGGCATTCAAGATGGAGCTGGACAGGGATGCTCTGACTCAGATTCCTGTGCTGATCAGGGGGTTGGACTCGATAGTTGTATAGGCCCCTTCCAACCCTACTATTCTATGATTCTATGATTCTAAGATTCCCTTAGTCCTGCTAGAGCTTCCTATATACCATGTAACTGGAAGCTAGATCTCTCTCTCTCTCTCTCTCTCTCTGTCTCTCTCTCTCTCAGACCATCCTCTCTGCAATAAACTTGGCATATTCATAAGTTAGACTGATTATTTTTTGTTGTTGTTTTATTTGGAATCCTTTGTTTGTGTGTGATTGTTGCCTTCCCTCATCTCTCTCCCCACCCCGTCAGTTCCTCTTTCTTTTTCCTAAAGGAACTTCTTTTTATATTTGGACATTTGGCTGCGTTGTGTTTTAAAAGGGATTCCTCGCTGAACTCTTCCCCACGTGAAAGACCGCATGGTTGCAAAGCTGCCACTTATGCTTTAAGAGTTTTAAAGGGTTTTGATCAGCTTTCTGTTTCTGGGCTTTGGGAAGGAAGATCTCAACCAACTTTCTTTTTCTTTTTTCCTAGGTCTGGGCTGAAGGGAGGGGTCCTTGGCAAGAGGGCTCAGAAACTCCCCAACCAGCTGGACAGACTAGGGTGTGTCAGGAGGTTCATCCTGACTGGTGGCAGCCTATTGGAAATTCTTTTACTGGGGAGCCCATATAACAAAGGGGTCCACCAGGCGGAAAAATTATCCCCCTCCCAGTTCCATAACCAAGTCCCAACCATTATCTACACTCCATGCTGGCATGCTTCTTGCTATGTACAGGCAGTTTTAAATCCAGGGGTGCAAAAGCAGACTTCTGCTTGCACAAGAGGAGTAGACCTTGCTCTCCTCTCCCCTGCAGCCCCCTCTGCCCCCCAAATCTGCTTTGGAGGATCACATGGGGCTGCAGAGGGAGAAGGTATTGGATATACCCCAGGGTGTGTTATGCATAGTCAGCATCAGCATACATGTCCTCTCCTATGTGACTCATGCGTCACCCCATTTGTGGTCGTGTGGCAATGCCACTTCCAGGTTTTTGAGGGTCCTTGGCAAGACACCCACAATGCACCCCCTCGTTGAGTCAACTTTCTCACAGCCATTGTCATGAGCTGCTACTGCTCATCCTCTTTCTCATCACAGATACCCAGAGAAAGCCAGTGAGCAAGTAGGCAGTGGCATCTACTGCTCCTCGTCCTCACCACCACCATTCTCTGGGCCAGAACAAGAGGCAGGTGAAGAAGCAGGTTGCCATGGTGAAGAGGAGGAGCAAGTCCAGGGGGCTCTTGTCAGCGGGCCCCTGCTGGGCTGTGGGCCCACGGCAGGTGCCTGACCTTGATGCTGGCCTTGTCTCATGATGTCAAGAAGGAGTCAGTAGTATTATCATTCACTGCTTTTCTCTAGAATCATAAGAACTTCAAGCAGTCTAAACTGTCTGTGGAACAACAATCAAACAAAATGAGAGGCTGCACATGCTCAGGAAGCCCTTCTGTGATCAAAGTTGATCACACATCTGCTGATAATAAGTGTACGTGTTAAGGGCTTCCTAAGGACATGCACTCTCGTATGGCTGGAGAGAGGCAACAAGTGGTTGCGGTGGCAGAAGAGATGTTGTTGTGGGAGGGGAAAGTCCAAAAGTAGAGGGCTGCTGTAGATACCACAGAGGTCAAGGGATCCCATAGTCATAGGAAGCTTTTGGAATTTGGCTCCCAGGGTTAAGTACTCTTGACAGCTATGCTATAGCACTGGGGCTGTGCACAACTGTCCTTCTGGAATTTACCACACTGTTTGTAAGCCAAAACTAGGGGTGGTGGGAGCATTTCAGCTGGACAAAGGCTAATGTTTTGTAAATACTGAGAGCCATCACTGCACCTGAATGATGTGACTGTAGTGTTGATTAGTTTACACCAGCCTTCCCTAACCTGATACCCTCCAGAAGTTTCAAACTACAACTCCAATCAGCCCTAGCCAAGGATGATGGGGGTTGTAGCCCAAAACATCTGGAGGGCTCCAGATTGTGGAAGGCTGCTAGAGCACATTCTTTAAGACTAACGGAGAACATATTTTAATTCAGAATCAACATCAGAGCCTGTGTAAGACCTCCCAGTCCCTGAGAAGGGAAGTCGTACTACCATCCTCTCTTCTCTCCCCGCCCCACAGCCATGACAACAGCGGTGGTGCCCCCCTGTCTCTCCTCTTCCTCCTTTCCCCCACAACAAAAATGGCAATGGAGTGTGCCGTGCTCATCCTCCCTTCCCCTGGATGATGATGGCAGTGGCTGTGGGCAGGGTCACCACCCTCCCTCCCCCTGCTGCCCTAGCTTATCTCTCCTCCAGCTGTGATGACAGAGGTAGTGGCAGTGCTTGCCCACTCTCCCCCTCCCCCTCCCCCCTCAATAGGTGACCACCACCACCCCTTCTCTTGTCCCGCTGCACTGCAGGCCTTTCTTTCAATGCTTTGCTATGAGGGGTTCTTTCTCAGAGTGAGGCATTGGCGGGGATGTGGCTCTAGAGACAACCTGTGCTGTAGCAGCACAGGCAATCTCCAGGCATTTAGTGAGGCATTCAGGCCAGGCTCTCTGGAGAGCCGTGCTGGCTGCTGTCTTTTCTGAGTGGCCGGTGGGTCTTCCCAGAGAGTCTACTCACCTGATACCACACTCTGAGGATCCTCAAAGTGAGGAATCGGGTGTGTGGCACTCCAGAGAGCTGTGCCAGCCACTCTTGCTATAGCAGGAGAGCAGCCAGCATGGCTTTCTGGAACAGTGGTCAGGGACACAGTTGTCCTGGGGGTGGAATCCACTGCCCTTCAGGATCTTCCACCTGAGGCGAGAGCATTATCCACTTCATGGAAGGGCCAGCCCTGACCAACAGACAGGACTCAAACCACTAAGACGTATTGTTACTATGAGCATAATATTATTTTAAGACGTGCTTTTAACATACTAACATTCAAATTCATCCTTGCCATCCTCTGAGGAATCTACTTTCACATCTTATAATTCAATTTGCTTTCGTTTAGCCTTGTTGTCTTCATCCTAATGTGCATAATTCCCCCACTTCTCTGTAATTTGCCTTAATTCATTCCATTTGTTTCACTTGTCCTTGTGATATGAAAGTCAGTGCATATAAACAAAGCAGACAAATGTTTTAAAAAACATCCAAAATTTCTTCAAGCTGAAAAATTATTTTAAGAGAACTTTCAGCTGCCTCAAGGGCTGTTCAGACGAAATCCCCCCTCGCACTTTGAGTTCAGAAGTGCTTTGCTAATAATCACTGACCCCGATCCTCTGATAGCTGGGCATGGTGCTAATCTCTTAGGGTATTCACATGTCGCACTGTGTGAGTGTTCACACTGTATGTGTTATGTATCCTAGCGGTGGGGAGTGGGGGTGGGGGTACTGTGGCTTAGTTATTGCTTTGAACCTTGGCAGCTCCTGTAGAGCTGGGAGTAGCAACAGCGGGTGGGAGCGTCTGCTAAGTGGTCACTTCTGTGTGTGCTGAATTAAAGAACAGTCGTATTTTGAGGCCTGCTGATTCTGCACTCATTCCTTCTACCCATACAACAGTATGTATGCTCATTCAGATAGTTGTGATCATCTAGCTCACATATCAGGAACATGTGTAAGACGCATGGGGCTCTGCATCCTGGCCCTGCCGTTTAAGTCCCTGAACTCCCCATGAGGTCTTAAAGGGGCTTCTATCTGTGTGCACTTGATTGCAAGTAGAAGCCTCCATGAGACTGGGAATTTTTGTTTTATCAGGATTCTTGAGCATGCAAAGTGTTCTATTTGTGTTCAAGTAGAGAAAGCCCTCTTCAGACCTCCCACTCATTATCAGGAGGAGGCTGGCTTGTTGGGGCAAAGCTGATGTGCAAGGTCCTATCCCTCTTACACACATCCAAATATCTTATTCAGGAAGAACACCTGAATAGGGTTTCTGTCTATACACATTCATATCTGATTTTGTACTAGAATGCAACTTAATCCAGGCTATGAATCATGCCTGCTGCTATACCTGCTGTACTGAATGTAATGTAGGAACACCTTTCTGAAAGCAGCCTGTACATGTACAGCTCTTCCTTGACTGGGAACCTTGATTTCCCAGAGTTCTTGATTGTGAGGAAGAGCCCCATGCATGCTCAGTTGTATGTACATATGGGCCCATGCTCAATGCTGTACATGTGGCTGTTGGGGGAGTGTGACCAGGGGGCATGTCAGTGTTGGGGGTGATGCTAGTGTAATGGTTCTGCCCCCCACCCCATGTTCACTGACACTTGAGGCAGATTTTGTTTTAACGGCCATTTGGTCTATTCACTTAAGGCACAATCCTATGCATCTTTAGACAGAAAAAAGTCCTACAACTCCCAAGTTGTAGGTCTTTTTTTGGGTTTAAAGATACATAGGATTGCACCCTTCATGTATACAGCTTTTCCTTGCTTACAGAGAGCCCCCTAATATAGTCACAACAGGAATGGCTGGTGGTGGTGGTGGCGGCACAGCTTTGACCCCTGTTTTTCCGGCAACTAACAGCAAAGGAAACAAAACTGGCTAGGACAGTTTTTTCTGGTCAGTTGGCAACCCTACTTACGGACGTCTGTTATATACCAAGAAGATGAATCTGGAGTTTTCCAATCAGCAGTCAGTCTAGTCTTTTCTTTCTTGAAAGGTAGCTCTGGAGGGGCAGTGATGGATCACCCCTGCTGGGAATACTGGGCTCCTACTCTCCTTTTGTCCTTGAAATGTTACAAGTTCCATTCCATGTTTGAAATCGGGTAGCTGCTAGGAGCCAAAAGGCTGTTGTTATCTGTGTTGACGAATTCAGCTTCCTTGCTCTTCTTGACAGTGTATTATTCAAGATAAGCTGCTTGAACCATGTCATTCTCTTTCACACATACAGACATGTACAAACACATCAACAATAGTGTGAATTTAGTAGTCCAGAGCAGTCTGTTTTGTTTGTTTTTTTGTCAACATGATTACATTCCCACCCACCACTTTCTTATGGAGAACAATATCAATAACTCCATGATGACGCAAATATACTGGTGTATTTCAGGCTAACTATGCAAATCCTAAACCTACAAATGCTTCAAACTCAATCAGAAAAAAAGACTGTTGTTTAAAAAAATGCAAAATTTGATTTTACGTGAAAATTTCATGGGCCCTGGTAACAAGAAGATTCACAAGATAGTATGTCCTTGACTGACTGCACAGACAAGTTCAAATGAAATCAGAATGGAGAACAAAGGTTCTACGACAAATGTTTATTGACATTTTCAGTAAACCTCTGCTGTGCATCCTCTGTTCTTGATTCCGATCTCGACTTAAAATTAAAACGAATTGAATCATTTTGACTTCAGTGGAACTGAATCCTTCTATTAAATTCAGAAATTTTATTTATGTTGACTGAAATGTTATTCTTTCTTACCTTCTTCACAATCCTAATGTAACTTTGACAGAGTTGTACATTTCTTCTGATGCTAATGAATGAATATCTTGCGTAAGCTGTCATGAAAGATCATGGATGGAAATTAGTGTACTCACTGTAAACTTTCTAAACAATGCCTGCCACAGGAAGCAGGCTTTAAAGTCTGATCTTGCTATGCATAGGAGGTCAGATAGAACTGGCTAAAATGTTTGGCCCAGCTGAGCTTCAGTGCTTTTGGGGGATGGGTGGGTGTGAATAACACTCCCAAAGATGGTGTGTGTGTGTGTGTGTGTGAGAGAGAGAGAGAGAGAGAGAGAGAGAACTATCAGGGGGAGTCATAGTAGGTGGCTGGGTAGTCTTTCTTATTTATATCTTTTTAAAACGTAATTTCAAGGCATACTACTGCTTGGCAGTGGTGCTGCCATACGCTAGAGCTTCTAATGTTCCTGGGAACAATGGTATTGTTACAAAAATTGTGTTCTTTCCCTGGTAGACTTTCCAATTTGTTTACCAAGAACGAGAGGAGGCAGAGATCTGGTCTAACATGATTATATTCTGCAGAATAAGGCAACCTTTGGGGCTAACGCTCCAACAAAGATCACAATCAAGTAATGTGATCCAGAGGCTTGTATACACAAGTCTCTGGGGGCTGTCTTACGCCTGCTCTCTACCACTTCCTTTGTCTAGCTGAAAGGGAGACAGGAAACAGACAACACCTTTTACATACTCAGGCGTAAACACATTCTTGGCATTCCTGAGTCTCTGATAAGGCACTGTGTCTTTGTTTAGCATGGCAATCTCACACAGAGGTAGAATAGACATAGCCTAGCTTATAAAATCATGGGATAACAGATATATTACAACTGAAATTTCTATAACACTCTCCCCTCAAAAGGTTTTTCTCAAATCTCATACCTTATTTTGTTCCAGCAGTAGACTACACACTTAAAGGCGCAAACCATTATCAATAGTATCATAACAAACAGAACTGTGCCAATTACAAGTTGTTTCAACCATGCAAAATTAGGGAGCCAGGAAGTCAACCATAACTAAGGATCACTTGCTCTTGAATAATTCTGTCTAATCATATCTTGTAGTTTGGCGATTTCATCTTCTATAGTTTTGTTTAAATCATGGAACTTTACTCTACACCCTTGCTTCACTAGGGTGCAGAAGCCACTTTGGCATGCTAAGAGATAATCTAAAACAAACCGATATTGGGCTACTAGCTGGCTGAGATCTTTAATTTCAGATTGCATGGCTCTTACCATTATGGCTGTGGCATTGATGGTCTTCTCTAAATGGCAAGTGAGGCCTAGGATGCTTTTTCTATTTTCTTGAGCAATAATTCCTGGGTATGAACCCAGAGTAAGCAACCCTGTAACTAGCCCGCCCCCTACCCTGTTTGGTTCTGAATGTGACAATTGTTTTCCAATAATTACAGTGTCATTACAGTTTTCATCTATCTGTCTTACAAGTTGCCCCATCCCTCTAACCTCTCTTTTTCTTCTCTTAGATTGAGGTTTTACCACTTTTACTGGGATGGTGAGATACCCAACCCCTACACATTGGTAATTTCTAGGGTGGTAATTGGTAGCCCATCTATTGAAGAAAAACCACAGGTTGGGATCTTTCATCTGCCAACCTGAGCATATGCTACCTATCTCAGCATAATTGGGAGAGAACATAGGGTACTTGGGGTAAAGACTGCCAAAATTAGTGTCACCAAGATTAATGGAAGAAGAATAGGAGGAATTAAAACTTTCCCAAAGCCAAAACCGATTGGTGCACTGTGAATAATTTCCCAACCCATTTAGAAGAGGTTTAGCCTTGTTATAATTAAGGGCTTTATTATTCCAGACACCAGAATGTTGACAACAAAAACACTTTCCCCTGGTGTAAGTCTGGAATTTGAACTTTCGAAACTCAGTCTTGCTCAATTCATCAGGGACTCTTGAAAAGAGAGTGCCCTCTTTGTGTAGAGCTCTAACTATTACCTGTGGTTCTCTGATCAAGGCAGGCAACAAAGTGAAGTCTCTGACAGTTGATGGGTGTTTGTAGTAAAGAATAGAATCCTCCCCATTTTGCCTAAACATATGCTCAGCATGTCTCTTAAACCAGTTTCCTTTTACCTGAGTGGGAAGTGTTAAAACAACTAGACTTAAGAAGGAAAGAGTAATATGCATGTTTAAGCATCAGGAGATTGCTCTCTCCTGAACAAATACTTTAGTCCCTCTAGTGGTTTGCTACTCTAATGGTGGCCTTCAGGTGGGTCAGCTTTCGGTGTGACCCTCTCTGGTGCAGGTGATGCCTTTATGCGGGTGTGATGGATCCATTTCTTTCCTCTAGCAACCTTCATAGCCATGTGAGTGGTGAGTAGAACCTGAAACGGACCCTTCCACTTCTCAGTAAGTGGTTCATCTTTCCAGGACCGGATCAGCACCCAGTCACCAGGACTGAAATTATGCACTGGAGCATCCAAAGGCATGGATTGGTATGGTGCTGTGAACCTGTGAAGACAAGACAAAACAGACTGCAAGGCAGTAACATATGCTTGGATCTCTAAAGCTCTTACTCTGAAATTCACATTTAAGCTATCAGCCATAGGTAACATCTGAGGTGGGCGCCCATATAACAGTTCAAAGGGTGTCAGTTTAATACCCCCTTCATGGATCACTGCCTTGTTGTGGCGAAGGGGCTTGCGTAACTCAGTGAAGCCATAAGCTATGCCGTGCAGGGCCACCCAAGACGGACAGGTCATGGCAGAGAGTTCTGACAAAATGTGGTCCACTGGAGAAGGAAATGGTAACCCACTCCAGTATTCTTGCCAAGAAAACCCCATGGAACGTATCACAAGGCTAAAAGAGATGACGCCGGAAGATGAGCCCCTCAGGTCGGAAGGTGTCCAATATGCTACTGGGGAAGAGCAGAGGGTATTTCCAAGTAGCACCAGAAAGAGTGAAGCGGCTGGGCCAAAGCCGAAAGGACACTCAGCTGTGGATGTGTCTGGTGGTGAAAAGAAAGTCCGATGCTGTAAAGAACAATATTGTTTAGGAACCTGGAATGTCAGATCAATGAATCAAGGTAAGCTGGAGGTGGTCAAACATGAGATGGCAAGATTGAACATCGACATCTTGGGAATCAGCGAACTAAAATGGACAGGCATGGGCAAATTTAATTCAGGTGACCATCATATCTACTATTGTGGGCAAGAATCCCTTAGAAGAAATGGAGTAGCACTCATAGTCAACAAAAGGGTGGGAAAAGCAGTACTGGGGTACAATCTTAAAAATGATAGAATGATCTCAGTACGAATCCAAGGCAAAGCATTCAACATCACAGTAATTCAAGTCTATGCCCCAACCACTGAGGCCGAAGAAGCTGAGGTTGATCGGTTCTATGAAGACCTACAACACCTTCTAGAACTAACACCAAAAAAAGATGTCCTCTTCATCATAGGGGATTGGAATGCTAAAGTAGGAAGTCAAGAAATCACCGGGATAACAGGCAGGCATGGCCTTGGTGTACAAAATGAAGCAGGACAAAAGCTAATCGAGTTTTGCCAAGAGAACATGCTGATCATAGCAAACACTCTTTTCCAACAGCACAAGAGGCGACTCTACACATGGACGTCACCAGATGGTCAATATCGAAATCAGATTGATTATGTCCTTTGCAGCCAAAGATGGAGAAGCTCCATACAGTCAGTAAAAACAAGACCTGGAGCTGACTGTGGCTCAGATCATGAGCTGCTTCTTGCAAAATTTCGGCTTAAATTGAAGGACGTCGGGAAAACCACTAAACCGTTCAGGTATGACCTAAATCATATCCCTGATGAATATACAGTGGAGGTGAGGAATAGATTTCAGGGATTAGACCTGATAGACAGAGTGCCTGAGGAACTATGGACGGAGGTCCGTAACATTGTTCAGGAGGCAGCAACGAAATCCATCCCAAAGAAAAAGAAATGCAAGAAAGCCAAGTGGCTGTCTGATGAGACTTTACAAGTAGCTCACGAAAGAAGGGAAGCGAAAAGCAAGGGAGAAAGGGGAAGATATACCCAACTGAATGCAGAGTTCCATAGAATAGCAAGGAGAGACAAGAAGGCCTTCTTAAATGAACAATGCAAAGAAATCGAGGAAAACAACAGAATGGGAAAGACTAGAGATCTCTTCAAGAAAATTGGAGATCTCAAGGGTACGTTTTGTGCAAAGACGGGCATGATAAAGGACAAAGAAGGCAGGGACCTAACAGAAGCAGATGAGATTAAGAAGTGGTGGCAAGAATACACAGAAGAACTATACAGGAAAGATCTGAATGTCCCTGATAGCCATAATAGTGTGGTCACTGAACTTGAGCCGGACATCCTAGAGAGTGAAGTCAAGTGGGCCTTAGGAAGCATTAGTAACAACAAAGCTAGCGGAGATGACAGTATTCCAGCCGAGCTATTTAAAATCCTAAAAGATGATGCTGTTAAAGTGCTGCATTCAATATGCCAACAAATCTGGAACACTCAACAGTGGCCACAAGACTGGAAAAGGTCAGTTTACATTCCAATTCCAAAGAAGGGCAACGCCAAAGAGTGTTCAAACTACCGCACCATTGCGCTCATTTCACATGCCAGCAAGGTGATGCTCAAAATCCTACAAGCTAGGCTTCAGCAGTATGCAAGCCGAGAACTACCGGAAGTACAAGCTGGGTTTCGAAGAGGCAGAGGAACTAGAGATCAAATCGCCAACATTCGCTGTATCATGGAGAAAGCAAGAGAATTCCAGAAAAACGTCTATTTCTGCTTCATTGACTACGCTAAAGCCTTTGATTGTGTGGATCACAACAAACTGTGGCAAATTCTGAAAGTGATGGGAGTACCAGACCACCTTACCTGTCTCCTGAGAAACCTGTACGAGGGTCAAGAAGCAACAGTAAGAACCAGACATGGAACAACCGATTGGTTCAAAATTGGGAAAGGAGTACGACAAGGCTGCATATTGTCACCCTGCTTATTTAACTTATATGCAGAGTACATCATGAGAAATGCCGGGTTGGATGAATCAGAGGTCGGAATTAAGATTGCTGGGAGAATTATCAACAACATCCGATATGCAGATGATACCACCCTAATGGCAGAAAGCGAAGAGGATCTAAAGAGCCTCTTGTTGAGGGTGAAAGAGGAGAGTGCAAAAGCTGGTTTGAAACTCAACATTAAAAAAACTCAGATCATGGCATCTGGCCCCATCACTTCCTGGCATATAGAAGGGGAAGAAATGGAAGCAGTGACAGATTTTACTTTCTTGGGCTCCAAGATCACCACAGACGGTGACTGTAGCCATGAAATTAAAAGACGCTTGCTCCTTGGGAGGAAAGCTATGGCCAACCTAGACAGCATGGTAAGAAGCAGAGACATCACCTTGCCGACAAAGGTCCGTCTAATCAAAGCTATGGTTTTCCCAGTAGTAATGTATGGCTGTGAGAGCTGGACTATAAGGAAGGCTGAGCGCCGAAGAATTGATGCTTTCGAACTGTGGTGCTGGAGAAGACTCTTACGAGTCCCCTGGACTGCAAGGAGGTCAAATCAGTCCATCCTAAAGGAAATCAACCCTGAGTGCTCATTGGAAGGACAGATACTGAAGCTGAAGCTCCAATATTTTGGCCACCTAATGCGAAGAGAAAACTCCCTGGAAAAGACCCTGATGCTGGGAAAGACTGAAGGCAAAAGGAGAAGGGGACGGCAGAGGATGAGATGGCTAGATAGCATCACGGATGCAATGAATATGAACTTGAGCACGCTCCGGGAGAGAGCGCAGGACAGGAAGGCCTGGCGTGCTATGGTCCATGGGGTCACGAAGAGTCGGACACGACTGAACGACTGAACAACAACAACAATTTAATACTTCCCCTGGGGGTGCACCATATTCGAGTCAAGGCGATTGGCAAGGCCTGTGGCCATTTCAACTTAGTCTCTGAGCAAATTTTAGTAAGCATTGACTTTAGGGTGCGATTCATCCTCTCGACTTGAAGATTGAGGCCTCCAAGAGGAGTGTAGTTTCCAGTTGATCTGTAGTGCCTGAGCCACTGCTCATGTCACCTGTCCAACAAAATGGGGTCCCTGATCCAATTCAATCTCTTCAGGTAACAAGAACCTAGGGACTATTTCTTTTAACAGGATCTTGGCTACTATTTGTGCAGTGGCTGTGCGAGTAGGATAAGCCTCAACCCACCCAGTCAATTGGTCTACTATTACTAATAAATATTGATATTCATGAGTCCGGGGCAACTCTGAAAAATCAATTTGAAGTCTCTGGAAAGGATAGTAAGCCCATGGGCGACCTCCCATTTGAGTTGGGGGTTTGGATGTCTTTGGGTTATTTTTGAGGCACAAAGAGCAATTAGCCCCCACTCTCTGGGTCTCAGCATACACTCCTGGGGCCACAATGTGTTTCACAAGCAAATCTCCCATTGCAGTTCTTCCTAAATGTGTAGCCTGGTGCAAGTCTCTCACTATAAAGCTCAAAAGAGGCTTGGGTATGAACACTTTGCCTCCTGGGACTATTCACCATCTATCTTCAGTTTGCTTTGCCTTGTATTCAAGAGCTCTCTCATTCTCAGCTGGAGAGTAGATTGGAACCAAGTCTGTACTCAAATATGGGATTAGGGCTCCTTCATAATGCACCTCCTCACCTCTCATCCGTGCGGCTTCCTTTGCAGATTATCTGCCAAAGCATTGCCTCTTCTTTCTTTGGGATTGGCACTCTTTCCGTGCACCTTCATGTGCATCACAGCTACTTTTTTTGGCTTCATCAGGGCATCTAAAAGTTCCATGATCTGGGATCCATTTGCAATCTTTTGCCCTGAAGCAGTAATGAAACCCCTTTCTTTCCACAGCACTCCATCTGCATGTACTGTGCTGAAAACATATCGTGAATCTGTAAAGGTATTTTTTTTTCCTTCTCCTATTTTTGGGGCTCGAGTCAAAGCTGTTAGTTCTGTTGCTTGTGCTGACCAATGGCTGGGAAGATGCTCTTTCCCTAAGGCCTTCTCAAGAGTAACTACTGCACATCCTGTGTATCTTTTTCCATCTATCACACAGCTGGAGCCATCTACAAACACCTCAAGGTCTGGCTTTGGTAACAAAGAATCAGTGAGGTCAGGCCTGATCAGAATCACATGACTCAAAATCTCTAAACAGTCATGGCAATTTAGATTGGGCTTAGGGAGCAAGGTGGCAGGATTCAAAAGATTGCTCTTCTTATATGTGAGGCCTGGGCTTGAAAGCAGGGAGATCTCATAGCGTGACTGGCATGACGGATTCAAAAACTTATCTCCATTGCTTCCCAGGATCTGAGGTACGCCATGAGGAGTATGCACCTCCATATCTGCTCCCATCGCAATTTTTTGGGCTTCTTCCACTAAAAGCGCAATTGCTGCCACGGCCCTCAAGCAAGCAGGCCATCCCTTTGCAGTTGGATCCAGAGTCTTGGAGTAGTATCCTAAAGGTCTCCAGGAAGGACCTGTCCTTTGGGCTAAACCCCCCAATGCCACTCCTTTATTTTCATGTACATAAAGCCAGTATGGTTTGTTGGGATCTGGTAAGGCCAGAGCAGGTGGTGACCCTAAGGCTTGCTTCAGCTCAAGAAAAGCCTTTTCCATTTCATTTGTCTATTTCCAGTGGATGATATTTTCCTTTGTTAAAGCTTCATACAGGGGCTTTGCCTTCCCTCCATAATCAGGTATCCACATTCTATAAAGAAGGCTCGCAACTCTCGAGGGTCTTTAGGCCTTGGTGTCTTCTGTATGACGTCCAACCGAGCAGTAGGGATGTACGGAAGTCACTTACCTGGTCTCGCAGCTTGCTTCGCGGTGGGGGGTAGGCGCTTCACTTCTCCCCCCGAAGTTCAGGCTGGGGGGGGAGGCTTCCTGCCTCGCCCGGCCGAAATTCAGGCTGGGGAGAAGCGCCCCGTCTCCCCGGCTGCGAACTTCAAAAGAAAAGTAAAAAAAAAAAAAAAGCCCCGTGTTAGGCTACGTAATGATTTACGTAGCCTATCACGGCTAGATCTGCAAAGTCAGCCATGATAGGCTACGTTAATCGTCACGTAGCCTATCATGGGTGACTTTAAAAAAAAAAAGCGCGTATGCAAATGGCGGCCCCCATAGGGAGCCGCCATTCGCGTTCCTTATTTGGTCCCTGTAGTCTACATAAATCTTTAAGTAGACTACAGGGACCAAATAAGGAACGCGAATGGCAGCTCCCTATGGGGGCCGCCACTAGCGTACGCGCTTTTTTTTTTAAAGTCACCCGTGATAGGCTACGTGACGATTAACGTAGCCTATCACGGCTGACTTTGCAAATCTAGCCATGATAGGCTACGTAAATCATTACGTAGCCTATCACGGGGGCGTTTTTTTTTTTTTTTTACTTTTCTTGTAATGGCGGCAGCAGCAGCCGGTCGAAAGACCAGCTGCCGCCCCTGCCCCTGACGAAGACCTGCCAAACCGCCGCCGGGACCCGCCGCCGGGAGCAACATTTGTGAAAGGTAAGTCCCATCCCGGGGGGGGGGGCGGGGGGCAGGGGGGGCAGAGAATTTCTCCCCGAAAACCTTCGGAGGAACGAATGCATTGGCACTCGGCCCCCCGAAGTTTCGGGGAGAAATTCTCCCCCACCCCTACCGAGCAGTGCTCAGGTCTCTGGTTCCCTTCCGAATCTGGTAGCCCAAGAAGGTGACATGGGTCTGGCAAATCTGAGCCTTTTCTCTTGACACTTTATAGCCTTTCAAGTTCAATTCTTGCAGGAGGGAGATAGTAGCTTCAGCACATGAGTCCTCTGTCTGGGTGGCCAGAAGAAGGTCATCTGAATATTGAAGCAAGGACACCCATGGCTGGTCCTCTTTCCATTGCCTCAGGTCATTTTTCAACGCACCCGTGAAGATTGTTGGACTCATGGTCAGTCCCTGTGGAAGGATGGCCCATAAGAGCTGAACTTTAATATGGGTATCGAGATCTTCCTATTCAAATAAAAATATTTTCTGACTGTCCTCATGTAAAGGGATTGAAAAGAACGCATCCTTTAGTCCAGTACTGAAAACCATCTGGCCTCTTTGGGAATTTGGGATATAATGGTGTGTGGGTTTGGAACCACAGGATGATCCGCACTAATAATATTGTTGACGGCCTTTAAGTCTTGGACTTAGCGGAACTCAATCCCCTTTCCAGGTTTGGTTTTTTTTTTACTCTAATTATAGGGGTATTAAAGGGTGAAGTTCCTTCTTTCAACCAGCCATATCCTTTAAACTTTTTAATAAAAGGTTTCAGTCCCTTTCTGGCTTCTAGTGACAAGGGGTATTGTCTAATCTTTACTGGTTGAGCTCCAGGCTTAAGGTTGATCTGCACAGGCTTAACAAACTTTGCCCTTGCAGGTGCCTTCCCTGCCCATACATCTTCAGGGGCCCTTTTTGCCACATCGGCTCCCCAGTAGGGATCTGCTGTACGTCACATGTTCTCATCTACATAAGCTTGCAAACACATCTGATAGTTAGATCCTTGCTGCTTTGGCAACCTAACAACCATCTTGTCATCTCGAAAGAAAATTTCTGCTTGTAACTTTGTCAACAAGTCCCGACCCAGAAGTGCAACTGGGCACCTTTCAGACACAACAAATTTATGCTCCAAATGACAACTTCTAACCTTCATGAGAAGGGGAAAGGTATAAGGGACCTTAGTGGGTTGGCCTTCGATCCCTTCAATTACAGTTCTCTTCTATTTTTATTAATTTGTGGCTTTGGTGCTTTTGGCAGCATGGAATAAGTTGCTCCTGTGCCAATAAGTCCCATTATTTCTCTTTCCTCCACCCTTATTGTAGCCAGAGGGTCCTTCAGAGCCAGATAGCTCTCCAGGGTGGAGGTCTCAGACCCTGGTCCCCATTAATCTGATCCTTCTCCTTCCATGGCCACTATTGCCCCCCTCTTCTCCCCCTTTTGCTTTGGGCAGTCTTTTTGCCAATGTCCCCTCTCTTTACAGTAAGCACATTCATCTCTCCCCAAACGTGGCTTTCTCCGAGTCCCAAAATCCTTCTTCAAACCTTTATCTGCCCAATCAGGGACTTGCCCTGTGACTGCCATTGCAATCAAAGCTGCATTCTGTCTGACCTTCTTATCTGCTTCCCTCTTCTCTTCTTTCTCACGATTCTAGGGATGTCAGAGAATTCCGCCATGGATCTTGGTGAGGCCGAATGCCAGTGCATTCGGCCCCCCGAACTCTGTGGCGGAACGGCCTGCCACCCCCCCGCCCCCCTGTGGATCCCCCCTGGGATGAGACTCACCTGGGGTGGATCTTCCAGGTGGTGGCGGCGGCTCTGGCGGCAGTGGCAGCAGCCGGTCTTCTGACTGGCTTGACATTTCTGACTGGAAATGGCGCCACCATTTCCAGGCTTGCCTTGTGTAAAAAAAAAAAAAAAAGACGTGATAGGCTACGTAAAGATTTACATAGCCTATCATGGCTAGGTTTAAAAAAAAAAAGATGTGATAGGCTTCGTAAATCTTGTAGCCTATCACGGCTGGGTGGGTAAAAAAACCCAACAACCCGCGTACGCAAATGGCAGCGGCTACAGCTGCCGCCATTTGTGTTCCTTCTTTTTACCGTCTGAATCTATGTAAATATTTACGTAGACTATGACGGCGAAAATAAAGGGGAACGCAAATAGCATAGCAGGCACTATTTGCATCCCCTTTTGATTCACTGTTTTAGCCTACGTAAAGATTTACGTAGGCTAAAACGGGGAATCAAAAAGGGATGCAAATAGCGCCCGCTACGCTATTTGCGTTCCCCTTTATTTTCGCCGTCGTAGTCTATGTAAATATTTACGTAGATTAAGACGGCCAAAAAGAAGGAACGCAAAAGGCGGCAGCCATAGCTGCCGCCATTTGCGTGCGCATTTTTTTTTTTTTACCCAGCCAGGATTCCGGGGGGAGGGACGGAATGCCTCCCCCCCAACCATCAACATAATCCGCGAAAGGTAAGTCACTTTCTTACATCCTTACTGACGATTCACAAACATTTTATAAGCAATCTCCATCAACTGAGGCAGAGGCATCGCCGCTGCCCCATCAGTCTTCTGCAACTTTCTCTTAATGTCTGTTGCCACTGGAGCAATAAACATCATGTTAACCATCCTTAAATTCTCTTGAGTGTCAGGGTTAATATCACTATACTGACGGAATGCATCAAACAACCTCTGAAGGTATGCACTAGGGTCTTCAGTCAGTCCTTGCCGGACTTCATATAATTTGCTTAAATTTGTAGTCTTGGGGACTGCAGTTTGAACTCCATGTAAAATGAGCCGCCTGTAGCAGATCAGCTCCTCTGACACAGCCTGCCAACCCGGCTCCTGATCTGGCAATGCCTGGGCTGGTCGTGGTCCACCAGCTCCATTCTCAGTCTGGGCTTGCCTTAAGGCTTGTGTTTTTGCCATCCGCTTTTCATCTGGAGTTAAAAGTTCGTTTAACATGGTTTGCACATCTCCCCAGGTAGGATTATGACTTTAGAAAATAGATTCAAACAGCCTGTACATTTTCTGAGGATCCTCCCTTAAGGAGGGGTTCTGATTCCTCCACTTAAACAGGTCAGATGTAGTGAATGGCACATAAACAAGAGCCCCTCTGTTAAGGCCAGCTACTTCCCGCATGGGGAGCTGTCTTCCCACTTTTGTCATTTTGCAGTCATATGAGCACTTTCTGGCTGTAGATCTCAAATGAGGGGGCAAATATATATCCGCAACTTTTTTCACGACATCCAAAATATCCTCTCTCCTTCCTGATTCTGCCACAGTCTTTAAGGCTTCAAATAAATCTCTTTCCTCAGGATTTACAACTTTTTCAGCTGTTCTTGCTTCCTCTAACAAACTTGAATACAGTGGAGGATTTTTCAACATAGAAGGAGCGAGACGTGGGGATGTAACAGATGGGTTCTCCGTGGGAGGGGGGCTTTCCTCCCTCCCCCAGCAACCTCTCCTCCCAACCTAACAGGCAGGGGAAACCCAGGGAGCCTTGGGCAGGATCTCTTAATCTCCACGCTCCTTCTGTGGGGCTTGAGTCAGGGAGAACAGGGGCTTTGGGCTTCATCTCGGAGCATACCATCATGACTTTACAATACTGACCTTTACATTTTCTTATCCAATTAGGATTTTTTTTTCAACATTTAAGCATCAGTATAAGGAAACTGATCTCAATGATTATCAACAGTCACTTTATTCTAAACCTTGGACACAACATTCTTTTCTCAGCTTCCCCTAGCCGGCCAGCCGACACTAAACATTACTAATTCTCTCTTACAAAATTTTATGAGCTCTTCTTTTGTCATTTCAACACCATAATCCAGCTTGAACAACTTAAAATTCTTAAGCGTGCATCCCAGTGGGTCTTGGCTATGTTTTCCTACGGAATGTTTCGATCCCATCCTGTCAGCCCTATATATTTTTTTCTTCTGTATCCAATTGCTGCTGCTTGAGCAAGGCCCAATTGGACAAGATTGGGAGATTTACACTCCGCAGATGGCCCAGACAGTACGATCTGACTTACCTCGCAGCTCAGCCTCCGAACGACCCCAGAGTCAGACAGTGTTTTTCATCCTGTCCTCCAAAGACCGCCACTTGCCTCGTCTCTTCAGGAGTCCTTTGCTAGCCGGGTTGCCAGGCAACAACCGCCCCAAACCTCACGGTGAACCAAACAAGGTCCAGGGTGCCCTCCGCTTGGGTTGATCCAGCGTTTGCCCAGCTCCCAGGTCACACAGGGACTCCCGACGAAGTTGCCAGAAATTGTTTCAAAAATTGTGTTCTTTCCCTGGTAGACTTTCCAATTTGTTTACCAAGAACGAGAGGAGGCAGAGATCTGGTCTAACATGATTTTATTCTGCAGAATAAGGCAACCTTTGGGGCTAACACTCCAACAAAGGTCACAATCAAGTAATGTGATCCAGAGGCTTGTATACACAAGTCTCTGGGGGCTGTCTTATGCCTGCTCTCTACCACTTCCTTTGTCTAGCTGAAAGGGAGACAGGAAACAAACAACACCTTTTACATACTCAGGCATGCGTAGAGAGAGGCAGCAGAGAGATAGTTGTGTACTACGTAAACGCATTCTTGGCATTCCTGAGTCTCTGATGAGGCGCTGTGTCTTTGTTTAGCATGGCAATCTCACTCAGAGGTAGAATAGACATAGCCTAGCTCATAAAATCATGGGATAACAGACATATTACAACTGAAATTTCTATAACAGTATGATGAACTGGCCACTTTGTATAATAGTAAGTAGGCCCTAAACATTCTGTGTCCTTAGCGGCCTGACAGAAAGTTGCACAAGTTCTCAGCCCCCACGTTTGTGGCAGATAAAGGTCCTGCAAAGGTGAGGGAGGAGACATATGGCACAGCACCAAGGTCAGGGGCTTCTCTGGAGGTGTACTTAAGAAGGAATAGGCAAAGCCTCTTGCACTGCATTTTTGTGAACTGCCCAGAGAGCTTCGGCTATTGGAATAGAAATAGAAATATATTTCGGTATAGAAATAAATACATAAATAAACAAACAAATTAAAATAAAATAAAATAAAATTTCACCTCCTTGTATGGCGCTATATTGGACACAGAATATACTACTGCCAAAACCTCTACTAATGGATTTTGGAATTTATCAGGTTAATTCCACATCAGTAGTCATAATATACATTCCACTTATCATGACTGAGACATGCTAAAGAATATGAAAGCTTGCTCTTGGTTATGTCAGCTACTTGAAAGACATAGCAAAACATTTCAATCTGAGCCAAGGATGTGGATAATATAGGAGACTATGGGGATTTCTACACCAGCCTAAAATCCTGCATTTAAAATGGGGCTTTCCACTTCCATTTTAAATGCAGGATCACAACTGATCCCCTTTACATGCGCTTCCTTCTCTGTAGATAGCCATTCCCATAGCGTTATGTCTCTGTGAAGAGGCATTACACACGCTCCAGGTTCAGCAATATTTGCTCCTGGGTTCCTGCCCCTTTCCCTGCCCTTGCACATTACTGGTGGATGGGGACTGGCACGCAGACAGCCCCCTACACATACACTGATCTCCCCGGGCCCTGTCTCCCTCTTCCATGCTTTTGGCCAGACCCTGCTGCTCAGCCCCTCTGCTGCTCCTCTGCTCTTCTGCCCCCCCCGCTGCTGCTGTGCTGCTGTGCCATTTTGCTGCTCTGCCGCTCTGTTTTGAACAGGCAGGCTGAAAATGGCGAGGAGCCAAAATGGTGCAGGAGCGGGAAGGCTGGATGCCCATCAGACCTTCGTCACCACCTTCGACATCATGACCACGCCCCCAACAACCACACTCAGCGCTTCATTCACACTAGGGGAGAAATACACGGGGAGGACATGGCGCTCCATTGGCGCATATCTGGAAAAATACCCATTTTTTTCCATTTGAGGAAAACATGGGATAGGTGGGAGGAAATAATGGAATAATGACTGGACAATGACAATGTCATGTAATGGATCCACACAATTCAGTGAGTGAGCAACCATGAATGCACAATAAAGTTGAGGTGTAGAGATCCCCTATATGTTCCCCTACTACTACGATTTCTTGCAGTCTCAATTCTAGAGAGAAGCTACCGAGCATGTGAAAAGCTTTTCAGTCACTTGCTTTCTTGTTGAAGAGTAAAAGATCCTGGTATTGACCAGAACAGAGGCTGGGGAAAAGAAGACCTTCTTTTACAGAATGATTATTTCCTGGGGGATGGGATGAATGATTTCAATACAACTCATAGAGAGCGACCCAAGCACTGTTGTCGTGCCATTGCCAAATGAACGAGCGAAAGTGAAACGTGACTCTTTTCCTCAATGGGACTCTTGGAGAAAATTAGACCTGTTTGTCTTTCTGACATCCACCGAACCTAATCATAAATTACTGCAGCTTCCCTTGTAACATATTAGCGCCTCTGTTTTATTAATCCCTCTTATCTCTGCTGCAGTTGCCAGAGCCAGATTCATTTTGTTTTTAATTTGAAATGCTGACTTTATGCATTTGAACTCACCGCATATTCCAAGTTTGAGGTTTCACTTTTGGCCTACATTTGAACTGAGAGACAGATTTTGGAAGTTTTGGTATTCCAAGTTTTGACTTCTGAAATTCAAATTTTTCAAAATACCCACATTGTGCTACTTGGGAAATGTTCAGAACAAGCACAACATACCTTGTCGGCACAAAATAAATGTGAAATGGTCATGGTAAACGTCCTGATCTTCACATTTCAAAAGCTTTGTCTTCCACAAGCTTCAGAACCTGCAGGCAAAATATAAATCACAATGTTGAGATTGGTGTTTTAACTTTAATTGCTTAATTGCCCTAATTAAACCATTAATTTTATGTATGTATGTATTCATTTAAAACATTTCTTGCCCGCCTTTGTTCACGGCAGCTTTCAAACCTCTGTTTGGCTTTTGACTATACAAGTCGTAGCAGCAGTATCCCTTACTGAGTGAGTGCTCCACATGAAGCTTTACTGTGTGTTTAAAGAGACTGTAGCTTTTAGGGTGTGCTAATCAGAACTTATGGCCAGTATCTGGTGAAGTATGCGATAAAGAGTCCCAGAGCTGGCCTGTTGACTTAAGAGAGCATGAAGGAGTAATTTCATGGCCAATAAAGCCTTCTCTCAAGAAGATCTTACGAAGAAATGGACATTGGCTTCCCTTTACAAGGCATATAGAAGTGGATGCACAGTGATCTGCTAGTGCAGCGTCATCCTGCTGGACCTATACCCAGTTTTTAGTGATTGGATTTACTGGGATGCCAGCCCAGGAAGAGGAATCACACCAACCCAGGAGTTGTAGGATTTTTTCTGTCTAAACATGCATAGGATTGCACCCTTAATGGTACCACTGATGGCCAATGGCAGGTATGATGGGTATTATAATCCAAACTATCTGGAGGGCTCCAGGTTGGGGAAGCTAATTTAAGTCTGTCTGATTTCAATGGGTCTACTCTAAGTATGACTAAATTTGGATCCAACTCATCAAATTGTTTCCCCTGATACAGGCCCAGATACTTTGGTCCCAGTATTGATATCTCTTTGGTCTTCCTTTTATTACTTACCTGATTCTTTTTCCTTTTTTCTCACATTATTTATCCCCCCTAGATGTAGTGGTTAATTAATTAATTTCTGATTAATTACATCCAAAAAATGCTGATAATGAAGACATGGGGCTTTGGTAGCCAAGAAAGCATCATTGTCAGATTTGAGAAACTGCCTTGATCTAATGTACCAACAGTGTTGACCCAAGACGTTTTGCTGCCTGAAGTGGAGCACTAAATGCCCCATCTCACCCCATTTCCATGCTAAGGCCAATATTCTTTTTTAAACACTTGTTGCACCATACAGGCATCAATACCTGCCGATATCATCTACCCACCCACCCCAATTACACCACCTGAGGCAACCAGCTTCATCTTGCTGCATGGTAGGACTCACTCTGTGTGTTATCTTCTAAAGCAGCCTTCCCCAACCTGGTATTCTCTAGATGTTTTGGACTACAATGCCCATCTCCCCTGATAACTGGCCATGCTGGTTGGCGCTGTTGGTAGTTGTAGTCCTAAACATCTGGAAGGTGCCAGGCTGTTCTAAAGTTGCATTTTGGTAAGTAAGAACTAAAGGGACAATTTGGCAGGGTGTGCATGCAAACTCCCAAGAGGATATTTCTAGGACCATCAACCCAATGCAAACCAGGCAAACATGTCAGGGCTGCATACCAGCAGTGGGGATGGCATCACCCACTTTGGGCTGTGGCCCACCCACTGCTGGCATGTGGCTCTTCACATGCTTGTGCAGAGCCACATTGGCCCTTGGGCCAAAAACACTTCCCCATCCCCAGCTTATAAGAATGTCTGTTATTTGACCCCCACTTAGGGATGCTGGAGAACTCTGCAGTGGATTCACATGAGTTTGGATTTCTATGACTCTGACCTGCAGATTCCATAGCAGACTGGCCTTTTCTGCGTTGTGTGGATTCCGTGGACTTGTGAACATTTTTTTTTCCCACTTTGGGGTTGGGGTGGGTGGGTTGTGCTAATTCACATTAGCATTACCAAGCATTAACACAAGTGTATATCCGTGCTAATGCGAATTAGTACAAGTACAACAAAATCCTGGTTAAAAAAAATCCGACTCTGTCTATGAGCAGATGATGGAACGAAAGATGTCTTGTAATCCGCAAAACACAGATGAAACAGATTTAACAAAATCTGTACATTCCTACCCCCACTTGTTCTTTTCTTGTATATTCATAATTAAAGCAACCATCACAAAAATGCCTTAAGGCTGCAATTCTCTACACATTTACCTGGGAGTAAGTCCCATTGAACTTAATGGGATGGACTTCTGGGTATATGTACATTGCATTACACTATAAGTCTTCAGTGCTTTCTCATCCGAAGGAAGCCAAACTCAGGCAGCACTGTCCCTGAAACATCTCACTGCTTGTGGAAACGGGGACGTGCAACACTCCACCCCCCTGTGGATGCCAAAAATGTTATAATACTTATTTTATTATTTTTTCTTCACTAAAGAACGCTATAAGAAACAATATTTGCAAGCACCTTTACATCATTATATATGGCTTACGATTATATAGTTTTACGCTAATAGCCTCTAGAGAAATATACCGTCTCTTTTTCTTGCTCCCTCTTCTATTAACCTCCCAGTAATATTTTAGCAAGGGCTTCATCTTGGGCCACTAGTACCCAGGACAACTATACACAGTTGACATATCGCTTTGGGAAAATAAACCCATCTTGGCCTTTTAAAAAGCTTGGAGGGAAACAAATAGGAAGATACTAGTTCTAATTGATGGCATTTGTTTAATGGGCAGCCATTTATTCTGGAGAGAACACAATGTATGCTTTGGGCTGAAGAATTTAAGTAGCATTATTTTAACGTTGCCTGTTTTAACTTAAATACAACTGTACACATGTCATAATCGTTCTTGTACACAGCAGAGGCACTGGCTTTTGTGTTGCTCTGTGAAATGTGGCTCCTATGGTAGTGTGTCTGTCAGTTTTCTATTATCCCACCTCACCCAGGAGCCACTATTGCGGTGGTGGTGGTAGTGGTGATGATCATCATAATAATGAAAGCCATTTCAAGCAATTATATACATTATAATAAGGTATGCATATGTTCAAAGTAATGTGAGTAACAACAACCGTTGTGCACAGTCACCACACATCATGGAGAATGTGTGTATAATCTATTCACAAAGAGGGAATTGTTTGCATTTTCCAGCCATTACGCAAATTCTTCAACACGCCTTGGGGAATCTTGACTGCATTTTGTAAATTCTCCAGGCATAATCAAAATCTACAACAGGTATTGATGTGTGTGTATATCTTGACCGCATTTTATACATTCTCCAGACAATGTGCACAGTCTTCAACAGGCCTTGGGGAATGTGCCCATCTTGACTGTGTTTCGTACATTCTTGTATAGTTTTGCATGTTGCTGGTGCTATGACTGGCTGAAGGCCTGGTTTAGCAGCTGCAGGCAGTGGGTTTCAGAACTTCCAAATGTGTATAAGCACTTTTTTTTTTTAGGTTGAAGCTTAGACACTCACTTCAACTGGAACTGGAAGCATGCCTCCTACTGAATTTGCCACAACTCGAGACTTCATGTGAGGTGCACCACAGCCAGGGGCAGGCAACCAGCCACTCTCAGTTCCAAAAGTCAGACACAATCACTCTCACCATGTACCTGCTGTCCCACCACCATTCCTACATGTTAACAGAAGATGGTGTGGGCCTGTTGTTTTATTGTGTGATGGTGTACCTGTTGTCAGTAGCGGGTCAAGAGCCTTGAAATAAAAATTAACCGACCAATCAGGAGTACAAAAAGTGCAACAACCCAGCATTCTCTGGTCTGTAAAGTCAAGCTGGCTCGGTAAAGATCTACTGTGGTCCACTGGCCATAGACTAGGATACTGAAACCTGGGATCAAGTATCATACTTATACCAAGCTCAGTTGGTAACCCTGGGCAAATCACAGTGGATCGGATCCAGACTTAGTACTATTTAGAGTAAACCCATTGAAAACAATGGGACTTATATTACTCATGACTAACTTTATTTTCATTGATTCCAGTGGGTCTACTCTTTGTATGACTAAGTCTGGATCCAACCCAATGTTTCATCCTCAGTTCCCCATTTGTAAAGCAGGAATAGGGGTGTACGGATTACTCACCCCATTCCTGTCCGGGGCTTTCACGGTGGGGGGGAGGAGATCCATCCATCGCCCCGGAATCCTCCCCAGATGGCTCCGCTTTGCGGTGAGTCCGCAGAGCCGCCAGCTGGGAATGCCCAAAGCTGGATCTCTGTCTGCTGCCAGGCTGTGGCCGCCATAGTGGCTGCCATTTGCACCCCTGCATTAGCTGTGATAGACTACGTAAGTATTTATGTAGCCTATCACGGCAAAGAGCAGGGACGCAGATGGCGGCCACTACGCCATTTGCATCCCTGCCTTTTGCCATGATAGGCTATGTAAATATATATGTAGTCTATCACGGCTAACGCAGGGATGCAAATGGCCTAGCGGCCGCCATTTGCATCCCTGCTCTTTGCCGTGATAGGCTACGTAAATACTTTCGTGGCCTATCACAGCTAAAGTAGAGAGGGAAATGGAGGCTGCAGACCGGGGCAGCCATTCATGGCCGCAGACGAGGGTAGCGGATGGCCGACAAAAGGTAGGGTCTGTCCCGGGGAAATTTCGTGGGGTGGCAGGGGGGATTGCTCCGTTCCACCACTGGAGTCCGTGGCAGAATTCTCTGACATCCCTAGGAATACCTGCCAGTCATCTACTACCTCACAGGATTGTTGCACTAATGACAAAGAGGGCAACCAACTGTACAAAAGAAAGCCATTTCAAATAAAACTGTCAAATAAATGATAATGGCTCCTGTTCTGTTCAGCCCTTCTAAAAAAAAAAGATATTTATTATTCGTAGCATTGTATTGGTTTAGAATTGCACAACAATCCCAAATGAAGATTTTGCATTGCATTTAGCAAGCTACATAAAGTTAGTGGATTTAGTCCAGCTATTTCACGAGTATTTAAGTATCTGATTAGCTTTAGCATTACAAGTAGCTCCATCTCTGTGTATTTCACACATTTACAAATTGCTAAGTTGTACTCTGTTGATCCAGAGCCCCAAATCAGACACATGGCTCTGTCAGATGCCTTACTATATTGGAATCTTTTATTTGGGGGATGAGGTTTCTACTAATAAAATTTAAAATGAATCTGCATATTTGTAACAGCAAATCAATGTTTATGGACTGCTGTAGTGAATAGCTGGTCAAAAGGCATTAGATAACTATATTTAGAATGATCATCGTCTTATACTCCACTTATTGATCTGCTTGTAATCATCTCTAATATACTGTGAATGTCTGCCTCATAAATAACGCCTATTGATTACTATTAAACCTTTATAAGTTATGTATGAATTGGAGATGAAATGGATAGGCCTTTTCAGTTCATTAATATCAGAAGCACCTTCAAAGCCTATCCACACATTCAAAATAATTAGCTGGTACAGTCCTGTGGGAAGTATGGTACAGTCCTGTGGTTCAGGCCATGTGTTATTGGGAAGGGGTGTATGTTTAAATGCCTCTCTGTATGAACCACTCCCAGTCCCTGCACTTAGAAAACTTGTTACACAAGACTGGAATTTGGCTTGGCCTTCTCTCTGATGTATTCGTTTTCTATGTGCAGGGAAGGTTTGACTTGTTTGTTTGTTTGTTTTTAACACAGGGAACATTCAGATATGCAAACCCTCTTGTGGTCTGCAGTGGTGTAGTCACATGAGAGCTATACCACAGGGTTATTTGACTGTGTAGGTCAGCTCTTCTCCACTTTGCTGAAATACCTTTTGATTAGTCCTGTTCCATTTACATTTGTTCCATTGTCTCCTTAGCAAATTATGGCAAAATGTCACCTGATCTAAGCATGTGATAGAGGGTTCCTTACGGTGTACCTGCATGAGAGTTTCCCCTGCTCTCAGTTTGGCCATTTACTAAACATGAACTTCAGGGTAAAGTCCTTGAGAAAGTAAGCATTGTTGTGCCACAGGATGTGATGCTGGGCCATCGTGTTAGATTACTTTAAAGTGGGATAAGATAAATTCATGGAGGATAAGGCTATCAATGGCTACTAGTCATGATGGCTAGATGCAACCTCCAGGTTTCAGAGTCAGTATTTCCCCAAAGCCCATTTGCTGGAGAGCAACTTCAGGAGTGACCTACTGCCTTCATGGACTAGGTGGATCTTTTGTCTCATCCAGAAGGACTCATTTTATGTTGTTCTTATGTCTGTTCTATTTTTCTCTTTTCTTTATGTAACCTGCGTAGTGCCGGTGCATGGGAGATTGGCATGGACGTCCTTTGGCTTGGGATTATAAACGGCTGATAATTCATTATTGGTCAAGCTCTGTGGAGATGGGCCCTATGGCAAGTCCTGCCAAAGACTGAAGAATATCAAAGGTTTTGGTGAGAAGAAAGTCCGACCAAGCTACATCTGATATCTTGGGTGCTTCCCAATGGAGAACTCCTAGCACTACCAGTGAGAAGGCATTGTGTAACTATTCCATCTTTTTCTCCTTAACAGAGAGCATCTCCACAGCAGCCTAAAAACCTTTATTTAAAATGGGGCTTTCTGCTTCCATTTTAAATACAGGATCACAACAACTCCCTTTTTCACCTGCTTCCTTTCCCCCTCCTTCTCCACATATCGGAGTCCTCCATATCTTTCACTGATCTTGCTCCTCTTTTTGCTGCTTTTCCTCTTTTCATGGAGGAAACTCAAGCGGAACACAATGGGGTGATTTGATAGCTCATTATCTGCAATCTATTTAAAAACAGAACAAGGGCATTTAGTGCAGGAGATGCCCTGGAAGGTCACGGCCTCACATAAAGAGCCTGCAAACTTCCGTGAAGGAGCAATCTCAAACGTGGGATAAAGGCTCTGTGTGAAGAAATCCAGATTTTCCACAGTAAGAAAAAAGACAGATGAAGTGGTGGGAAAACACAGGAAGGTTACAAGTGGAAGGCAACAACATCTCAACCCTCCCATAAAATTCCATGAATAAGGCAGGGTAATGGTGCAATAAAAGCCTTGTCTGGAACTACCACTACTGAAAGGTCTCTCTCTCTCTCTCTCTCTCTCTCTCTCTCTCTCTCTCTCTCTTCAGAGCTGTTTTTGCAACCTCCTTTATTTGGGACCTCCTTTATTTCACACAGTGGCTTCTTTGGTCTGAGATGGTTGGTTGCTCTGGTCTTGCCCATGAACCTGAGGTTGTGTGTGCCAGCTTTGGAGGAGTGACTTTCCCCTCCCCTGGTCATGCATTTGAGAATGGTATTTCCTGGTATCCAGTCCTGTTGGTAGCCTTCTCTGTCAGATAAGCGCTTCCTCTTTTTGCTACCTACTGCCCAGAGAAGTTCAAGTTTATTAGATAGTGGCTCTCTGATTCCTAATTTGCATTTGGTCTGGAATCAGCATTTTAGGCCAGCTGGGCAGCATTTAGGCAACTTTGATCTTCCAGTGGAAACTGGGATCCTCCCTTTCCTCCCTTAACACATTTCTACTGCTTGAAGTGAAAGCAGTAGAAATAGGAATTGTGAAGATAATTCCCCATGCTTACCATTCCTAATTGAGCACCAGTGTGGTGTAGTGGTTAGATGTTGTTAGAATGGCTAAATGCAGCTGAATCTCAATGAGTAATAGTCAGTGAATGTGGGATGAGAGTGGTATCTGTGAGAGGGGAAGGAGACGGAAAGAGAATAGATACACACAGTGGGTGGTTTTCTTTAAGTCTTATGAAACTTTCACAGGCAGCCTCTTGTACGGCTATAATGCAGGAACACAAATTCAATCAACTCCAAATTACATTCATCGTCACTGAAATCCTTTTCTATTTGATGATCTCACATTCTCCCCAGCCAACCCCACACCCGCTATTCCCCCCCTCAAAACATAATTGAATTATACATAAATGAGTGGGTGACAGAGTTTTTTAGATTGTGAATCATATTTGCACTTTCTGATCCTTTGGGAGAGAAACAAAAACCCTTTAGGTTTCTTTTCCACCCCCTTATAAACTTTTCAGTTTTATTATGCGGCTTGGTTCATATACCCTCTTTTCCTTGTATTGAGTGTCACAGCAACTATATTTCCAGATCTCACAAAACCAGGTGAGATTTTGTATCCAGCTTTCTGCATGACTGTCAGGAGCGCCCTAGCTGCCTCTTGCAGTCCCCTCCAATAGCCAACTCAGGACACAGACGATGAGGATTCTTTCCAAGGCTTTATTCCTTTATTACTTTATGACTCTTACAGATACTAATCACCAGCGACTAAGCAAGGAACAGCACTGGGGATAGATAGCAGAGTAGCCTAAGCTCCAGGTAAGGCAGTTGGTCCCCATTTGAAGGAGAACTATGGGAAGACTCTGAACTTATGGGCTATGGAGTGGTCCTCCCTCTTTCCCTTGGGTCCTCGGGATGCAACCGTTGTTTTAGCGCCAAATGAGCGGAGCACATCCTTTCAGCGCCCTCCATCTGTCGTCGCACCCTGGGTCTGCGCTGAGCATCCAGCAAGCCCCCCTCCAGTGCTCTCTCACTGCCAGGGTCACTATCTATCCCAGAAATGCTGGCAGGAGGAATCTCTGCCAGCTGCTGTGCCTGTGAGAGATGAGTGAGCTCCTCTCTCACAGATTGCTGTTCTTCCTCAGAATCAGAACTGCTCTGGGGCTCTATGGGCTCAGGTTCCACCCTGACATCGACAGATGTTTTATGGCAAATATCAAGCGCCTCTGGATGTGGGGAGGCATTGTGAGAAGCTTTCAAGAGGTTATTAAACATCTGATGGGCCGCATGTTGTGCATGCTCTAGAGAAGTCTTCCAAAACCTGGTGCCCTCCAGATGTATTGCATTGCAACTCCAATAATGCCATTGGCCATTCTGGCTGGGAATTATGGTAATTGCAGTCCCACACATCTGGAGGGCATCAGCTTGGGAAAGGCTGTTCTAGAAGCCTGCTCTAGGCCTGTTCTAGGGGCAAAGTAAGGAAGAGTGGAATAGGTAATGCCAACCTTTTTGACAACAGACCTATCATGGCTTCTCTTGAGTCATATCTGGTTCCTTGTTTGTTTGATGATTTTAAGTAGACAGGAAACAGCTGCTTCCTAAGCAAGTGAAATGTTTGTAGAAGGCTGAGTTTTTCCACTAGAGGTCTCACCAGCCATTGCTAACAACCACGTTATCGCCTCGGAGAAGTTTTCAGATTATGCATACTAGAATCCCACTGGTAGATTTTAAGAATCCAACCAACTTTGGATCTTATTCCTCTGTTATTCAGGTGTGCTGCTGCTGTTGCCAAGCCTTTGCTTTTTAAATTATCCCTGATGAACAGCAGGATCCTGATGGGATGAATTACTCTAGTCATTTCTTATACTGTTGTTCAGAAGGCTAGAAAGTACTTCCCACAACAGCAGTTAAAGAACTGGAATTTCCCAACTTGAAAAGCAGCCTTACCAAACAAAGCCACAGACAAAGAGCAGACTGGAGGAGAGCAACTGCAGTTAGGTGTTGAAAAAACAGGAGTTGAGTGTGTGATGAAGAAATTGCAGGACTTCTTTATGGCATGGACCTGGAATGGCTCAGCTCAACCTGCAGTGATACCACAAACTTGGGGTTGTGTAAACTAGGGATGTACGAAAGTCCCTTACCTGATCCCAAAGCTTGATTTGCAGTGGGGGGGAGGCGCTCCGTCCCTCCCCCCCGAAATTCTGGCCGGAGGGGAGGCACCCTGTCCTTCCCCCCAAAAATTCTGGCTGGGGGGAGGCACCCCGTCCCTCCAGCCGCGAATCCTTCTGTCCTGCCAGGACGCAAATGGTGGCGGCTGTAGCTGCCGCCGTTTGCGTCCCTGCAGTCAGCCGTGATAGGCTACGTAAATGTTTACATAGCCTATCATGGCTGAGTGAAAAAAAAAACCGCGTGTACGCAAATGGTGGCGCCCATGGGCGCCGCCATTTGCGTTCCTTATTTTGGCAAGTGTAGTCTATGTAAACATTTACGTAGACTACGGCGAAAATAAGGGGAATGCAAATAGCGTAGCGTCTACATTATTTGCGTTCCCCTTATTTTCGCCGTAGTCCACATAAATGTTTACGTAGACTAAGACATGCCAAAATAAGGAACGCAAAAGGCGGCTCCCATGGGCGCCGCCATTTGCGTACGCGCTTTTTTTTTTTTTACTCAGCCATGATAGGCTACATAAACATTTATGTAGCCTATCAAGGTGTTTTTTAAAATTTAGCCGTGATAGGCTACGTAAATCTTTACATAGCCTATCAGGTTTTTTTTTTTTTGAACTTGGAAATGGCGGCGACGGCAGCCAGTTGGAAGACCGGCCGCCGCAGCCGCTGCCGCCAAACCGCCGCTGAACTGTCACCGAAGCCGCCGCCGCTGCCGCTGCCAGGAGGATTCGCCCAAGGTAAATCCTGTCCGGGGGGGGGGGCGCGGGGGGACAGGTCGTTTCGTCACCAATTTCGGGGGGCCGAATGCGCTGGCATTTGGCCTCCCCAAGATTCGTGGCAAAATTCTTTGACATCCCTAGCAATATGCTGTCAATTGGCAAGCAACCCATATGGATTGGACAGAGGTCAAAAGGATAGTATTGGTGAAACTGTGGGTGGCACACACCCCTTATATTCCTTGCTGTCCTGTGAACAGGCTGGTGTTACTTAGACTCTCTTCACACCTGGCATTTTATCCCACTACAAACTGGTCCTTTTGATTCCTGATCCTTTTCAGGATTTAGACTGGCCCTGTCGACAGGCAACTCTCATAGCGCTTCCCTCCGCTCTATATATTTCATGGCTGGGAGGAGCTGCACAGAACAATCAGGACAGAATTATTTATTATTTTATTTTATTTATTTCATTTCTATACTGCCCAATAGCTGAAGCTCTCTGGGCGGTTCACAAAAATTAAAACCAAACACACAATAAAACGATTTAAAATATATAGAACATTAAAACCACAATATAACAATACAACCACAATAAAATCTAGCAGCAGTGCAGGAATTTAAAATACAGATTTAAAACAGCAAAGATAAAAATTTAGAAAGCTAAAATGCCTGGGAAAATAAAAAGGTCTTCACCTGGCGCCGAAAGGAATACAATGTAGGCGCCAGGTGAACCTCACTAGGGAGCTCATTCCAGAGCCGGGGTGCCACAGCAGAAAAAGTCCTCCTCCTAGTAGCCACCCGCCTCACTTCCTTTGGCAGGGGATCACGGAGAAGGGCCACTGATGATGATCTTAAGGTCCGGGCAGGCACATATGGGAGGAGGCGATCCTTCAGGTAACCTGGCCCCAAGCCGTTAAGGGCTTTAAATGTTAATACCAGCACTTTGAATTGGGCCCGGAAATGGACTGGCAGCCAGTGCAGCTGGAAAAGTACTGGCGTAATAGGAGCTCGCAGGCCAGTCCCTGTTAACAATCTTGCTGCCCTATTTTGGACCAGCTGAAGTTTCTGGACCGTTTTCAAAGGCAGCCCCACGTATAACTCATTGCAGTAATCCAGACGAGAAGTTATCAGAGCATGGATAACTGTAGCTAGGCTATCTCTGTCCAGATAAGGGCGTAGTTGGTATACCAGCTGAAGCTGATAAAAACTGCTCTGTGCCACTGAGTTCACCTGTCCCTCAAGTGACAGTTCTGGATCCAAGAGCACCCCCAAACTACGAACCTGATCCTTTAGGGGGAGTGCAACCCCCTCCAGAACAGGTTGAATATCACCTAGCCGGGCAGACGAACCACCCACTAACAGTACCTCCGTCTTGTCCGGATTGAGTTTCAGTTTATTGGCCCTCATCCAGTCCATTACCTTGCCCAGGCACTGATTCAGAACAGCCACTGCCTCACCTGGGTTTGATGAGAAAGAGAGGTAGAGCTGGGTGTCATCCACATATTGATGGCACCTCAGCCCACACCTCCGGATAACCTCCCCCAGTGGTTTCATGTAGATGTTAAACAGCATGGGGGATAAAATAGAGCCCTGTGGAACCCCATGGCACAATTGCCATGGCACAGAGCAATAATCCCCCAGCACCACCTTCTGGAATCGGCCATCCAAGTAGGAGTGGAACCACTGTAGTGCAGTGCCTCCAACTCCTAACCCAGACAACCTATCCAGAAGGATATCATGGTCGATGGTATCGAAAGCCGCTGAGAGGTCCAGGAGAATCAACAGGGTCGCACTCCCCCTGTCCCTCTCCCGGCAGAGGTCATCCCACAGGGCGACCAAGGCAGTTTCTGTTCCAAAACCAGGCCTGAAGCCCGATTGAAATGGATCTAGATAATCCATTTCATTCAACAGTGCCTGGAGCTGTCCTACAACCACCCGCTCAAGCACCTTGCCCAGGAAGGGGATGTTGGCCACTGGCCTATAATTGTTAACATCCTCTGGGTCCAGGTTAGGCTTTTTCAGGAGTGGTCTAATTACCGCCTCTTTTAAAGCGGCAGGCACCACTCCCTCTCTCAAGGAGGAATTTACAACCTCCTGGACCCAGCCGGACAACCCCTCCTTGTTTGATTTAAGGCCCCATGCCCCCTCCCCTCCCCTGATCATTGGTTCCTGTAACACGATAGATGGCTCCCGCCCATCCCTCCATGCCTCCGCAGAAGGAGGGAAGTCAGAAGTGCCCTGGATGGCAGGCTATGGGGGATGATCCCCTCCTTCCTCCGAGGGAGAGAGAGCCGTCTCGGTGGCTTACCCCAAGGTTGCTGGCACTGCTAGTCTTTCTCTGCTAAATATGTCAGTGTGTGATGGAATTTAATGCAGTACATTGCTTGCACTACTGAGTTTGAAGGGTATACTGATTTCTGGGTTCCCAACTACAGAAGTAAGAAATCCACATACAGACTTGTATACTGTCAATGCACCAAGCCATCCCTAGCAGCCCCCCCCACACACACCCCAGGTGACTGCTTCATGGGGACACCTGAACCGGCTTGCTCCCCTCCCTGCACTGTTGTTGCTTTTCCTCCTTATTCTGGCATCCCAACGACCCTGCAAGGTGGGCTAGGTGAAGAGAGAATGGCTGGCTAGGTGGGAGGGAGAACTATGGAAAGCCCCCTCAGCATTACTGCCTTATCTAAAACAAGTCCACACCCCAAAAGGAAACTATTGAAAATGACCATTCCCAGCTCTGCATGATGAATTTATTCGGTGGAAGAGAAAAGGCACTTTTAATACCCATTGAAATCCTAACTGTCAAGCCTTTCTCCTGTGTGGCTGAGAAGGGAGACTCCCCCATCCGCCCTGGGAGGAAAAAGCCCATCAAACTGGTGAGCAAAATGGGAGAAGAAGCACTGAGTGAAAGTCATTGGGAGGGGGAGGTTTCAAGTAAATGCATTGAAGGGGATGCACTCCTATGCATGCCTACTCAGAAGCAAGCCACCCAGATTTCAATGGCACTTACTCCCAAGAAAGGAAAGCCTTACAGCCAATGAGTTTTCTCAGAAGTAAGCATTGCAGAGTTCAAGGGATCTTGGAGGCTGTACTGGAATGGGAGAGAGGCAGAAATGGTCACCGGAAGTGGTCAGTGACCTGCCCCCCCCACCAATTTGTTGTCATGACAATATTATTCAACACTGCCCAGCAACACCCCCTAGCACACACCCACACAAAGCGGGACAAAGCGCTGAAGGGAAAATAAACAACAGGGAGGAAATGGCGATTTCAGTCGCAAGCACAGAAAATGCCGGGTTTTCCCCGTTCTCAGGGCATTTCTACTAGGGATGTACGAAAGTTCTGCCATGGATCTCGGGAGGCTGAATGCCAGCGCATTTCTCCCCCTGAAACCGGTGGCGGAATGGCTCCCCGCCCCCCCGAGTAAAAAACAACAACAAAAAAACGCACATACGCAAATGGCAGCGCCCATGGGCGCTGCCATTTGCGTTCCTTATTTTGGCACGTCTTTATGTAAACATTTATGTAGACTATGGTGAAAATAAGGGGAATGCAAATAGTGTAGACGCTACGCTATTTGCGTTCCCCTTATTTTCGCCGTAGTCTACGTAAATGTTTATGTAGACTAAGACGTGCCAAAATAAGGAACGCAAATGGCGGTGGCCATGGGCGCCGCCATTTGCGTACGCGCTTTTTTTGTTTTTTGTTTTACTCAGCCGTGATAGGCTACGTAAACATTTACATAGCCTATCACGGCTGACTGCAGGGACGCAAATGGCGGCGGCTATGGCTGCCGCCATTTGCGTCCCTGCTAGCCAGCTGGCAGCTCCACAGAATCCCTGCGGAGCGGAGCTGGCCCGCCAGGATTTGCGGGGGGGGAGGGACGGAGCGCCTCCCCCCAGCGTCAGCATAATCCGCGAACAGGTAAGTGACTTTCGTACATCCCTAATTTCTACACCAGCCTAAAATCCTGCATTTAAAATGGGGCTTTCTGCTTCCGTTTTAAATGCAGGATCACAACTGACTCCCTTTACATGTGCTTCCTTTTCCCCTTCCCATTTCCCCCCTTCCCATTATCTGAGCCTTCCATTATCTGTCATTGATCTTGTGCCTCTTCTTGCTGCTTTAACTCTTTTGACGGAGGAAACTGAAGCGGAACACAGTGGGGTAATTTGATAGCTCATTATCTGCGATCTATTTAAAAACGGAACATTTAGTGCAGGAGGGTTGCGGCAGGGTCATTGTGTCATGTAAAGAGCCCGCAAACTTCCGTGAAGGAGCAATCTCAATCGCAAGATAAAAGCCCGGTGTGAAGGAGCCCTCAGATAACACAGAAAGAGGTAGTGGAAGTTGTGAGATAGCAGCAGCAGAGCAACCTGCAGGGCAAATGTGATAAGCTCATGCAATCATACAGGACAGAAGTCACAGCAATATCCATTCCAAACCACATAAACAGTGACCATGCAGTTGAGTTCTGAGACATTCCCGACAATTATTCTGTTTCTTCCTTTACCACCAATTGTAACCAGAAATCAAAGTGTTTACAGTGTGGAACTAAACTCTAGCAAGAGGGCCCTTCTCTGTTACTCCATTATGCCAAACAAACTTCAGTCAACCAGGAAAGAGGATATGCCCCAGCCAGGTCGACCCAGCCAGTCTGGTTATAGTTGGCTAGTGATCTTTTTTACTGTATTTTTATTGTTATATTTTATGTTTTTATCATTTCTGTAAACCACTTTGATAGCCCACTGGAAAGCGGTATATAAATCTATGTAAGACATCAAATAAATAAATAAATAAATAAATAAATAAAAATCTTCTTTTGCTAGTCTTCCTGCATTGTCTTGTGCTACTGGTTTTACTGGTACTTTCTCTTTTTATTGATTTTTATTAGTAATCTTTGTTTTTATGTATTTTTGTTGAATATGTACTTACTGATTTTGATTGTATCTACTTTGTATAGTTTTAATCTTGTACGCCGTCTTGACAGGGTTACATCCTTAAAGGTGACCTCAAAATAATTTTAAAGAAAAATAAGAAAAATATAAAATAATTCAGCAATGCCAGTCCTAGATTGGAGACCCCAGATTTCCAGTTTAAAAGTGGGGGTGGGGGGAACGTTGCTGTCAGGACTGGCCTACAACATCAGGGTGTCGTGACCTGCTTCAGGCAGCACTAGGATGGGGGCATAGTGGAAGACAGGAATTAGTCAGGGCCAGTGCCAAGTTTCGGTATGGTTGGGCCCACACCCCGGCAGGGGCCTACTGGCAGAAGCCCCCTGGAGTTGCTTCTCCTCTTCACCACTGCAACCAGTTTGTTCACCTGCCTCCCGCTCTGGCCCAGACAATGGCGGTAGCCAGGAGGAACAGGAGATGCCACTGCCTCTTTGCTCACTGGCTGTCTTCCTGTCAAGCAACCATGTGGCAGCAAGGATGAGAACTGGAGCAGGAGCAATAGCAGCTGGTGGCAATAGTGTGAGAAGGTAGGCTCACTGAGGGAGGGGGCCCATGGAGGGTGTCTTGCCCAAGGGCCCTCAAAAATCTGGAGCTGGCACTGTAATTGGTACTGGAATGGCGCAGCAAGACTTTTTAGAACTGTTGGCCCTAGCAATGGGACACATGCACACCATTTGGGCTCCACTTCAGGTAGCAAAATGTACTTTTCTGGCATCGTGTGCCATGCAATAGACCTGAATCTTAAAAGGCATCCCCCCCCCGACCCCCCCCCCCCGAGGCTACAGAGCCAGAGCTATTCAGCCAGTGTAACTGCATGGCCCGAAGAGACAGCATCGCTCGCCTGCTGTCTCCTTCTGATGTAAAGCTCGGCCAGGGTCTGCTCTGTCTCTGCGTGTGTTTTTTCAAGCAGGAAAAAGGTGGTGATTGTTTGGTTTTCTGCACTTTTCTGAAATAAATCTGTCATCATTAAACTGAGTTACAGGGCAACCAGGGGATGACTTAGCGATTAGCACAGGAAGACTTGAGAATCTGATGTACAGATCCTACTAAACGTTAAACAGGACCCCATTTTAACCATTGGTGGGACATCCCATGCCAATGGTAGTGAGGCTAGTTGGGTAAACATAAAGGCATGACATTCTGCATGTTATAGATGGATGCCTTGAACCAGAAGCAGATTTCTGCGCAGGAGATTCTTTTGCTGGATTGGGAACTGCACAAGAAGATGGGATGTGGATATGTGCATTGGCATCCAAGGCAAAACTCCCTTCTGCACTCCAGTCTATGGATGGAGCTGTGCATTTGCATGCCACACCATGTGCTCCTCACTTGCACTCTCAGGCTCCTTGACAAAGCCAAGAACTGCATACAGGTGCCATTGCTGCATCAATGCCCTGAAAGACTTTATACCAGGGATGGGGAAGGTATGGCCCTCCAGACATTGTTGGAGTACAGTTCCCATCATCTGACCTTTACCCATGCTGCCTGCAGCTGATGGGAGCTGGAGTCCAACAACATCTGGAGGACCACATGTTCCCCACTGCTGCTTTATACCTATATATGTCCAGGCTCCACAACCAGAAATGCCAAGTCAACAGTAGGAATAAATGAAAATAAGGAAAACTGGCATCCTCTTTTAATATCTACAGTTGTCCAAGTTGCAGATGAGCATGCACCTGAAGGCCAAACTAGGGCATGTAGTTCAAATGTTAGTTAGGTGATGGATGTTATATTTTTTAAAGATCTCCCCCCCCCCCAATCTCTGCAATCCTAATGCAAATTTCCCCTTGCTGCTATTTGGTGCAGAAGGAAAGTTCCCACTGACTCCAGGCTAATAGTCGCATTGGAGTGGGGGTTTGCCGGGACTGCAGCAAAAGAGAAAAGGGATAACACCCCTCCCTGTCATGTGGTCCTGACCAGGGCCTCCGGTGGCTGCTATTTACATTAAAAAAAAAAACTATGCCAAGGCCTTGAGAGGTGGGGAAAGACAAATGAATTAGAAAACTTATTTCCATAGGTTTGGTCTGTGCTCAGTATTATACCACCTGCACAAGGAATGCTGATAATGTTTTCTGTTTCTCTCCCTCCCTCTCTCTAATGTGGCTGTGTTTGTTAACTTTGCAAATATGCTTAATGCGGCTCATAACATGGAACAAAGACATTTTAAATTCAAATAATAGCCCCTGGAAATACAGCTATTTAATTTAAATGATCTGGTAGGCACATATTTTCCTGTCTCTGCAAAACAGCTTTAATTTTCACAGACTTTTGAGGGACACATTTTCCTTCCCTGACTTAAACCTGAGTATGTAAGAATAAATGCACTGATCTAAGTGGCTTGCACCTCACTTTGTTTCTGCATGAGTCAGCTCTAATGAGGAGGAGACAAATATGCTCAAATCTGTGACTGGAACAGTGACACAATGGGCAGCCTCCTCAAGGGGTGGGTAAACTCTGCTTCATCTCTATATTGGGAATGGATGAATAATCCAAACACATCTGATGCAGAGATGTGGTAAAACTACCTGCTCTCAAAAGAAGCTGACTGGAAGAAAGCAAGGCCAGAGGAGTATGTTATACAGAGTAACACTCAGAAGCATCGTCTGTGGATGGGTACTGAAGGCAGGCCCGATGTCAGGATCGGCACAAAGGCGCTGTAGCACACTGAATCCACCCTTCAGCCTATTCTGTCTGGCTTGAGCTTAACCCAGTGACAGATGACGACAAGCCACCTCCTGTTTTTAAATTTCCCACAATGCTCCAGAACAACACTACATCAGGGCCTTGTGGGAAATTGCAGCAATGCTGTTATCTGCCAGTGGTGCAGCTAGGGCTGGACCTTGGGACCAAAGTCCAAGGCCCCACTGCCCACGACTACCCAGAGAATGGAAGGAGCATACGCAAACCCCTTTTTATGCCTGTAGTCATTATGGTGTAGTGATTTAGTTGGGTTTAAAAGAGTAGTACTGTTATTTTTTAAAATCAGGGTTGGGAAACACTTTTGTTGTTGTTCTAACGTATCAGGAGTGGAGAAGCAGTTTTAAAGTATGGAATGGCTGTTGTGCCAGGAGTAGAGAACTGTTACTCCTGTGCTTCACAACTGAAGTCATACAGATGATCATCTAAAGGGGGCCTGTAGGAGACCATTAAGTCCAGTGCTGGCTCTGGGATTTGGAGAGTCCACCCTCAAAGGGCCCCCTCCCTCAATGAATCTACCTTCTCACCATCATTGTCACCAGCACCTATTGTTCCTCCTCCTGTTCGTATTCATTGTATCTACTGCTCCTCCTTCTCACCACCACCACTATTTGGGCCAGAGTGAGAGGCAGGTGCACAAGCAGGTTGCAATAGTGGAGAGGAGGGGATCTTGTAAGTGGGCCCCTGCTGGGGTATGGGCCGTTGGCAGTGATGGGATTATTTAGTAATGAAGCCTCCTGTTAAAAAGGCAAAACAGAATGAACGGTTTACCAGTTCCACTTGCACACAAGGCTATCTTAGAATGTTTTTGTGTTTTTCTAAAAAAGGAGACCACACCCTTCTCTGGGGAAGAAAACGTAAAATGGTTTTCTCATAATATTCTTGCATATATGATGCAGGCATGGTGTAGGGTTTCAAAAGGAGTTTGTTCAGTCCATTTTGAATTCCATTACACAGGCAGGAGCGAGAGAGCAAACACACATATGCTCCCAGCAATGGTAGAAGGTCGGGGTGGGGGGGGGGAAGAGGAGGAGCAAAATCACAGGAAACTACATTGTAGACTATAGAGATCCTAAGGCTAGCTGTGATCTAAATTTCCATGTATTAAGTAACTTCCCCCTTCCAGTAACTTGCAGATGAGGTTGCAATATTCCCAACAGGCAGGTGCCCAGCCCACCATGCTACCCTGAGTCCAAGGTCTAAAATTACATAGCTGCACTACTACTGTCCCCTTCATGGATCACTGCCTTGTTGTGGCGAAGGGGCTTGCGTAACTCAGTGAAGCCATAAGCTATGCCGTGCAGGGCCACCCAAGACGGACAGGTCATGGCAGAGAGTTCTGACAAAATGTGGTCCACTGGAGAAGGAAATGGCAACCCACTCCAGTATTCTTGCCAAGAAAACCCCATGGAACGTATCACAAGGCTAAAAGAGATGACGCCGGAAGATGAGCCCCTCAGGTCGGAAGGTGTCCAATATGCTACTGGGGAAGAGCAGAGGGTATTTCCAAGTAGCACCAGAAAGAGTGAAGCGGCTGGGCCAAAGCCGAAAGGACACTCAGCTGTGGATGTGTCTGGTGGTGAAAAGAAAGTCCGATGCTGTAAAGAACAATATTGTTTAGGAACCTGGAATGTCAGATCAATGAATCAAGGTAAGCTGGAGGTGGTCAAACATGAGATGGCAAGATTGAACATCGACATCTTGGGAATCAGCGAACTAAAATGGACAGGCATGGGCGAATTTAATTCAGGTGACCATCATATCTACTATTGTGGGCAAGAATCCCTTAGAAGAAATGGAGTAGCACTCATAGTCAACAAAAGGGTGGGAAAAGCAGTACTGGGGTACAATCTTAAAAATGATAGAATGATCTCAGTACGAATCCAAGGCAAACCATTCAACATCACAGTAATTCAAGTCTATGCCCCAACCACTGAGGCCGAAGAAGCTGAGGTTGATCGGTTCTATGAAGACCTACAACACCTTCTAGAACTAACACCAAAAAAAGATGTCCTCTTCATCATAGGGGATTGGAATGCTAAAGTAGGAAGTCAAGAAATCACCGGGATAACAGGCAGGCATGGCCTTGGTGTACAAAATGAAGCAGGACAAAAGCTAATCGAGTTTTGCCAAGAGAACACGCTGATCATAGCAAACACTCTTTTCCAACAGCACAAGAGGCGACTCTACACATGGACGTCACCAGATGGTCAATATCGAAATCAGATTGATTATGTCCTTTGCAGCCAAAGATGGAGAAGCTCCATACAGTCAGTAAAAACAAGACCTGGAGCTGACTGTGGCTCAGATCATGAGCTGCTTCTTGCAAAATTTCGGCTTAAATTGAAGAACGTCAGGAAAACCACTAAACAGTTCAGGTATGACCTAAATCATATCTCTGATGAATATACAGTGGAGGTGAGGAATAGATTTCAGGGATTAGACCTGATAGACAGAGTGCCTGAGGAACTATGGACGGAGGTCCGTAACATTGTTCAGGAGGCAGCAACGAAATCCGTCCCAAAGAAAAAGAAATGCAAGAAAGCCAAGTGGCTGTCTGATGAGGCTTTACAAGTAGCTCACGAAAGAAGGGAAGCGAAAAGCAAGGGAGAAAGGGGAAGATATACCCAACTGAATGCAGAGTTCCAGAGAATAGCAAGGAGAGACAAGAAGGCCTTCTTAAATGAACAATGCAAAGAAATCGAGGAAAACAACAGAATGGGAAAGACTAGAGATCTCTTCAAGAAAATTGGAGATCTCAAGGGAACGTTTTGTGCAAAGACGGGCATGATAAAGGACAAAGAAGGCAGGGACCTAACAGAAGCAGATGAGATTAAGAAGAGGTGGCAAGAATACACAGAAGAACTATACAGAAAAGATCTGAATGTCCCTGATAGCCATGATAGTGCGGTCACTGAACTTGAGCCAGACATCCTAGAGAGTGAAGTCAAGTGGGCCTTAGGAAGCATTAGTAACAACAAAGCTAGCAGAGATGACAGTCTCCCAGCTGAGCTATTTAAAATCCTAAAAGATGATGCTGTTAAAGTGCTGCATTCAATATGCCAACAAATCTGGAACACTCAACAGTGGCCACAAGACTGGAAAAGTTCAGTTTACATTCCAATTCCAAAGAAGGGCAACGCCAAAGAGTGTTCAAACTACCGCACAATTGCGCTCATTTCACATGCCAGCAAGGTGATGCTCAAAATCCTACAAGCTAGGCTTCAGCAGTATGCGAACCGAGAACTACCGGAAGTACAAGCTGGGTTTAGAAGAGGCAGAGGAACTAGAGATCAAATCGCCAACATTCGCTGTATCATGGAGAAAGCAAGAGAATTCCAGAAAAACGTCTATTTCTGCTTCATTGACTACGCTAAAGCCTTTGATTGTGTGGATCACAACAAATTGTGGCAAATTCTGAAAGTGATGGGAGTACCAGACCACCTTACCTGTCTCCTGAGAAACCTGTACGAGGGTCAAGAAGCAACAGTAAGAACCAGACATGGAACAACCGATTGGTTCAAAATTGGGAAAGGAGTACGACAAGGCTGCATATTGTCACCCTGCTTATTTAACTTATATGCAGAGTACATCATGAGAAATGCCGGGTTGGATGAATCAGAGGTCGGAATTAAGATTGCCGGGAGAATTATCAACAACATCCGATATGCAGACGATACCACCCTAATGGCAGAAAGCGAAGAAGATCTCAAGAGCCTCTTGTTGAGGGTGAAAGAGGAGCGTGCAAAAGCTGGTTTGAAACTCAACATTAAAAAAACTAAGATCATGTCATCTGGCCCTATCACTTCCTGGCATATAGAAGGGGAAGAAATGGAAGCAGTGACAGATTTTACTTTCTTGGGCTCCAAGATCACCGCAGATGGTGACTGTAGCCATGAAATTAAAAGACGCTTGCTCCTTGGGAGGAAAGCTATGGCCAACCTAGACAGCATAGTAAGAAGCAGAGACATCACCTTGCCGACAAAGGTCCATCTAATCAAAGCTATGGTTTTCCCAGTAGTAATGTATGGCTGTGAGAGCTGGACTATAAGGAAGGCTGAGCGCCGAAGAATTGATGCTTTCGAACTGTGGTGCTGGAGAAGACTCTTACGAGTGCCCTGGACTGCAAGGAGGTCAAATCAGTCCATCCTAAAGGAAATCAACCCTGAGTGCTCATTGGAAGGACAGATAATGAAGCTGAAGCTCCAATATTTTGGCCACCTAATGCGAAGAGAAAACTCCCTGGAAAAGACCCTGATGCTGGGAAAGACTGAAGGCAAAAGGAGAAGGGGACGGCAGAGGATGAGATGGCTAGATAGCATCACGGATGCAATGAATATGAACTTGAGCACGCTCCAGGAGAGAGCGCAGGACAGGAAGGCCTGGCGTGCTATGGTCCATGGGGTCACGAAGAGTCGGACACGACTGAACGACTGAACAACAACAACAACTACTACTGTCTGCCATGTGAAAGTTGAGTGGGAACCCTGCTGATGTCAGGGGATCCACAAGCATAGGTTGAGGCAGTGGTGTAGTGGAGGCAGGGCTCTCAGGGACGCAGCCCCAGCATTTTTTCATTAGCAGGGACTCTGATGTCATCTGCCACCCCCCTCAGAATTCCCTGTTCCCTCTGAGCTTAGCTGCGATCCTCACTGTAGCTGTGGGGGGAATGAATTTTCCAAGCAAAGATATATTGGAATGCAAAGTGTTTGGGATGACTTGGGCTGGAATGGGCAATTAAGATCTATTCACTTTACCAAAGATGTGCTCTTGGTGGAGATGAAAACTCCTAGAGCTGGTTTGTTGATATATGGATTGACACAGCCGCTTGAAATTTTTGGGCCCTTGGAGACAGCCCTTGGAGACTGTCACAATGAGCTCCTGCATTTCCAAATTTACCACTACACCACTGTGTGTGTGTGTGTGTGTGTGTGTAGGTAGTTCAATCCAGCTGGATGTGTGGATGTTTCTGTTGGAGGGGGAGGGGGGAGATATAATGAAGGAGCTTAGGGCAGGCTAATGGGTAATGTTTGGGTGCTAAGGGAGTGTGCTAGGGGACTGTTCAAATGAGAAGGGATCTGTCCATGAGGGCTGAGCTGAGAGGCTGAAGCTTCCATAGAGTATCATATTTTGAAAACCTAAAATGTTTGTGTTGGAGTGAGTGGGTGAAAAAGATTTTAACACCCCTGCATTTTTTCTCAGATGTCCAATTGGAATACCCCTGCCTTACTCTCAGCTGCACTGTTTTTGGATCCCAGTTGAAGGCTGTATATCTTACAAGGTTGTACAATCTTAGAAGGGGGCATGGCTGTGAGGGGGCGTGGCTGTGACTGTCCCAAAGGGACTGTGCACTTCTGGATTTGCCACTACACTACTGGGTAGAGGGGGCACCAAATGGAACTTTTCCAGGAGAGGACCCTCAGACCTGGGGCCAACTTTGGCAAGGGCTCACTGAAGTAGGGATGGTGGAGAATTCCGCCATGGATTTCAGTGAGGCCAAATGCATTGGCATTCGCCCCCCCGAAATCTCTGGTGGAACGGCCTGCCCCGCCCCGCGGATCCCCCCTGGGATGAGACTTACCTGGGGTGGATGTTCCAGACGGCGGAGGCTCCAGTGGCAGCTGGTCTTCCGACCGGCTGCCGCTGCCGTCATTTGCAGTCTCGTCTTTTTTTTTTTACATAGACGTGATAGGCTAAGTAAAGACTTACGTAGCCTATCATGTCTGGGTTAAAAAAAAAATGCATACGCAAATGGCGGCGGCTACGGCGGCTGCCATTTGCGTTCCTTATTTTTCGCCTTCTTAGTCTACATAAATATTTACGTAGGCTAAAACGGCGAATCAAAAAGGAACGCAAATAGCATAGTGGGCACTATTTGCGTTCCCCTTTATTTTCGCTGTAATAGTCTACATAAATATTTACGTAGACTAAGATGGTGAAAAATAAGGAACGCAAATAGAGGCCGCCATAGCCGCCGCCATTTCCGTATGCTTTTTTTTTTTTTTTTAACCCAGAAGTGATAGGCTTCGTAAGTCTTTACGTAGCCTATCACGGTTGAATACAGGGACGCAAACGGCGGCGGCTACGGCAGCTGCCATTTGCATCCCTGCTACCCAGCAGCCGGATGTCCGGCTGCTGGCGGAGCCAGCTGGAGGCTCCGCGGAATCCCCATGGAGCAGAGCCGGCCGGGCAGGACTCCGGGGGGAGGGACGGAGCGCCTCCCCCCCCGTCGAGGATTCCGGGGGGAGGGACAGAGCGCTTTCCCCCCACTGTGAAGCAGATCCATGAAACAGCAAGTAACTTTCGTACATCCCTACACTGAAGCCTTTAATAATTTAATTTCTTTTTCATGGCATGCTAACCATTCTCTTCCAGTGTCCTCGTGGGCCTGAGCCCAGTCTTGGAATTACTACTGCAAACAGATGCAGTCTTTAAAATGTGCACAATCAGTTGCTGATCATCTTTTCGTCACAAAGAATGTAGCATCTGGGTTCTCCTCCTGAGATTTGCTGAAAAGTTACAAAGCAACTCCCCCCCCCTTCCTGGTTCTTTCATTTTATTGTCGTTCTTCTTCTTTGGCTGGCCTTTATTTAATCACTGTTTATTTCCCTCATGAGTTCTGAAATTTCTCTTCCCCCCCCTCTCTTTCTCCTCCTTGGAGGGCTAGTTTTAGAAATTCCTGCTTTATTTTATGTAAGGGGATTGATCTTTTCACACATACTGATTATATAGCCTGCAGCTATCTTGTCTCCGAAGCAGTGACTGAAGAGCCTTGTTCAGCTAAGCTGCACATTCAGCACCCCATGCCACAGCCTCTGATTCAGGATGGTGATAAGACGCAGAGAATGCCGGCACATGGGACCAAGGAAATCTGAGGTCAACGGCATGGTGATTTTGCAACACAGAACTCGCATCTTTAACTCTCTGGTGGAATTAGCTGAAACTGTACATACACACAAAGGGTGGGTGGGGCGGGGGGGGAGAGACGTTATTGATTATTGAGTCATGATATAGCTTTTCTAATATCCATCTTTCTTTACAACATTTTGGGAACACTGATACACAGAACTGACAGTGCAATCCTGTGCAAGTTTTCTCAGAAGTAAATCCCACTGCATTCAAGCCTTACTCCTTTGTAAGTGTGTTTAGGATTCCAGTCTCAGTCCCATTTATTTCACTGGGCCTTCCACATAAGAATCCATGGGATGGCAAGCAACCCTTATTGGCCCAGTCCCACAAGATGCTCTTATTCCCAACTGTTACACAGATGTCAGACTGATTCTGAGAGAGAATTATGCACAGCCACCAATGAGCACATAAAAGAGATGGCTTTTCTTTCAACCCAGTTCTTGCAGGTACACATCCAACATGTTTTTCCCATGACTACACATGGACAGTGGGAACTATAGCCCTGGGTAGATGACTTATCTAGGAATAATCAATGCATGGGGGTGGAGAAAGGTGACCACTGGCCCTGCCTGCAACTTCCATGTGTTAATTGACTCTTCATGTCAATTAATGTGCATGTACAAGCTGTTCACATGTAGGCTGTCTATGATGGGAATTATTTGGCAGTGCTACCTCCTGTTAGAAAGGCAGTTAGCAAAGAAAAAAACAAAAGGCAGAACAAAATGGGTGTTTATGAGTCCCACATGCACACAAAGCTAAAAAAAGAGACCACACCCTTCTTTACTGAAGAAAAGGTAAAATGGGTTACTCAGACTTTCGTGCATAAAAATGCAGGTACAGTGAAGAGTTTCAAACAAAGTTTGTTCAGTCCATTTCTTTGTGTTCTATAATACTGGCAGGAGAGAGAGCAAACACAGCTGCTCCCAGCAATGGAGGAAGGTCAGAGAGAGAAAGAGTGGGGGGAAGGAAGGGTTTCCAAAAGGAAACCATAGCATAGGCTATAGAGATCCTAAGGCTAGCTGTGGTCTAAATTAGAACTGTGTGCAAATGGCTTCTTGAAATTCTCCACCTTACTTGTGGGAAGATAAATTTGGGAGACAATTTCACTGAATTTCTCCAGGGGGAGGAGAAATGCTCAACAATTTCTCCCAGCTAGGGCTCCCCATTGGCAGAGTTTGTAGCACAGCTTCTTTCTTTTTTGGTAAGTTTTTTTTGGGTTTTGTGCTGCAACAGCATCAGCTGTCTTGCCAGACTGGCCCCCGGTTTGCATCCACTGCAATGCAAGTGGGGTCAGTGTTGTGCCCCACCTGCCCCCAAGGGATGAGGTGGAGCTAGTGCGCTGCCAAAATCTGTCCTCCAGTTTCCTGAAAGTTTTCTCCCCCCATGAAAGAGGCTTCCATTGTTACTTGTATAGGATTGCAGCCTTCAGTCTGCAACTCTTCCTCCAATCCATCTTAAGATTCTGACCATACAGACTTATGGCTGGCTGGGGGATGCTGGGAGTTGTAGGACTTATTTTTGTCTAAACATGGATAGAATTGCTCCCTAACGGCACAATCCTATGGCCACTAGTCAGCAGCTAGATGGCCATAGGATAGGTCGGTTCCCGGGAACCAACCCCCACCCTCTCCCGTGCCACCTCATAGGCAGTGCGGATTTAGGGATGTTTGAGAATTCTGCCACGGACTCCAGGGAGGAGTCTGTGGAGGAATGGGGCAATCCCCCCCCATGGAATCCCCCCAGGACAGAGCCTACCTGGAGGCAGCGGCAGCTCCGGTGGCGGCTCCAGTGGTGGCTCCGGTTTGTCTTTTGGCCACTGCCGGGATGTGGCTGCAAATGGCGGCTGCTACACCAGCCGCCATTTGCATCCCTGCCAAGCCGTGATAGGCTACATAAGTATCTACGTAGCCTATCATGGCAAAAGGCAGGGACGCAAATGGCAGCCGCTACGCCATTTGCGCCCCTGCTCTTTGCCGTGATGGGCTACCTAAGTATCTTCGTAGCCTATCACGGCTTGGCAGGGACGCAAATGGTGGCTGCTGTAGTGGCTGTCATTTGCGGCCGCAGCCTGGCAGTGGCCAGAAGTCCGGCTGCAGCTGGGCAGGATTCCGGGGGGAGGGACAGATCACCTCCCCCCCACCGCGGATGCCCCTGAGCGGAGCAAGGTAAGGGATCGTACATCCCTATGCAGATTGGCCCCATGCTCCATGCTCATAAGAGCCGTGTGGAGCAGCAAAAATGGGGCATTCCAGGGGCGGGGTGGGGAGGTTAGAAATGCTGGCATGACACATCCTACGTATCGTTTGGCCACTGATCACTGCGCCCCAAGGTCCTGTGGCTAGACAGCCGAAATTGGCTGTCTAGCCACGAAAGCAGGGTGGGGGGAGAGAGGAGGAGATCTGCTCCTCACCACTCCTCCCGCCCTGCACTGGATAGGCTGTCGCCCTCAGGGTCAGAGGTGACTGCCGATCCACATAGGATTGCTCCCTCCATGATTTAAACATCAGCATTTTCCTCCTCTCTTCTCCCCAGCCTGTTTTTTTCTAATATCTTGCCTGTTCACAATTTTATACATATGTGGTTGTTTCTAATAAAGGTTTGCCTGATCATGGATTTGGGTTTTTTCTTATGGAATGGTGGCAAGGCTTACTTTTGGGTGGGTGGGGGATGTGGTTGTACTTATAGATTAGTTGACTGCAACTCAAGCACATTCAGCAGTAGGGATGGCATTCGTCCCCCCGAAATCTGTGGCGGAATGGCCTGCCACCCCCCCCGCGGATCCCCCCCGGGACGAGACTTACCTGGGGCGGATCTTCTGGGTGGCGGCGGCTCCGGCAGCGGCTCTGGCGGCAGCTTTGGCGGCGGCGGCTGGTCTTCCGAGCGGCCGCTGCCACCACCGTTTGCAGTTTTTTTTTTAATAGAGATGTGATAGGCTACATAAGTTTTTATGTAGCCTAAAACGACTGGGCAAAAAAAAAGGTGTACGCAAATGGTGGCGGCTACGTCTGCCGCCATTTGCGTTCCTTATTTTGGGCCGCCTTAGTCTACGTAAATATTTACATAGACTAAGATGGCGAAAATAAGGGGAACGCAAATGGCATCCACTACGCTATTTGCGTCCCCCTTATTTTCGCCGTCTTAGTCTATGTAAATATTTATGTAGATTAAGATGGCCCAAAATAAGGAACGCAAATGGCGGCAGACATAGCCGCCACCATTTGCTTACGCGGTTTTTGTTTTTTCTCAGAGCCCTCCGCGGCCGGAAATCCAGCTGCGGATGGCTCTGGCCTGGCTGGGCCTGGCCAGCTGCTCCGCAGAGCTGCCGTGGAGTACAGCCGGCCGTGGAGGATTCCAGGGGGGAGGAACGGAACTCCTCCCCCCCACCATCAACATAATCCGCGAAAGGTAAGTGACTTTCGTACATCCCTATCAGCATTTACTATCTAGATAGGTGGTTTGTGGATAGGGGGAAGGAAGCAGTGAGCATTTGTATGCACGTACACTAAGATAAGCTGCTTTTTCTCCCCATTCAGAGATTTAACTTCTGAACTGCTGGGAGAAAAGGCTAAAGCATGTAGAACGCTAACACACATTAAAACATTAAAAGCTGGAGTAAATGTCACAGTATTTTAGGCCAAAAAGAAAAAAAGCAACAAGCAGAATGCCAGGTGAATGAATCTGAGCTTACAGGATGACCAAATGTATTAACTACCCCAAACACAGGTCTATTCAAGTAGATGATGACTTTACTGACAGCCTTTAGAACACTGGGGGTAGAGATACTAAGTTTTAATTGATGAGGTTTTATTTCACGAGTTAATATTTTTAACTAATGCCCCTTTAGGATTATGATTTGTTATGGTTTTAATTGGCCATTGGTAACACCAAAAAGGTGCTATAAAAAACTTTCTAAAAAAAATCCTTGGCTTTGAATTCAAAAATGAAGAAATGGTTCTATCTAGCCCCAATCAACTTTGCATAAACTATACATGACATTTCTGGTCCTCATGTTTAACAAAAATACTAAAGAACCAGAAAGAAGTGAGCAAGTAAAAAGTAACCTTAATTAATTGTCCATTCTCATGATTTCCACACCTGTAGTTGCTCCCATCACAGAAGAGTTGGTGGTAGTTTAAACATCAGTGAACCTTGTACAGATACACTGACTCTTATATAGATGCAAGGTGCACTTACATAAATCTTTCTCTCTCTGTCTTCCTCCATCAACAGTATTATTAATGTTTTGTTACCCTTTTTCATTTTTTGAAATCCAGGTCTGACTTCATCTAAAATCAGTGAAGCAACGTGCTTGGGAGACATACATGAACCACTTCCTTCAAGCCTTGCAGACATATTTCAGCAGGGATCAGCTTGACCCATGTGGCAGTGGCAATGCATTATAAAAGTACTCTTACACTTCAGCAGACTCAAAGCCCTCTACTGAATATTCAGGGTTGGCTCATTGGTATTCCATCGACAGCTGAGAAAGCTTTGGCAGAATCCCATGTGAAGTAGATGCTCCAAGAAAGCAGCATTTTTATTCATTGTTTTCCACTCCCTTGGGACTAACTTAGACCTCTGTTGAACAAGGCTGGCATCCTTCTCCTTACCATCTCTCCTCTCCTGAGACCAACCTTGAAGCATGAACAAGATAATTCAGGTAGGGTCCCACGCTAGGGAATAGCCAGATAACAGAACAACAGACCCAATATTCCCTGTGATGCATATTGTACATTTCCACTGTATTATTTTGGGTAAAAATAAAATACATTCTGTACCATCTGGAGCTTTCTAAGCCTGCTTGTATGTAGCTCTCTTCTGATCAGCTGAGTTCTAGCCATAGATACCTGATGTGATGGGAAGCAGATGCCCAAAAGTGTGGTTGAGGAGACGAAGCCCAGAAAACTTCTTCACAATTGACTTATGCAGGCATAAAGGAAGAGAAGCTGTGCCGGCAGACAGAGTGCTTAGTCCTAAATTAAGAAAATAATTAACACCTCCAACACTTAGAAAGTTGTGTATTGTAGCTCTAAACTTGATTTTTGGGGGATGGGGGAGGAAAGAAGCCTTTTACATAAACACTTTTATGAGGAACATATATCATCTAGAACAGATGGGGAAAAATATCTTAAGATGCATACGCATCTCTCTATTAACAATAGTGTTCCTCCCATACTTCTCATGTTTCAGTCTGTAGATTAGTTTCCGACACTGCTCCCTATCTTGTGTGAGCCTTATCAGGTTGGCATCCACCCTTTTCTCATCTCTAATTTGCCTGACATAGTTGTATCTAGGGTTTCCTCTTGCTCATCTAATCTCCCCTCAATCATATCTCACTCAAACAGCAGTTATCTGTGCATTTATTTCACTGCAGCTTATGTTGCATGCTTCGCTACCTTCTGAGGTTTTTCTGGAGACTGTTTCTCAGCGGTGAAAATGGATGTATAACCACTGACCATCCTTAATTGCCATGGGTGTCCATCTTAAGATGGGTGCAACATCTTAAGACCACCAGTTGCCAATAAAACAGTTCCCCAGTAGGAAATAACTACTGGCTGCTGCAGCAGCTCAATCAAGGAGAGAAGGAAATTCCAGACCTTACCGACAATGGTTGGGAGGTGGTGGTGGAGGTATGGGGTATTTTAGTCAGCTCCGTACAAGTAGGGCCTCCCCCAATTTGCCACTCTTGAAGTTCACTTATCTGTAGATGGCAAATGGGAGGTGCCATTTAATTGTTTTTCAGGTGTAGAAGGGAATGCAATGTTTCAGGGCCACCTCCAAAATGGTGTTCCTTCCTTTGGGAGCTGAAACAGCCACCTTGAATCAGGAGAACCCCCGAAGTCAGTGAACTTAGCTCAACTCCACAAGACTGCTGACTAGCTAGCCACTTTCAGCGATGTCAGCATTAAGTAAGGCCTGTGTCTTAAAAGATAGCAGCTAGAGAAGTGACTTGCTAGTAAGACTCTTTGGTCACCATTGTATGCTGATTATTTTGTGGAGAGGAATTCCAGTCCTTACCAGAAACTACTTACATTGGGATAGTTTTGCCACAGTGGTCCATACACTGGTAACCCCCTGGTTGGTTTGGAGTAATGTATTATACAAGAGGGCAATGTAAGCCACCTTACATTGCAAGATGAAAAAGGCTGGGATATAAGTGTAATAATAAAAACAAACGAACAAACAAACAAATAAATACATGTTTTAGTTGCTGCCTCATTTTACCATTAACATGGTTCTTTTGCATATTTTAATGTTTTATGATATATTTTCTGTTCACTGTCTTGGAAGCTATTGGATGGAGGTATACATACTTTAAATTAATACAAACAAATACAATGTATTATAAACAATTTTCTCCTCTCTTTCCACCAAAGGTGCTCAATGTGGCTTGATACAGACCTTATGTTATTTAAACATACATTTGCCTCTATTTATCCTCACAAGAACAAACCCATACGATACTGTTAGGCTACTGTTATTCACAATATTGTTATTGTCATTCCCAATTTACAAAATGACAACCAAGTGAAATTCCGGAGGCCATCCAAGCCATGTAAAGATGAGATTTCGATCCATGCTACCTAGTTTCATATCTAACCATGTCCCTGCTGGCCAGTGCTGCTGTCATTGCTGTGCATAGCCCTGAGGGGTAGAAATGTATGCAAGAGAAGAGGCGCTGACATTTCTTCATCATTTAGTACTCCAGGGCCTTAATGAAAAGACCTGAGCAATTTGACCTTCGATAAATGTGTGAGAGGTGGAAACTCACATAACCCGAATCACCTTAGTGAATTCCATGTCAGTGCTTGAGTTTAAATTTAAGCATGTATCTAAGTGCTTTGGGAAACTGGAAAAAAAACCTATTGGGGGCTGTATTATTCACTGGAACTTTACATAGCTGCATTTGCAGTTGCAGCTTTTTATGCTGGGGCTCCTAAACAAGTGAAGTTTCCATTCTCTATCTGGTTCCCTGGAGCTCACTTCCTGGTTGTGCTACTCAGCTGCTCTGTATCCATCCTGTTTCCATTTCAAAAGGACCCATTGTGTGGGAAGGCTGTATTGGTCTCCATGGATGACCTGCTCATCTGTGTACAGTGAGGGACCGTAGCTCAATGGTCAAGCATATGCTCTGTTTATAGAAGGTCCCAGGTTCAATTCCTGGCATTCCCACTGAAAAGGATCAGGTAACAGGTGCTGGGAAACATTACTGCCCCAAAGAGCTTCTCCCAGTCAGAGAGACAATACTGGGCAAGATGGACAAGTAGTCTGATAGAGCCCTATGTTCCTGGCTACCAATAACTTCCTGTGTTCCTGGCTACATCAGCCAAAGTTCTTCTGGTTCCTAAAGGCTGCAGCTATGACTTAGACACCCCAAGGGGCTTTAAACATCCAGAAGCACCCTCAGATCTGAATATCTATGACCCCTCTCATGAGGCTACCATCAAAGCAAGCCCTGACTTAAGTAGTTCCCTAAGCATGCTTATCTATCCCTTTGAGATTCAAGGCCTTTTGAAACTGCTCTATAATGCCCATATTAACCTACACCAATCAGCATATGATAAACATGACCCAGACAAAGATGTAAATGGCTTTGTTCTCTGTATGCTATTGTAATTCACCATATCAAGGCTCCATTGTGAAAAACTGTACAAAGGTTTTGCCTTAGCTCCCGGAAAATAGGAGTTTGGGATACCTTCTAAATCAGTGATTCCCAGCCTTGGTCCTCAGATGTAGCTGTCCATGCTGTCTGGGGCTGATGGGAGTTGTAGTCCAACAACATCTGGGCACCAAGGGTTGGGAATCACTCTATCTAAATTATCTGTCTGGGATGGGAATTCAGGGTGCCGTGCTTTGGTGGCTTCATTCCTATCTGGCCAGTTGATCCCAGAAGGCAGTTCTGACTGAGAGACTGGTGCTCTGCTCCACACACAGCACTTAGGCAGTGACATTCCACACAAGCGGAAACAGAAATATGAAGTCAAGTGCCATCCGTATGTGAATGAGACAGAACTAGATCTCCCCTTTCCATCTGCTCCAGATGTGGCTGCAGATGTTCTGAACAGATGTCTGGTCCTGGAAATGGACTGGACAAGAGCTCAATGTAAATAAGAATGCAGTTCAATACAAATTAGGCTAAGAACAACAAAAAGATAATTTCAGAGCAAGAGGACACTGAGATTGTTAAAGAAGGCCAATGATATGTATGATATTTTCCCAAATATTATTTGCAGTTTTCTTAATACAAAGTGCTTTTAAGTAAAATGTGGAGAGGACTAAATTGGAGAGATGGAGGGAGAGGGCTAAGATCATGTCTGATTGTCTATTTTATTGATTGTCCTCTCTCCATATTGACTGGAGGAGGCAAGGATTGGTGGCAATGTGAGTTGGGGTTGTGAAATGACAGAGATATTGTTCCAGGGTCTGGCAGCATCTTCTGTCTCCAAAAATGTCCTGCCAGTGGTATATTGGCGTATAACTCCAACAAGCAAACCATGGAGGAATGTAAATGCAAGAATTACGATACAGTATCCCCTGATGGTGTTGCTTGGGAGCCTCTGGCAAGATAGATTCTCCCTGCAACTTCTGAATGAGATAGAGGGTGAATCAGTCCTGCTGCTCTTGTGCATGAAGGAACTTGAGCAGTACCAGATTTGCTGAGGTAGCTGTGAAGTTCCTGGTTTACAGTGGTGGAGTCACAGGCTTCCATCTCTGACTTTGAAGATATCCTGGTTAGTGGGGTAGATGCTGTTTGCAGGATATGTCTGCAGATAAGATTTTGCAGGACAGAACATCTGGTTACTGGATCCATCCAGAGTCAAAGCAAGTGAAAAAGAGAGACCACTGAATCTGGTGCTTGTTCAGCTTCTGGGCCTTTTGTAGGTGCTCAACATTTCAGTGATCTGCCCAGATGATGACCTGTCTGACATCTTCATCCATAGGTTCTTTGCTGTTCTATTCTGCCTCCATAATGGTGAGGGCTTAGCATCATTGGGTGCTGCTGGGGCCTGGGTTATAGGGATCCACTATTGAGTAGGTGTTTACCAGGGTTTGGGGCCAGTCAGATTTCTGAGGGAGGCAGAAATAGGACAGCACCACATAGAGCTCCAAGTGGGACTGGACGCCAGACAAGCTTGTTTGTATGTTGATCAAACAATTGGCAGGCTCAGACTGAGCCTTAGATATGTAGGGATGTATGAAAGTCACTTACCTTTAACAAAATTTGATTCGCGGTGGGGAGGAGGTGCTCCGCCCCTCCCCCAGAAATTCTGGCGGGGGGGGGAGGCGCTCCGTCCCTCCACCCCCGAATCCTGGCCGGCCGGGCTGCAAATGGCGGCGGCAGCCATAGCCACCGCCGTTTGCGTCCCTGCAGTCAGCCGTGATAGGCTACGTAAATGTTTACGTAGCCTATCACGTCTGAGTAAAAAAAAAAAAAAGCGCGTATGCAAATGGCGGCGCCCATGGGCGCCGCCATTTGCATTCCTTATTTTGGCACGTCTAGTCTACGTAAACATTTATGTAGACTACGGCGAAAATAAGGGGAACGCAAATAGCGTAGACGCTACGCTATTTGCGTTCCCCTTATTTTCGCCGTAGTCTACGTAAATGTTTACGTAGACTAGACGTGCCAAAATAAGGAACGGAAATGGTGGTGCCCATGGGCGCCGCCATTTGCGTACTCACTTTTTTTTTTTTTTTTACTTAGCCGTGATAGGCTACGTAAAAATTTATGTAGCCTATCATGGTATTTTTTAAAAATCTAGCCGTGATAGCCTACGTAAATCTTTACATAGCCTATCACATTTTTTTTTTTTTTTACTGGAAATGGAGGTGGTGGCAGCCGGTCGGAAGACCTGCTGCCACCACTGCCGCATCGTCGCCACACCGCCGCACCGCCGCCGCCAGAGCCGCCTCCGCCAGGAGGATTCACCCAAGGTAAGTCCCGTCCCGGGGGGGCGGGGGGGTGGCAGACTGTTTCGCCACCAATTTTGGGGGGCCGAATGCGCTGGCATTCAGCCTCCCCGAGATATATGACTTGGGCTTCCTAGGGCCTACTGGCTTCTCCCACACCCTGAATGAGGCCTTCTTCCTTAAAGGGTTCATGCTCACTTTTGAAGCTTTTGGCTGTGATGGCATGGAGACAACTGAAGTGTGGTGGTGGCTTCAGAACCAAAGTCCTTAGAATCTGAGGGTGGCAATGCAACCTCCTCCAGAGAGATGGGGGCTGGTCCCAGCAGCTCTTCGGGGCCTGAGGGGCCTGAGGCGTGGACAGCATTGATAGGTGGCCGAAGTGAGAGATGTACATCAGAGGCTTCTCCTCCTGTGGAGGGGGAATAGGAAACCTGGGTCATGACATCAGCCCACTGTAACATGGACCACTGTCACCTCACTTTGGAGGTGGTTCAAATATCTCTGAAGTGGCCAGTAGTATAGTAGTAAATTTTGAAGCGTAGCTGCCCATCATGAGAGTCCCATAGCCACAGCCCCAAAGAGAGTCCAAACATTCAGGCAGCTATGTTGGTCAATACCAAAAAGCCTGTTCTAGGAGTTTTATCCCCACCAGGAGCAGAACTTTTGTGAAGCTATAGCTAATGGGTTTTAATTGCCCATCAAGACCACGCAAAATGCTTTGCATTACAACAAGAAACAATATGTTGTTGTTGGGAAAATTCATCCTCCCCCCCCCCATGAGGATTGCAGCTAAACTCAGAGGGAACAGGGAATTCTGAGGTGGGTGGCGGATGATGTTAGCATCCCTGCTGATCAAAAAGTGTCATTGCTGAGTACCTCTGAGCCCTGGCTCCTGTACACCTCTGGAAGTAGAGTCATTTGCCTTGGATTCTTGCGTCATCCTAAGCAAATGCACAGTCCTAATAACTAGCTAACTGTTACAGAGAAAGACAACCCCCAACTCCCCCCGCTTCCACTTGCTGAGGGAAACGTCCTTCTGCACTCTAAAAGGTGACTTCCGTCTGATGGGATGCCAGATGACCTCAGCATCCCTGCCAATAAAGAAGTGACTCTACTGTGTCCCTGTGAGGCCTGGCTCCACTACACCACTGGAAGTAATATTAAAGAAAGCTTTTTCTGAACGTGATCATTTTTGAGAGAGGTCAGTCAGACTCTGACTATGAGCAAAGCAAGAACCATCCACTGGGTTTTTCAAAGGGACGCAAAAGCTTGCCAGTCAACATCCATCTTTTGGGGGCTGCCTCCTTAAGGCCGTCTCCATAAGGAGCATCAGAAAACTTAAGAAATCCATGGACACAGTCTTAAAGAAATGTGGGAGTTTTACGAAATGGCACCGTTGCCTCTGTTTGTAGGCTTTTTCACACTAGCATGCACATCACTGGATAGTTCTTGCTTACCCACCAGTTGCAAGGCAAATTGGCATCATTCTGGAGAAAACTCTCTCTCTCTCTCTCTCTCTCTCTCTCTTTCTTTATATATATATATATATATATATATATATATATATGTGTGTGTGTGTGTGTATGTAGCAAAGTAAGTAATCATCCATTGTGTACTCAAGTGCATTATTATTGCTCACAGAAGATGTTCAGGCTGCATCTGGCTTTCTAGTAGGAGGACATTCATGAAATCACTGATTAGATAAGAATCAGCTGCACTTCATTGTCCCAACAAATGGAAAATAAAGCTGTGCTAATGCCCCTTATTTACAGCCTGTTTATTTATTCTTGAATAATGCAGTTGTGCAGCAAACAGTTATTACGCGCAGAACATAGTCTCTCAAAACTAGTATCCGCTTAAATTGACTGTTACTGGAAACCTGCTGCCTCTTATGCCTGTGTGCATAATAACTTCACAGACATTACACAGGCATGCTGTGGGTTTAAGACTGTTCACCCTGTGCAAGGGCAGCATAATCCACTTAAGGGAGGATAATCAGAAAATTCCCTCTGTCTCTTTTACCTTCAACTTCCTCTCTTGGACTATCTAAATACTAGATCCAACTCACCTTGGCCTGGGAGAGCCCTAGAAACAGTGCTTTGAGATACTCTCTCTCTCTCTCTCTCTCTCCTGCTCCCCCTCCCTCCACCCTTCTCTACACACATACGCATGCGCGCACGCGGCATGGGAAGCCATCTTTCGGAAGTCTCTTGAAGTAGACACTCACAGACACACACATAATGTGTCTGTCTTTTTCAAGAGAGCTCTGAAAGATGACTTCCCATGCCGCTTTTGAGTCCATATCGACAACCAACCTACCATAGCCCTCTTTCATTGCTATTCATGGCAATGGGTTAAGTGTGTACAAAGAGAATGCAGTGCTGTGCTTGCAGCCCCACCCGTGATGTTGCACCGCTCAGCCCTAGCTCCACTGTCCACATGTTTGCGTGGACATCTGAATCAGGGAAGCAGTTGCGCACAGACCTCTATACGTGATCAGGGTTCCAGAACCTGGGGAAGTCTCTGTGTCTAAAGGCCTATATGCCAAAGTTTCCCCATCTCAGATGTCTATGTGAATGTATGGATACCACGTCTGGGAGGAGTGGCATGTTGCCAGGGCCAGGGCTTCAGGCATGGCCACATAGCCCCTTTCTACACACTTTAGCCCTCCACATAAGTAACGCCTGAAGGGGGCATATGCTTTAAGTTCCCTCAGGCTCACCCATGGTAGTTTGGCCATTTGTATCATTCTGTCAGGTGGTAAGGAGAATTCTGCCACACTACAAGTGCCACAGAAGTGGTGCCTACATTAAGGCCTGTCTGTAAATTGAATACTGCAGGTTGGGGAAGGCTGCCTAAAGAGAGGGAGAGGGAGAGAGAGAGGGGCAATCTACATTACAACTTTAAACTGGTTTCAAACTTGTTTTTAGTGATTACAGCTACCAAATACAGGAATTCTGGGAATTGTAGCTCTAGGAAGCGGGGCCGCTTGGGCAGGGGACAGGGGTCTCTAGCAAAGAATTCTCAGTACCCTCATGAAACTGCAGGATCCCTTTAGATAAACCGGTTTGAAACCAGTGTTAAGTTGTAATGTAGATTGGCTCTAGAAGAGAGAGACGTGGCCCTATGTTGTTAGTCATCAGTTTTCTACAACCCCACAGACACTTCTGCATATCAATTTCTCCATCCTGTCCTCATGGTTTATTTGCTTTGGGAGAATGAGAATTTCGCTTGTACTTTCTGCCTCCTTAGGGAGGATATGGTATTAAGGCTTATGAGCCTTAGCTCACAATTTCCCTGATTTTTGGTGCTTGACTGGAAGATGTTTAGGCTTAACCTTTTTTCTTGTGAACTGTAGGTTTTTGTTTATTGATATATGGTAAAATGGGTGGTTAAAATGCTCACCTGTGTGAGCTTTTCTGGTTCCCTTTTCTGTGGTGTTCAAAGTCAGAGGAGTTGGGGGGGGGCTTGTGGGGATTGGATTGGCAACATTTTTTTAAAAAAATAACAATGAACAGATCTTCAACAGACTCAGAAATAAGTGTTTTTTTGTGGCCTCTCCAAGCTGAGGGCCTGAATAAAGTGCATTGGCTGCACCCCCTAAAGAACAGCCTTGCACTGAAGAATGGGATATTAGGCAGGGTGCAGCATGCAGGCTTGGCTTCAAATGCGTCTCAGCCTGAGTGATTTCCCCAGTCACGATTAAATGCTTCAGTTGGGAAAGCTCACAGTACAGAGCTCTTGTTCCAAAAAAGAGAACTCATGGCTAATTAACTTGAAGCCAACAGACGTTGGATGATGCTATGTTTATTCAGGCAGCAACCCTGCCAATTACAAACCAGCAAATCTGCTAATTTTGAAACAAGTGGGGCCTGTTTTTCTAAAAACCTTCTATCATCTCACTGTTGGCTCCCTTTGCAATTTGATTGTCTTGATAATCGGACACATTTATTGGCAAGCTGGTTGCTTTTGAGCATTTGAGGGCGGTTTTGTCCTTAATGCATTGCTCTTCACTTCAGTCACTTTGTAATATTTAGTCTGCTGTAATCTGACACTATTGGTTGACAGTATTACTGTTCTGAAACATGTCTTCATTTATTGCTTTCTACAGCCCCCTCAGCAGCTAGAGAGGCTGTTATTTTATCTATGTGGTTTGGCCCTCTTATGCACATTGTTAAAGTTAAAAAATTTGTAAATGGATTTGCTCACATTCTTCTTTTGCCATTTGCCTTTCCTGTTCCTGCCCCCCCCCTCACATTTGACACCCTGATCCTCCCCTTACTAAGTATTCAGGTAAGCCTGGAAAAATACATTTGCTGTGTCCACTGATGTCTGGGGGAAGTAAAGTGGGTGGCTGCTATGGCAGAGAATGATGGCATGCGTGTGAACATTTATGTGCCAGTTCTAAATTTTGGTGGAGTTTGGGTTCAACTCATTAAAAGCCATTACCTTTGGTGCCTTCATTAATAAAGGTTTCACTGTGTATTTCGTGAAAGGGACAGCTCCATTTGGGCATTCGTTGAAATTACAGCGGAGGAGACTCATGCCAAAGGACTGCTGGCATATCAGAGTTACATGGGATCTGGGCAGTAGGGGCCAGTCCCCCCAAAAAGTTAGATCAAACTTAGGGCCACATACAGACACATCACATATTATGCCACATTCACTGGGTAGGTGAGTGTAGGAGTGAGAAGGTGCACAAAATAAAAGTACAGGCTGAGCAAAACAGATAAGAGCAAAGGTTATACAATTCTCTGAAGGGGGCTGCTGTGAAAGTGGTTATAGTTGAGAGCAAACATCAGCATAAGTAGGAGGAACCAGTCGCCAGTGTTCTAAGGTGGCATAAATAGAAATATGGGACAGCTGAAAAGCAGAAAAGAGAAATAAGGGAAAGACTGATTTGCAACAGTACACAGATGTGTCATCCTGTGGTTAAGCTGGGGTACATAAATGTAGCCAGAGTGCAATTCTTTCGGTGTGGGCAGAGGGCACTGGCAGAAAGGGCTAACAAGTGATGTAAGGACGGAGGTATGTAGGGCTGTGCACTGCTTTGGCCCGAAGTGCGAGTTCCGAGCTGAAGTGGGGTGCTTTGGGCTGCTTCTGAGGTGAGGCAGAGGGGGCACGGAGCAGGTTGGGTTGCTCCGAAGCACTGCGGTGGTGCTCTGGAGCGATCTGGAAACCCAGCCGTGCTGCCGCCACCACCACCCAGCCCCCAGCTCCTTACTTGGGCCTTCAGGATGTATGCCAGCAGCCCTCTTCCTCTTCCAGGGAGTCACCATTGTTAAAATGGTGACTCCCTGGAAGAGGAAGAGGGCTGCTGGCATACATCCTGAAGGCCAGGATGTATAGGGAGTCACCAATATTACAAATGGTGACTCCCTATATTTCCGGAAATAGATCCTGTGCCATTTGCACAGCATCAACAACTCCCTGGAGCAGGGAGATGGCTGCCAGTGTGCATCCCAATGGCCCATGTAAGGAGCTGGGGGCTCATGCTGCAGGAGGGGGGGGAAAGCAGGATTCAGCCATTTGAATCCTGCTTCAGTTCCAGATGTTGAAGCAGGGCGCCCCCCTGCATGCCAAAAGCAGTCCGAAGTGAAGCGGGCCCAGTTCAGAAGCCTGGAAGTGCCCTCCGAGGTGGATCAGGGAGTCCCTGCACAGCCCTAGAGGTATGGATAGATGTAAAGAGGGAGTAAAAGAGTACAGTAACCAATCAAAATATAGTAATCCACTGCATTATGTATCATGTTCAAGTATAAAACTATACAAGTAAAGTGAAGATACAGGTGGAGTCAGTTCTAGCAGGGAGTGACCTCTGCTAGCAGAACGCTGTAACAACTGGTAATGGCTGTTCTGTTAAGCTTGTAAGTAGTGTTTGCATCTTCCTGTTCTAAACTTTGTTGACTAGTACCATAACATAGTACTATAACTGTCTTACATTTGCTTTCTTTTAATAAATGTTTTAAAATACAACCTAAGTATACGTGCATCTATTTATGAAGTAATTGCTATGGGAATCCGGGGTGAATCACAAACTATGAACCTTATTCCCTGTCCTAGGCAGGGCTGTAGGAACTTGTTCTAACAGGGAGACGGTTATTTAACTTTTAAAAACTCAGTTAAATGTGTGGGCCAAATTATTTCCCTACAGGGGAGGATACTCGCATGGGTTTCTGACCCATCATGCACAATGTTTCTGTTGCTTTTAAAACATATGCAAAATAGCTGTTTGAGACTTCACAGAAAAGCCTGAATTTAGAATGAGTCCATGCAATATGTTATTCACACAATATCCACAGTTGACAACTGATAACCCGAATATATGAATTTCATAGAATCAGTTACCTTACAATCAGTCATCACAAGCCATTGCATCTTATCACCTCATTATGAAACAACGGCAGCCAGTCTGGGAGGTGGTAAGTCTGTCACCATTTAGCTCTTGCTTCAATTGAGCACATGCCCTTGCTGTCTTAGCAAACAACTGCTAGGCAGAGGTCGCATTTTTCTCAATTAACCTACATAAATCAGAGAGCTTAAATGGCAACAAAACAAAACAAAACAAAACATTATGTTGCTATTGCTTCTTCTAGTGCACATCTGGGTTGATTAGGTATGAATATAATTCCACTTTTTAATAATAAAATCACAGTTTGGCTCTAATTGTACCTTGATGGATATGGACTCTGGATGGAGGAGCATATCTGGTTCTGGATCCATATCCAGCTGTGCACATGAATCGCACTTGATGGATTGGGGCAAAAAAAGTGATTTCTGACCATGAGAAATTTAGAGCATTTCTACATGAGGCTTTTATTGCACGCTCGTGATTGGCCACTAATGGAACTTTCATGATGTCATCAACTTCCAGGACTTCTCCCATGCTTTCCCCTCTTTATCCCGCTTTCAAAAAGATCAGAGAAAAGCTGTAATAAATCTTAATGGCACACCATATCGGCAGTGTGAAATTCCACCATTGCTCTATAATTCAGCCACTAGATGGTGCTGTTTCATTAACCATATAGAGCATTGCCAATTTGCCAAGAAGGGAAGTTTTCAATTCCAGATCACATGTTCACTGTCTAAAGGAGAGTGAATTCTAAACCCGGAAAGACTCCGGAAGATGAAAGCCTGGTAAGGGTGTGCGGGTTTTGCTTAATGTAGAGATGTTCTTACTGTGAGATCTCACATGAAGGTAAATACGGATGGACAGATCAGCCTATTTCCAGGCCATGTCACTTTTGCATATGTTCACCCATAAGTCTGTTCTGTCCGGGTTTCACATTAATCTGTGATTTATTTTTTTTTTAAAATCCACATGAAAATTTGCTTTTAAATACACATTTATATACCCATTTAAAAATATGTTTTGTCTCAAAACACACATATCTAATAGCAATTTCTCAAAGAGAGGGAGACCTTTAATGCATTTCTACATTTTTTGAGTCAAGGACTGTGCCAGAACATTCGGGAAGTGTGAAATCTGTAGGGATGTACGAAAGTCACTTACCTGGTCTCGCAGCTTGCTTCGCGGTGGGGGGGAGGCGCTTCGCTGCTCCCCCCGAAGTTCTGGCCAGGGGGGGAGGCTTCCCGCCTCGCCCGGCCGAAATTCAGGCCGGGGAGAAGCACCCCGTCTCCCCGGCCGCGAACTTCAAAAGAAAAAAAAACCCGCCCCTGTGATAGGCTATGTAACGATTAACGTAGCCTATCACTGCTAGATCTGCAAAGTCAGCCGTGATAGGCTATGTTAATCGTCACGTAGCCTATCACGGGTGACTTTGAAAAAAAAAAAGTGCGTACGCAAATGGCGGCCCCCATAGGGAGCCGCCATTCGCGTTTCTTATTTGGTCCCTGTAGTCTACGTAAAGATTTACGTAGACTACGGCGAAAATAAGGGCAACGCTATTTGCGTTGCCCTTATTTTCGCTGTAGTCTACGTAAATCTTTACGTAGACTACAGGGACCAAATAAGGAACGCGAATGGCAGCTCCCTATGGGGGCCGCCATTAGCCGTACACGCTTTTTTTTTTTTAAAGTCACCCGTGATAGGCTACGTGACGATTAACGTAGCCTATCATGGCTGACTTTGCAAATCTAGCTGTAATAGGCTACGTTAATCATTACGTAGCCTATCACAGGGGTGGGTTTTTTTTTTACTTTTCTTGTAATGGCGGCGGCGGCAGCTGGTCGAAAGACCGGCTGCCGCCCCCGCCCCTGACGAAGACCTGCCGAACCGCCGCCGGGACCCGCCGCTGGGAGGGACATTCGTGAAAGGTAAGTCCCATCCCGGGGGGTGGCGGGGGGTGGGGAGGTGGCAGAGAATTTCTCCCCGAACAACCTTTGGAGGACTGAATGCGTTGGCACTCGGCCCCCCGAAGTTTCGGGGAGAAATTCTCCCCCATCCCTAGAAATCTGGTGTAAAACCAGTGTGGTGTAGTGGCTAGAGTGTTGGACTGGGAGTCGGGAGATCTGGGTTCTAGTCCCCACTTGGCCATGGAAGCTCACTGGGTGACTTTGGGCCAGTCACTGACTCTCAGTCCAACCTACCTCACACGGTTGTTGTTGTGGGGCTTAAATGGAGAGGAGGAGGATTATGTATGCCGCCTTGAGTTCCTTAAGGAGGAAAAAGGTGGGATATAAATGTAATAAAAAAATAAAATAAAACTAAGTTCCAATCTGCACGTTAGTCTGAGAGGTGTAGATCATGTTAGTTTCTTTCAGAATTCACAGAGTGAATTCCTCAGGTATCCCTAGAGGTAAACCCTAGTGGTAAAGGCTCTCTACAAAACCTTTAGGAACCTTTTTTAAATTGATCCATATAGAAACCAACTCAATGGATCTTTCCTTTTAAATGTATGCATACCTTAAAGAACTCTTGAAACCAGGGGGTTAAATCTTGGGATCTGGCAAGCTTCAAGTGTTTGAAATATTGGAAGATAAATTTACCCTGGAGGCTCATTTATATTGCTGGATGTTTTTAATTATGGGGGGGAAATAGGGATGCTCAGGAGAAATTTAATATACATGAATGAACGCAAAAGACTCCATCTGCATTATAGCCTTGAACTGTATGTCAAGTCAATTATTCAGCACAGGGCAAAGTACAAAACGAAGAGTGTAATAAGGAGCAACCACCTTAATTGAAAAAAACACCAGGAAGGACTGACTGCTCCCTCTTTTCAATCATACGCCCTAAGGCTAAAATAAAAGCATGCCAGAGAATGCTTTTTGAGATCCTTACTGAAGTTTGGATGACTTTGATTTTGTGCCATTGTGCATTATATATCTGCAGCTTCCATGGACCTTTTATGATGATAAGTCAGGGATTACAGGAGATTTCTCCTTGTGTTGCATTCTTATCAGCCCTACCATGCCCAGTGAGCTCACTGGGTACTGCAAGAATTCAAATTCTTAGACATAATTATTATACATGTTTCCATCAACCCATGTGTGTTTGTACTCAAGAGAAAAAGAATGGTTCACATAGTGTTTTTGAAAATGTGGGAGTCATTTGCTTTCCTGTCTACTTGGTTAAGCAAAATGTGTGACATGCAACACACAGCTCTGAGTCACCAATAGACCAGTGGAATGTAAGCATCATTTTTGAATTCTAAATTTCTTGGGGTTCTTAGTTGGAATGTGGCTCTGCATTTATATCCCTTTGCTACCATATACAGTGACCTCAATTCTCTATGTGCCAGTCCTTATGTAGCCAAAATGGCAACACCCATGCACAAAAGGGATGGCCTCTCGAAATTCTCCACCTATTTGTGGGCAGAGAAATTACAGAGACAGTTTCACTGATCTCAAGCAGTTTTTTGGAGGGAGAGTTCGCCATTAGCGGTGGTTGTAGCACAGCTTATTTCTTCCTTCCTCAGAGTTTTTGTTTTTTGAGCCGCCACTGCAAGTGGGAACAACAGCAAATAGATTGGCAGTCTGGTCACAGTCAGTTTTGCAGCCTTCGCGATGCTCTATACCTAGAATTATTCAAGGGTGTTGTGGGGCAGTGGGGGTGAGGGGAACTGCAAAACGGTGGAGAAAATTTGGTTGTAGCCAAGAGTGCAGTGTGTGTGTTTTCTTTCTATTATACATCTCTCCATTCCTTTGGACTTTCCCAGGCTGCCTGCACTTCCTGATCTGAAAAAGCCCTATTAGAGCAAATACCTCATGATGTCTTCCCCTGGGCCTTAACCGAAGCATGGGAAGCTGAGGAGGCTACAGTCTGCCAGAGAGATCGGCATACAATGAAAGACAGGATGCTCACGCACACTACTCAGCCACCTCATAAGTAAGGTAAGCACAAGAACACTGAACCCAACCCATGAGATTTCTCCCAACTTCCTTTCCATTGGAATTTCTTTTCACAAGCAATTTCTTTTCTATCAAATTGAATGAGAATGGTCAAAAAAGATGTGGAAGAAATTTTCAGCACAGCACTAATTAATATGTAACTTGAAAGCTGTGCACTCCAAACTAGGATACACACTGATGCCAGAAACAACATAATTAAAGTATCTGCCTTTGCAATTAATGCTCTGATTAAAGCTGACTAGGGATGGACAGATTCCCTACCGGTCATTCCGCGGGGGAATCCACCTGCGGGGGTACGCGATCTGTCCCTCCCACCAGAATCTGTCCAGGCTGGCTCTGCTCCACGTCGATCCTGAGGAGCTGGCAGCCGGCTCCGCAGGATTGACACAGAGATGGATCTGACCCGGATGGATTCCAGGGGGAGGCTCCATTCTGCCATGGGCCCCAATGGGGCCAGATTCTTGGAATCTGGCCTCATTGGGGTCCGTGGCAGAATTCTCCCCCATCCCTAAAGCTGACCAGACTTTATCTGAACCACACCATGAGACTTTTTCTGTATGCTTGTCTATCCCAAAGATATAGAAAGGTTTGCTGCTGGAGGAGCCCTGCTCCTGCTTATTATATCTGCTGGGTCTTTTTTGCCCATCAGTGATCATATCCTGACCTCTTGGAGTATGGCTGCCCATGCTTACTTCATAGAATAGAATCATAGAATAGTAGGGTTGGAAGGGGCCTATAAGACCATCAAGTCCAACTTCTGAGTAGGGATGGTGCAGACACCTGATTGGGGCTGGGAGTCTGTTGGGCTCCCCCCTGCCTGTGCCCCTGGACCATGCCTGCCAAGCCTCTGGCCTCGCTTGCCCCCACTTGTGCCTTCCCGGATGTTCCCTGCACTCACCTGGACCTGTCTGTGAGTGTCTACCTTTTTGCTGAGCTTATTTTTATGGGAAAAAAGAGGTAATAAAAAATGCACATATTTAAATATGCACAAATTCAGACTGGGAAAGGCTGATCTACACAATATTAGAGACATGAATGGCCTATTCATGCCTCTAACATTGCGTATATCAAGCTTTTCAAGCCCAAATTTGTGCTTATTTAAATATGTACATTGTTAATGACCTCTTTTTTCCTGTAAAAATAAGCTCGGCAAAACTGCGCGCACCCACAGACAGGGTCCAGGGTGAATGTGGGTGATTTGGCGAGCTCATGGGGGCCTGAGTGTGGGTCCGAGGGGGGCTTGAGCAGGGACAGTGTTTCAACAGGCAGTCACCAATACTGAATGGATTGGGTTTATCCATCCCTCCTTCTGAGTAGACATGCTTCCTATTATAAATGAGTATCAATGGAACTTTAGGGGGTGGATTTAGATTTTTCAGCCCTGTTCACTTTTGCCTGTGGCCCTTGTCACCAGTGGAACACAGCTGCTAAGGCTTCTCAAAAATGGAATCTGGACTCTAGGCTGAAAAAGTGGTGGGAGAAAAGAAACTGGGACAGTGAGGAGGTTGAGGAAGCATGGTGGGTGGTTATGGGTGAGGTGAAGAACAGGAGGAAGGAAGATGAGGAATTTTGTGAGTAAGGGAGATAAGCAGCTAGAATTTTCATTGATTTCCTTATACAGAGACACATCCATACAATCTAGTGTCATTTTTAACGAAACATATGACTTGACAGTTCTGGAAATCATGTTCTGCACCTAAATTTGCAAACTGAGTTACCTTTTAAGCCTGTCCATTAAAGACTGAATCGTGTGTTACAGTGGGAGATAAATCAGAGAGATTCAGTATAATTTGGCTTCTTTTTTTAAAATTGTCTTCTAAATGATCATCAGTCTTGTGTGCTTCAAGCCCCTTTCTCTGCTCTCCCCCTTTCTCTTTTTCTCCCTCCCCCATCCCACTAGTTTCCCCTAATTTAATTTTCTCATTATGTTCAAACTATTCTTATTCTTTCCATTCACTGGGGAATGTTGATTTGGGTAGACGAGTCAGTGGAGGAAAACGTCATAAATCAAGAAATGTCAAAACTGTTATCTTCTCTGGATTCTGACTGTACTGTTGAAGCCTGTTTCCCCCCTTTAAATCTTCCATTAATATTCAATAAAATATTAATGAAAAGGGATGTAAGCCAGGATGGGAGAGGGAGAAAGAGGCAATGTGAGGAGGAAGGGGCCAAGGCCTCCTCCTTCCTTTGCACCACAGTTTTGCAGATCCTGTCTTGTCCTAGAGTAATAAGAATTATGGAGAATCACCCTGTGTTAATAGTGCCTGGATGATTCAAGAGAACCCACTTGTCCTCTAAAAATTATTTAACTTTTTAATTGACTGTGCTACAAACCAAGAGCTTTTCTACAGGAGACTGTTAATCGGCTGTATCTACTTCTGGTTTATCACAGAATTGAGATCCGAGCACTACATGAGGAACATTTCCTGTCCAGCTTTTCTGCTGCATAACCTCTAGCTGGCACTGTGGTATAGTGGAACAGTGCAAATACACAACAGGAGATCTGGCTTTCTTTCACTTTTACAATTTAATGCCATATTTTCCCTGCTCTAAAATAACTTGCCGAAAATGCTGGTTGGACACAGTAGCAAAACTGAAGGGTCACGACATTGTCTAAAGAACCCATAAACAACAGCGTGTAGGGAATAATGAGCACACGATAAATGCCTCATGAAGTAAAAAGCTCAACATTTGCAGGGCTGCAGCTGCTCTTTTTCCTTCAGCAGTTCCTTGACATAGATACATACATACAACCCGCCCTTCCACAGAAGGATCCCAGAGCAGCCATATGATATGGCCTGAAACAACACATCTCACTAGTTGTCCAAGTCATCTGAGATATTTGCCGCAGTTCTCCTTGTTGACTGTGAGTCCATAGATTTACCACCCCCACCAGAATCTAATAGGTGCCTCTGATTTACATTTATTACACAAAGGAATTTTCTGGCAGAGAGAGATAGAGAGAGTTGGTGACTGGTGATGGAAATCAGAAGAATGGAGGTCACAAGCTATCTGCTCTACTGACCCAATCCATCCTTCAAAATAATGTGCTAGACAAAGGTCTGGCACTGGCACTAAGAAAACTGTATGTCAATGAGTAAAAGCAGAGAGCTCTCAGAGCCCACAGAAAATGGGACTCTGAAATGTACTTTCAGCTGGAGTATTAACAGGAGCAGACGTGCAGCAGTTCCCCTAAATGTAAGGGCTTTGAATGTATTCTTGGCCTTTTGTTCTCTCTTGGCCTGAGGGCTTTTTTTTTGGAATTGACAACATTGCTTCCGTTTGTTTATTCAGCTGGATGATAAACTCAAAAGTGTTTCCGTTTTCTGAACCATCAGCAGCGAAAAGCCCTGGCACAACTGCTCAAGTGAATAAAATTGTTATTCTCCATCGATTTAGTGTGCAGGAGTTTGAAAGAGGCAACAAGAAGCACCAAAACCTTATAGCTTTTGTGTTTATCTCTGAGCAATTCAGGAGCTTCTATAGCTATACCAGTCTTGGAGAAAACATTCCCTCGCATGCCTGGTGAAAGAGAGGAATTACTCCTAAGCCGCCATTAACTAGCTAAAGCCATTTTCAAGAGCTCAACTAAACTAAACTTTGGGGTTTTGTGCTGGAAGACTATGCAATGATTTGTTCGAACAAAGTGTAAAACAGGAATAATAATAGATACATTTCTAAAAAGCAAGGATTTGGATGCCCATGATTTATGAAAATAATATATACATTTGTTCAAAGAAAAGTGTTCTGTTCAAAGAAAAGTACTGGAAATGTATAATTGGATGAGCTCCCATCCCAGATATTCTGTGGGTTGTATTTTGCTATAACAGCATTACATTTGAGTTCCTCCTCCAGTCCCCAATTACATTTAGCAGTCAGCAGTGCCAGTATCTATTGTTTTTGTAAATCGCCCCAGAAGCTCTTTGGAAGGATGGTATGTAAACCCGATAGAAAAAGATCTAGCACAGTGATGTGTAGCATTTAATGAGAAGAGAGTGCCTTTCAATACATACTGAATTTTTCCCCTTCACTAAAGAATAACCAAATCTCTCTCCAGTGCTTCTGGGTTTAGAGGTAAAGGCATCCAGTTATATGGATATAATTTCAGCCAAATTTGAGTTTGGGTACATCACATCTTAAAAATTGAGCTGTAGCAATAATTCTGAGTCATCTAGATCTCTTGAATAAAAGCTAGACAAAGAAGAACATACAAATACAGGTATTATTCACATAGTTTGATTCTGCAGGCTTGCAGGGAGAATCCAAGTATATTTGTGTGTGTGTAGAGCCATTGTAAGGTGACTATGACTGAATTGCTAAAGGGAAGAAAAACATATTTGGGAGAACACATTTTTATAGCAGAAGATTAATTAAACATTACAGAGAAGGTTATATTATTTAGATCAAGACAACCTCTAAACAGAATAGGCACCAATATTTTTCTTACTTTTTTAAAGCAATCCCATATATACCATGGATGGAGTATTGTGATTTATTCATATTAAAGGATCGTGCTGAGTTTCAAAGATGGTGCTAAATGAATTCAACCTTGGGAAGATGTGATTGAAGTACCAATGCACTGCAGGTCAAGCAAAAATACCATCCTAAACTTTCTTATGCTAAGGGTTCTGAAATCACACTGAGGGCTTCTTCACATGGAGCTTTTATCCTGCTATTGAGATTGCTCACTTATGGAAGTTTGTGAGCCCTTTAGATGATGTTGTGAACCTCCAGGGTGTCTCCTGCACTAAATGACCTTTATTCCATTTTTGAGTAGATCAGAGATAATGAGCTATTGAATTACTGTGCTTGTGTTTAGGGATGTACGAAACTCACCTTTGCTCTGTCCCTCCCCGTGGAATCCTCGACGGCGGGGGGAGGCGATCCGGTCCTCCCCGCCGGAATCCTTGACAGCCGGCTCTGCTCCGGCTCTGCTCCGGATTTCCAGCCGCGGATGGCCTGGTGCAGACGCAAATGGCGGCTGCCGTAGCGGCTGCCATTTGCGTCCAGCTAGACAGCCGTGAAAGGCTATGTAAGAATTTACATAGCCTATCACGGCTAATGTCAAAAACAAAAAACAAAAAACGCAGCGTACACAAATGGCGGAGGCTACGGCAGCCACCATTTACATTCCTTATTTTTCGCCGACTTATCTTAACGTAAATATTTACGTAAGATAAAATGGCGAAAAAAAATGGGAACACAAATAGCGTAGTGGACGCTATTTGCGTTCCCCCTTTTTTCGCCATTTTATCTTACGTAAATATTTACGTAAGATAAGTCAGCGAAAAATAGGGAACGCAAATGGCGGCCGCCGTAGCCGCTGCCATTTCTGTACGCTGCATTGTTGTTGTTTTTTGACGTTAGCCGTGATAGGCTACGTAAATTCTTATGTAGCCTATCACGGTCCAAGGACAGCAATCGCGGTGGCAGCAGCCCTGCCGTGGCCAGCCAGTAGACCAGCTGCCGCCGCCGGAGCCGCTGCCGCCGGAGCTGCTGTCACTGCCGAATCTGCGGCAGCCACTGAATGCTGTCCCAGGGGGATTCCACGGGGGGGGGCAAGAGGCCGTTCCGCCACGGATTCTGGGCAGCTGGATTCTAAAGAATGCGGCCTCACTGGAATCCATGGCGGAATTCTCCGCCATCCCTACTTGTGTTCTGCTTGAGTTCCATCCGTGAAAAAGGAAAAGTCACAAGAAGAGTAGCTAGATCAATGAAAGTTATGGAAGACTCAGATAAGGGGGAGAAGGAGGGGAAAGAGGACGGGGGGAAGGAAACACGTGTAAAGGGAGTCATTGTGATTCTGTATTTAAAACAGAAGCAGAAAGCCCTATTTTAAATGTGGGATTTTAGGCTGGTGTAGAGATGATCTGAGTGTTGTGATCTTAAGCCTTGAGGTACGGGAAACATTTGGGCTCAGTGAGGACAGCCTAAGATTAGTGAAAGGAATTTGTTGAAGTCAAGGTAGTGTGTTTTAGTACAGCTCTACCTTAATCAGGCAAGGTGAAAGAAATGACAACCCAGTGCTGACATTGCTCCAGAGCTCAAGCTAAGTCTGGAAGAAGGATCCCAGTAACATTATTTCTGATCAATGACTAGATCCTATGGCTCAGGTCCATCTTGGGATGTAGGTGAACTACAACCTATAGACAGAGTTTTACCCATATAGAAACAACTTGAGAGTTCTTGTTCTATCAAAATTGAAATGCCTGACCCCCACATGGTTGCACAGAAAACATATCCCAATGTCTCCTAAAGAGAATGAAAGATAACTTCCATACAGTTGGCAGCATTTCTTTCTCCCTTAGGCCTCAGTCCTATATCCACCTGGGAGTAAGCCCCACTGAATTCAATGGGACTTACTTTTGAGTTGATATATAGGATTTTGCTGTTAATTGTAGAACTGGACTGAACTTTTGTCCTAGGCCCGATCTACATTGCGTCCGCCACCGCCCTAAATTTGGTGTCCCGTCGGGTTAAATGCTCTCACATTTTTACGTGATTATCCTCACTCACCCATTTTCTCCGCTCCACTCCCTCCTCGAACGCAGGAGCTTGGTTCACACTCTGGCGCCTCGCAGTTCCCCAGCTCCAAAGCAGGGCCGCCCTGATTGGAGGAGCGGCAACTCCTCCCACCTCCGCCGATAAACTGCCCACGCTCCCATCAACTCCCCTCCCCTCCCCTGTGTCCTTCCTCAGCCATTCGCTGTAAACCTCACCGCGCCTGCGTCACCTCGCCCCATTGATCCCCTGTTAGCTCTTTCTGGACACATTCTATCTTCTTTGGTGTCCAAATCTGGCTGGAGCCCTGGGTCCAGAACTGGCAATGTTCTACAGGCTGCTGTTTCTCTCTGCAAATGCCCTGATATGTACTCTCCAGGCACTGATCGCTCTGGAAAGGCTGTCGTCTGAGCGGTGGAGGTCTCGTCTCTGGGTACTGCACTGCTACTGCCGTCACCGTCAGTACTTGTGTTCGAGGATGCTTCAAAACACGTTGAGCATGGCGCATGATGTGGCTCTTCTCCCCATGCCTCGGGTTTTCTGGAGGTATTGGGTGCTCCCAAGCAGCCAGGACTGGTGGGAGAGGCTTGTTCTGCAGGTGTGGAATGACGAGCGCTGGATCGAGCACTTCAGGATTCCTTGTCGCACCTTCTTTCAGGTGGTTGGCGAGGTGGCCCTACTCTTGGCCAGACGCTTGACACAACTGTGCAGAGTGATCCCTGTGGAGAAGAGGGTGGCCATTGCCATTTGGAAGTTCGCCAACCATGCCTTGTACAAGAGTGTGGTGGAGCAGTTCGGGGTGGGGAAATCCATGGTTGCTGGAGTGTGCTCTACTGCGAAGAACGGTGACCCTTGGTGACATGGATGCGGTGAGTGCAGCTTTTTTGGGGGGGGAGGGAACATCTTCGATGCTTCAAATCTTCGAAGAATCGAAGACCCATCTAATGTGTTCGTTTTTATTAGGTTGGGTTCACATCTTCGAAGAATTGAAGCTGCGCTCACTACAGCATGGTATGGGCGAGGTTCACATCGGGGGATGGGTTCTTGTCTGCGTGGTTTTTGAGAGCTACTCCCCAGTTCATGGTGATTGCCATCCTCATGGACGTGTGTGTGTGTGCGTGTGTGTGTGTGTGTGTCAGGAGCACGTCACACAATCCTCATGGTGGGTGCTGTGTGCTTTGTGCTTGACGGGGCTTGTATGGGTAAGTCTGTGGGGAGATGGGGGCACGAGCAGGATTAGGGATGTACGGAAGTCACTTACCTTTTTGAAGGGTGACATTCATGGTGGGGGGGAGGCGCTCTGTCCCTCCCCCTGAAATTCTGGCCGGGGGGGGAGGCGCTCCGTCCCTCCCCGCTGAATCCTGGCCGGCCGGTTCAGCTCCACAGGGATTCTGTGGAGCCGCCGGCTGGCTCCGCCAGTGGCCGGACATCCAGCCGCTGGCTAGCAGGGACGCAAATGGCGGCGGCCATAGCCGCCGCTGTTTGCGTCCCTGCAGTCAGCCGTGATAGGCTACGTAAATGTTTACATAGCCTATCACGGCTGATTTAAAAGAAAAAAAAAACACGTGCGTACGCAAATGGCAGCGCCCATGGTCACCGCCATTTGCGTTCCTTATTTTGGCACGTCTTAGTCTACATAAACATTTACATATACTAAGACGGCGAAAATAAAGGGAACGCAAATAGCATAGACACTATGCTATTTGCGTTCCCCTTATTTTCGCCATCTTAGTCTACGTAAATGTTTACGTAGACTAAGACGTGCCAAAATAAGGAAAGCAAATGGCGGCACCCATGGGTGCCACCATTTGCGTACACGCGTTTTTTTTTCTTTTAAATCGATCGTGATAGGCTACGTAAACATTTACGTAGCCCATCAAGGTGTTTTTTAAAAATCTAGCCGTGATAGGCTACATAAATCTTTACGTAGCCTATCATGTTTTTTTGTTTGTTTGTTTGTTTTAACTGGAAATGGCGGCGGCGGCCGGTCGGAAGACCAGCCGCTACCGCCGCCAGAGCCACTGCCGGAGGTGCTGCCGCCGCTAGGAAGATCCGCCCAAGGTAAGTCTCATCCCGGGGGGGGGGGAGGGTGGCAGACCGTTCTGCCACCGATTTCGGGGGGCTGAATGCGCTGGTATTCGGCCTCCCCGAGATCCGTGGCGGAATTCTCTGACATCCCTAAGCAGGATGCATCTGTTGCTTGGCAATGGCCACTCATGCTTTGGCTGCCTCCTACCAAATATGGTCTCTCCTCTTTCTCCAGTCAATGCTTGGCTTCTCCGCCCTTGGCTTTCCTGGGGTGTTCGCTGCTTGGGACAGGACGCATACCTCAATTGTATCCCCAATTAGACAGGGCAGCGAGTTTATCAATCGGAAGCACTACTACTCAATGCTTCTGCAAGGCACAACGGACCACGTGGGAAGATTCATCAATGTCGAGATCAGGTGGAGTGGGCGAAACCACAATGCCTACATCTTTCGTAACTCGGCGCTGTGCGAAGCGATGAACGCAGGGAAGTTTGTGCCCGGGAACCTGACGTGGAGAGCGGGCGGTGTGCTTATTATGATGTGGAGAGCGGGCAGTGTGCTTAGACTAAGACGTGTCAAAATAAGGAACACAAATGGCGGCGTCCATGGGCGCCGCCATTTGCGTATGCACGCTTTTCTTTTCTTTTAAATCAGCCATGATAGGCTACGTAAACGTTTATGTAGCCTATCATGGCTGACTGCAGGGACGCAAATGGCGGCGGCTATGGCTGCCGCCATTTGCACACCCGGCCGGCCAGGATTCTGGTGGGGGGAGGGATGAAGTGCCTCCCCCCTGGCCAGAATTTCAGGGGGGAGGGATGGAGCGCCTCCCCCCCACCAGAATTTCGAATCAAATTTCGTTAAAGTTAAGTCACTTTTGTACATCCCTATAAAATTGCACCCCTCTCTTTTGCCATAATAGCCATGTAAATATTTACGTAGGCTATCACGGCCCCCCCAAAAAGGGAACGCAAATGGCAGCCGCCGTAGCTGCCGCCATTTGTGTTCCCTTTTTTTTTGCCGTGATAAGCTACGTAAATACTTATGCAGCCTATCATGGCTTCCTTAGGGACGCAAATGGTGTCCCTGCATTAGCCGTGATAGGCTACGTAAGTATTTACATAGCCTATCACAGCTATAGTGATGAAATGAATGGTGGCCATGGCAAGTTAGTGAGAACGGCAGCAGGTAGGTGTCCTGTTTCGCGCACCTTTCGTGGGGTGGGGGGGCAGGGGGGATTCGTTCCGCCACAGATTTTGGGGGGCTGAATGCACTGGCATTCGGCCTCACTGAGATCCATGGCAGAATTCTCTGACATCCCTATCTGTAGAACTCCCGCTTCCCCTTTGAGCACGTGCGCTCTGCCCTGCACCTGGAAAAGCAAGGCGGATCTCAGCCAACCAAAAGGAAAACCCACCTTCTTGAAACACACGCTGGCCGCCCCTCAACCAGGATCCACCCAGGAATTTTCCCCCCTGGGCGGTGTGGCTTCAAGGTGGGGTTTTAGGCGCCCCGATGGGGACAGCAGAGCAACCCGAGGCGGTCATTAAAGTGAGTTTGGGAGCTGCCCATCCAGGCATCTGAGCTGGCTAGGAATGGCACGCGGTGAGGTGCTTTGACGTAGCACCGTTTGCCATGGTGGGCAGCCCCCCCCCAATCACTCTGTGGGAACCGCTCAAGGAGCCAGGGCAGCGGAGCATGGACAACCCCCATCCCCCCACACTGACTGGCAGGTGCACAGAAAGGCTTTGGTGTGCCCCCCAACTCACCGCTCCACACGGGTTCCCTGGCTAACTCTTCATGGGAGGGTCCTTCTCCTTCCTGCTCCTGGCTGAGAAGACCTGTGAAAAGTGTGTCTGTGGTTGCCCACTGTGTCCTTGGGCATGTCCTTCTTTAAGTAACCCAATACCCCCATCCTTCTTGTGCCCAGACCGCTCCACACATGCCCCAAAACATCTCCCCAACCCTCAACGAGGGAGTATTGTCAAGTATGTGGGTGGGCCTGGGCCCATTTGGCCGATGGGGCAGCCTGTGGTTGTAGGTGGCATGGCTACATGTGTGGGGCTACACTGGGACCATGCAGGGTGGAGTATGTGGCCATGCCCCCAGAGGACAGCCAATGCTCCACACACACCACCCCCAGACACTGACCCGGGCCACAGCACCTACCCACGTCACGCACCTCCAAGGGAAGGCAATCCTCCTCTTCCTGTGATCCCTCTGGCATCTCAAATATTTCCCCTTCCAGGGGGTCCATCTCCAGGGTCTCCGCACATGCTGCGTTACAAGCAATATGCAGACTCCCAACCACATGCTTGGGGCGAATGGTGGCATCCCCCTGAGAATGCTGTGGAGCTCCATGTAATATGGACAGGTGGCCGCGTTGTTTCTTGAAGGGGAGTTATGGTTAACCACCCTCCTGTACTCCTGGTGGATTGACTTTGTCTTCCCCTTGCACTCAACAGTGCTACGGGTGTGGCCCCGCTCAATCATCTGCCTGGAGATCTCCTCGAAGCAGTCCAGGTTCCTGTGGCTGCTACAAAGCTGCTCCTGGATCTTCTGCTCCCCCCAAATGTCCAGCAAGTCCACTATCTCTGCGTGCCTCCACGACACCCCTCTTTCCTTGCTAGTGGAAGCCATCCTCTGTTGACATTGATGGGGGAAGGAAGGGTGGCCTGATGCAGTAGATCTTTCCAAGAACTGTACTGGTCAGGATTTCCTGGGGCACCAGTGGGATCATCTCCCTGCCATTGAGGGTCACCCAAGGGCCCTCACAGTAAGAGTCTAAGAAAGGAACACACGGAAGTAAATTGCAGGGCGGGGGCTGGCCCACCTAGCAGTCACAGTCCATGGTGGGCATCACAGGGTAGCCGCATGTCATGGCCATGATTTGGAGCACCTTCCATGCAGGGAGCGCCCCACCACATAACCGGCTGGATGCTCTCATGTTTGCCTGAGAAAGTGAGACAGAGCACATTGCCGAAGCAGGGAAAAAAGAAAAGAGGAGCGGGGAGATTTTACAGCCTTTTCTGGGGGAAGAGAAGTGGGGAAAACCGCCCCGACTCACGCTCCAGGGCAAATGCCATCCCACAGGACCATGTGCTCATACACGTCACGTGTGCCGGGAAGGCTGATCAGCCACCCAGTGCATAACCCCCGTAATGCCAGTCCAGCAGTCACAGGATGTATTGTTTTCACAACCATGGGGTTGCCTCGACTCTCTCGGGGGGGGGGGAAGACACCCCTAGTGTGGAGGGGAATAACACCACAAAAACTCTGGGGGAGGCATTGGTGGGGGGACGTGGCCACCTCATGCAGAACACGGGGGCACTCCTGGAGAAGGGATGGAATTCATGGCAATGAGAGCAGCACGGAAGCCTCCCAAATAAAAATTTCCCATGCTGCCGCGGAGGGAGCAGCTCAAGGTGCCACTATACACTTCCGGCGGGAGGGGCAGTGAGGAGGAGAGTGGTGCCCAGATGAGGGAGGGCACGGTGGGTGCCAACCGATGGCGCCATGGGTGGAAGAGCAGAGTGGGGGGATACACAGTGCAGAATGCAACGCGTGGACGAAAGGTAGGGGGCGGTTTTTACACGCCCACTGCATGATCCAGTGAGACGGGGAGGCTGCATCGATATAGCCAAGCCCCAAACTTCGATTCTTTGAAGATTCGAAGATGGTCCCCTTTTAAAACAAAAAAGCCTAGAGCGTGGGTGTGGGGGGGACACGTGTTAGCTCACGGCCGCTGGCTGCTCAGGAATGGACGTGAGCAATACCGGGAGAATACCTGGGGGAGTGGCGGACACGAAAGGTGGTAGGAGTGCATGAAAGCCACTTACCTGGTCTCGCAGCTTTTCGCGGTGGGGGGGGGAGGCACTTCGCTGCTCTTCCCCCGAAGTTCAGGCCGGGGGGGAAGGCTTCCCGCCTCGCCCGGCTGAAATTCAGGCCGGGGGGGAGGCTTCCCGCTTCGCCCGGCCGAAATTCAGGCCGGGGAGGAGGCGCCTCGCCTCGCCCGGCCGCGAAATTAAAAGTTAAAAAAACAAACAAAACGCCCCGTGATAGGCTACGTGATGATTAACGTAGCCTATCACGGCTAGATCTGCAAAGTCATCCATGATAGGCTACGTAAATCGTCATGTAGCCTATAACGGGTGACTTAAAAAAAAAAAGCGCGTATGCAAATGGCGGCCCCCATAGGGAGCCGCCATTCACGTTCCTTATTTGGTCGCTGTAGTCTACGTAAATCTTTACGTAGACTACGGCGAACATAAGGGCAACACAAATAGCGTTGCCCTTATTTTCGCTGTAGTCTACGTAATCTTTACGTAGACTACAGCGACCAAATAAGGAACGTGAATGGCAGCTCCCTATGGGGGCCGCCATTAGCCATACGCGCTTTTTTTTTTTTTAAGTCACCTGTGATAGGCTACGTGACGATTTACGTAGCCTATCATGGCTGACTTTGCAGATCTAGCCGTGATAGGCTACGTTAATCGTCACGTAGCCTATCACGGGGGCGTTTTTTTTTTTTTAAACTTTCGAGTTCGTGGCCGGGCGAGGCGGGAAGCCTCCCCCCCTGGCCTGAACTTCGCGGGGGGAGCAGCGAAGCGCCTCCCCCCCACCGCAAACAAGCTTCGGCGAAAGGTAAGGGACTTTCGTCCACCCCTACCGCCGGGAGGGACATTCGGGAAAGGTAAGTCCCGTCCTGGGGGGGGTGCGGGGTGCGGGGGGGGGGTGCGGGGTGCGGGGGGGGTGCGGAGAATTTCTCCCCGAAACTTCTTCGGGGGGCCGAACACGTTGGCGCTCGGCCCCCCGAAGTTTCGGGGAGAAATTCTCCGCCAACCCTAAAAGGTGGGGAGTGTTCTTTAAGCACTTACCGTAAGATCCGGGCAGATGGGCAGGCTGCAGTGATATCCACAAGCCCCAAACTACGATTCTTTGAATTTTCAGAGAAGTTATCCTGTTTTTTTTTTATAGGCAAGGGCGGGGGCGCTGGGGGGCTACCTGTTTGCTCACAGACACCAACTGCTCGAGGAGAGACGTGATCGATGGCCAGAACACAAACTGGGGGAGTAATGCGCTCTGATTGGCCAGCAGGGAAATACAAACATCACCATATATGGCCGTGCATGGGAGGAGGCAACGACCATACACGGTGGCGAAGGTGGAAAATTGGAGCACATTAGGGGGAAATCCTGGGATAACAGGGTGTTGAAAGCAGGGGCGCGGACCCCAGAAGGTCCGGGTCCAATACGAGGCGGGTACTGCGTAGTGTGAAAGGCGGGTGGTGAGACCGAATTGGAAGCAAGACGAGGCGGTAAGTGTAGATCCAGCCCCAGCTTTTTTCCAAACTTTTATGGGGGGGGAGCAAAAATGCCCCTGAAAATTGATTTAAGCTCCCTGCCCCAAATTCTAAAGAACGTTCGTGTTGCATGGCAGCTTGGCTTTCCTTAAAGTTAAGAAAGAAAAAAATACATAAAGAAAAAACCCTGGTGCTTTGTTTGTTTGATTTTTGATTAAGGTAAAAGACTCTCCCCCCCAACACACACAACAGCTTCCAAAACTTGACAAAAATCCCCTTCCCCCTATTTGCATGGGAGTGGGGGAGGAATGGCTCTGCGCAAGTGGGGGGAAGGGAAATCTTTATTTGTGACAGGGACTTTATTTGATCCACTTTTTTCTGTACTACGCGGGACCAGTTCCTCAATCTTTTCTACAAATGTGTGCAATCTGTAAACTGTCTCCTCAACCCTTGAGAGTTTTTCCACTCATTCACAGAAATTGCAGGGTCCAGAAGGCAAGATCTTCAACTCATAATCCTCCTGTGCTTTCTTACCGCTTAGTCCATCTTTTTGCTTGACACAGAAAATCCGTTATGGAGGAAAAGACAGGACAGCTTGGGGAAGGCTGCTCTACGGACTGTAATGGAGTGTGTGTACAGAAAGAGGTCTCCTAGCGCTAACGATCAAAACGCATTGCGCAGCTGTTCCACCTTTTTCTTCTTAATGGATTTTCTGCAGTAAGGAAGAAGACGAAAGAATTGGTAAGAAAACATGGGAGGGCCACACGACGACAATGTTTGGAACTCCTGTAAAATTCTGTGAAAGCAGGTAGGGATGGCGGAGAATTCTGCCATGGATTCCAGTGAGGCCGGATTCTTTAGAATCCGGGCCCCTGGAATCCGTGGCGGAAAGGCTTCCTGCCCCCTGCCCCCCCGCGGAATCCCCCCGGGACGGCACTTACCTGGGGCGGATTCGGCGGCGGCGGCTGGTCTCCTGGCCAGCTGCGGCAGGGCTGCTGCCGCCGCCATTGCCATCCTTGGACCGTGATAGGCTATGTAAGAATTTACGTAGCCTATCACAGCTAATGTCAAAATACAAAGCAAAAATGCGCAGCGTACGCAAATGGCGGTGGCTACGGCAGCTGCCATTTGCGTTCCCTATTTTTTGCCGACTTATGTAAATATTTACGTAAGATAAAACAGCGAAAAAAAAGGGGAACGCAAATAACATAGTTGACGCTATTTGTGTTCCTTTATTTTTCGGCATTGTAGCCTATGTAAATATTTACGTAAGATAAAATGGCGAAAAATAGGGAACGCAAATGGCGGCTGTCGTAGCCACCGCCATTTGCGTACGCTGTGTGGTTTTGGGGTTTTTTTTTACGTTAGCCATGATAGACTACGTAAATTCTTACGTAGCCTATCACGGCTGTCTAGCTGGATGCAAATGGCAGCTGCTACGGCGGCCGCCATTTGCGTCCGCACCAGGCCGTCCACGGCCGGAAATCTGGCTGTGGATGGTCCTGGCCGGCTGCTCTGCGGCCTGGCCGCGGAGTGGAGCCAGCCATTGAGGATTCCGGGAGGGAGGACTGGATCGGCTCCCTCCCATCGAGGATTCCGTGGGGAGGGACGGAGGAAAGGTAAGTGAGTTTCATACATCCCTAAAAGCAGGACAGTGATGGTGTCATAAAAGCCTCATTTGAAGCACCCGTAGTTACCAAAACTGGTAGCTTCCTTTTTTCCACCTGAGGCGCCTTTATGGGAGTCTTATCAGAGGTGACCTCTTTCTTTTTTATCATGCACTACTCCCACTTTGCTCACCTCAGGTATTAGCCAGGTTTAATCCCATCATTGTACTCCTGGCTAGTTGCAAATTGATTACACTTCATTATCACTCAGAAGTAACTTCCATGCTAGATGTGAAAGTGATCCCCCATCACTTCCCATCCCTTCGTAAGCCACTGGCCAAGCCAATCCAGGCTCACCACAATGCAAAATTACATTTATAGACTTCATAACATTTAGAATATCCAGGCAATTGCACTGTATTATCTCAGGCAATTGCATGCTCAGCTATCAGGTCAATTTTCAGAGCTCACTTCCAGTTGTAGATATGCTAAATTCTTTCACAGCGTCTGATGAAATCAACTGTTAAAAGATTCATTCTTTAATGTAGTCTTCCCCAACCTGGTGCCCTCCATATGGGTTGGACTAGAACTCTCAGCATCCCCAGCTGGCTGGGAATGATGGAAGTTGCAGTCCAACACATCTGGAAGGCACCAGGTTGGGGAAGGCTGCTTTAATGGTCCAAGGAAAGTAACAGGGCATTCAAAACACTGTGCATAAACTTAGGGAGAAGGGATGCTAAAACATGAAACGTACATTATTCTTGTTTTGAACAATTATTCAGAAAGAAATTCACTTACTCTCTATTGAATGGTTCAATGGTCTGCAAAAATTACTTTATAGAAGTACAACCCTATTATGTAAGTGCTAAGAAGTGGCTTCGGGAAAGCTAGACCCAATTTGCTTTTGTCGCATCTCCTTGGGTTTTCTTTTAAATGTGCTGCTGAGCCAACTACATATTTACTCTGGAGAGATATGGGTGGACAGCCCCAACAGAGCTGCCAGGCATATGGGCATAGTAGAGATCCCCAGTCATGCGAAAGTCATGCAAGACCCAGCCAGTTGTCTCATCCATGCTCTGGCATTGCCAGCATGACCTATAGAAAATCAGGCAACAATGGACTTTCCATAATGTCTGGAGGTGTCCAGGGATCTTGTGGGACTATAGCAGGGAACCTTCATGGACTGGAGATTCTGCATCAAGGGAGCCTCCTTGGGTTCCTCCACGGGGCCTGGAGGGATCCCTTCCGGAGGAATTCCTGCTGTTATCTCCAATCTGAGATTGGAGATAACAGCAGGGGTGTGGGAAGCGAGTGGCCAGCACTGGGAGGAGCAGCCACTCTTCCCAGCACAGACTGAGTCCTTTCATGCAATGAGTGGTTCCCCATGGGTATGTTGTGCACAGCCAGGGACTCAGCTGGCACCAAGTCCCTTTCTCCATGCTGAGAGAGACATGGAACTCCGAGTATATTTGGCTCAGGCTTACACATTACTGATAAGTAATAATTGATACTGTGTCATAATTAGGGATGTCAGAGAATTCTGCCATGGATCTCAGTGAGGCCGAATGCCAGTGCATTTGGCCCCCTGAAATCCGTGGCGGAACGAAGCCCCCCTCCCCCCACCCCACGAAAGGCGCGTGAAACGGGACACCTACCTGCTGCCATTCGCGCTGACTTGTGAATGGTGGGTGCGGCCACGGCCGCCATTCGCTTCATCACTATAGCCGTGATAGGCTACGTAAATACTTATGTAGCCTATCACTGCTAACGCAGGGATGCCATTTGCGTCCCTGAGGAAGCCGTGATAGTCTGCGTAAGTATTTACGTAGCCTATCATGGCAAAAAAAAGGGAACGTGAATGGCAGCGGCTACGGCGGCTGCCATTTGCGTTCCCTTTTTTTTTCTTTTGGCCATGATAGGCTACGTAAATATTTATGTAGGCTATTATGGCAAAAGAGAGGGGTACAAATGGTGTAGTGGCTGCCATTTGCATTCCTTTTTTTTTTTTTACCGTGATAGGCTACGTAAATATTTACATAGCCTATCACAGCAAAATACAGGGATGCAAATGGCAGCGGCTACGGCAGCCGCCATTTGCGTCCCTGCAGGCTGCCCAGTGGCCGGATGTCCAGCAGCGGGCGGCCCCGGCTGGCAGCTCCATGGAATGTCCACGGAGTGGAGCTGGCTAGAGAGAATTTCGGGGGGAGGGACGGAGCGCCTCCCCCCCACCGTGAATGTCACCCTTCGAAAAGGTAAGTGACCTTCGTACATCCCTAGTCATAATGGTTGATTTTGCCTTTTTTGCAATTAATCTGAAAAGTTATTATGTTAGCATCAGTGAAATGAACTGTTCTGGTTGTTTGTTATTTTAATGATGTACAATTATAATTGATGTATTAGTATGCTCTTTTTGTTCTTGTATTACTATTGTATTGTTAGCCAGTTTGGACACTTTTTGTGGAAAAGTGGCATACAAATTAAATGATGATGATGATGATGATGAGATGCCTCTCTAAGGACAGAGAATGGCAAAATAGGTGGGGTGATGATGTCAATGGATGTGGCCATGCCCACTGACATCATCCAGCCAATCAAGGGCCTGGTTGGCACCCCTGGACTACAAGGTGTGAGGAAGGAAGCCAGGTTGACTTGAAGTCTATGGCCCCATTCACTCTGATCACTAGAGGCATGGGAGCTGTCCCTATGTCCCAGTAGACACTATCTACTGTGGTAAGCATTTGAATATAGGACCACATGGGCAGGGCCAGTCATGTGATCCTTCCCATGGAGTTGGTCGTACTCATGTAGCTCCTACATGTGGCTCCAAGTCTCTAGTGTGAATGCGGCCTATGCAAGTTTTGCGTGGAAGGGCAGAAAGAATAACTACAAGGAGAAATAAGCTTTGAATTTGTTCAAACTAGGTGGAGAGATACTGTAGCAATGGCTCTCCATGGTCTGAGGTCTCTCAAGAGAGAGGGCTGGAGGAAGCCTACGTGGTGTAGAAGGTCACATATTTTGCTAAGATGTTTTGTGCAAGTGATGTCAGGGCATCCTCAAAGTTAGGCATGCTTGCTTGCTTGACCAGTTGCCTGATTACTATACAATCCTTCATAAAAGATTCTAAGTTCAACCAGTGTAGGAAAAAAGTGTGTACAATAGGAGTGTACAAACCCCACCTACCTGAGTCTGCTGGGGGGTCTGCAGGGGGGGGGGAGGTGATCCGTTCCTCCCCCCCGGAATCCTCCCTGGCCGGCTCCGCTCCGCTGTGAGTCCATGGAGCCGTCAGCCGGATCTGTCCGCTGCTAGACTGCCGGATTGCGGACGCAAATGGCGTCCGGCATAGCGGATGCCATTTGTGTCCCTGCTCTTTGCTGTGATAGGCTACATAAATCTTTACGTAGCCTATCGCGTGAAGGAACAGAGATGCAAATGGCGTATTTGCCTCCCTGTTCCCTCATGTGATAGGCTACGTAAAGATTTACGTAGCCTATCACAGCAAAGAGCAGGGGCGCAAATGGCGTCTGCTATGCCGGACACCGTTTGGGTTCGCAGTCTGGCAGTGGATGGACCCGGACCTGTGGCGGCAGGTAGGATCCAGCTGGCACGAACTTCGCGGGGTGGTGGAAGTGAGTGGTCTGTTCTGCCACAGACTCTGGGGGGGGGATTCTAAGAATCCAGCCTTATTGGAGTCTGTGGCGGAATTCTCCACTGTCCCTAGTGTACAATATTACTATGATAGGGATTGGAGAACCAGGGATGCTCATACTTGCCCAGGTTCACTTTGTGGCTCATTTTGGCTCACTCCCTTTCTTGTGTGTCACCTGTTTTGCTTTACATTTGAATGGGGAACAGTGTGCATTTCAAATGTGAAAAGTGTGCATTCCTGTGCACATTTTTTCACAAGTGTGCACTTTCCCCCCATTGATTAAAGCATGAAAATGTGATTTATTTATCTTTTGGAAAATGTGCATATTAATGCACACTTTTTTTCAAAATACGTTTTTCCACACACAGCCCCATTTGTGCTTGCATTTGAGACAATGAGTGGGGCAAGTTCGAATTCTTTGTGAACTGAATCAAAATTCTTGAATAGCTTCACTCTGTGAAATGTAGCGTAAGTGATTATTTGGCAGTGGGTACACAGATCAGATTGTCACTATAAGGATCTCTGGAGATGTAAGAATTAGGGATGTCAGAGAAATCCGCTGCGGATTCAAATGAGGCCGGATTCTTTGGAATCTTTGGAATCACAGCTCTTTGCTGTGATAGGCTACGTAAATCTTTACGTAGCCTATCGCATGAGGGAACAGGGAGGCAAATACGCCATTTGCGTCTCTGTTCCTTCACACGATAGGCTACATAAAGATTTATGTAGCCTATCACAGCAAAGAGCAGGGACACAAATGGCATCCGCTATGCCAGACGTCATTTGCGTCCGCAATCCGGCAGTCCAGCAGCGGACAGATCCGGCTGACAGCTCCATGGACTCACAGCGGAGCGGAGCCGGCCAGGGAGGAATCTGCAGCGGATCGGGACCACTTATCTCCACTCCAGGAGGACTGGAGGCGGAACAGCACTCGGCTGCCTCTTGCCAGCCAGAGCCGTTCGCCTCCTCCCTGTCCCTGCCGATCACCATGTCTTTAATTTTTTTTTTAAAATGGCAATCAGGAGGATGTGCCCATAGACTTATATGCAAATAGAGTCATGAATCTTCCATATAGGTCTATGTGTCCATAGGCTTATACGCAAGATTCAAGGCTCTATTTTGCGAATAAGCCTATGGACACTCCCCCAAGCCAGTTCCCCCCTCCCCCAGAATCCGAGCAGAGCAGAACCACTCTGGAGGATTCTGGGGGGGAGGAACGGATTGCCTCCCCCTCCATGGATTCCCCACCGGAACAGACGGTGGGGAATCCGTACACCCCTAGTAAGAACAAATGTCAAGTATGAAATTATTGTAAGTGGAATTATTCACATATTTGTTCTGGGTTAGCCATTTTTTATGAGATCCTTCCATATGTAAGTATTGTTTTTATTCTTGCCATAGAGAAGGCTCCCACTAACTGACTGGGTGGAGGGGCAGGGAGTTGTGTGGATTGTATTTATTGCACCCTGATGTGGGTTGTACCTATGAACTGTGGGGCAGTTCTCCAGGACTGATGCAAAGTGGTGGCCCCGCATCTGTGGAACAAGGTCCCTGATGAGGCCCACCTGGTACCAATATTGTTATCCTTTCAGAGCCAGGTTATATCTTTTCCCAGGCATTTGGCAACATGTGATGAGTTTAATCAGTCCTGGGTGTGTCTTTAGTTCTGACTGGCTGTTCAAAGTTGGGTTTAATTATATGTTGTTTGTGTATATTGTCTCTGTGCTTTTATGTAAATAGCTTTTAAACTTTTTATATTGTATTTAATGTCTTAACGTCTGTAAACTGCCCAGAGAGCTTCAGCTATGGGGCTGTATAGAAATGTAATTAAATAAATAAATAAATAAATAAACAAACAAAAAATTGGCCAGCAGGCAGATGATATCAGTAATATATTTTAAGCCTTAAATGACTCATGAAACTATGGAATAGCTATAGATCAGGCAGTTCACAGTATAAATCTAGGTGCTACAATAAGGCACAAAACACCTAGATTCATTTGACAAGCAGTGGGGGCAAATGTTTGACACCACTGGTGTTAATTTGTCTCTTGCCAGCTTTTACTGTGACATTGTCTTCCTTATTAAATGACAAGTAATTAGCAAAAAACACCAAACAACACTGGAGACAAAGATGAACCCTATGCCTCCCCCACCCCTGCTCCTTTCCCATTAGGACCATAAAAATAATATAGCATACATAATTTGTTGCTTGCATTACATTGAGAAACTTTTCATTAGTTCATTTGCCTAAGTAAATCTGCAATCAGAAACACATTAGCTATTGCCATAGCACTCCAAGAAAATGAGCGAGACAGTAAGCAGCCGGGTCAATACCAAAATTGGAAGACATCTGTGGCAGTGATCCTATGATTGGTCTACTGGAAGCTTCTTGAAACAGTGCTGATAACTGTATCAGGGTAGCCCTAATTCCTAAACCCCAGAACTGCATATAACAATCTTCATTTGGAGATGTGGGGCAGGATACAGGATGTTACTTCTGTGAGAGGAAGGGACCTTGCCCTAGCTGAATAGTTCTTTTCACAGATAGTCCCTCTGCCCAGTTTTGGGGATCCCCCTCTTCCCTCCCACATGGCAGCTAACTCCATTCAGTAGGGTCTCCTGACTCTGTGTAGCATTTACAGGGGGCTGGAGGGGCTGCTGTGGGAAGCAGGGGGCAGGGAAGTCCACTTCCACCAGCACAATCCAGCTTAAATCTGGATCCCACCATGTATGGTTAGACCATTAAGACTTTGATCGGGGAGACCTGAATTAGAATCTCCACTCAGCCATGAAGCTCACTGCCTGACCCAAAGCCAAGTCACTATCTCTCAGCCTAACTTACCTATAGTGTTGTTGTGAGGGTAACTCCCTGTGTATGCTGCTCTGAGCTCCTTGGAAGGGTAGAATATAAATATGGGTGAAAAATTATTAATTAAAGGACACACGACTGGCTCCCCCCCACCAAAAAGAGAAGGTTCTGCCATTATAAGTCTTGATTGCTTATTAAAAATGACACCTGTTGAGCTAATAACTTGACACTTGGCATCCATGTTCTATCTGATGAGGTCTATGGATGTGCCAGATTTCAGACTGGTCTGATAAAAATTGCTATAGTTATAGCAAGTCAAAAAGTGCAACAAATAGGCATGAGCCAACTCACTAGAGGACTGCTGTAGCAATACAGTTAAGGCTCAGATGCTTCATAAGACAATACAGGAGCAGGACAACATGGGAGTATCTTTTCTGGTCCAAGGCATTCCATGTTCCCCATGTGAATTTGGGCCTGAAAAACCAAGGAAAAGTATGGGTGCATGGAAGGTAAGTTGTAAGCAAGCACAAGTTGTGACATTGCACAACCTCATTACTGATCATGGGGTGTGTCTGTGAATGCCTTAGCTTCTGATTTCCTGGCTTTGGTTATTGGGTAATAAATAAATGTAATAACTCTGAAACTGGCAGGTTTCTTTATCACTGAATAATACTTAGTCATAACTCTGGATGCTGTTTCTCCCTTCCTGTCAGCTCCACCAGTGCCACCTTGTCCTGTCTCCTGGCCCATTCCCACAGACATCTGCAACCCTTCTATCGGCCCATTTCTTCAGCCTGTTGCTTCTTCTTCATGCAAATCATCCCAGTTGTCCCTGATGTAGTATGTGAGCTGGGAGCTCACATTTATTGGCTGGCCACAATATGTGTGATCTCCAAATGTGGGAAATACATTTCTAATAAGAGTACAAAGCGTGCTGTGGACAAGAATCATGAACTTCCAGCTCTCACAGATATTACATTTGCCCGTGCGGGAACACAGCTGTGGATGACTGGAAGAACTCATATGAATGAAAGAACTAAAAAAGAGCGGGGGGGGGGGGGGCACGCGCAAGGTGCTGAATGGCTGGCTAGACTCACTATGGAAAAAATCCCAAGCATCTTTAAGCACCTTCTCATGTTGGTCCTGATTTTGCAATTTATATGGAGTGATATCAATGTAGCATGAGTGGATGTGTACTTTTGCGGTGAAACTTTCCCTTCTCCTCCTCACTGCAGCCCACACCCCAAAATTTATATACTAGATATGCCAGGGGTGGGGGGAGAATTGCAGGGGGAGGTAGAATCTGTTCCACTGAAGATGCTGTTATGTTGGTGGGAGGTACTAGTTCAATACCACCCGATAATTTGAAATAAGTTGTGCTTAATTTGGAGGAACTTGAATAATGGTAGGGCACAGCCCTAGAAATTTTCAAAGTAGTAGTAGTGGTACTAGTAATAATAATAATAATAATAATAATAATAATAAAGGTAGTGCTCCTTGACATGTGCAGAGTGTGTTTCCCTTGCACCTAAATAACCATGGCACAGCCACACACATCTGGGATTAGGAGACAGAACTTCTAGGTAGGGTTGACACTGAGCACCCGCCCTTAAAAAAATTAACCACTGTCTCTATGGCTGATTATATGACAAGCAGACATATGGTAGGCATGAGACAAGCAAGGGCTTCACACAGCCAGCCTAGCACAGTAACTAACAGACTGACCTCTGAATTGGAAAGTCCCTTGTTCCAGTCTTGCCTTTGTCATGAACTTACTTGGTGGCCGCATTAGGCAAGGTATACTCTCTCTCAGCCTCAGTCTCCTCATCTGCAATGTGGGTATATTAATATTAACATACCTTAGAGTATGTTGTAGCATTATAACAGGATAATGTACGTGAAGCACTTTGGAACATTTGAAAGAGTTGTATGTTTAGTAATATTATTTTAATTATGACTCCCTCCCCGAATTTGCGGATATTCTACCTTAGTTTTAACATCTTTGGAATATTTATGTCTATAAGAAATATGCAGTCAACATTATATGGATAGTCTTACTTTTGTTCCCACTACTTTCAGATCTTTTTCTTGAAAATTGTGCTGTAGTGTCCATTGACCTGATCAGGTGACAGAATCAGACACTGATAACATCTATGGATAGCAGTACATAATGGTTTCTAAGATAGTTGAAAATAGTTTGATAGAGCTATTGTTGCCCAGGGTGTGTGATCACTTTCTTTTGTCCCAGTGTCACCTTTGATCAAATCAGTTTTGCAGGTATTTGAAATGCTACTAAAATCTGCAAAACATGATTAACCAGAGATGATAGTGAAACTGTACAAAATTAATACATAGACCTTAGGTAACAAGGTTTCTATTGTACCATTTTCAACTATCTTAAAAACTACTGTCTGTCTCCAGCCATATGCAATGGGAATGCCTTTGCAATGTATATGAGAATCATCAAGTGCTCTCCGTTTTATTGAGCTTTCTCAGGAGACCTTTCTGGTCTATTGATCTCTTCGTTTCAGCCATTTGCTTGGTCTCTGCATTGTTTATTCTGGTCATTTCATCCAGTTGGGTTGGTCATTTGGGAAGTAAATGTCTATGAGAACTTCATGAAAGCTGCAGAATTAGGGAAAATGTTGGATCTACCTAGATATTACAGGATACACAGGATTGGATCCATCAAACATCTCCTGTGGATGGAAGGGCTCTTTCCATCAGTGGAAGGCTTTCGATTAGGAATGTATGACAATTTTGTTTCTGCTCGCAAAACACTCAAAGCCCCATTTGCACCCTGAAAACGTTCACATGTTTCTGAACTTGCAAATCCATTTGAAAAATGTGCATTTTTGGAAAATGTGTGTTTTCTACACTGTGCTGAATGGGAAAAGGTGTTCATCTTGGGTGCACCCCTTTAAAAATGCACATTCCCCTAACTGAAAATGTGCACTTTCCCCAATCAATAAAAAAGAAAGAAGCTCGCATACAGAAACATGGGCCAGATCTATACCTTGTGTCATATCATTACAAACCCATCATGGTAATACTATATCCCTCTTGCACATTTATACCTTGTAGGACACACTGTGACATGTGTTGTGGTGTTTCGGATAATGTGGAATAAAAAGCAGGAAATAACACTACAATAGCGGTATATCGAATGTGTAATGTGCCCAAAAGTCAATATCGCTATAAAACAGTAGTGAAGATTAGGGATGGCGGAGAATTTCTCCCCGAAACTTTGGGGGGCCGAGCGCCAACATGTTCGGCCCCCCGAACAAGTTTCGGGGAGAAATTCTCCGCACCCCCCCGCACCCCCCCGGGACGGGACTTAACTTTGGCGAATGTCCCTCCCGGCGGCGGGTCCGGCCGGCGGTTCGGCGGGTCTTCGTCAGGGGCGGGGGCGGCAGCCGATCTTTCGACCGGCTGCCGCCGCCGCCATTGCAATAAAAGAAAAAAAAATGCCCCGTGATAGGCTACGTGACGATTAACGTAGCCTATCACGGCTAGATTTGCAAAGTCAGCCATGATAGGCTATGTAAATTGTCACTTAGCCTATCACGGGTGACTTAAAAAAAAAAAAAAGCGCGTACGGATAATGGCGGCCCCCATAGGGAGCCGCCATTTCCGTTCCTTATTTGGTCACTGTAGTCTACGTAAATGTTTACGTAGACTACGGTGAAAATAAGGGCAACGCTATTTGCATTGCCCTTATTTTCGCCGTAGTCTACGTAAACATTTACGTAGACTACAGCGACCAAATAAGGAACGCGAATGGCGGCTCCCTATGGGGGCTGCCATTTGTGTATGTGCTTTTTTTTTTTTTTTAAAGTCACCCGTGATAGGCTACGTGGCGATTTACATAGCCTATCACAGCTGACTTTGCAGATCTAGCTGTGATAGGCTACGTTAATCGTCACGTAGCCTATCACGGGGGCGTTTGTTTTTTTTAACTGTTTAGTTCGCGGCCGGGCGAGGCGAGGCGCCTCCTCCCCGGCCTGAATTTTGGCTGGGCGAGGTGGGAAGCCTCCCCCCCGGCCTGAATTTCGGCCGGGCGAGGCGGGAAGCCTCCCCCCTCGGCCTGAACTTCACGGGGGGAGCAACGAAGCACCTCCCCCCCACCGCGGGAAATCTTCGAGGACAGGTAAGTGACTTTCGTCCACCCCTAGTGAAGATATAGCCATGAATGAGGTGAACTGAGCTTCAAAGAGGAATTCAGAGAACCTCAATGAGCTCAAACATCACATGTTCACCCATCCCTACTTTTGATCCAGGTGATCGTTTCTGCCGGCAGAATGAGGGAAGAGGTAATCTTCACCAGTTCTCCCCTGCATTCCCCTATTCCCTCCTAAATCTGTTCTGGAGGGTTGAGGAACCCTCCAGAAGAGTCAGGGAGGTGGTGGTGGGGCTGCAGAATGAGGGGAGGGGGAATTGGCAAATGTTGCCTCCCCTACTTTTTGCCAGCAGGAGCATTCTGAGTGGAATTCCACTTGGGGTTGCTCCTGCTAATGGGGGGCAAAAAAGCTCTGGATCCAAGATACATACTGCAACTGTTCCATGTCTCCTTCCCAAGCAACTTTGTCTGGTATTATACAGTGCATAATTTGCTGCCATTGCACTATGAGTTTCACTGCCCTGACATCTAATTATCTGAGGTGGGAGTAGGAAAATACACACCATAATGATCCCAAATCACATGTTGTGTAAAACTAGACATTACTGGGGGGGGGGGGACAAGGAAAGAGGGGAAAAAGTGGTAGTGGCTGTGTCTCTTGTTATGTCCAGTTGGTAGTTAGACCCTTTATATTGTCTGGAAAAAGCTCTAAATCCAAACCAGACTTCTTGCACAGTTACTGGATTTTTTACTGCCTAGTAGCCGAAATTCGGACATTGGTGCACCCCTCTTGCCATGCCCCAACACCAATATATTCAGTTTAATGCATGAAAAGGTTCATGTGCATACAGCAATCTATAAATGCATAGGGGCTTCCATGAGATAGGGAACCCTGTGTGATTGGGAGTCCTGATTGCATGGAAGCCTCCATCAATGTGTTTTTTGTATGTGCCCAGGGGCCTTTTGATGTGTTCCAGAAATCACAGGCTTAGCCAGAGGGGGATGCTGACATCAAGGCCATGACTGGCCAGCATAATCTCACTCTCTTTCATGCATTCAGTGAAGGTGTGAGGGATTTTGTATGAAAAGGGTTTAGATGTGAAGAGTTACTTCACACTCATTTTTATGATGAATGGTAAAATTCATCTAATGGGACAAAGTGATTTGATGAGTGCAGCAGCTATAAAATAAAATAGTTAAAATATGACTATATTGCCTGTATAATTCATGACCTGCTCTGCCTTAGAAACAGATGGCTTCCAGTGTTAGCATGGTAGCTGGTACCTACCGTGAATAAATAAAATAACCTAAATAAATCCAATGTACTTTATGCTACTCTACGTTTCTCATCTTAAAACAATGCATAGCTCAGGCATGTTCTCCATCCTTATGTCTTTACAAACAAAGTGAGAATATATCTTTGCCTGGTATAATTCGAGGGAAAGAGTTGGGTTTGTATCATGGATGCACTTGGCCCCAAGGTCTTGCTTGTGGGTAGATCTGGGAATCGTAATGTGGCTTCAAGTAAAATCAGAGTGACATTTGATTTGATGTGTTTGGCAGTAATGTTTGGGCTCAGAACTTGTTGGGTGTTTTTAATCAAATGTATTGTTGTGGGAATGCAATCTATTAAAAAACATTTCCCCAAAGAAGAATCTTGGCAAGGTTTTTTATTTTTCTTGTCCTCGAGTTGGGCTTCTTATTGTGCAAATTCACTCAGCAAAACACACACGCCTGTTGTTGTTTTATAGACTTCAGTTCTTGCAATTGATTTAGAAGATTAAATTATAGCTAAGCCTGTAAAACTTTGGGCTGGTTTGCAACCCTAAAGATCAGAGACTTGATTTGGATGGGAAACCTACATTCAAGGCTCATTTCATCTTCGAACTCATGAGTTCTGGGCAGGCAGCTATCTCTGAGTTTCATTGTCCCATCTTTAAAATGGGAATAATAGTAAACTAATGTATGGGGCTGTTGTAAATGCTAACTTAGTTTGCATTCGGGAACAAGAGAAGGTTTTACATCTAGATGGGAAGCAGCAACACATAAAACTTTTGCAAGGAACAAACAAGCGAATTAACATAAATAGTGAAGATACACAGCAAACAAAAGGCAGTGTGGTTTGATCGAGTAGTTTAGAGCAGGCAACCAGATTTTCACTGAGTATGAGGGATTAACATTCAGCTGGCTTTGAAGGCCAGATCTATACTTCGTGTCAAATCATTACGATCCCATTGTGGTAATGCTATATCCCTCTTGCACATTTTTACCTTGTCAGACACACAGTGACATTTGTTGCAGTATATTGGTAATCTGGAATAAAAAGCAGGAAATAACACTACAAAAGCAGTATATATAAAGCAGCACACTGAGAGCCATTGTGGTGTAGTGGTTTGAGTGTTGGACCGGGAACCAGGAGATCTGGGTTCTAGTCCCCACTTGGCCATGGAAGTTCACTGGGTGACTTTGGGCCAGTCATAGAATCTCAGCCCAACCTACCTCACAGGGTTGTTGTTGGGATAAAATTGAGAGGAAGAGGTTTATGTACACTGCCTTGGGTTACTTGGAGGAAAAAAGGCAGGATATAAATGAACAAATAAATAAATCGCATATGTAATGTGCCCCAACAGTTATCAGTGTACTTCGATACCTCTATAAAGCAGTGGTGTAGATCTAGCCAAGGTTTGCATAGTTTCACTGTGAACAATTAGTGCATGGGTGGGGAACCCCAGGCTCAGGGGCTAAACCTGGGCCTCAAGTTTCCCCAGAGGGCCATGCCCCCTTGCCCTGGCCCCACTCCCTTTCCCCCAACCACTGTTCATTTGTTAGTTTCCTGGCTTTTGTGCATTTTTTTCCCCATTCTAAAATGTTGAAATGCGGCACCTTAGACTTTGTTACTGTCAGTAAGAGCTTTAGGATAAAATATGCATGTACTTTTGGTGGTCCTGGTGCCTCCCCCTTTGCCCTCAGCACCACTCATTACTGGAATGAGGCCCCCGAGATTGTCTCCAAAATTGCATTTAGCCCTCAGACCAAAAGAGGTTCAGCACCCCTGAATTAATATTTCAATCCAAAGTAAGGAACTCGCTTTAAAAACCTTTGCATATGCCATTTGGTCAGCCTGAAGCTTGTGCGTTGTTTTACATTTCAAGATCGGGGAGAACTTCTTAGGGCAATGGAGCTCAGCTCATAATACATCCAACCATACTGTTGAATGTCTGAATTGGTGTCTGGAGGCAGTTTTGGAATGGATGAGGGCAAACAAGCTGAGCCCTGATCCAGACAGGTTGGAGGTACTGTGGTTAGGGAAACTGACCAATCTGGACAGAGAAATACATTTGGTCTTGAATGGGGTTGCACTACCCCTGAAGGACCAAGTGCGCAGTTTGGTGGTGGTCCTGGACTCTGCATTAACTGGGGTGGCGGCGGCCAGGAGTACTTTTTGCCAACTTAGGTTCTTATGCCAAGTGCAAACCTATATGGAGAGGGAGGATCTTGCCTCAGTCATTTGTTGTCTGGTGGCAACCAGGCTTGACTATTGTAATGTGCTTTACACGTGGCTGCCTTTGAAAATAGTTCAGAAACCTCAGTTGCTGCAGAATGCAGCTGCCCAGATATTGGTGTGGGCTGGGCAATCTGCTCATATGACACCAGTACTGTGCCAGCTGCATTGGTTGCCAGATTGTGTTTATAATAGGGATGTACGAAAGTCACTTACCTGGTCTCACAGCTTGCTTCGCGGTGGGGGGGAGGCGCTTCGCTTCTCCCCCTGAAGTTCAGGCTGGGGGGGGAGGCTTCCCGCCTCGCCCGGCCGAAATTCAGGCCGGGGGGGAGGCTTCCCACCTCACCTGGCCGAAATTCAGGCCGGGGAGAAGCGCCCCGTCTCCCCGGCCGCGAACTTCAAAAGAAAAAAAAAAAGCCCCGTGATAGGCTATGTAACGATTTACGTAGCCTATCACGGCTAGATCTGCAAAGTCAGCCATGATAGGCTAGGTTAACTGTCATGTAGCCTATCACGGGTGACTTAAAAAAAAAAAGCGCGTACGCAAATGGTGGCCCCCATAGGGAGCCGTCATTCGCATTCCTTATTTGGTCCCTGTAGTCTACGTAAAGATTTACGTAGACTACGGCGAAAATAAGGGCAATGCAAATAGTGTTGCCCTTATTTTTGCCGCAGTCTACGTAAATCTTTACGTAGACTACAGGGACCAAATAAGGAACGCGAATGGCGGCTCCCTATGGGGGCCGCCATTAGCGTACGCGCTTTTTTTTTTTTAAAGTCACCCGTGATAGGCTACGTGACGATTAACGTAGCCTATCACAGCTGACTTTGCAAATCTAGCCGTGATAGGCTACGTTAATCGTTACGTAGCCTATCACAGGGGTGTTTTTTTTTTTTTTACTTTTCTTGTAATGGCGGCGGCGGCAGCCGGTCGAAAGACCGGCTGCCGCCCCCACCCCTGACGAAGACCTGCTGAACCGCCGCCGGGACCCGCCACCGGGAGCGACATTTGTAAAAGGTAAGTCCCACCCCGGGGGGTGGCAGGGGGTGGGGGGGGTGGCAGAGAATTTCTCCCTGAACCTTCGGAGCACTAAATGCATTGGCACTCGGCCCCCCGAAGTTTCGGGGAGAAATTCTCCCCCATCCCTAGTTTACAATCTCAATTTAAAGTGCTGGTTTTAACTTTAAAGCCTCAAATGGCTTAGGACCAAGTTACTTGAAGGACTACCTTTGCCCATACCACCCTTTCCTTCTCACTTGTCCACTACCAAGGATAGTTAGGCTGATGAGTACAAGAGCAAGGGCCTTTTCAGTGGTGGCCCTGCACCACTTCCATCAGGGATTCATCAGGCCCTTTCTTTGCAGGTCTTCAGGAAATTTTTTGTTGGCTTTCCCATTATTTATTTATTTATTTATTTATTTCATTTCTATACCGCCCAATAGCCGAAGCTCTCTCGGCGGTTCACAAAAATTAAAACCAAACAACACACAATAAAACAATTTAAAATATACAGAACATTAAAACCACAATATAACAATACAACCACAATAAAATCTAGCAGCAGTGCAGGAGTTTAAAATACAGATTTAAAACAGCAAAGATAAAAATTTAGAAAGCTAAAATGCTAAAATGCCTGGGAAAATAAAAAGGTCTCCACCTGGCGCCGAAAGGAATACAATGTAGGCGCCAGGCGAACCTCACTAGGGAGCTCATTCCAGAGCCGGGGTGCCACAACAGAAAAAGTCCTCCTCCTAGTAGCCACCCGCCTCACTTCCTTTGGCAGGGGCTCACGGAGAAGGGCCGCTGACGATGATCTTAAGGTCCGGGCAGGCACATATGGGAGGAGGCGATCCTTCAGGTAACCTGGCCCCAAGCCGTTAAGGGCTTTGAATGTTAACACCAGCACTTTGAATCGGGCCCGGAAATGGACTGGCAGCCAGTGCAGCTGGAAAAGTACTGGCGTAATAGGAGCTCGCAGGCCAGTCCCTGTTAACAATCTTGCTGCCCTATTTTGGACCAGCTGAAGTTTCCGGACTGTTTTCAAAGGCAGCCCCACGTATAACGCATTGCAGTAATCCAGACGAGAAGTTATCAGAGCATGGATAACTGTAGCTAGGCTATCTCTGTCCAGATAAGGGCGTAGTTGGTATACCAGCCTAAGCTGATAAAAAGTGTTCCGTGCCACTGAGTTCACCTGTGCTTCAAGTGACAGTTCTGGATCCAAGAGCACTCCCAAACTATGAACCTGATCCTTTAGCGGGAGTGCAACCCCCTCCAGAACGGGTTGAATATCACCTAGCCGGGCAGACGAACCACCCACTAACAGTACCTCCGTCTTGTCTGGATTGAGTTTCAGTTTATTGGCCCTCATCCAGTCCATTACCGTGCCCAGGCACTGATTCAGAACAGCCACTGCCTCACCTGTTTTTGATGAGAAAGAGAGGTAGAGCTGGGTGTCATCCGCATATTGATGGCACCTCAGCCCACACCTCCGGATAACCTCCCCCAGCGGTTTCATGTAGATGTTAAACAGCATGGGGGATAAAATAGAGCCCTGTGGAACTCCATGGCATAATTGCCATGGCACAGAGCAATAATCCCCCAGCACCACCTTCTGGAATCAGCCATCCAAGTAGGAGCGGAACCACTGTAGTGCAGTGCCTCCAACTCCTAACCCAGACAACCTATCCAGAAGGATATCATGGTCAATGGTATCGAAAGCCACTGAGAGGTCCAGGAGAATCAACAGGGTCGCACTCCCCCTGTCCCTCTCCTGGCAGAGGTCATCCCACAGGGCGACCAAGGCAGTTTCTGTTCCAAAACCAGGCCTGAAGCCCAATTGAAATGGATCTAGATAATCCGTTTCATTCAAGAGTGCCTGGAGCTGTCCTACAACCACCCGCTCAAGCACCTTGCCCAGGAAGGGGATGTTGGCCACTGGCCTATAACTGTTAACATCCTCTGGGTCCAGGTTAGGCTTTTTCAGGAGTGGTCTAATTACTGCCTCTTTTTCAGGAGTGGTCTAATTACTGCCTCTTTTAAAGTGGCAGGCACCACTCCCTCTCTCAAGGAGGAATTTACAACCTCCTGGACCCAGCCGGACAACCCCTCCTTGTTTGATTTAATAAGCCATGAATGGCAAGGGTCAAGCACACAAGTGGTCGATTGGACTTGGCCAAGCACCTTGTCTGCATCCTCAGGCCTCAGTAACTGAAACTCATCCAATAAAACTGGACCAGACGGTGCTCTGAACGCCTCTACCAATGGAACTGCATTAATGGTGGTGTCCAATTCATGACGAATCTGAGCGACTTTATCCTCAAAGTGCCGTGCAAAGTCGTCACAGCATGCTACCGAGGATTCCACCGTCTCTCTCCCTGGCCCAGAATGTAACAGGCCACGAACCACTCGGAAAACCTCCACTGGACGACACTGAGAAGATGCAATGCTGGTGGAAAAGAACTGTCTCTTTTCCACCCTCACCGCCACAGAGTAGGCTCGATAGTGGGCTCTTACCTGTGTTCGGTCAGACTCAGCACGAGTTTTCCTTTTATAATTTGTTTTTATAGTAGTTAATTCTATATTTATTGCCTATTTGTATATATTTGTATGGTTTATATACTGTCCGCCAGCTTGAGAGGGTCGAAACCCTTAAAGGCAGGTGAAAAATAATTAATTAAATAAATAATAAAGGTATCTTAGAAGGCTTAAAACACTCAGTGTGATAGAGAATAGAGGTGTGGGGAGATAGAGATAGACAGAAAGGAAGATTCTGAGAGAGTGAAGACGATTTGCATGTGCTATGCCTCAGCTGCTGGGGTTTGGGAACCTGAACCATACCTGCAGTGGATGCTGCACATGGAGTTCTGGAGCTGAATTGCCACATCTAATAACTGGGGCACATGATTTGTAATGCTCCTGTTCCCCATGATTCCTAATGTTGGTTTGACAACTGCAAATGCAGCCCCAGCTGATAGTTACAACTGACAAGTTGGACAGCTGTGCCACTATTCCCCTGCTCAAGGTTGTTTGGAGTCTGGAATGAATCCAGGTCACCTTCCCCACAAGCAGGTGAAGGCACAGCCTTCAGCTAAGAGCACCAAGACTCTGATCAGCAGTTATCCATGAGGAATTGTGTGTCCGCATGTGTGTACCTCCATTGTGTGTTTTTTAACAGAAAATTATGTAAAGTTACAAATATACAAAATCAAACAAAAATAAATACCTTCTGAAATAAACCCAAATGTATCATTTCATATCAACAAAAAAAGGAAGACTGCATTATCTTGTAATGTGTCATTCCAGAATACAATAAATATTACCCATTTTTCAACAAACTTGTTTTCCAAAAAGTGGTTTTCTCTCACACAAATATAAATCAGTTTCATCACCATGGCAATATCCTATTTTTTAAAAACCCCAGTCTGATAAGTGGAGTGCCCTGCATTTCTTCCAGTGAGCAGCTATTGAGGTTTTGGCAGCCATGTGTTGTTTTTTAACCACACTGGTGACTTGGGCAATACTGAAAAGGAAGTGGATGTGGAGCCTGTACATGTTTCCTGAGAAGGGCTCCTCCCCCACCCCGCAAATCTTTAAATTCATCCTGGCACTCCAACACTCCATTGTCAATTTTTATGTTTAGATTTGGAGAGCTTTTAGCAAGCTTTTGTTTCAGTAAGCAAGATTAAGATTTTCTGAAGCACATAATGATTTCATGACAAACTTAATCACAAGTCTGTCGTGCTTGAGGCTCACAGAAGAAGCAAACAAACACCAGCAGACAGCTTCTTTTCTCCAGAGTCCTCTAAGTGCTGCTTTTAGAGACTTGGTGTACCAGGAGACTTTTGCATCTCTCCAGAAGACAGTCAGCAGTCCCCCATGTCACACATGCATATTTGAACAGGCAGAGCCTATGGGAACCACGTGAGATGAATCGTAATTGACTGCCAGTCCCCCACTGCTAGAAGGAATAGGGTATAGCTACCTCCAGTACCAGAGGCAGCGAGCCTATGTACACCAGCTGCTGGGGAACATGGGCGGGAGGGTGCTGTTGCGCTCATACCCTGCTTGTGGGTCCCTGGTCGACAGCTCGTTGGCCACCGTGTGAACAGAATGCTGGACTACATGGACCCTTGATGTGATCTAGCAGGGCTCTTAAAATGTCCTTATAAGCCAAATGTAGGGATGTCAGAGAATTCCACCACGGATCTCGGGGAGGCCGAATGCCAGCGCATTTGGCCCCCCGAAATCAGTAGCGGAACGGTTTGCCCCCCCGCCCCCCGGGATGGAACTTACCTTGGGTGGATCTTCCTGGTGGCAGTGGCTCCGGCAGCGGTTCGGCGGCGGCCGGTCTTCCGACCGGCTGCCGCCGCTGCCATTTCCAGTTTAAAAACAAAACAAAACAAAAAAACATGATAGGCTACGTAAAGATTTACATAGCCTATCACAGCTAGATTTTTAAAAAACACCGTGATAGGCTACGTAAATGTTTACGTAGCCTATCACGGCTGATTTAAAAGAAAAAAAAAACACGTGCGTATGCAAATGGCGGCTCCCATAAACATTTACGTAGACTTAGACGGCGAAGATAAGGGGAACGCAAATAGCGTAGACACTACGCTATTTGCGTTCCCCTTATTTTCGCCTTCTTAGTCTACGTAAATGTTTATGTAGACTAAGACATGCCAAAATAAGGAATGCAAATGGCGGCGCCCATGGGCGCCGCCATTTGCGTACACGCTTTTTTTTCTTTTAAATCAGCCGTGATAGGCTACGTAAACATTTACATAGCCTATCACGGCTGACTGCAGGGATGCAAACGGCGGCAGCTATGGCCGCCGCCATTTGCGTCCCTGCTAGCCAGCGGCCGGATGTCCGGCTGCTGGCAGAGCTGGCTGGCGGCTCCGCAGAATCCCTGTGGAGCAGAGCCGGCCGGCCAGGATTCGGGGGGGAGGGACGGAGCGCCTCCCCCCCACCACGAATGTCACCCTTCAAAAAGGTAAGTGACTTTTGTACATCCCTAGCCAAATGCAGATGAGAGAGGGGGAGAGGGAACATGATGATAAGGTCTGCTCCTAACCTAGTACATTCATTTAAATATCTGATGAGAGACTACATGCACACATTGGTATATATTAGCCTTTAGAATGTGGATATTTTTCTCCCTCTCTCAAAATACTAGAACCCGGGGTCATTCTATGACGCTGATTGCTGGGAGATTCAGGACAGATTAAAGGAAGGACTTCTTCACATAGCACATAGTTAAACTATGGAATTAGCTACCACAGAATATAGTGATGGCCACTAATTTGGATGGCGTCAAAAGGGGATTGGACAAATTCCTGGGGGAAAAGGCTATCAATGGCTACTAGTCTTGATGGCTATGTGCTACCTCAGAGGCATTGAGTCTATGTACACCAGTTACTTGGAAACATGGCGGGGAACCCCGTACCTTCTGTGTCAAAAGTTTCAAAAACAGAAGATATAGGGGAATTATTTACTCTGATAAAGACTTTATCTTCGAAATTTACAGAGCAAGCCAAAAGGTTGGATTTAATCCAAAATTCCATCACCGCCTTGCAGGGAGCTGTGGATCTAATTAATGTGTCATGGCAAAAAATGGAGATGAAAATTAATGAGCTAGAAAACCAAATGGCAGGGAATGAAACTATGACACAGATATGTTTTAAAAATGTCTCTGACAGAATTTCTCAACTGGAGGCCTTCACGCGAAGATCCAATGTACGTATTATTGGGATTAAAAATCTGTCTAATGATGTAAAATTGCCTATTTTTGTGGATAAACTTTTGCATGAGATACTCCCTAACCCATCTGATTATTTACTTGATATTGAGCAGGCATTTCGTGTGCCAAATGCTAAAGGGACTGACTATACAATCACAGTCCAATTTACAAAAGTCTCCACAAAGAATTATATCCTGTGTTTGGCAAGAGAGGGTTGAAGCCTTTCCTGGAAACAAGATAAAGTTACGTTATTTCCAGATTACATCAAAGACGTGGTGAATAAAAGAAGGCAATTTATCAAAGCAAAAAATATGGCAAAACAAATGAACTTACGATATTACTTAAAATATCCTGCTACACTTTGTATTGTGTCTGAAGGTCAGATGAAGAAGTTTCTAAATCATAAAATGGCGGAGGCATGGCTGATTGTAAAAATGCTTGAGATTTCTGTTACAACCCCATGAACTGGAATCTTTAAACAAGCTTTGTTAACTGCTTGTATTTAGTCTACATGATCCAGGCTAGGTCAGAAGATAAATGATTATACATATATTTGTTTATTCTCTTCCATCTTTCTTTTTTTCCCTTGCTTTTCTTTATTTTTTTATTATTTTTTATTTCAGAATAGATATGGTATGCTGTATTTACATTTATTGTTTGAGGGTAATTGTACTCATGCATGTATATATCTAGTATAAAATATATTACTGATTGTTGAAGGTTTATTTTAAGTTTTATTATTATAGAACACTATATTTCTTTTAATTATTATTATTATTAATAATAATAATAATAATAATAATAATAATAATAATAATATAGGCTACTGGGAATGAACTGTAGACCTGTTTCTTTGATATAAGATTGATGATATGATATTGAAATGTAAGGTTGTTTATTAAACTGTAAGATTGTTATGGTTGTAGATACAATGGCATTGGAGACTGGGGGATATTGGAGTTTAAACTTAATTCTTTAAAGGGGAGGGAGAGGGAGAGGGGGAGGGAGGGGGAAAGCATCTTCTTTTCTTTTTCTTTACTTCCTTTACTCCTCTCTTTTCCTTTCTTCCCCCTTTTCTTTTTTTATTGTGGTGTGGCATATAGAAGGGGAAGAAATGGAAGCAGTGACAGATTTTACTTTCTTGGGCTCCAAGATCACCGCAGACGGTGACTGTAGCCATGAAATTAAAAGACGCTTGCTCCTTGGGAGGAAAGCTATGGCAAACCTAGACAGCATAGTAAGAAGCAGAGACATTACCTTGCCAACAAAGGTCCGTCTAATCAAAGCTATGGTTTTCCCAGTAGTAATGTATGGCTGTGAGAGCTGGACTATAAGGAAGGCTGAGCGCCGAAGAATGGATGCTTTCAAACTGTGGTGCTGGAGAAGACTCTTACGAGTCCCCTGGACTGCAAGGAGGTCAAATCAGTCCATCCTAAAGGAAATCAACCCTGAGTGCTCATTGGAAGGACAGATACTGAAGCTGAAGCTCAAATATTTTGGCCACCTAATGCGAAGAGAAAACTCTCTGGAAAAGACCCTGATGCTAGGAAAGACTGAAGGCAAAAGGAGAAGGGGACGGCAGAGGATGAGATGGCTAGATAGCATCACCGATGCAATGAATATGAACCTGAGCACACTCCGGGAGAGTGCGCAGGACAGGAAGGCCTGGCGTGCTATGGTCCATGGGGTCACGAAGAGTTGGACACGACTGAACGACTGAACAACAACCTCGTCACAATATTGTATTGCTGGGAAATTGTAGTATTGATCAGGTTGTTGGTATTTTTGGTATTGTTTATTTCATTTATAAAGATAAAATAAATAAAAATATATACAAAAAAAATAAAAGGAAACATGGCGGGGAAGGTGCTGTTGTGCTCATGCCCTGCTTGTGGGTTCCTGGTTGACAGCTGGTTGGCCACTGTGTGAACAGAATGCTGGACTAGATGGACCCTTGGTCTGATCCAGCAGGACTCTTCTTTTGTTTCTCTGTTCTTATGTTTAGATCCCCTTCACATATACACACACAGTAGCATGGGAGCTGCTTTCCCTTATAAGAACCTAAGAAGAGCCCTGCTGCATCAGTCCAAAGACCTAGCAGCATCATGTTCTCCACAGTGGCCAAACAAAAATCTATAGGAAGCTCACCAGCAGTACATGAGGGAAAGAGCCCCACGAACTGGTTTTTGGAGGCAGGGTACCTCTTTCACCCTCAGGGCTGAATTAAATTTCAGAGAAGCTCTCAGGGGCTGCAGTCCAGTAGTGAGCATGGCCAAAGGCAAAGGGGCGAGGCCAAAAATATCAGCAAGGCAGCTCAACCTTTTAGAATGGGGAAAAATCTACACATAAACCAGGCCAGGGGCCCATCTACACCTGGTTTTATTCCCAGGCATGTGTGAGTCGAGGTCCATCGTGATAGGTGACATAGTCGCCACTTCGCAGCCATCCATGGTTTTCGCTCAGAAAATGCGGAGTTCCAAGGATTCATTTTGCTGTGATGTTTTTCGTTTGCTACGGGCTTCCCTGAGCTTGTGAGCCATCTGTCCTTTCCCCAAACTGACTTTGCATTTTGCAGTGGGCATGTTGTAGGCATGCGTAGTGCCTGCATCACTTTGTGACACCCCTTTACTCCCCTCATCCCTTCACAGCTGCGCAGTTACAGAGGCACAAAGAGGCATTTTCATCTATTTATTCACACTTCTGCACATTGTTGCAGCTTCATATCCTCGTATCTTTGCAATGGTTGCTTTTGGACTCAGAACCCAAGGGCTGGGGGTGGAGCGTTGGGGGAGGACCAACATCGCTCTGGCCACCATTTCGGAGCGATGGCTAGGCACATAGCACTCACGCTTGTGAGTGTGAACCACTGTGAGAATCTCGGGCTGGGGAACTGACAAATTGATGGTGTAGAAATTAAAGAGCACAAAATGCCCACTTTTTACCTAAAAAGGGACAGAAAGACACAGCAGAGCCCCTCAAATACAAAACAGCCACTGAAGTGTCACACCCCTGGACTCATGGGACTGCACAGCTGTACATTTCAGTATAATCCCCCCCCCCCCAGGGCACAGTGAGCCTGCTCGGGAAGCGTGCAGTACATCATCAGTGTATCGTGCGGGATGCTGATTCGAAGCTGCATTGCTGCACAGTTGCGACAGGGTGGGGGGTGAAAGCGGTGCCATCTAGATGGGGCCCAGGAAACCACTAAATGATTGGTGGTCAGGAAAAAGGGGTGAGTCCAGGGGATGGGGTGGGCCATCTGGAGAACCCCAGAGGGGTTTTCGATTTGAACACTAGGCAAGCTGGATTTCCCCCCTCAGGCCCTCGGTTCAACAGCCCTGAATTATAGCCATCTTGACTAGTAGCCAGCCATTGATAACCCTATCTTCCATGAGTTTATCTAATTGCCTTTTACAGCCATCTATGTTCATGGCCATTAGTACCACCACATCTTGTGGTAGTGACTTCCAGAGTTTAGATTTTGTGCTGTGTGATGAAATATGTCCTAAAGAACCCCAGACTGCTATGTGATCCGAAATATGATTGCACAAAATAATCACAGTGTCATGATCACTTGCATTAATGTTTCCACCATTTTGCGAAATAACCTGAAGGGCTATGGCTACAGCCATGGTTCTCCTGCTTTGTAACCAAATACTATTGTTTCCCCTTTTTATACAATTTAACCCTCCTGAAACTGGTGATGCATCATGTAAAAATATGTGGTAGGGGGAAAAAAAAAAATCAAGCCTCCATCCTGCTTCTCATTGTGAGGGCATCTCACATTTGTTTTCATCTTTTAGAACGATTGCACTTTTCCTCTCTGGCTTTGCAAAATGTCATTTGCTTTTATCCCTCAGCCGCAGAGCCTATTTCTCAAGGTTGGGTGCCCTCTATTTCCCTTATTTCCTTCCATTCCTAAAGGAATGGTTACAGCTCAGTAGTCAGGGGTTTCCTTTGCATGGATGAAGTCCCAGATTCATTCTCTCGCATTTTGCCAACTCAAACAAAAGGACTTGGGAATCTCTAGAGAGCCAAAGTCAGTGACAGTTGAAAGTGACAGCCTAGGCAAGCTGTTTCTTTCTCTTCTAAGACTCCCCCCTCCCAACGTCTAGCTCTATGTGGAATTCGAACTCCCATAGTTAGGCATAGGAGTAAGGATGTTTTACCGCACATCCAGTATGAAGGCAACATTTAGAATTGGTGCAAAACTAGAAACAAATCAAGAAGTAAACAGAGTAATGGAGTTTAGTGCCCCTACTGAACTCCAGATCTGATGCTCTGAAAGATGGTCAAAGGCTATAGATCGTGACCTGAGTTTTGAAGGAGGGAGTACTCCCTCCTTCAGAACTGTAGTACTCCCACAGTTCTGTGAAGAAAACACACTGCAGTTGTGAAGAATGGGGAAAACCCACTGATTAAATATTTGTTTCAGGAGTAATTCACTGTCTTCCTGGACAGTTCCTGTTTTCTCCAGCTTTATTAACAGAACTGTCCCAGTAGAAAAAGTAGTCAATTTTACTTACATGAAACAAAGGGCATGTCTACACCAGCCTAACATCCTGCATTTAAAATGGGGCTTTCTGTTTCCATTTTAAATGCAGGATCACAACAACTCCCTTTTTCACCCACTTCCTTTCCCCCCTCCCATTCCCCCCTCCTTCTCCCCTTATCTGAGTCTTCCATTATCTTTCCTTGATCTCGCTCCTCTTCTTGCCACATTTCCTCTTTTCATGGAGGCAACGCAAGAGGAACACAATGGGATAATTTGATAGCTCATTATCTGCGATCTATTTAAAAATGGAACAAAGGGCATTCAGTGCAGGAGACACCCTGGAGGGTCACGGTGTCATGTAAAGAGCCCGCAAGCTTCTGTGAAGGAGCAATTTCAATTTCAGGATAAAAGCTCCATGTGAAGAAAGCCAAAGAGCCCTGTCAATGTTAGCAAAGGGGTCATCAGGAGTGCTGCCTCTTACCTCCCTTAAATGTGATTTAATTTATTAAGCTAGTGATGTTTATTGTTTTTTATTTAGTTAGTTCCAAGCTCAGGTTATTCTTTCATTATATCATTCCAAATAAATTTATCAATTAACTTCTGTGTTACATCCATATAGACCCTAAGACTAAGTAAGGCAATATTGAATCCTGAACTGCCTTGTTCTAATATAAAATGAAGACACTGTTTTTCTATCAAATAATTATTTACTAACCATCTTTCTCTGACTCTAATCATCTCAGTTAATTTCATCATAGAAGCCATATCCCAAACCCTCAATGCACTAACTGTAAACTGTTGGGTAAACTCTCTTCCACCTATAGCTTATTGCGATATAGTCAGCCATCAGTAAATAAAGTTATTTCTGCATCATCAGTTGGGACTATATCCTTAATATATCAAAAAACCCCACAAAACCCATTGGTATTGGTATTGCTGGTGACATTTATTATACGGACCACTCACATGATGCAGTCACTGAGCACTAGCCCAAGCGATGCTGCTCAAGTATTTAGGATTTTGGATCTTAAATACTGCACCTTAGAGTGAAATTTTTAGAGTTCCTTGTGCTGCTACAGCTAAATCAACAACTTATTAATGTTGTCCAAACTACAGTTACCTGGTTCTACCCATACATAGAAGCTACAGCCAAAAGCACTTGCTACCACACAAGGGTGGTATATGGAGTAGCACCACCTGGGAGAGTAGTTTTTTCAGAATCTCAGGACCCCTGCAAGGCTATCTGTGGCTCTGCATTCTTCTAGACCACCAGCAAACATCTACATCACATCATGGAAAGAGAACACACAGTCCTTGGCATGGGGAAGAGTTTAGTGATAATTCCTTTTTAAAACAACACAGCCAAATATAAAAAATAGAAAAAAAGGAGTTTATTTGGGGGAATGGAGAAAAATAAGGAAAGGCAACAAACAATCACACACACATAATTCCAGATAAAATCAGTAAAGTCAGTCTAACTTAGCTAGGGATATCAGAGAAATCCGCCGTGGACTCAAATGACTCCGGAATCCATGGCAGAACAGCTCCACTTACCTCTGCTCCAGGAGGATTCTGGCTGGAATGGGACTCCGGCTCCGAAGCACTGGTGATATGGTAATGGCAGCCTCCATTACTGTATCGCCAGTGCTCCAGAGCCGGAGTGCCATTCCGGCCAGAATCCTCCTGAAGCAGAGGTAAGTGGAGTGGTACAGAGCTGGAGCGCGGCTCTACGGAATCCTCACAGAGTAGATCTGCTCCAGAGGATTCCAGGGGGGAGGAACGTGTCGCCTCCCCCCAGGCAGATTCCCCACCGGAATGGAAGGTGGGGAATCCATACATCCCTAAACTTAGCTTTTTACATGTCACCTACTTGAGTAGAGTCTTGGGTTGCCGAGTTCATTCTAGAGAGGATGGTCTGAAGAAGATACTGTTGGCCTCTGATCAGATGTTAATGGAAAGACTCACCAGGAGTGACCAAACACTTACTTTTATGTGAATATGTGTTCAATAAAAGCTGGCCCCTTCACAGAGACTGATTGTTGTTTTGTCCAATATGCAATAGCCTCCATTTCTGTTGTCAGTGGTCTAGGTAGCAAATCAGAAAGTTACTTTGTGGCAGGACCCACCTTCCTAACAGCTCTAAACTTACATCTCAAAAGATGCAGTTGGTTTGAACCAGTTCTAGGGATGGTGGAGAATTCTGCCACGGATTTCAGTGAGGCCGAATGCACTGGCATTGGGCCCCCTGAAATCCGTAGCGGAATGGCCTGCCCCCCCCACCCCGCAGATTCCCCCCAGGACGAGACTTACCTGGGGCGGATGTTCCTGACGGCGGTGGCTCCAGCGGCGGCTTCGGCAGCGGCTGGTCTTTTGACCGGCTGCTGCGGGCGCCGTTTGCATTCTGGTCTTTGCCATGATAGGCTACGTAAGTCTTTACGTAGTCTTTAAGTCTTTACGTAGCCTATCACAGCAAGCCAATAAAAACAACAGCAACGGTGTACGCAAATGGCGGCGACTACGGCGGCCGCCATTTGTATTCCTTATTTACGTAGGCTAAAATGGCGAATAAAAAAGGAATGCAAATAGCGCCCACTACGCTATTTGCGTTCCCCTTTTTTTTGCCATAATAGTCTACGTAAATATTTACGTAGACTAAAACGGCGAAAAAAACCACACTGTTTTTTTGTGGTTTTTTTGCCCAGCTGTGATAGGCTACTTAAAGACTTATGTAGCCTATCACAGCTCCCTGGCTGGATGCAAATGGCGGCTGCCATTTGTGTCCGCGCCAGCCAGTCCACGGCCAGAAATCCGGCTGCGGACAGCCCTGGCCAGTTGCTCCATGGAGCCGCCGCGGAGCGGAGCCAGCCATCGAGGATTCAGGGGGGGAGGACCAGATCGCCTCCCCCCATCGAGGATTCCAGGGGGAGGGACGGAGCACCTCCCCCCCCACGAACACAATACGCGAAAAGGTAAGTGACTTTCGTACATCCCTAAAGTTTGCATATTCCAAAAAATAGCTCAGTTTTTGAATGCATGTTGGCGAACATGAAGGTGAGATAAGTCCCAACTTCCAACTTCCCAGATGCTCTAGAAGGTACTGTTGAACTACATCAAAGTATTGGGGTTTGTCACAGTACCTTTTAGGGCTGAGGTGCTGAACCTCAGGTCAATCTGGCCCACCCGTCAACCAAAACTGGCTCATCAGGTGTTCCCCCAACCCCAGCCCCTTTCCCTGACTAGTCATTTGGTGATTCCCAGCTTTTGCACAGTCCTCTCCCTTCTAAAAGCTTCTCCTAGGGCTATTTACTGGCTATTAAGAGCATTAAGCTAAAATATAAAATATGCCAGTACTTTTGTCCCTGTCCCTTTTGCCTTCGTCTCCACTAGGGATGTACGAAAGTCATTTACCTTTCCAAAGGGTGACATTCATGGTGGGGGGAAGGCGCTCCGTCCCTCCCCCCGAATCCTGGCCGGCTGGCTCTGCTCCGTAGGGATTCTGCGGAGCCGCTGGCCGGCTCCGCCAGCGGCCGGACATCCAGCCGCTGGCTAGCAGGGATGCAAATGGCGGTGGCCGTAGCTGCCACCGTTTGCATCCCTGTTGTCAGTCGTGATAGGCTACGTAAATCTTTACGTAGCCTATCATGGCTGATTTAAAAGAAAAAAACAACAACGCACGTACGGTGAAAATAAGGGGAACGCAAATAGCGTAGCGTCTACGCTATTTGCATTCCCCTTATTTTCGCCGTCTTAGTCTACGTAAATGTTTACGTAGACTAAGACGTGCCAAAATAAGGAATGCAAATGGCGGCGCCCATGGGCGCTGCCATTTGTGTACGCGCATTTTTTTTCTTTTAAATCAGCCATGATAGGCTACATAAACATTTACCTAGCCTATCACAGTGTTTTTTTAAAAATCTAGCCATGATAGGCTACGTAAATCTTTACGTAGCCTATCACATTTTTTTTTTTTAACTGGAAATGGCGGTGGTGGCAGCCGGTTGGAAGACCGGCCGCCGCAGCTGCCGCCGCCGAACCACCGCCAGAGCTGCTGCCGCCAGGAAGATCCGCCCAAGGTAAGTCCCGTCCCGGAGGGGGGCGGGGGGCAGACTGTTCCGCCACCAATTTCGGGGGACCGAATGTGCTGGCATTCGGCCTCCCCAAGATCCTTGGCGGAATTCTCTGACATCCCTAGTCCCCACCCACTACTGGATGCGGCCCCTGAGAGCTTCTCTAAAACGGAATTCAGCCCTTGGGCTGAAAGAGATCCAACACCCCTGATTTAGGGACCATGGTGAGAATTAAAGCCAAGCCTTTTAAATTGTTATAGGAGTAATCCAATCCCTTGACTAAGGCCTGGAAAGTACAACAGCTCAAAGATCAGTCCACCTGAAGGGCTGATGTCATGTGAACCTGGCAATCTACTTCTCTAGATGAAGGTTGTCACTTCTGTACAACTGCCATATATGAATGGACTTCAGTGGAGGCTCCCTGTTTTTTTTATAATACATTATACAAGACAAGTAGCAAGTCTCAGTGCCTTGAAGGCATGAAGGCTAGGACTTAATTTATACAAATGGTTTCCAGTTCCCTCTCTTGATTTATGGTTCTAGCACAGCAGTCATTCCAGAATTACAAGCCACATTGACCATGAGTAAGCACTGTGTACAAGCCTACAGTCAGGAATGAAGAGTATGCCTGAACCAAGAAACAAACCAGGAGACAAGACTGAGGAGCAACCCAGAAGTCATGACTGAAGACTAATCAAGGATACAAAAACATGCCAAAGCTCGGGAAGATCATGTGGCTCAAGCAAGGCTCAACAAGAACCAGAAAACTTTTCATACTCCTTACTCTCCAGGATGATCCAGTGGCCAGCCTGGGTGGGTGGAGTCAGTGCAGAGCCAGGGGGTTCTTTACTGAGAATGCTGCTATCTGTACTTCAGGGTTTCACCACCTGGAGCAGCAACACACCAATCTAGGTGCTCCTGACGACAAGTGCTATGCTGACAGCTGCTACTGGTAGTTTAGTGTCTCAGCACACAGGGCGGCTGTCCACAAATGCCAGCAGCTTTTGACGCTGTGGGAGGGGAGGCCAAATCCCAGCTGGTGATAAGCAGCATCCTCTTTCATGCTAGGCTGCATGTTTTCCATGAGGATCTGCAGCAAGGCATCTGTGAAATCACTCCTCGTATCAGACGATGCCACACATACACTGTATTTCTTTATACTTTACACTGTATTTATTAGCAATGACATTCGTGAGTAAGTTGGAAACCAGAGCTTAAACTTTTAATGTGGTTATTGTATGTGAGAGACTGCAGTATGTGCAAAGTTAGCTGGGAAAAGTGGTTTACAAGCAACCTGATCTACAAAAGCCGCTTGCTTCTTTTTTCTTCTTCCTGACTCTGTTTTGAAACATGGTGCACATTTGATTCAGTGTTTCTTCAAGACCAGCAAATCTCCTGGGTGGAAAACTCTGGTTCATATTTGAAGCACAGATGGCAGCTTTAGAAGATGCGGTTTTGTGTGTAAAAATATTGACGAGACAATCAAAACATCCTACAAACTCACACATACTGAACAAAAATCAAATGGAAATCAAAGCCAGAACATCCCGAGGCCATGCTGGATATTAATGAGCAGCGTAGATCAAAGAGCCACAGTGCATGTTCCCGGCTTGATGGCATCCACATATTACGTATATCGCTCGTTACACCTAATGGGATTACTCGGCAGATAAACTGGCAGGACCCTGGCTTCTCTCCGCTGCATGAAGGAGGGTGGGAGACTGCTACAGGCAGATGGCTCAGAAGAAATTCCCTCGCTCCAGTTCCATGCAGTACATCTGCTAGGCCAAGCTTGGTTGGCCATGTCAGCATGTTTGCTCGATATGGAAGTAATAAGAAATATGTGCTTATTGTTAAGTTAAACTGCCTTAGAGGGCTGTTTTAATTTAAGATTGAAAATAGCAGCTAAAGATGTGCAAAAAGTCCACTCAAAGCTACAAAATACTCAAAAATGTAATGATCATGATAGATAGGTAGGATAGCAACAAGATCCAAATTCTCATGAAGATGATTTGTTGTTGCTGTTGCTGTTGTTGTTGGATTTCTTAGATGCCTTCCTCAAAAGAAAAAGTCTCAAGGTGACTTACAACAGAATTAAAAAAATACACCATTTAAAACAGCTAAAACAATTATCAACTAAAATACAAACACCCCATAAAACAACTAAAACATCAGTGATAACCATACACAATTCGACTGATGCATTAAACAGCCTATCATATAATATAACATCAGATTGGTGCACATACACACAAACACACACACACACACACACACACCACTCCAGAAACCTGGGAATTTATATAATGGTATCTGGGTGCCATAGAGGGGATCTTCATGACAATGGAATAAGAAGTGCATTGGAGTATTACCTGGATTTTCATGGAAACGGCTTTGGTCCGTCAGGGACACATGAAGCAAGATGAGTGTAGCATACCTTTAAAATCCAGTTTTCAGGGGTCACAGAGTGCTTGAAAGGAACATACTTCTGGGTGGAGTGGAAGGAGTAGAACTGAATGTCCTCAAACTGGCAGGGGCTGCTCAACCAATGAGAGAGGCTTGTTTCCCACTCCTGTCCAGGCTCCCCCATGCTACTACATTATTATGAATGGAGAACAACTAATTTTCCCCATGTGTGCAGATTTCCCTGAAGAAACCAAAATCCCCAGTGAAGCATCTGAACGCTCCCCCTGAGAGCTTACCCCCACCCCAATTTCACCACATTCCAGCAATCTGCTGTGGAGTTATTGCTCCCACCCTATTTTTCCCCATGTGTGCACTTTTGCCTATTGCTTCCACATACACCCTTCTGCCTTTCTCCTCCTCCCTGCTCACAGTGAGAAGCTCTCGTAAACCCAAAAGATCATTACTGTGGTAAAGTGATAACGGAGAGAAGGGCTTTTACATAACAATGGAGAAACAATTTCACATCAGAGAAGCTACAGAACATCAAAGAAGCGCACCATTGCAATGGCGATTTAAGAGAGCAATGAGAAGCAAAAGAGTGCTTTAGGGTGAGTTAGCCTTTAACCCTTTCACTGCAGTGCATCAAGATTTATTTCCTACCTCTGAGTAAACATGCACAGAACAGAGGATATGTTAAAGCTTAAAAGCAGACTAGCTAAGGTGAATGAGTGTCCCCACTACTGGTGTAAGGTGAGGTGTGGCTGCTTCACTCCTGGGGATTTTCTCAATGGGAAAAACTACTTCCATTAGGGAAACAAGAGGGAACAGGGTGTCCCACCCCCCCTTGACCACCGCACTGCCAGATCACAGAGGCATGCCTAGGATTTAATGTGGCGGGAGGAGCAAGGGCATGACATGGCACACTGTGGTAAAACCACAGCTTTCAGTAAAAAAAAGTAAAATGGCCTGTCCAGGAAATTCCTGACTTGTGCGACGGATAACTTCCTGCTACAGAAAGTAGAGGAAGGAACTAGAGGATTGGCTATCCTTGACTTAATCCTAACCAACAGAGATAACGTAGTGGGTAAAGTAGAAGTTACAGGAACTCTGGGGGGAAGCGACCATGTTATACTTGAGTTCATGGTTCTAAAGGAAGCAAAAGCAGAGTGTAGCCAAACCCGTACCCTGAATTTTAGGAAAGCTGATTTTAATAAACTCAGAACAATGATAAGTAAGGTCCCATGGCAAGTGACTCTAATGAAAGGAGTCCAAGATGGGTGGGAGTTTTAAAAAAAGGAAATTCTCAAGGCACAATTACAAACAATTCCAACAAGAAGAAAAGGTGGAAGACAACAGAAGCCAATGTGGCTTCACAAAAAGCTAAGAGATGACCTGAAAACAAAAAAGGACACATATAGGTAGTGGAAGGAAGGCCAAGCAACAAGGGAAGAGTACAGGCAAGTAGCACAGAATTGCAGGGATGGCGTCAGGAAGGCTAAAGCTGAGAACGAGCTGAGGTTAGTGAGGGATGCTAAAAGCAACAAAAAAAGCTTTCTTCAGCTGCGTGCAAAGTAAAAGGCAGAGGAAAGAAATGGTGGTTCAGCTGTTAAATAAGGATGGCAAAATGTTAACAGATTACAAAGAAAAGGCAGAGGTGCTCAATTTCAGTCTTCTCCCAAAAGAGGATCTATGAGACCCTGGCAAAGGCGAAGTACAGGCTGAAGGGGCAGGATTGCAGCTTGAGATCGATAGGCATATGGTCAAGGAACACCTAATTACTTTGAATGAGTCCAAACCTCCAGGGCCAGATGATCTGCATCCTAGAGTAATAAAGGAACTGGCAGAAGAACTCTCAGAACCACTGTCTATTATCTTTGAGCAATCATGGAGGACGAGTGAAGTGCCAGATGACTGGAGGAGGGCTAATGCTGTCCCTATCTTCAAAAAGGGCAAAAAGGAGGAACCTGGGAACTGCAGAGCAGCCAGTCTGACATCAATCCCTGGGAAAATTCTGGAGCAGATGATAAAGCAATCCATCTGGAAGCACCTTGTGTTCAGTGATTACTCGCAGCCAGCATGGATTTGTCAAGAACAAATCCTGCCAGACGAATCTGATCTCATTTTTTGATCAAGTAACCTCCCTTGTGGACTGTGGGAATGCTGTGGACATAATATAATTTGACTTCAGCAAAGCTTTCAAAAAAGTGCCCCATGATATCCTGATAAGCAAAGTATCTCAAAGTGGGATAGATGAAGCAACGATCCAGTGGATCCACAGTTGGCTACAGAATTGGACTCAAAGAGTGCTTATCAATGGGACCTTCTCCAACTGGGGAGAGGTAACGAGTGGGGTACCGCAGGGCTCAGTCCAGGGCCCACTGCTCTTCAACATTTTTATGAATGACTTGGAGGAGGAGGTGCAGGGAATGCTGATCAGATTTGCAGATGACACAAAATTGGGTGGGATAGCTAATACCTTGGAAGACAGAAACAACATTCAAAGTGATCTTGATAGACTGGAGTGCTGGGCAGAAAACAACAGAATGACATTTAACAGGGATAAATGCCAAGTTCTGCACCTAAGAAAAAGAAACCAAATGCACAGTTACAAGATGGGGGATACATGGCTCAACAACACTACAAGCGAGAAGGATCTTGGAATTGTTGTAGACCACAAGCTGAATATGAGCCAACAATGTGACATGTGGCTGCAAAAAAGGCCAATGCAAATTTGGGCTGCTTTAATAGAAGCATAGCTTCCAAATCCCAGGAAGTACTAGTTCCCCTCTACTCAGCTCTGGTTAGGCCTCATCTGGAGTACTGTGTCCAGTTCTGGGTGCCTCACTTTAAGAAGGATGCAAACAAACTGGAGAGGGTTCAGAGGAGGGCAACAAAGATGATCAGGGGACTGGGAACAAAGCCCTATGAAGAGAGACTGAAAGAACTGGGCATGTTTAGCCTTGAGAAGAGAAGACTGAGGGGAGAGAGGATAGTGCTCTTCAAGTACTTGAAAGGTTGTCACAGAGAGGAAGGCCAGGATCTCTTCTTGATCATCCCAGTGTGCAGGACACGGAATAATGGCCTTAAGTTACAGGAAGCCAGATTCCGGCTGAAGATCAGGAAAAACTTCCTGACTGTTAGAGCAATATGACAATAGAACCAATGACCTAGGGTGGTAGTGGGCTCTCCCACGCTGGAGGCATTCAAGACGAGGCTGGACAGCCATCTGTCAGGGATGCTGTGACTTGGATTCCTGCACTGAGCAGGGGGTTGGACTCGATGGTCATGTAGGCCCCTTCCAACGCTACTATGCTATGATTATATGATTCTATAAGTCAGAGTAAAAGGAGTTTCAGAAAATGAGGCTTTTCAAGAGGGAAGCGGTTGGTTGTAGGAGTGCTCGAAAGTCACTTACCTCGTCTCGCAGCTTGCTTCGCGGTGGGGGGGAGGCGCTTCGCTTCTCCCCCCGAAATTCAGGCCAGGGGGGGAGGCGCCTCGCCTCGCCCGGCCGAAATTCAGGCCGGGGGGGGAGGCGCCTCACCTCGCCCGGCCGCTAAATAAAAAGTTAAAAAAAAAAGCCCCTGTGATAGGCTACATGACGATTTACGTAGCCTATCACAGGTGACTTAAAAAAAAAAGCGCGTACGCAAATGGCAGCCCCCATAGGGAGCCGCCATTCACGTTCCTTATTTGGTCGCTGTAATCTACGTAAATCTTTACGTAGACTACGGCGAAAATAAGGGCAACGCAAATAGCGTTGCCCTTATTTTCGCCGTAGGCTACGTAATCTTTACGTAGACTACAGCGACCAAATAAGGAACGCGAATGGCGGCTCCCTATGGGGGCCGCCATTAGCCGTACGCGCTTTTTTTTTTTTAAGTCAACCGTGATAGGCTACGTGACGATTAACGTAGCCTATCACGGCTGACTTTGCAGATTTAGCCGTGATAGGCTACGTTAATCGTCACGTAGCCTATCACGGGGGCATTTTTTTTTTTAACTTTTCTTGGAATGTCGGCGGCGGCAGCCGGTCAAAAGACCGGCTGCCGCCCCCGCCCCTGTCAAAGCCCTGCCGAACCGCCGCTGCGACCCGCCACTGGGAGCAACATTCGGGAAAGGTAAGTCCCATCCCGGGGGGTGTGTGCGGGGTGCGGGGGGGGGTGCGGAGAATTTCTCCCCGAAACTACTTCGGGGGGCCGAATACGTTGGCACTCGGCCCCCCGAAGTTTCGGCGAGAAATTCTCTGACACCCCTAGTTGGTTGGCAGTGAATTGGTAATGATGTCATCTCTTGTGAAGGAACTCAAACTGCTCTAACTTCACACTAAAGCCCTTGTGAAGACAGCTATTTAGAAGGCAATTCTTTCAATTTTCAATGAATTGGGGCATAGATCCAATGTGAAGACCAAGTGGTAGAGCAAAGGAGGATAGAAATGGGAACAGATAAAAATGTAGGGATGTACGAAAGTGACTTACATTTCGCGGATTATGTTGATGGTGGGGGGAGAGGTGTTCCATTCCTCTCCCTGGAATCCTGACCGGGTGGGGAGGCACTCCGTTCCTCCCCCCGGAATCCTTGAACGGCCGGCTGTGCTCCGCGGCAGCTCCGCGGCAGCTCCGCGGAGCAGCTGGCCAGGCCCGTCCCGGCCCAGCCAGGCCAGAGCCGTCCGCAGCTGGATTTCTGGCCACGGAGGGCTCTGGGTAAAAAACACACACAACAACCCATACACAAATGGCGGCGGCTATGGCCGCCGCCATTTGCATTCCTTCTTTTTACCATCTTAATCTACGTAAATATTTACGTAGACTATGATGGCAAAAATCAAGGGGAACGCAAATAGCGTAGCGGGCACCATTTGCGTCCCCTTTTGATTCCCTGTTTTAGCCTACGTAAAGATTTACGTAAATGGTGTATTTACGTTCCCCTTGATTTTCGCCATCATAGTCTACGTAAATATTTACGTAGATTAAGACGGCCAAAAAAAAGGAACGCAAATGGTGGCGGCCGTAGCCGCTGCCATTTGCGTATGCGTTTTTTTTTTAAACCCACCCCCAACCATGATAGGCTATGTAAATCTTTGCGTAGCCTATCACGTCTTCCCCCCCCCCAAGCCTGGAAATGGCGGTGGCGGCAGCCGGTTGGAAGACCAGCCGCTGCCGCTGCCTTCGCCGGAGCCCCCACCGGAGCCGCCACCGCCCGGAAGGTCCGCCCCAGGTAAGTCTCATCCTGGGGGGGATCCACGGGTTGGCGGGGGGGGGGTGGCAGGCCATTCTGCCACAGATTTCGGGGGGCCAAATGCACTGGCATTCGGCCTCACCGAGATCCGTGGCGGAATTCTCTGACATCCCTATAAAAATGTGTACGTATTGGCTTAAATCCATTGTCATGCAAGCAGACATCTGTTCACACAACAGGGCTCCCCTTTGCTCCCCTCCTCCATGCAGCACACCTGTGGCCTCCAATCTGCTCTAGAGGATCCTGCAACCCCCTAGAGCAGATTTAGGGGTACACAGGGGAATGCAAAGGGAGGGGGAAACAGTTCTGCTGGTGGTTTCCATTCTGCTGGCAGACAGCCAGGGTAGGATTCAACCCTTATAGCTGAACAATAAGGAAATCCAGTGTGGTGTAGTGGTTAGGGTGTTGGAGAGAGACTCAGGAGACCCAGGTTCTAGTCCCCAGTTGGCCATGAAGCTCACTGGGTGACTTTGGGCCTGTCACTGGCTCTCAGCCTAACCTACTTCACAGCACCGTCGTGAGGATGAAATGGAGAGGAGGAGGATCATGTACACTACTTTTGGCTCCTTGGATGAAAGGCAGGATATAAATGTAACAAACAAATTCAGCATATGCCAGTTATCTAGACATATCCCAAGATGCTACAAAATATCAGCACCTCATTTTGCCATAGTGTGTGTGTGTGTGTGTGTGTGTACGTATATATAACACATCTTAAAAAAAACACGTCAAGGTGATAGACATCAATTCAATGAAACAAAATCATACTATTTTTTTTAAAGTATTGATTAAAAATTGTAACCTACCTAATATGGGAGGTTGCCCTTGGTTACTCCTAGTGATATCAACAATAGTGATTTCAGAACTGGCTCAGGGAGGACATATATCAGGCATGAATCCACTCCTCAGAAGATCAGCACAGTAGCTGAAAATGCTTTGCAGTGCCTTCAGCTTCCCAGCAAGAGTTGGCAGCGGCAGTAGTGGCAGGTGTTGCAGCAGGAACGTTGTGATCATCTGTTAGCATTTTGTGATCTCTCAGTAAGCCAAGGATCCAAGTTTGCTTCTAGACTGGCAGTGGTAGACTAAGTTTAGCCATGGTGGGGATGAATGTCAGTGAAATTTTTGCCAGGTACTCCGATACATACCTGTTAATTCTTTTCCAAGCACACCAATAGAACTCAGGGTCAATCTGGATAGGATTTAGTAATTATCATTCATTTCAAGATATTCTTCCCCCTCCCTCCCCACAGTTCAGCAAAAAAGGTTCTCAAAGCAACTTATATATTGATTAAATAAACAATCAAAGAAAAAGAACTACGGTTTACAAAAAGGAAGTTAAGGCTATATAGCTTTCAACCAAACACCAAAAAGCAGGGAAATTGTGGGCTAAGGCTCACAAGCCTTAACACCACATCCTCCCTGAGGCAGAAAGTGCAGGCGAAATTCTCATTTTCCCAAATCAGATAAACCCTGTGAATACTATGCCCTGTACTGAGAACTAACTTTGGAGTCTGCTGAACTGCCTCAGTTTTCCACAACCCCACAGTCATCTCTGCATATTATATTCTCCATCTCCATGTGGTTTATCTGCTTTGGGAGAATGAGAAAGTCCTCACTTTCCCCCCTTTTTTCCTTTTTTTGGTAAACTGTAGTTTTTTTGTGTTTTGAATTTAATGACTTTGTGTAAAGAACAAATTGATATTATACTGTTGACAACCAACCCAGTGGCAGCCAGGCCATTGCACCATGTCAACATCTAATATAAAATCAAAGCCAGGGTTATAAGTTCAAACCCATTTTTAAATTAATAAATCAGCCTCAGAACTTATGGTCTCTCTGACTTGCAACCTGATATCATTTGGACTTTTCAGTAGCCAGTACTAGAAGGAGATAAAAGCTTTTAAAGAGTGCCTCATGAGAAGGAACCATTTCACCTGGTGTGTCTGGAGACTGCTTGAATTATTGTGGTACTGAAATTAACAAACCTCGAGTAATCTGCTTGGCTTTATGGCATGTGCCACCTTTGTCCTCAGGACATTTTATCCTCACAACAACCCTGTGAGGTAGGTTAGGCTGAGACTCTTATGAGTCACTTTTGACAGAGGGAGGGTCTTTTTGCTTTTTGTTTAAATTGCACTTTCTCCTGCAAATTTTTACCACTTTTCCTGGAATTTTCAGGGTATGCAAAATGAACATTTCTTTCTGGCACCTGTAAATTTCAGGAACATTGGTCAAAGCATTTCAATTCTATGAAGGTTAGAATGACCCCCACCATAGCTTCTTATAAGGATAGAATACTCATTTTACTGACCACATTAACCATAATCTAATCATATTAACTATAATCTAACCAGTGTACCTTACTGCCTTCAGTAGAATTCAATGAGTTCTCCCTGCTTTTATCAAGTTCTGTTTGGTGGCCTGTTTAGTGGGCTGGGCGGCAGCGTTAATCTGCTGGGAAATCAGAATGTGAGGAAAGGCCTCCTCATGCACCAGTATCCCAGCAAAATAGCCCCCCTACCCACCTCACCACCCCACTTTTTGCAGCAGATTCAGCTCCCTCAACCTGCAAAACAGTGTCATCTTCTCTTTCTCCTTCTCAGACATTGATAATCTTCTATAAAAGTAAAAAAAATGTGTGTGGGTTTGTGGGTTTGTGGCTGGCTGCAGGACCGTCTGTAACACAGGGAATAAGGGGGAGCTGCCCTGGGTGTAATCACACTGTACATTTAGGCCCTACAGTTGCTGCCCCTTTTACTTCACATTCTCACTTGCCAGAGTGTATGACAGGAGCCACTGGGTTACATTATTACTTTGTTTATACTTTCCCTTACTAACAAGTACACCCTCTCAATCATGGTGCAGGCCAGGTTTCTGATTTCAGTTATGAGTCATCCTATCGGCCATCTTTCATTTTATTGGTCTCTCTCCCATTCACTCTGACTTCCTTCACCTTGGATTGGCTGGCTGCCGTTTGTTCCCTCCCCTTTACTCATGGTTTCTTTTCTGACTGTGCAGAGCATTTAGTTTCTCCCCCCAATTCCTGCAATATCCAGCGAGCAAGTTAGTGTTAAATATCTTTACCCCTTTCAATGCCAGATGTGTCTGTTAGTAGTGTGTGATTAACACTAATGTGAAATGTGGCATGGTGTGTTCTCACCTGTCTGAGGGGCTGGGATGACACAGTGGAGTGGAGACTTAGGGCTTTATATATTTATTAATAAAAGAGTGAACTGGGGGGAATTGAGAAGGGAATTGCAAAATGAAGGGCAAAATAGCAGAGTTTTACATGTAGCTGAATTGAAGATTTTTGGGTTTGTGTGTTTGTGGCTGGCTGCAGGGCTGTCTGTAAGACAGGGCATAAGAGGGAGCTGCCCTGGGCCTAATCTAGGGGTGGACGAAACTCACTTACCTGTCCTCGAAGCTTTTCATGGTGGGGGGGAGGCGCTTCGCTGCTCCCCCCGCGAAGTTCAGGCCAGGGGGGGAGGTTCCCCCCTCGCCCGGCCGAAATTCAGGCTGGGGGGGAGGCTTCCCACCTCGCCCGGCCGAAATTCAGGCCGGGGAGGAGGTGCCTCGCCTCGCCCGGCCGCGAACTCAAAAGTTTTTTTTTTTTTTAAATGCCCCCGTGATAGGCTACGTGATGATTAATGTAGCCTATCACGGCTAGATCTGCAAAGTCAGCCGTGATAGGCTACGTTAATCATCACGTAGCCTATCACGGGTGACTTAAAAAAAAAAAAAAGCGCGTACGCAAATGGCGCAAATAGCGTTGCCCTTATTTTCGCCGTAGTCTACGTTAATCTTTACATAGACTACAGCGACCAAATAAGGAACAGGAATGGCGGCTCCCTATGGGGGCCGCCATTATCCGTACGCGCTTTTTTTTTTTTTAAGTCACCCGTGATAGGCTACGTGACGATTAACGTAGCCTATCATGGCTGACTTTGCAAATCTAGCCGTGATAGGCTACGTTAATCGTCACGTAGCCTATCACGGGGGCATTTTTTTTTTCTTTGATT